>NC_081826.1:235637079-236237079 GCF_030867095.1 Alligator mississippiensis
AGTGTGTGCATAAGTGTTTTTAATTACCTTGCTTTGCAAACTGCATTACAACCTTTTTTTTTTTTTTGGCAAATTCCAAATTTACCATGATAGCTTGCAATTTTCTTTTAGGCAACAAAGTTGTTTTAAGCAGACTGGCCTTCACAGCTGAGATTTAGAGTGAACTCTCCATACTTCAGGCAGCTGTATTCCATCCTTAAGTCAAGTTTTATCATTATGATAAACTTTGCAGTGTGTCATATCAGTTGCGACAACAGCAAAATCTCTGAGCACTCAAATTAAGGCAAAAGATGTCTCTCTAATTTGCAAACAATGATGATCAAAGAGAACTACCAGAGTTTTATTGAAACATTAGAAAAAGGGTTTCCTATCCTAAGCAAAGTATTCCTCAGTTTAATTACAGATTGTACATGTCTATTTTTTTAAAGAAAAGTCTCCCATCTTAAATTTCATTACTTGCATCCACATAGAGAGAGAATTTACAGTCAAAAAGCAGTTCTGAGAGCAAACTGCAGTGTTTTGTAAGATTTGTTTTTCAGTCTCTGAACATTGCTGGTTCTCTGTTAATTAAATGACACTATTTCATTGCCTTTGTAATTACATTATACAAAATGGTTGTTCACTATTGCAGATACTGTCCTAAAGCATAAAACCTGTACAAAGAATAAAGATGCAATTTAGGACAGAGGGTGAAATATACTCTGTGCAGAGCACTGGCTCAAGACTTGTATGGAATATAGGCCTTTCTTTAAGACCTGTGTCAAAGGTTTCCTGGAGCTTAAATGATGCATATGCCTTGTACTAGCTCTGTACATTTGGGTCACTTGTTTATTTAGAATTTTTTCTCTGACCCCAAATCCAGTTACCACTTCCTGTCCATCCCCAGCCCACAATACTCCTTCAAAACCATAAACAGCAACTTTGACTTTCCCATATAGTATAATAATGTTGTGTATGTTGACAATGCAGGATGTACCCATGCCTCTATACGTGCACGTGTAACACCATGTAGCTGTAACATCAATGCTGCATCGGCATATGTTGATGCAAGGTCTATTCCAAGGTTTCTAGTGCCTTCCTGTATGGAGCTTCTTGAGGGGGTTGGTTTGTGGGGTATTATGGGAGAACATATCTGTCCTTCCTGTGCTGAAGCATTCTTCATCCACCACTACATCTGTCTGAGGCACTTCCAAGTCTTCATACTGGTATTCTTTATAAAACCAAGCCATAGATCCAACACCAGTAGAAAAGATTTTGGCTATACTGTTATTGAAGACTGCAGAAAATGGTGTCCGTTAGATGGTAATAGATATATCAGTGGCAGTTTAGGGATTTTGAACATGGGAATGGTGAGTTGTACAGCGTGATTTATAGCAGCATAACCAAAGTGCTAAATGTATGCTGCCATTCTTGCAGATTCCCCTTGTGTAGGAAAGCGCTCTTCATGCAGGATAAACACTAAGCCCACAGTGTAGCCATATCTTTAAAACATCTTGCAAGTTTGGGTCAATAGTTATATTAGTACAAAGTCAGAATTTAGACCAAGCAAGCGTAACACTTTTCTGTAGGAATAATTATTTGTGCTAAAATTTATGAACCTCTGTGGCTATGTGAAGGTTGTCACTAATATCTCCTGGTTATACAGACAGTCAAAGAATAATGACTAGTATCAGAGGGGAAATGAGCTTGCCTCTTATATTTGCAAAAAGATCTGTAAATTGGATATTTTTTTAAATAGGTAATTGTCCAGTAGCTCCGTTTGGCGTGAGCAAGCAGATTTTTCTAAGAGATGGTAACTGTTAGTGCTGCATTCATGCTGCAGGTAAAATTGGGATTTTAAAAGATAGTACATGATGAAACCTGACAGACTTGCTTGTTTTCATTTCACATTCCCCTCTCAGTTCACTCACAGAAGCTCTTATAAATCTTTTTAGCAGACAATTGAGGACCTATTAACAATATCTTGTTATCTACTTAAAAGAGGCATTGATGAATTGGCTTCCTGGGAGAATACAGTAGTTCTAGCAGCAAGAAAAGCTTATTTTTGTGGCTGTGGTAGGGGGGAATACAGCTTACAGAGGACACCATTAAGAGTAACCAGCTGCGTAAAATCCAACAAATCAGAACCCCTTGTCAGGGAGTCTATTTTATCCCAAAGCCATTCACTCGGTTTACTGTTTTGCTAGCATTCTTTGCTGCTCAGAGACATTAGGCACCCCAGTAGATGTGAGGCCTAGGTGGGACATTTTATAAGCCACCACTATAGCATGTTGCTCTGAGACTTACTGGCCTATTTTACATATTTAGCGTTTTCTTTATAAGTGGCAGGGTAGAGCTGTTGCACAATACTTTGTTAAACAATCTTTAATTATAAAGAATAAACACATACTGCTAAAGGTATAAAAAACCATTATGGAACAGCTCAATTAGACTAGTTATTAAAAAAATCATGAAAAGACAAGGAAGGTTCAACCCACAGTGTTAATCCCAGCATATTTTTTAAATGGGTGGTATATGCTCAGACATTTTCTTTAAATGTGTCATTGTTAACCAGTAATTATGAGACTTTTAACGTTACAGTCATAGAATTGCACATTACAGTTAATACAAAAGATTACACTACTGAAAAGCAGCACAGAAACTAACAAAATACAAAATATTTGTGGCATTATAGCACTGACTAGTTACAGAAAAATCATTTAATGATTTAAAAATAGAACAGTTAATTGAAATTAAGATCTATAAATAGTCTCATTAACATATTCTAAGAAATAACATATACATCAGATTGAATATTTACTGTTTCAATTCTCACTAGATATCCAAACAACAAAGAAAGGCACTAGAGAGCCTTAACAATGCCTTGAATTTCATTGCAGCACTCCCATTATATCCCATTAGACTCCACCCTGCTGTATGCCAAGTCCTTGCAGTATAACATGGCAAGTAGTACTTAAGCAAACATGACTCCCAGGTAAAGAATGTATCACAGTGCAAGCCCATTTATTCCGAAAAGTTTTGAGGACATCAAAAACATTTAGATAAATGGAGTATGGATAATTGGAATCATTATTGGGTTAGTGATTCATACCTAGGGACTTGACCTAGATTTGAACTGAGCTGAAGAAAGTTTTGAATCAAAGAAGTTTAAAAAGATAGATTTCACTATATTTAAATAGTAAAAGATCAAACCTTCTGTTTGTGGAATGGTCTTTTTCAGATAATCTTTCAAATTCTAAGATGCATTTCAGACATAGGCAGCTTCAAAAGTGCAACCCTTCTGCTTTTTCTACCAGGGGATTGGGAGGCAGAAGGGAAAACTCATTCTTTCCTGCAGTATTCATGTCTGTTTTCTAGTAGGTTTTGAACTGTCCTTTCATATCTGTGTTAAAGAGTGTTATGAGAGAACAAGATCAGTGACACCGTATAGAACAAATGAATCTATAGTTTCACAGTTAGCATCTAAATAAGAAATCCAAGAATAACCTAGGTTTGGGTTATGGAATTACATTTATATTTATAAAACTGATATTTTATTGCTTTATTTGCTTTGTTTAAATTGTTTCTAATTTTGGTATAATAGGTTCTATCCAAAAAAAAAGAAAAAAAGATTTAGGCATCACAGTGTCAAGCAGAGCAGCACCTATCTCTTATGAGCCTTGCTGCCTAGTGGAAATCCACACTGCCAATAGCCAGCTATGTTCACCTATACTTATACCATTCCTGTAAAAATGTAGGCTTCTCAGCATGGAATCTAGAAAAATCTACAGCCAATAGGAAATGCTGAAGAGATGAGTGTGCCTAATGCCTGTCTCTTTGCTTCAGTCCAGGCTGCTGGAAGATACCTGAAGTGAGGTGCCTATGCTAAACCTCTCTTGGAATATGCTTCTTTATATCCAAGAGCTCTCAGGCTAACAAATGCTCATGTAGGATATTCAATTCCTTCTTCTGCCAAGGGGATTTGAACTGCAGCTCTCTCTTTCACTCAATAGCGCTAAACCAAATTATAAGGTATGTTAGACTAAAGTGTACTCAGTCTTTTTGTCAGCAGATAGCTGCTGTCATGGGGAAGCCAGCAAAATATGACCTCACCTGTACAACTTGTTAGATTTAATAGATTTCATAGATTTTTAGGGTTGGAAGGGACCTCAGTAGATCATCGAATCTGACCCCCTGCCTTGGGCAGGAAAGAGTGATGGGGTCAGCTGACTCCAGCCAATTGTTTGTACAGTCTCCTCATAAAGACCTCTAGGATATAGGAGAGCACCACCTCCCTTGTAAGCCCATTCCAGATTCTTCCTGATATCCAATCTAATCTCTGTCAGTTTGTGGCTGTTGTTTCTAGTCACCCCAAGGGGTGCCCTGGTAAACAGAGTATCTCCTATTCCCTGCTGCTCTCCACTTCCCCCGCCCCCCCCAATGAATTTGTAGACAGCCACAAGATCACCTCTCAGCCTTCTCTTGCAGAGGCTGAAGAGATCCTGGTCCTTCAGTCTTTCTTTGTAGGGCCTTACCTGCAGGACCCTAACCAACTGAGTGGCCCTCCTCTGGACCCTCCCAAGGTTATCCACATCCTTCTTGAAGTGCAGTGCCCAAAACTGGCTGCGGTACAAGCAGTGTGTCCCCAAATCTGCATGGGGTGAGGCAGGTGGGGCTGGGACTGCACTGGGCTATGCTCCAGTCTGGCAGTGGCAGCACTGCAAAAGGGGGCTATGCCCACCCACCACTTGACCAACTGGGGTGGGGTGGTCATGGGACGGAGCCACTGTACTGCCTCTGAACAAGCGGTGCACAGTGGCGGGAGCTGCCCTGCCCTCCCCATGCCCCCTGGATGAGACATAGCTTTGTCTTATGCCTACCCTCCCTGACTGGGTGAGTGGAGGCAGGGCATGGGGGAGGGTGCCCCCAGATCAGGGAAGGGCAGGTGATGGAGCAGGGGCTGTAGCCACCCAAAAATTCACCATGGCCCCCACTGCCTGTCTGGAGTGCAGCCCAGTGCAGCCCTGGCCCCACCTGCCTCACCTTACACAAATCCAGGGGCACATGCCCCTCCCCCCCATGCCCTTCTGGACAAGTGGCAGGAGCAGCGTCGGGAGCCGCCACATGAGCCACCAGATGAGCAGCACACAGCAGCAGCCTCCTCATGCCTCCCTCCCCCCCGCGATGAGCTGCAGCTAGTCCTGCACCCACTTGGCCCCAGCAGGACAGCGCTTGCCCCAGGCCCAGTCCCAGCCCCAGTCCCTCTCCCTCCCTCACCATGGCGGGGTGATGATCTGCCCCCTATGCCACTTCCCTTACTCCTCTCCTTCCAGCACAACAGACTTACCAGCTGGACGCAGCTATATCGACCGTCATAAACTTGAAACCTGTCGGGACCCAGGGCAGCCGGCCAGCAGCTCTCCCTGACTTCCACCCAGGCAGATAAGGGTTTGGGGCCTAGAAGGCCGTTAGGCAGGTATTTGTGATGCTTGGAGTGGAATTAATTAGGCAGACACTTATCGGTTGTAAAGCAAGATTATTTACTTATGCCGTCAAGGTGGTGAATAGCGGAGGTCAGAGATACTTGGTTAGTTACAGCTTAAGGTTCAAAGGTCGTATGTCGGTCTGCATAAGAGTTTGTTGATCGGGCAGATAAACGGAGAAAAAATCGGGCCGGCAGGTCGTTGATTTACGTCTGATAAGGTCGAGACGGGGGAGACTGACAAGCGATTAATTTGTCAGGTATTTTCACGCATACGTTCAGAGGTTTTTCAGGTGTGTGTGCGGAGGTCTCCCGTTCTTCACGGAAGTGAAGACGGGTTTTATTTGTGTAATAGCCAATTGCTTTTCGCCACGTCATAAATTTAATTAGAAACACCAATTATCTAGCGGTTTTCGCTAGGGTGTTATCTCACAGGGTTACTCCCTGTTTTCTCTGACCAGTTATAATGATTTATGTACAGCACAGAAGGCTAAGTTTCATTTCATGTTAGTGTCGCAGTTATAAATCTCTTTTTGACATGCGCAGCAAAAAAGCGGTTACTATCATTATTGTTAACCCTTAGTTAACCTAGTGCAGAAAAAAACTGTTTTGAATGGTTTTACTTGTTTGTGACATGGGCACTACTTAATTTGGTTGTGACATGCCCCCTTGCCCATGGCACAGCAAGTTATATCATGTTTACGTACAGACCATTTTGTTTATCATTGTTAGTGTTTGGCAAGCGGGTGTATATAAAAGCAAAAAGCGTGGTTAACTTCGTTTTGAGATACTATAAAATTCAACAACCAAAACACATAAATATAACAATGGCTATTATGATCTATGGTAAACACAAGATAATCAAAGACGCCCACACTTGAATTAATTTAAACGCAGTAAACTGTTATTTTTGATTGTATGTAATCTTTTTTAATTTGATTTTTTAAGGTAACTGAGAGTGCGGTATCAGATTAATGCCCCCTATACGGAGGGTTTCTATAATTGTGGCTTATTATATTTGAGTTAAATTGTAGCTCTGAAAACACCAATTTTCCATGCCGTCATTAGTGGCCTTTTTTTATTCTTTTTATTGTTAACTCTCTTCCCAAATCGTTTCTTTTTCTTTTCTTTGAATGTACAGGTTCCTTTAGAACCTTGACTACTTGCCCCCTTCCATCATCATCTCCCTCATCTCTTTTCTCACGTTCCCTCAATCAATGCTTTTGTCCACACCCGACCTTTCTGCGACATTCCCCAAACCTTCAGACTATCAATGTTGTTCTTTCTCAATAATTTAGAGCTTTTCACTCAAAACATTATGACTTGGCTTTACTGTGTAAAGTCTCGAACAGGCTTTAAAACAAAACAAAACAAGTATGTACAAGATCATTAACAGAAAAAGAAAAAACATAAAATGAGTCGTTGGTTATGTCTTTGGCCTAAAATGACAGAAGGTTCAGGATCGAATTGGAGGTTTCGAAGTCAGCTCCGTTCGTCGAGGAACCTGTTGGTAACAGCAGGAATAGAGCGACGACCCTGCTTGCGACATATGAGCAGGCGGTCATTGTGTCGTTGACTCAGGTGTGCTGCAGGTTGGTGTTCGGTGATTCTTGTGATCGGGCAGTCACAGATTGCTTTTTTATCACCGCTGGGCCTGTAAGAGGACAAAATAAACGAACAGACAAACAAACAAAGAAAACTAAAAAACATTTAAATTGTCTTTTGTATATCTATGAGCATAATGTTGTAGTGGTTGGAATAGTTCATCAATGCCCCCTTCGAGTAGTTGCTTGTTGGGGCAGGCTGCGGTGTTATCCGGAATGCGCTGTTAGGCGTGGGTGCCTCCAGGGCCTGGACCGGTTGGCGGTATCAGTCGAGGTTGGTAGCCTAGTATATGTGCCAGTTGTCATTGTCTCGCATCTTTTAGGACGTGTAGCTGTTGTTTGGTAAGTGTGAAGTAGTTTAGGAGGAACCCAAACATGGCTCTTTTCTCCGGTGTCCTCTGTGGTGGCAGTCTTGATTTCTTTCGTGAGTTGAATTGGGAATGTCTTGGCCCTTGGTATTTGACTGGATATATAGTAAGATAGCTTACGGCGATGGCTGAGTTTGCAGTTGTTGATTTTATAAGAGCTTGCAGCCATGGAAGTTGACTTAAAAGATTTTCTGCTGGTTGAGTAATAAGCAGGTTGAGGAGAAGGCGAAGGGTGATGGTGTCTTCTTCTCCGTAAATCTCCATGCATGCTTCGATAACATCAAGGGTGGTGGTGGTGGTTGCACCCTCTGGGTTGGTTATTTGCTTGGTTATTGTTACAGGATGAGCGGCAGCTGCAGTTGTTACTGTGTCTGGTGGGAGGATCGGATTCTCGCTCGTTGCCCCCTCCCTGTGGTACGGAGGTGGGGCCGTTGGGAGCGATGTCATCTCAGGGGGCGGGCTTGCTGGGTGGAGTCCCACCTGTTCTTCTGTGGCTCCGCCCTTCTTTTTTAGGTCCTCCGGGCAGCTCATATTTTTCTCGGTGCCATTTTCTGGTGGCAACGGAGGGTTTTGGCATGCTGCCATCTCCGCAGCAGCTTTGCTGACTGTAGCTAACTGGGTTTTTAAGTTTGCATTTTCACGCAGTAGGAGTGACACCGCGCAGAGCGGCACGTTAATCATCTTCCCTTTGTCCCACTTGGAGCCTCCCCACTCCTTTCCAACTCCCTCCTCTCCTCTTAGCGAGAAGTAGCCGCTGACACACCCTGTCTCCGCTCCACTCACTTGGTGATAAACAATGTGGGCCCATAATTTATCCGCGTTATCTATGCGGCGCCCCCCACTACACCAGGGGCAGTTCTTAATTAATTCCCACTCCATCACATTTTCCCTTGATCCTGTTCGTGACGCCATGTCGGGACCCAGGGCAGCCGGCCAGCAGCTCTCCCTGACTCCCACCCGGGCAGATAAGGGCTCGGGGCCTAGAAGGCCGTTAGGCAGGTATTTGTGACGCTTGGAGTGGAATTAATTAGGTGGACGCTTATTGGATGCAAAGCAAGATTATTTACTCACGCCATCAAGGTGGTGAATAGCGGAGGTCAGAAATACTTGGTTAGTTACAGCTTAAGGTTCAAAGGTCGTATGTCGGTCTGCATAAGAGTTTGTTGATCGGGCAGATAAACGGAGAAAAAATCGGGCTGACAGGTCGTTGATTTACGTCTGATAAGGTCAAGACGGGGGAGACTGACAAGCGATCAATTTGTCAGGTATTTTCACGCATACGTTCAGAGGTTTTTCAGGTGTGTGTGCGGAGGTCTCCCGTTCTTCACGGAAGTGAAGACGGGTTTTATTTGTGTAATAGCCAATTGCTTTTCGCCATGTCATAAATTTAATTAGAATCGCCAATTATCTAGCGGTTTTCGCTAGGGTGTTATCTCACAGGGTTACTCCCTGTTTTCTCTGACCAGTTATAATGATTTATGTACAGCACAGAAGGCTAAGTTTCATTTCATGTTAGTGTCACAGTTATAAATCTCTTTTTGACATGCGCAGCAAAAAAGCGGTTACTATCATTATTGTAAACCCTTAGTTAACCTAGCGCAGAAAAAAACTGTTTTGAATGGTTTTACTTGTTTGTGACATGGGCACTACTTAATTTGGTTGTGACAAAACCCACGTCAGAATGACAAAACAGTGTATCAATTTATAAATGTCATAAGTGATGTTTGTTGTAACTCGAAATGTCATAAGTCGAGGACTGCCTGTACTCCTGCTGTGGCCAATGCTGCATAAAGGGGAAGTATTACCTTCTTAGACTTGCTTGTGATGCATCTGCTAATGCATGATAGAGTGCGGTTATCTTTCCTTATCACTTCGTCACATTGGTGACTCATGTTCATCTTGGAGTCTACTATGGAGTGTTTACTTTGCTCCATAATTTGGTGTCATCCACAAATTTGGACAGAGTGCTCTCCACATCCTCATCCAAGTCACTGATGAAGATATTTAACAGCACTGATTCAAGGAACAAACCTTGGGAGGCCACACTGCCCAAATCTTTCCAGGTTGATACTGACCAATCCACCACCACTCTCTGGGTGCATCCCATAAACCAATTTGCCACCTACCTGACTGTGTAATCATCTACATCACAGGTGCTTAGTTTATTTATAAGAATGAGATGAGACACTGTATCAAAGGCCTTTTAAAAATCCAAGTAGATGGCATCTGCCTCAACTCCTGCATCTAAGCATTTTGTGACCTGGTTGTAAGAAGAAACAAGGTTAGTCAGGCAGGATATACCTGCTATGAATCCATGCTGGTTGCCCCTCAGCATTATTCTTCCTGCTGGACTCCCACAAATGTAATTCTTGATATTTTTTTCAAAGGTTTTCCCAAGGATAGAGGTGAGACTAACAAGCCTATAATTACCTAGATCCTTCTTCCTCCCTTTCTTGAATCTAAGGACCATATTGGCCCTTTTCCAGTTATCTGGGACCTGTCCTCAGCACCATGAGTGCTCAAACAGTCTTGCCGGTGGTTCTGCTATGACACTGGCTAATTCCCTCAGCACCCTTAGATGAAGATCATCTGGGCCTGCTGACTTAAACACATCCAGCCCCTCCAAGTGTCCCTTCACTAGGTCGACGCTTACTGTTGGTGGGCTGGTGTCCCTCTTGTGCCTGTCTGTAATCCAACTGGGAGATATATCTTTATCCATGTTCAGGAATACAGATGAGAAAAACTCATTGAAGAGCTCAGCTTTGTCACTCCTGTCTGTCACCAATTGCCCTAGTCTGTCCTGTAGGGTTCCTATGTTGCCATGTGCCTTCTTTTTGCTCCCTATATACCTGAAGAAGGACTTTTTACTGTCTTAAATTTTTTATGCCAGTCTGAGTTCCATTGCGGCTTTGGCCTTTCTAACTGATTCCCTGCAAGCGTGAGCCAAGTAGGTATACTCCTCCTTGGTGGCTACCTGCTTCTTCCACAGTCTGTAGGGCTCTTTTTTTGCCCCTAGGCTTTCCTGGATTTGTGGAGGTTCTGCATGTATCTATTACACCAGCTGATGAAGAATTAATGTCCATTGATTCTAGGTACAGCCAAGATTAGATAGTAGCTAATTGCACTTTACAGGATCAAAATTTGAGATCTGATGTCTATATGGGTCATCGTGCGAGACTTAGGCATCTCAGTGCTTTTGTGGATCTAATCCAGTGTATTTTATTGCTTATTTTTCCTGTTTTTTCTTCTTTCCTTGTAAATATAGCGCAATGCAAATCATGGGGTAGCATACAATTTCAAGTAACCAGACTAAAACACTCCCATTTTGAGGATACGGGCAATGCTGAGATCTTGATTAGGATTTAGTGAATGTATCTGAGTAGTCTCCAGAATTAGTTTCTCCTGATTGTTGCTCTTTCCTTCTAAATGAGCAATTGAAGAAATAAAGACCCCATGTTTGGCAGCTGCAAAAAGATACCTTGAGCTTAAAATACATACTTAAATCAAGCCTGCAGTCTAAAGGTGATTTGAACAAGTATTTGAGCTGCACACATCTGAACATAGCCATTGACAGATTAACAATATTCATATTTGTTTGTCTGATTCAGTATGGTCTTCTTTGCCTTGCCTATCCATGGCTACCGATGTGCAACTTGGAATTATGCCCACTGATTTCCATCACAGGAGGATTTCACCTTATGGTATTAGTTAAACTTATGCATCCCTTTCACAACTTTACTTCCACTTTGTGTACCATGGTGATTATTTAGTACATAGGTCCCAGGACTGCAGGATGTACCAGATACATTAAACCTTTACAACTTTAGCTTTGCAATCAGGTAAAGTTAGTGCATATATTCCTAGTCCTATTGTTTAGAGAATGCTAAGGCATTGGTATAGATTATAACCCTGACTGTTGTATTTCAGTGGAAAAACCACGCTTGCTGCATGAAGTCCTCATATAGCATCTACCCAACTCAGGGAGGTAGCCAGCTGAATTCACAGGCAGATTGTGGGGACAGCTCCCATTTTCAAGGGCTTATCATGCTGCCTTTCCCCATGCCTCTGATTGTACAAGGGGCCCCAGTGGCCCTGACCCCCACCACTGATTGGTGGAGAGGGCTCTTGATCATGCAATTCCACCCCTTGCTGTTGATTGGTAGAGAGTGGCAGGGTTGCATGACAGGCAGCCCTCTCAGCCAATCAGCGGCAAGGGGCAAGCCCTTTTCATGCCAGGCTGCATGGCCAGAAGGACTGCTAGCTCCCACTGGGAGCTAGCACTTTATCTTTAGTAATTTTTTTCCCCACAGATTTTTGTGGAAAGTGCCCGATTTCAACAAAATCTATGCCATCATGATTTGGTAGGCCCCTTCACATAGCAGATGAAATATTATCATTCTCTTTTTGATATGAAATGTAACCCAGGTGGTACACGACTGGTACCCCCTCTGCAACTGAAGGGATGTTTGGAGGGGTGTGTGTGTGCTGTGAAAGCATAGCTGCTTCACCTAGCTCAGGTCACTGTCCTCCCCTACAGAGCAGAACAGAGACTGTGGTCACCCAGTAGGCTTTAACTATTTACAGAACTTTATTTGTAGTACCAATGAACTTAGTAAACATATACATATATTCAAGAACTATTTACAAATTTTTATAACTATAGCAGTAAATCTTATTACTCATATTATTGGGCAGAAACAAAGTGGATATGACAGACAAAGCACTTTATTGGCATAAACCGTGACTCACAGCAGTCTTAGTATTACGGTATAGCCCCTACATTCCCAGGCTTTGCAGGCCTGGCATGGGAACAAACAATGGGGGGTGTGGTAGGCCAATAGGGGACGCTCCTGCGTTGAGCCACCCACCTCCCTGTGCCCGACCACCTTCCAGGCTCCGAGTGCCCCCCCTGGGGTGCCTCACGTCTGGCTGACCCCTTCCCTGGAGTGCACCCACTAGCTTGGGGTTTTTGCTGCCACCATGCAAGGCTCTGGACTCAATTCTGGCTCTGTGCACCTTGGAAAACACAGGCCTGATCATCCAATAGGTACTAGACCCAATACAAGCAGTTGGGGCACTTTCCCAAGTCAGGGGCTTATTAGGAAAGCCTCCCTTAGTCCACAGACCTAAGGGGCCTCCTAGGCAAAATTTAGACCCACTCCTCAATAAGTCTCCCACACCGGTCACAAGGAGAACTTTATTGATTACAGGGGGTAGGGTGAAAACAGGGTAAAAGGTAGAGCAATATCACAGAAATATCAGAGGAATCTCAGAGGAATCCCATAGAGCAAACCAGCATGGCTGATGGTAGCATTTGATCTCGCATCTGAATTACTGTAAGCTAACTATCTAGTCGGATCTTGAGTAGCTTACTCACACACATCATCCAGAGGTGGTTGGAGTTTTCCTCCGGAGGCAGGTCACTTTTGGAGCATGCGGTTATGAGGAGAGAGCCAGTTTCAGATTCACCTGGATGACCGCATGGCTAATGGCTGCCTTCTTCCTGGCCTGGGCCTTTAAATAACCTCTCTGACCTCAGCAGCCCGGTCCAATCTAAGCTGCCAGTGCTGGCCACAAGCCAACCAATCTAAAAAAGCATCACTGGCTACCTGGGCCGGTGAGCGGGGCTTTTCCCTCCCCCTCCCCAGGTGACCAGAGCATCCGCCTCCCAGGCACCAGGCTTTTGTCATGTAGACAAGGGGGGAAGATCCCCGCCCTGAGGAATTCAACACTAGCCTCTCACACTGGCAAAGACAGATTTCTGGAGAGGGACACAGACGGTGGCGTTTCTGCCACAGGGGGAACCAGGTTAAATAGTAGTTCATTAAATAGGACACAAGAATAAATAAACAATGGTTAAAGCAGCGTTTCCCAACTGTTGTGCCACGGCACACTGGTGTGCCATCGGACATGAACAGGTGTGCCACGAAATTTTGGAAAAGTCACACAAATAAATGAATAAATGAAACATTCTCTATATATCAAGGGCTTAGTTTATCTGTCTGTGTGTCTGTAACACTCTAGAGGGGTATGGCTCCTGGCAGGGCATGGCTCCAGCCAATGCTGCATGCCACCCCCCCCACACACACTCTGTGGAGAGGCGGCAACGCAGGGTGGTGGGTGGTGGCGGCGGCTATATTCTTTGTTGGGGGCATGGGGAGGGGGTGGTGTGTTGTCACCTTTTTTTTTTTAATGTAAGTGTGCTGTGGGATGGAAAAGGTTGGGAAACTCTGGGTTAGAGCATACATAAACAAGGTTATAACAACACAAACCCCCACACTGGCATAGCAACCAGTTGAATCCAGAGAGTTAATCACCAGGTTCTCCACATTTTAGCAGTGGACCAGTTAACAGACAAAACAAAGCAATATATAAACATCTTATAATACAATATCAAATTAAATAAATTCACAGTGCAAATACAACATATGGCGCACATATATATGGTCTCAGGGCAACTTTAAACATTTACATGAACCGTAGCAGTTACATCCATCACCAAAAATGCACAGGAAACATGATGCATAGAAGAGTAATACAAAGGGGAAACAAGTAACCCCTAAGGGACAACACTAACTGCCCCTAGTCCCTGTAACTAGCTAGACTTTGGGGGGCATGAAATCTCCCCTAGATACCAAGGTCCCTTCTTCCCTGTGGAGACCTTGGCCTCTCCCCCTGTGGGGACCCCAAATCCCCTCTACCTTGGCACTCATGGCTCCTTAGCCCTCTGGTGGCCTTGGCTCATCTCTCTCTTCTCTGTGGGTGGGGCTGGTTGAAGCTCCCACCTTGCTGGGGCTGTGGCTTCATCCAGTTTCTGTTCACAGTGGAGAGGCCTGAGCTACCTCGTGTAGCTATCAGGACTTGCCCACTCTCCTGGACCTTCCATCCCTGGGGCTTCTGCTACCAGTGGGGATATGGGCAACATGCCTTGTGCAGTGTCGGGGTTTTCTTCAGCTCTCTCCAAGCCCCATGCAGTGATCTGTGCACTGTGGGACCCTTGCAGCTCACAGGGTTGGGGACCTGAAATGCCTCATGCAGTCCCAGAGTCCCTTCATCTCTCCAGCACCGTGCCCACTCTGTCCCGGCCAAGGGCCGCTGCCTCTCACAGAGATGGGGACCCATGCTGCCTCGTACAGCTGTGGAGTCCCTTCAGCTCTCCAGCCCCATGCACTGCTCTGTGCATTGAGGGGCCTCTCGCAGGGATGTGGACCCACGCTGCCTTGTGCAGTGGTGGGGCCCCTTCACCTCTCCAGCCCTGTGCAGGGTTGGGGATCCACACTGCTTCGTGCAGCCGCCAAGGTCCCATCTGGTCTCTGGACCCTCTCCAGCTCTGTGTACCAACCCATGCACCAAGGGCTCCTGCCTCCTACAGGGTTGGGAAACCATACTGCCCCATGAAGCTGCCAAGGTCCTGTCTGCTCCCAAACCCTCCATGTGTTGATCTGTACACCAATGCTGTGGCTCCTTTCATGGCAGGGCTAGGATGCAGCCACTTGATGCTCCCGCTCAGCAGAGGTGTCTTCTGGGCACTTCTTGGGCAACTGCTCTGCTCCCACCAGTCTGCTTCACCAGCTCTTCTGCAGCCCTCTTTGTCATCCCTCCTTGAAGCTGCCCATGTACTCAGCACGTGGGCTTTTATTCCCTCTGGAGGCTTCTCCCCCTGATTGGGAACGGACCAATGGAAAGCCTGAGGGGTTAGTTCCCTCTCAGATCCTCTTTTTCACCTCACCCCTAGGTCAGGGTGGGGCAAGCTTCTCTTCCTCCCTCTTCTGATTGGTGGAGAAGGGGAATGCCCCCACCAATCAGGCTGAGCCATCTGGCTCAAACCGGCAAGCCGGGCTGCCACTGGCAAGCCTGACACAGAAAGAAGCTCTCATCCTCATGCTCTACCCACAACCACTCCTTAGTCCATATTCTTATCAAAATACAATATGGAGGTTGTAAAGACATTATTGTCTCTTGTACATTCCCTTTTTATTTTCAAAAGCTACTCCCCCAAGGAAAAGCAGGCATTTTTATAGGTAACGTTAGTTTGAGGATCTGGCTTGAAAAAAGTATTAAAGCGGAGTCTTTAAAGTACAGCCAAGGTATGGCACCTCTTCTGTATCTAGGTCTAGAGAAGCTTATTTGCTGTATTTTTGTCAGCTTAGTACCATTCTATACAAAATGAAGGTCATCATAGCTGAAGATTATGCACATCAATTCCACTTAATTAGCTTCTTACACGGCTCACATTTCTGTTAAGTTAGCTAATTAACAGCCCTTCCAAATCACGGTTGCACTGTATTCTCTTGAGTTACCTAGCTTGTGTTTCCTCCTTTCGTCACAATACAGGCAAGTACCCCTCCTACATATTGCCTTCTGCTGTGAAGCAGACTAGCTACTCAGCTCCCTGCTGAGAAACTGTAGCTGTCCTATTAATTTTATAATATTTTTCCTCACCAAAGACATGAGCTTTTTTAATCCATCAGATTACTTTGAGGTTATATGTCTATAGAAAGATCAGGATGGTTTTATTCCCATGCCTGTGTATTTGAATAAATTAGTGGGAATTTATCACATCTCCAATTTACAACGTACATGACCTTCACATTAAAAATAATGGCTGAAATAAACCCTTTCCCCCAATCAAATCACAAGGGCTGTCTCTGACGAGATCTCCATTACAATCCTCTGCAGAGATCAGTTTCACTTAGCCCCATTACAGGAAGGGGTGGTATTTCCCCTATTTTTTTCCTCCAGTGACTTTCCACAAATCTACTGTGCATGTTATTGGTTTGGCACCCCATGGGTTTCTTCTTGGCAGGCTGGCCTATTAGGGGTGCATTTCCAGAGACTCCATCATGGAAATAAGAATACAGTCTCAGGGTATAATACCCTTTTCAGGAAGCTGCTTGGGAGTGGAAAAGGGAAGATGATTTTTCTTTTCTTTCAGCCTCACACAGTTCTTGTTAGTCTGCCCACTCTCTACCACCTTATATAAAATCAGCTCCACCCCTATCCTCCTGAAAAAGAAAGTTTCCTCTGTATCAAACCTTGTAGAGAGCAAAGGATGATGCTACAATACATAAGACAGAGCTGTATGAACATTAAGTCCCCTTCTACAATGACCTTGAATGAACTGGACTTTTACCAGGTAGTGTATTAAATACAGTATAAGTATGTTGTTTAATACATATAAAGCACTAAATGAAAATCAGCTTTATTCCTTTACTGAAAACAGCAAAAGCAATATCACCATATCAATACTTTGCAAAAAAATATTTTTCACATATCCATACAGCATAATTCTGTAAAACATAATGCATTATACACATTTTGCTATATATGTTTCATATCTGAAAAAAATGTATTCTATTTTTCCTCCTCTGTTCTTGTCTTTGGTGTAGGGACTGTGCTGCAGTCCTTGGGGACGAATATATACATTGAACATACAAGCTGGGGCACAGCAGCCACCTGGTCTTCTGTCTTCTCAGCTTGTCAGAAGACTTACCCATTCTACGCTTTTTTGGGAAACTTCCTACCACAATTTGCTGTGTCTGCTGTTAATATTATGTGGATGATGCTCTTTACAATGCTGTAATACATTGTTCAAATAAGAGCCAGTTGTAAAATGCTCAAATATGATGGCTTTCCTCCCATTCCATGGCTAGAACTCTGGTGAGATTTCTGGTGGACTGGCTTGGTGGTCAGGTCTCCTGGGCAAACACCTCTTTCAGATTTCCTCTGAAGCTGGGGATTCAGAAGGATGCTGGAGGCTCCTGCAGCTGCTCAGCAAAACTGACATTCTGATCCAGTGAAACTAACATTTTTGTCAGTTTTAGAGTCCAAGGCTCTTCTGGTTTGTGGGAAATGTTAAAACTTACTGAGTTTGGATTGAAATCAAGTTTAAAGAAAAAAAAACCCCTCAAAGCAGAAACGCTGCTTTTCATCTGGCTCCACTGAAATGAGTGAAGTACTGTATTGTGCACATGTATTAAAGTATAGTAGCACTTATCTTTGAACACAACTTAAAATTTGTTAGGTTTTGTTGTTGTTTTGACTTTCCCTTTAATTCATTTTCAGATTACACAGTCTTTATAACCACCCCAGGCAGGATAAAAATGTGGAAGTTGAATACATTCTATTTGTGAGATGAAATGAAGCATTTATCAAAGGTGCAATATAATTTAGGAAAGTGGAAGTATAAAGCACTTCTTTCCTCGGTGTTTGTTTACTGCTAACCTAATGCTATGTCCGTTTTATTAGGGTTGTGTTGTAAAGCTGGTGTCTGGAGGTAATTCCGTTGCACAGTGTCTTCTGGTATTTGTTGGCAGCCATCTTCTCTGCTGGCCTATGTAGAAGCTGAGCAAAAAGACTCAAATTAATAAAATCAAAACAAACATGCGTTAGGACTATACATGGGCATTTCCTTCCACTTTAACACCTTGGCTTGTTGCTGCTTAAAAACATAAGCAGTTCCAAACTAGGTCAGCCTAATGATCCATCTAGCTCAATATCCTATCTGACAATATTTAACTACCCAGAATAATTTAGTATCGTCTATGAACTTTGTGATTTCACTATGTCCTCTCTTTTCCAGGTCACTTATGAAAATGAGGAACAGAATTGGCACCAGCATAGATCCATGGGGCCCCACTTATTAACCTTGTTCCATCCTAAAAAAAATGACCATTTAGCCCTGCCCTTTGTTTCCTATTTTTAATTAGCTCTAGATCCATGAAAGGACTTTCCCTCCTACTCCTTGACAGCTCAGATTTTTGCTTTTTTTTTAAAGCCTTTGATGAGGGATTTGTCTAAAGCTTTTTGAAAATATATTATATGAGGGGTTGGCAACTTTTGGCCTGAGGCCTGGATCCATCATGTGAAAGTCAGACCCAGGTGAGGATGGCATGCCCTAAACAAGTTTAAATTGATGTCGCTCCACTGAAGTCAGTGGTGCTAATTGATTTCCGGTTGAGGATCAGCCTTCTGCACTTTAAGAGGCAAAATATTTCACTTTTTTTTTTGATTTATCAGCCAACACTAAAATATATATGCATACTGGTGATGTGTCTGTGTAGCTGTATTTACGTAGTAGAGATAATTTCTGCTTCAGAGTAATCATATATGTAAGTACTCAGGCTACTTGTCTGTCAATTGAGAAATGCAGAGAAAAAGCACAGCATATGAATTAAATCTAAATAAAGTGAAGGCTTTTAAAAAAACCTCAAATGGTTATTTTATTAAATTGAACAGAATAATGCAGGTTGTAATTTAAAGGAGGTTTGAATTCCAATCTGTTTCTAGCTGTGTTAGAAACCCACTCAGCTGTTGACATCAGGCAGACAGGGCTTTTTGAAGGATTGCTCACTTCAACATATATTAGCAAATGTTTTGTTTTGTTTTAATTGACATTTTAAAATCTTCTCTAATAACAATCATTTCTTGTGGGGTGCAGCATAAGTCAATTGACCCTTGTATGTCATGTGTTTTTGCCTTTGATCTGAAAAGCATAATTGCTATTGTGGTTGAGTACTATTATTAATAAGCCAACAATGTCAGGAAATATTTCTTATGTGCTTTCCTCTAATGTGGTTCTTTGTACACTGCATGAATAGTTTAGAAATAAATCACCACTAATTATTTAAATATCTCCTTTTTAAAAGCTCCTTCACAATTAAGAAATGAACTGATTGTTGCTGTTAATGTCATATGAAGAAAAATTATAAACCTCATTTCAGATGGAAAACTGTCTACTGTTTTGGTTCATGTGTCACTATGCAGGCGGCATTACTTTTAAATGAAAAATGAAAACAAAGTGAAAAACTAGTTTAGTACATGCTTTCTTCAGCACATTTGGAGAAGCATTAGGGTTTTTGTATTACAATCATGTTTGCACATAATAAACATGTTAATTAAAAAATATATATATTATTTTTTGCAGGACCTATTTATATGCCTAAAATTCTTGGCCTAGCTAGTTGAATTCAAGGCGCAGCTCCTGGCCCTGGAGTGTGAGCGAGTGGAGGCACTGTGGAAGCAGAATGTAGTCATGGTCAGGGCAGTGCAGGCCACAGAGGATGAGCGCTGGGTACTGGACACCATTGTGGCTGTGGTAGTCGCCTTCGTGCTGCTCACTGCCCTGCACCCGACCCTAGCCCTGCCTGGCCCCTAGTTGGGAGAGGCATGAGAGGGGACATTGTCAAGAAAGGTAAGGAGAGTGGGCTAATGGGATCAACTGAGGTGAGCAAGGCTGTTAACGTCTGAGGGTCTGCTGGAATTATCAGCTAATCCTGCTAATAGGATAAGTGTCCATAGTCCCTGTTGAGACCACGGTTAACAAAATCATGCAGTCTATGGATGATTTTTTTGTTCTGCAATGTCATATTCAATTTGAGTTTTAAAGTAGGGCAGTTACTCTGAGATCGGTGATGTAATGTTCAGGGTAGTTAAAGAGTTCATAGGATCATAGGAAAGTAGGACTGGAAGGGACCTCACAAGGTCATCTAGTCCAACCCCCTGATCAAGCCAAGATATTCCCTGACTAAATCATCCAAGTCTCTGGCTAACCGACTCTTGGAAATTTCCAAATATAGGGATTCTGCAGCTTCCCTAAATAACCTGTTCCAATGCTTAATCGCTGTCCTAGAAAATAACTCCTATTGTTCTAAATTTCCTCCACTGTATCTTGAGTCCATTGCTCCTAGTCCTAACCCCTATGGCCACAAAGCAAAGCACATCTCTATCCACTTTATAAGCACCCTTCAGATATTTGAAGTTTGTTATCAAATCTACCCTCATTCTCTTTTTCTTCAGACTAAATAACCCTATGTTTTACATCCTTTCCTTTTAAGTCATACTTTCCAGGCCTCTAATTATTTCTGTAGCTCTCTGCTGATCTCTCTATAATCTGTCCACATCCTTCTTGAAATGTGGGGCCAAAACTGGACATGGTACTTTATGTGAGGCCTCACCAGTGCTGAATACAATGAAAAAATAATTTCCCTTGATTTGTAAGTAACATTCCTCTTAATACAATCCAGTACGCTGTTGGCCTTTTATGCAACAAGAATACAGTGGGTGTGTCTACATGTGCACTTGATATGGGAGCAGTTTATTCACTAGTAAAGTACTCTCAAGAAAATACTCCCAGGCAGGCATCTACACGTGCAGGAAAGCAGGAATATATGTGCTGCTAATGGCAGCAAACTGCTCCCACTTCCTGGGGCCCTGTAATGGGCCCCTGCCGCTACCAGGGGGAGCTATAGGCTCCCCCTGGGTGCTAGCTCAGAGACTGGCAGGGACCACTGAGCCAGGAGACAGCTGTGACTGTGGAGTAGGGACTGGAGAGCCTGTTCCCTGATCAGGCTCCCCTGCCTGTTCCCCACCCAGCTCCGCGATCACAGAGCTGGGCAGGGAACAGGCTCCCCAGACCCCACCAGCAGAGACCTTCCAGTGCCAGCTCCGGAACAACAGGGCTGGCTCTGGGAGATAAGAATCTCCCAGCACCCTGCTCCCCAATCACAGTGGTGAAGCAGGGGCTGGGAGGTAAGGATCTCCGAGCCCCAGCTTCCCAATTGCCATCTCAGAGCAGGGCTTGGAGCTCCCTGCTGCCGGGGCTTGCCCATACCCAGGCTTCATTGGCAGAGCCTACTCAGGCATCAAGCAGCTCCTGGAGGCAGGAAGCAATCTCCTGCCCCCTGGCGGCCAGCTGACCGGGAGCCAATTTTTTCTCAGGCATGTGAATGAGCACTACTGCAAAGTAAGTAATTGCAAGTAAATTTGCTACTTGCATTTGCAGATAGCAAATTTACTCGGGATTAGCAAGGTTTACTGTGCAGTAAGTATGTGCACATGTAGACACACCCTTATTGCATAGTAAACTACACTGCTCCACAGTAATGTGTCCCATGGAGATGCACCCAGTGTTGGCTCATATTCAGCTTCTGGTCTACTGTAACCCCCAGATCCTACTCTGCAGTACTACAGCATAGGCAATCACTCCCCAGTCTGCATTTGTAATGAAATTATTCCATCCCAAATACAGGACTTTGCATTTGTCCTACTTGAATGTCATTTGGTTGATTGTGGATCATTTTCCCAATCTATCCAGGTGATTCTGGATCTTAGCCATACCCTCAGGGAGCCTCCAATCCCATCAACAATATAATTTAATGAAGATATTAAACAAGACAATGCCCAGGACAGACCATTGTGAAATCCCACTTGATATCTCTTCCCAACTAGACATTTAGCCATTGATGACTACTCACTGAGCATGATAATCCAGTTATTTTCTGCCATGGCTGTGTTGCTGTGTTGCTGGATCTGATGTTTTTCTGATGTGATTCTTTGTTTTTCATACATACTACTCTGTCTGGCCAATTGTAGACAACATAGGGGCACTCTAAGTAGTTGATGGTTGATAGTTGATGACTTTTGCTGAGTAAAGTATACAGCTCCTCTGGGTTCATTACATAAATCAGCAGCACCTACTGTGGGGCACTTGTCATTAAAGTTGTTTCAGTAACTAATAATGAAACAAGAAAGCATCTAAAATTATGCATTCCTTTTATTATGACAACAAATATATAACAGGTAATAAACAAAAACTACAGAAATATTAAGAATCACAATATATATGTTAAATTGTACCTATGTGGAGTGTACACTGTAAGCCAGTGATGCACAGTCCTTGAGAACTTCAGGTATTCTGAGTCCATGAAAAGGAAAGAGGAAAAGCAACTGCTTCTGGACACCTCCCCTCTGGTTTCAGGTTTTATAGTTCCAGGAGCAACAAAGGGTGAACAGATAAGCTTCCTGCTATAGTCACACCCTGGCAGTAGGTTGCTCCCCTCTTCACAGAGTCTTCTGGCAGAACAGAGCATATAATAGACTCCCCTATACTTACAGAAGATGTTTCCTAGGATGTATTTCCTCCTCTGGGTGTATTTCCTCCAACATGACTTCTAGCTATCACCATTACCCCACTAAACATGTTCTAGGGTCTGACTGACCTTCCTAAGACGGATGCAATATCTGCTCAGCACTCCACTAAACATACTCAGGTTGCATTTTAACAAGTTTCCTCCCACAGTACAAGGCAGGGCTACAATAGCATATATAACAGTGGTTAAGGAGTGGGAGAATTAACCTCATATGTTATAATTCATGTTGTTTGGTCCAGTTACAATGTACTCTGTGCTGATGTGGAGGCACAGCTGGCATATGGGTTTGTAGCAAGGCCTGGTGGCTTGGTAAGAATTGGAGTTAGGTACCTGCTTGTAGCTCCATGCTATGCAACAAATGGTGAAATGTAATAGTATTTTCATTTATATCCCTTTTTTAAGCATGCACTCTCTAATATAACAGAGGATATTGTTATTTTCTGCATAAATGTCTACTCCAGGAAACTCTTAGCCTCAGTGATTACAGATTAGATGAGTATGTGAATGAGAAGCCACCCTCTTCTTGCTCCATCTTTGCATGCATTTCCTATCACCTTTTTTTTGAATTCCACATTGATTGTGTATTATGAGCAGGGTTGAGCAAAAGGCTAAGTTTCCATTCTGTGGGAAACTCTAAAAGACTAGGGGAAAAAAAACGCCTATATCATTTGTTTCCCATTTTGAAATGCCCCTCAGATGGAATATTCAGACACATATTATTATGAAATCATTAAAATGAGTTTTGATAGTTCCTATATCTCCAGCTTGGAGAAAGGAAATTCTAAGAGTTCCAACTCAAGTCAAGTTTCCCAAGGCTTCCAGGCTCATGGTTTTGTAACAGGGGCAAGGAAACCCCACTGACAATAGTCTGGTTGCCCTGGATTCATGGACAATGACCAGCCTGAGGCTAGCCATCTCTGAGCATTCTGATTTATGAAAATGTTTTGAAGCGACAGACTTTTCAGTGGCCCTCTAGTTAAGCTTCTAGGAAGCTATATAGTTAAGCTTCTAGTTAAGCTACAGGGAGGAGTGGGGGGCGGGGTGAGGTGAGAGAAACCTAACTGCAGGCATTTACTACAGGCCACCATACCAGGGGGAGGAGCTGGATCTGGAGTTCTCTTGAGAACTGACAGAGGCCACATGTGCAAGGGGCTTGGTTGTCATGAGTGACTTCAGTTACCCAGACATAGATTGGAAGGAACACTTGGTTAGGTCAGATTGTTTATGCAGTTTCCTGACTGTGATCGAGGAGGTCTTCCTGACCAAGGAAGTGCAAGGGCCAACCAGAGGTAATGCTCTCCTAGACTTGGTCTTGGCCAAGGGAGATGATCAAGTGTGTGGCTTGAACATTGAGGGTCACCTGGATGACAGAGACCATGAAATTATCAGGTTCATCATCTGCTGCAAGGTCGATAAATCAACCAGCAGCATTGAAGTACTGGACTTCAAAAATGCTGACTTTGACAGGTTCAGAGCATTAGTAGGGGAGGTGATGTGGGCCCAGGAAAGCAAGGTGAATGGGGTACATGAAGAATGGTCATTGCTCAAGGATACAATTCTAAAAGCACAAAAGAAAACTGTTCCTGCAAAGAGGAAAGGCAGCAGAAGGGTTTGCAAGCCCTCTTGGCATTAGGACATTGGAGTCCTCTTAAAAAAGAAAAAAAAATGCATGCACAGTGGAAGCTAGGGATGGTCCTCTAGGAGGACTATACAACAGTGGCCAGCACTTGTAGGGAAATGATCAGGAAAGCCAAGGTGGCAATGGAGTTTAGGTTAGTTATGGGAGTCAAGGACAATAAGAAGTCCTTCTTTAGGTATGTAGGCAGTAGAAGGAAAACAAGTGGAAGTGTGGGACCCCTGCTTAACACCTTGGGGCAGCTGATAACTGACATTCAAGAAAAAAATGAACTCCTAAATGCCCACTTCGCTTTGATATTTCACTGTACCATAGGGAAAGTCAAGCAAGATAAGATTCGTAGGGGACATGCTGAGACTGACAACCTCCCCACTGTGGATGCTGAGTGGGTGCAAAACTAACTAGAAAAACTAGACATTTATAAGCCAGCAGAACGGGATGGACTTCATCCAAGAGTGCTGAAGGAGCTGGCTGAGGTCATCGTGGAACCCCTGGCAAAACTCTTTCAGAATTCGTGGTGCATGGGGGAAGTCCCTGACAACTGAAAGAAGGCTAACATTGTGCCCATCTTCAAGAAGGGAAAGAGGGAGGACCTGGGCAACTATAGGCCAATCAGCCTAACCTCCATCCCTGGGAAAATCCTGGAAAAGATCATTAAAAAACCTATGTGCGATATGCTCACAGAAGGTAAGATTCTGAATGACAGCCAGCATGGCTTTGTCGTGGGTAGGTCTTGTCTTACCAATCTCATCTCCTTCTATGACCAGGTCTCTCACCACCTGAACATGGGACACATGGTAGACATATACCTAGACTTCCAAAATGCTTTTGATCTAGTACCCCACAATATCCTTGTGTGAAAACTGGACGATTGTGGGCTCAGCTGCTCGGCGGTTCAGTGGGTGGGAAACTGGCTACAGGGTAGGACCCAGAGAATTCTCATGAACAGATCGGTGTCATCCTGCGCAAAGTGGCCAGTGGTGTCCCTCAGGGGTTCATGCTTGGACCGGTGCTTTTCAACATCTTTATCAATGATTTGGATGGGGGAGTGAAAAGCTCGCTGGCCAAGTTCACAGATGACACTGAGTTATGGAGTAGTGTGGTCATGCCAGAAGATAGGTTGCAGATACAGGCAGACCTGGACAGGCTAGAGAATTGGGCAGACCGGAACCAGATGAAGTTTAACACTTCCAAGTATAAGCTGCTCCATCTGGGGCCAAACAACCCTCAACATACATACAGGTTCACTGGTGACAGCTTGACTTGCACCAAGGCCAAAAGGGACCTAGGGGTAATGATTGACCATCGCATGAATATGAGATGTCAGTGCAAGGTGGTGGTCAGCAGGGCAAACAATACACTGGCATGCATCAACTGAAGCATCTCATGTAAAACTAAGAAAGTGATACTCTTGCTGTACTCAGCACTGGTGGAACTGCAATTGGAGTACTGCATCCAGTTCTGGGCACTGCACTTCATTAAGGACATGGAAAAACTTGAGAGGGTCCAGAAAAGAGCACCCATATGATCAGGGAAGGCAAGCTATATAAGGAAAGGCTGAAGGAACTGGGCCTCTTTAGCCTAAAGAAGAGAAGGTTGAGAGGGGACTTGATACTGGCTTACCATTATATCAGAAGAGTGCATCAGGAGCTCGGTGAACAACTGTTCAGTAGAGCAACCCTGGGGAAGACCAGGACCAGTGGATACAAACTCCTGGAAGACTGCTTCAGGCTTAATACAAGGAAAAACTCCTTCACAGTCAGGGTCACCAGATTAGAATAAACTCCCTCCAGAGGTGGTGCAGTCACCTACCCTGGAAGTTTTCAAAAGGAAGTTTTTGCTAAGGTCACCTAACCTTCCAGCCTAGAGTGGGTGGTCCTGATGATCTGCAAGGTCCCTTCCAGCCCCTAACAATCTATGAATCTATGAATCTATGAATCCAGGCAAGACAAAATCTTGGAATTCTGTGAAACTCAGTAGAGTTTCTAAAAATAATTGATTTGAACTAATCAGTACTTTCTGACAGAGTCCCACCTCACTGGGAAATTCCCAATCTTCAGTAATGGATAACACACTCAGATAGCACCATAAATGTAACAAAGGTACAAAAAACACAAGCAAACCCCCCCCCGCCCCCAAAAAACCCACCACTGCTAGTTATTGCTCCTCTACCGCAATTCCCTAGCCTCACTACACAGATTCAGTGCTTTCAGTCTTTCTTCATGAGGAAACCTCTTGATCCCTTTACTGAGTATATACTTCGCAAAAAGTTTTTTGCATGGAAGCTTCCATTTAGCAAAGGTGAAATATATAATTAAAAAAATCTCCATGCAAAGCAGGTGAAATTGGAGTTGCAGGTGAATTCTCCAGCTCAGTTTGACAGTTTACAAAGGCTGGTGTCTTGAGATAGCTAGACAGTTCGGTGTAGTTTTAGTTCAAAGTGGTATTTTAGCTATAGTCTTGTTCCACTATTGTTGTAGTCGTCCCATAGGAATTTATGAGAGATTAGTAAGGTGTTTATCTGTGATAAGTCCTGGCTGTAACAAATATAAGGTGTTCTCAGTGGCCAAGTGACAAATCCAATCCTCAATATCTGGCCCTTGTGTCTTCTGCCTGTGAGAACTGCTTTGTTAAAAGCAGCATAAGCTTCTTTTATTCCATTTTGATGGACAGCCTATTAAATACTTCCCTTTTTCAAAAGCTGATGTGGACCAATCAGGGTGCAATCCTAGCTTCTTATGAAGAGTGGAGGTAGTCCAAGCAGAGTATAAGTTTTGCTTCATGTATTATTTTTTTCATATTCCAGTGAGAAAACAAGGGTGTTTTTTTCAGTGACTTCATATCTTTAAGTACAAAATGTTACAGGATTTTTGCCGTAAATCTTCATCTGTGAAGGTCTTTGAGTACTAAAGTACCAATTTTGGAAATTAAGTTGTTTAAGCAGGCAATGGACACCTGCTCTGAGCTTACATTTCTGGGGTTTCCTACTTTCTTGTAGGGAGTTCTGTGGTTCTTGCCAATACTCATGTCTGTTCAAGGTAACTTGGAGCTAACTGAAAAGCTGGTTTCCTTTTGACACTGAGGTTTTTCTGCCAGCGACTTTATTTCTCTACTGAAATATTCATTCAGTTCCTTAATATTTACATAAAGGCTCTTCACCTTCTTGGAGGTTGGTAGAAGCCTATTTAATCAATTCATTACACAACACTTTAGAGCCACTTGAGTCATGTGCTCTTCAACTGTTTTTACTGTGGTTCAACACCAGCAGCATGCAACAGCTGTATAAATCTGGAAACCATTATATTAGTACATTTATTACCCTTATTCGTTCTTATTTCACTTACATAACACAGTCACTTCTGTGTACTTCAGAGTTATGTGTTTGTGTACTTTTATCAGGAAGTTAACAAGCCTTGTGGCATTAAAATCTTATGACACATTTTTGTTGGTCTTTGAGAGATTTTCATTTCACATTAGTTTTTCAACATATAAAATTAAATGCTTTACTCAGTCTTTAATATAACAGATACCTTTGATATGTGTTGTTATCTGTTAAGTATGTTAATTCATCAACGTTTCTTAATTAAAATAACAGAACATTAACCTGATGCTTTGTGGTTATGGTCTCCTAGCAACATAACTTCCTCCTTTTACAATATTCTTGTTTGTTACAAAGGATCTGTTGATAGAATCTTTTAAACACTCTCAAATTTCAGTGTATTTTTCAAATATAAGCTTTTTCATCATCTAAAAGAAATTTTCTATTTTTAATGCCATCACTGACTAAGGTAATAAAATATAATTATATTAATTATTCTATGCTGCACAATAACTCAGATCCGAGAAAAGGGTGAAGAAAAAGGAATGTTCCTCTTTTATAACTGCAGCAAGAGTTTATGTTTAGCAGATTAGACTCAGTTTGAAAACTTATCTTTTGTAAAACCTTGAAAAATAGTTTCTATTTTGCATTGTTAGAAATTCAGGTCCAGAGTGGTATTGATATTTGTTAACTTAAAAAAATATATATTACATACTCATTACATACTCATGTATGATATAATTCTTTATTTACTTATTTAGTTCCATTATACAGTATTTCTTATTGGCCTTCTCTTTGTAAAACAAATGTAAAACAAATATATATGTGTGTGTGTGTGTATAATGACATAGAACAACTAAGCTTAACATTGTGAACTGTTGTGTATGCTGAAGGTAATCAGAGAAATAAGAAGAAATGAAGGGAAAGAAGGTGTGTATGTGACTGTTGTGTCTTAATCAGCTCTTTTAAGTACTGGGATTCTACTGAAAGTGTGATTTTTGAGCGTCTCAAGAAGCATCTGCTAATATTGTCAGTCAGTGCAATGAAGAGGGGGAGAAGTTAAGGGACTGTAACATTTATAGTTAGAAACCTTCAGTGTTTAAAAATGTTTAATGTAATAATTCACTCAACCAAAGCCTGGGCCTAAAATAAAGACCATTGAAAAATATTTATGGGAATTATGGAGAGGATGGACTGAAGAACACAGTTCATTTCTCATTCATTTTTAGGGAACAGTCTTCTTCTCTGGTTCCATTACTTAATTGCATCAATCATTTCAATAACATTTTATTGGGGATTAGTCTGTGTGAGAGCAAATAATATTTGTTCCGCTGTTAAATAGATAAATCCAATAAGAACATAGACTTTTTTGTATTATCAAAAATAATCTGGGTAAGAACGTATAATGTTAATGATTCATGACCTGAAATATCAGGGCTTTCAAGTAAATAATTAAAATTTTAAACATTAACCTCAAATACTCTAAATAAGACTATGGCCCTTTAAAACAGGGAGCTAGGGGCTCCCCATTACTTTAAGGGGAGAAACAGAAGCAGAACGATCCCCAGGTGAGGACAGCAGCTTATTATGAGCAGCAGAGAGACTTCTAGGCTATGGGTGCCTATTACAGAGCTAGTTGCTGTGCAAGAGTACAATAGGGCAGAGCCCTGCTTATGCAATAAGGGCATTGCTAAAGTAGCTAGAGCTGCAGGACTAAGCTGGCCTGGGAGCTAGCCATCAGGCCCTGATTGGAAATCCCTGTGGGTAGCTAGAGAGCCGAGCCACCTGACCAGAAGGGGCAGGGTTTGGGAGGCATATAAGCCCAGGATTTGAGCCAGGGCAGACAGTCTGGCTCTGCTAGGCATAGGGTGAAGAGCTCTACAGCAAGCTGTCAATGTCTGATGTAACAGGGAGCCAATTTCCAGCCCCTGTTATACACAGGATCCCAGTGTTAACTGGGGTCACTGCTTCCCGGTGCTGGGAACCATGCCAAAGTCCTATTTCCCCACTGGGAGACCTACCAGCATGCAGTGGGGAGTGATTCCCTTTCTCAGAGACAAGTGGGTCCATCGGAGTTGGCTGAGCCCCCTTCCAACCTGGAGTGGCCCGTTTCTGTGGCCAGCCACCATGACAGATGGCCAGGGTAAAACCAGAAGTGATTAAAGTTCCAGGCTGTGATGATCCTCCAGATGCAAGAGGTCATGGGAAAAAGGAGCTGTAGGTGATTGGACCTCACTGGAGCCAACCAGTTTAAAAATAAGAGGGCAGAGGCTCATTCTTCCCCAGAGAGGGGATGGAAAGCATTATCTCCTAGGCAAGAGTCGTGCAGACCCATGCAGAGGCACACAGAGAGGCTTTGCAGCAGGGAATTGGGACTGTTGAGCTTTGTGGCTCAATGACTGAGGCCTGTCAGAGAAATATATTGGGCTGAAGAGGTGTTGGAATTGAGATTCTGGTGAGCTGATGGAAGATGGCTGACATAGGGGCATGGATCCTTAAAACTGGGTTTGGCCCTGGACTCGGAGTAAGACTATTTTTGAGAGGAACCCACAAACTAATAGGTTCACTCTGGGACCCTGGGGCAACCTCCATTTTCAGAAACCACTAAGACCATCAAGGCATGGCAGGAAGGCTAAGAAGGATGGTACATTAGGATCCTGAATAGTGTAGGAGCTGCGTGACTACCAGAGGGCATCACAGCTGTCCCTAGGGCCTGGCATCTGTTACCACCCTCTCCATATAATTTCTTCTTTGACTTTCCCTTGGCTCCAATATCCAATTAATTTTTCTTGTTCTCATATACAAGCAGCCTGTCAGGGAAGCTCTGTTTTGTTGGACATTCAAAAAAAATCAATACATTTCCATGTTACATTTTGGTATCCAAATTGGCATATGTTTTGTTAGAAAATTCCTGAGCAGCTCCTGAACAGCACTGCAGTGCTCCTAGGACTGAGGCTTTTAATGTCTATTGTTTCAGAACGTGTATGTTTGCCAGTAATAAGAGGATTTCAGCATTTTTGCTCTTTTTATTGTTTTCGCAAAGGCAAAACAAAACAAAACAAAAATCCCAGAGAAGGTAAAAGCACAAAACACATACTTTACAGCAACATTCAAGCACAGCCTTTAATTGGTGGCTTTGATGTATTTTTTTGAAGTTAAGTGTGGGTTATAAGCCTGCCCTTATAACCTCAACTTGTTGGCTTTTTCCAATCAGTTTTATGTAGAAGTAGTATTATTTAATGTTACTTTCTTTAATTCACATTCTAAAGACCAAGTCAGTAACCATGCGTCGGGCCTGTGTAAGCTCATTTATGGGCTTTTGCAGTACAACGCTGGACAACAGTGATTTTTTATTTTAATATTTCATTTTAATTGAGTCAGATTTTTTGGACAATATTTTCCACTCCCTTGAGAACACAGGATTTCCACTAAGTCAGGGCTTATAAAAGGAATTATAGAGTTGAGTGTGATTGCTCTTTGCCTCCATGTGAACTCATTCAGAGGTACAAAACCCTATATGGTGTAAGATGGGGATTATGAACTCAGTATTTAAACAATTCTGCATTGTTCCATCAATCAATTCTGGGTTGAAAAACAAAAGGAGTCTTTATCTTCAGAACTTTGAAAAGATTAAGGACAGAATTCTATTTCACCTAGTAGACCATCAAGGGGCAGTTTGCATCTCTGATTTACACAGATTGCATTGTAATGATTTTATCACCCCTTCTGGGTATGTAAGTCCTGTCATTATGGGTGCTAGTACATGCAACCAAATTGGCCTTTAAAGCAGCTTAATTACCCTTTTACACCGCTTTTATGGCATTGCTATTTACACGTTCAACGGCATATTCTGATTTAATTTTGTGACGACATACACATTTAGCAGCGTATTTCACTTTAAATGACTTTGTTATGCAGCAAGGTAAAACCCATCTGAGGTATTTTAGTTTGCCTTGTAACAATGTGCAATGGTGCATGGGGCGCTGGAAGCAGACATGCTTGGGGAAGCTCGGGCTTGGCGGGCTTCCAGTGCCCCATGCACCATCCCTGCCACCAGCACACCCAGATGCCCTCCTGCCACCTTGCTGCTCTGCCAAGGGGCAAGCCAGCTGTTCTTGGGTGGTCCCAGGTGGCAGAAAGGCAGTAGGGATGGTGTACAGGGTGCTGCAGCCTATCTGCCTCTCCCATGGTGGGGAGGGAGGAGTGAGCTGCCAGCAGGCTGAGTAGTTCTTGAACTGCAGGAGACCCTGGTCCTTCCCTCCATGGCAGCAGTGCCCCCAGGTGGTACCCATCTGCTGGCACCTGGCCAGGGTGGTCCTGGAGAGAAGCACTGGGCCCTGCATAGCTCAGGCTGTGCAACCCAACAGCAGTTCATGCTGGCAGGTTCAACTGAGCCCCTCGTGGCTTCCCTGCCATCCACCCCTGGCATGCCAATGTCTTAGAAGTTGAGGTGGAGGAGTTTTTTGGCACTCTGTCCAAAAATGTTGCCAACCCATGATCTAAATCTATTTTACTGCACATAGGTTATGGCAATGTGACAAAGGAGAACAATTGCTAACCTGCTCTGTGGCAGCCCTTGAAGCATTTGAAAAATGTATCATTATCCCTTTTAATGCCCTTTTTGTCAAACTGAAAATATATAGTTCTATCTACCTTTCCATATATGCCTGGCATTCAACACCCTTTATCATCTTTGTTGTTTGTTTCTAGATCCTCTTAAGTTTCTCCACATCCTTCTTAGAAGGTGAAGTCTAGAACTACACACCTAACCAGAACTGAGTGAAGTGGTACTAGCATCTCCTGTGCCTTGCATATTATATTCCTGTTAATATCATCCCAAAATTGCATTTGCTTTTTTTGGTGATGGCATTATGTTGTTGACTCACTTAGTTTCTTCCCAGGAATGTTCCTGCCCACGTCATTATCTCCTGTTCTATATTTGTGCATTTATTTTTCCTGTTTGTATAGCTTATAGTCATCCTTGTTGAATTTTATTCTAGTTTAGTGCTCAGTTCTTTAATACATCAGTTTCATTTCGAATTCTAATTTAATCCTCCCAAGTGTTTGAAAACCTAATTGTATGTCATCTGCAGGAAGCTTTACCAGGAAACTTGACCAGGAAGCTCTCTTTTTCTGTGCTCAGATGATTAATACCAATGTTGAACAACACCAGACTGAGAATAGACCCCTGTGAAACTCCACATGAAATCTTCTGCCATTCTGACACTGATCCATTTATACGTACTCTCTATTTACAGTTTTTCAGCCCATTGTGTGGTCACTTAACAATAATTCTCTCTTGCCCATATTCCTCCAGTTAACTCATGAGAATGTCATATGGTACCATACCAAAAATCTTATTAAAGTCCACGTATATTATGTCCACTGCATTCCTCCTATCCACGAAACCAGTCACCTTACCAAAGAAGAAAATGAAGTAGGTTTAGCATGATTTGTTTTTACAAATCCATATTGGCATCTTTCCCTCCAGGTGGTTACAAATTGATTGTTTTATAACTTGCTTCAGGGATTTCTCAGGTATTGAAGTTTATAATTCCCTGTGTCCTCCATTTTCCGCATCTTAAGCTCTCTTGGACTTGTCTGTTATACATGAACTTGTAAATACTCTTGTCAGTGACTCTGAGATTCCTTTAGTTCTTGCAGCACCCTGGGATTAATTTTTCAGGCTTTCCTGACTTGAATGAACATAAGAACTTTGTTCTAAGTTTGCTAAGAACTCTCTGATGTAGTCTTTACATATTGTGATCTGTAGTCCTTTTCTTTGTCCTTCATTTTGTTAGCTAGTTGGTCACGGTTTATATTGTTGTGAAAACAGAGGCAGAGTAGGCATTAAGAAGCACTACCTTCTTTGTTTCAGTTTCTTTTGCCTTTTTCTTTTATGGAATTACTTCTTATTGTTGTTGACATCTCATTTTTCCCTTTGTTTTCCTGATTTTGTCTCTGCACCTTCTTGCTATCCCTTCCTTAATCACTAGTCCTATTCTAAATTATTATCATGATTAGTAATTATATAGTAAAGACAATACCAGTCTAATACCCTTCTGTTGCAGCATTTTTGAAAAAGTGACTCCTGCTCAGCTTTTTCAAAGAATACTTGTAGGCACCTTATCTTAAAGAGTGGTTTCTGGGCTTTGGATGACAAGTGAATTCAGAGGCTTCCCTCAAAGCCTTCTCTCAAGTATTGAAACTCTAGCTAGCAGTTCAAGTTCAAACACAACTCTGTGTTCTATTTCCTATTGGCTATGTCTAGGTGTCACACAAGTTTTTCTTAAAGTGTCCTAGTATTTCTACATCATTTTTATACAGCAGACAGGGAGCATTAGGCCCCATACTTTGAGGTTTGGATTCCATCCCAAAGTCCAGTCACCTAACGGCTAGATGTTGTGATACTTAAGTTTGAAGTACCAAAGTCATCCTTTGGATCTTAGCCTTGGCCTTCAAAGTCATTTGCACAAGTTTGAAACTGTTACCTGTAGCTAACTTTATATGTGTCTTCATTTTATCCAGGCCATTTTGCTTATCTCGAATTATATTATAATTTGTATAGGCAGTAGTTTCAATTTATGTACATTTAAACTCAATATTATCATCTTCTCCTTTCTGAAGCATGAATTACTGCAAGATTGTTGGGGAATTGTAACATATTTGCTGTATTTTGCCCTATATTATATTTACCGTTTGGCCAGCACTGTTTCCAATGTGGAATTTCCTGTGGAAGCAAAGTTATTTGGCGACTTGAATAATATAAAATCTTTGCTAAGTAAGATGACACAAAGAATTGGCATACAGTATAGCTTACTATAGTTCTGTACACTAGTTTACAGAACATCTTACTGTTCACAAGATTTGAACTGTCTTGTTAACTGTCACAACAGTAGTTGTTTGTAGATAGCCAAATGAAAAGTAAACCTGAAAGCAAAGAATTCAGACTACATCAACAGGAGGGGTGACTGTTGTGGGAAACTTTGACACCAAAAAGACCTCGTGGATCATCCAAGATAACCATCTCAATAAGAAATCTCACATTATATTACTGTAGCTGAAATATCTTATATGACTCTTTGGATGGATGGATGAATGGATGGATTCAAGTGAGTTCCAAGGAGAGCCACAAAAATAATTCAAGAATTGGAAAACAAGCTATCCAAGTGCAAAATTTAGGATTTCTCTATATTCAATTTAAGAGAGGCTCAGAAAGTGATTAGATCACTCTGTATAAGTACTTAAATGTAGAAAAGATAACTGTTAGTAGGAGTCTCTTCAATCTTGCTGACAAAGGTAAAACACATTCAGTGACTGGAAGCTGCTGTTAGACACAACCAACCTTGAAATAAGGTGCAATTTGCAAGCAATAAGGAGATGGTGAACCTCATCATCACTTGAAGTCTTTAAAACAAGGTTAGATGTTTATGTAGGAGACATGCTTTAATCCAGCTTTTGCAACAAATTCTACACAAGGTTAGTCATCTAGATCATTAGCGTGATTTCTTCTGGCCCTAGAGTCCGTATGAAGCTATTCATCCATGCTTGCAGTATTATGCAGACTGCTCAGATAATCAAACATATCTCTGGTTGACAAGTATGTTTCAGTGAAACTGATTGCTACATTACATGAGCACAATGCCATTCAAGCAGAAGTACATGAGGAAAGACAGGCAATTAAATTCTTAATGTTTCAGTCTGGGCCATAGACTGAGCTCTTATTCCTTTGGTATAAGTGATATTTTTTTATTCCACAGTCAGAGCTGGACCAACATAAGAAAGTTTTTTGACTCACATATCCCTTTCCTTTTACTTTTACATTTTTGTAAATCCAGGGAAAAGTTGAAGAATGCTATGCTGCAATTGTCCAGCAAAAGGCTAGAATTGTGTCAGCAGCATAATGAAGTCCTTCTGCACATGAGACATTTAAGAAAATGTTTCAAGTACGCATAAAGCTATGAAATCCAGTGGTAACATGCTATGGCCCCTTTGTACATATGCATTTCAATAGGGTATTTCATGATGTGAAGACCCACATTGACATGAATATGTACAAAAGGGCCATACATAGCATGTTACCTTTGGATTTCATAGCTTTATGAAAACTTAACTTTACTTAAAACATTTGTGGAGTACTAAAAATTGCTGTTATACCTTAGAATAAGTGGCACAGTAGATACATAAAACAAGAGAATCACAAAGCTGAGTTTTCTTTAAAAATCATACTGTCAGGGCTTTAAAAATCACCTAAAGATCATGTGTAGACATAGGTTGATCCAGGATTTATTAAAAGGGTGGGGGCAGTAAGGCATGCTACCCCTCAGACCGTGAAGGTGATGGGTACAAGGTGCCAGTGAGAGACGCTGGGGATTTGGGCAGGGAGCACGCATATAAAGTGGGGGCCTGTGGCCTGCCACTATTGCCACTGACTTACCCAGGAAAGGAGGGAGATCCAGAGCCATTCCTCCCACTTCATGGGACCTGATGGGCAGAAGGGTGGCTGCAAGGAGCAGATGAGCAGGGTTCTGGACTCAGCTGAGAAGAGTGGTGATAATGGGCAGTTTTCTTCTTCCTGTAGCTGTTCCTTGTCAGCCTCATCCCACTCCCCAGGTGTCCACTGTTGGCACTTGAAGGAGGAACCTGACTACCACTGCTTCTGTCCCTGGATGAGCCTGGCAACCCACACAGTTGCTCCCTGAAGACTCTGACTGGAGCAGGGTGGGAACAGCTCTGGGGCTCCCCCTGTGCCTGCATCAGCTGGGGGTAGCAGCAGGGAGCAAGTGCAACATGATGAAACCTGTCTACCAATGCTACTGTCACCAGCTAATTCCAGCTACAGAGAGAGGCTGCCTGGTTTGTCAGGTTCAGGGAGAGACGGTGGTGGTGGTGATGGTGGTGGTAGAGGTGAAGTGCAACTCCACAACTTCACTACCCTGTCCCCCACCCTGGCCCAAAACCACCTCCGTGTGAATGGAGTGTGTGAAAGTGGATTTTTTAAAAAGATGTCTAAGGAGAAAATAAAACAGGACTATTGTACTGTTGATCTATGAGTGGTTCTCAACCTCATTAGACTCAAGGCACCCTTTGGAAAATGCCAGCTCTTAATCTTTGCTTGTTTTGAATTCCTATTTAAAACCTCTGAATTTATCTTGTGAAATGGGTAGGTGTTTGCATACCGAACAGTACTAATATCGCCTGGCAACCTGTGACCTTAAAAGGATTTTTGTGGCACCCCAGGGTGCCATGGCACCCTCGTTGAGAGTCACCGCTCTATAACATGCATCATTTGATTGTGTCTGAATGATCTGATGTTGAAATAGTAGTGGATGTGTGCCATTCTGGAGTTTGAGTAAAATTCATCATCTTGGGTGTGATATTCCAGATGACATGTTCAGAGCATGATCTCTTAGCATGCACATACACTTACATTAGATAATGGTTTTCCCTTTTAACCTGATGATCATTCGGTGAGAAAATTTCTAGAAAGTCTGACATATTGTTTGGGATGAGAGCCAAAGCATTATGAATAACCAAAATATCTAAATTCTGGCTCCATTTTCATGCTCTTCTTTTAAAATTAACACTAGTTCCATATTTATGAAGTGTGGATTGGCAAGATACTCTTACAGTCTGATAGGTAGAAACCAAATTTAATGAAGGGCATATTGTGGTAAAAGTTTGAATTCAGAAATATGCTAGAACTTTTATCAGGAGCTCATGTTAGACGTTGCTCAAAGGTGCTTACTCAGACCGCTGGTTATGACGTATCACCCATCCCTTGAACCTGTACAGAAAATCCTCAAAAAATTGCAACCCATATTAGAAAAAGACCCTATTCTTAAAAAGATCTTCCCAGAGCCACCCATCCTAGCCTTCAGACAAGCACCGAACCTCGCCAACCTCATCACCAGAAGCAAACTTCCTCAACCCCAGAACACACCAAAAGAATCCAGACCGTGCCATGACAAGAAATGCAAAACCTGACCCCACATCTCCACCACCCCCACTATTACTACACCCCACAACAGAGCCATCAGCATCCCAGGATCTTACAGCTGCACCTCCAGAAATGTGATATACCTCATCCAATGCACCAAATGCCCTGATGGAAGATATGTAGGAGAGACCAGACAACAACTGCGCACCAGAATGAACGCACACTGGAAATCCATCAAGGACAGAAACACCCAATTACCGGTGGGGGCACATTTCTCACAGGAGGGCCACTCTCTCTCCAATCTCTCAGTCCTGATCCTCAAGGGAAACTTACACAACACTTCCCAGAGACGAGCCTATGAGCTCCATTTCATCAACCTGCTGGATATTAGAGATCAGGGACTAAACATAGACATTGGATTTTTGATACATTACAATCTGCCTGGCAACTGACTCCCCCGCCCAGCCCAGCCCCTGGCTTGTTTACTTTTAATTCCATCCAGGAAGAGCACGCAGCAACTGCTGCAGCTTCCTTAGCCTGACGAAGGGTTTTTGAACCCGAAAGCTTGCTTAATAACTATTCTCCAACCATTTGGGTTGGTCTAATAAAAGATATTAAACTCACCCAAGGAACCTTGTCTGCCTATATCCTTAGACCAACACGGCTACAACCTAAACCCCCAGAACATGGAAGATATCGAATTCAGCCATCTGAAATGGAAACTGTACAACATGAAAAAGAAAGAAGCCAGACTCAACAGCGACATATATTTTCTAAGCCTTTGCAAGAAACACAACTTCATTCCCCGAGGACTAAACATCTACAATCCCCATACTACTACACACAACTCCAAATATGCTGCACAGCTATGCAGAAGAACTTCAGAGAAAATTAGAAATCATCTACTTCACCTACTCTACTCCAAAAGAGACCAACTCAGAAAGGAAATCGTCATACACTACAACAACTTAAAAGATAGAAATCCATGCATGTTCCCTGACAATATACAGCAGATACAAAGAGACTACGAAAAACTTTCTACAGCATTCATCCTACATAAAAAGAAGAAATGGAACAAATTACTCCAAGAACAAGCTCCCCAGCCACAAAACAACCATCAGAGGAACAACACCAACACCTTATGACCTTCCAACCTCAGACTTGATGAAACTGCAAGCAGCAACTAACCCACAAATATTATCAATCTCTCCACACACACGCTTACCAAAACTGAAAAATCTGTCCTAATAAAATACTTCAATGTGGAGAACTAAAAGAATTCTTCCGACGCCTACACCTTAAAGAATATTTCCACGACCAAACTGAACCCACTCCCAACAACAACTCATCCTCTGACAACATTCAAGAAAAGATCAATGCCAAAAACCCCCAAAAAACATCAGATTGGACACCTCGCAGTGGACGAAACCCTAACCTTGACCGCTACATTGACTACTTCAGGGAAAGAATGAACAATGAAATCATCAGCAACACGCGCCACCACAACAACCTCTCTCTACCAGAGAAAAAGGCCATAGAATCTCTAAGATCTAACCACCAAATAGTAATAAAACCAGCAGATAAAGGAGGAGCCATAGTCATCCTAAACCGTGAGGATTACATAAAGGAAGCCAACAGACAGCTCTCTGACACCACCTAGTACAAAGAACTACAAGAAGATCCTACTCCCCTTTTCACCAAAAAACTCAACAATACCATCAAATCATTTCCACCAAGATTACAAGAAAAACTACAGACCTTGATCCCCCCGCTACCTAACCCAGGGACTTTTTACATGCTTCCTAAAATCCACAAACAAGGGAACCCTGGCAGACCTATCATATCCAACCATGGGACCCTAACTGAGAAAATATCAGGTTTTGTTGAATCCATCCTAAAACCGCTTGTCACCCACAGAGCAAGTTTTGTCCAAGACACCACAGACTTGCTACGGAAACTTAAAAATATAGACCACCTTCCCAGCAACACACTCCTAGCCACCATGGACGTTACCAGCCTATACACCAACATCCCACACCAGGATGGCATCCATGCCTGCCTTACATATGTACAGGAACAAGTTTACAACCCAGAATACAGACCCAAAGATATCACTGAGCTTATACACTTCATCCTCACACACAACAATTTCACTTTTAATAATCAACACTTCCTCCAGATGATGGGAACAGCTATGGGCACTAAAATGGCCCCACAGTATGCCAACCTTTTTATGAGCCACCTGGAAGAAGACTTCCTCGAGAACTGCACCATCAAACCCTTGCTGTACTTACAATATATCGATGACATCTTCATCATTTGGAGTGAGAACCTGGAATCTCTGATTGAGTTCCACCAGAAATTCAACAGTCACCATCCCTCCATCCGACTTTCTTGGTTTAGAATACTCCAACACCAACATCCCCTTTTTAGACACAAGGATCAGTATCCAGAAGGGTAAAATACAGACCACAGTATACAAGAAACCCACAGACCAACATACATATCTGCACAGAACCAGCAATCACCTGAAACACACCAAAAAAGCTGTGATATACAGCCAAGCCCTCAGATACCACCGCATTTGTACTGAAGAGAACACCCGGGATTGCCACCTCACCAATCTCAAAAAGGCTTTCACCCAGCAAGGAAACTCCTCCAGAGAGGTAGATCGCACGTTTGAAAGATCCACCTGGATACCACGTGAAGAACTGCTGCAGTACAGAAGAATAACACCCACAAATCTCACACTGCTGGTTATGACCTATCACCCATCCCTTGAACCTGTACGGAAAATCCTCAAAAAATTGCAACCCATATTAGAAAAAGACCCTATTCTTAAAAAGATCTTCCCAGAGCCACCCATCCTAGCCTTCAGACAAGCACCAAACCTCGCCAACCTCATCACCAGAAGCAAACTTCCTCAAGCCCAGAACACACCAAAAGGATCCAGACCGTGCCATGACAAGAAATGCAAAACCTGACCCCACATCTCCACCACCCCCACTATTACTACACCCCACAACAGAGCCATGAGCATCCCAGGATCTTATAGCTGCACCTCCAGGAATGTAGTATACCTCATCCAATGCACCAAATGCCCTGATGGAAGATATGTAGGAGAGACCAGACAACAACTGCGCACCAGAATGAACGCACACTGGAAATCCATCAAAGACAGAAACACCCAATTACCAGTGGGGGCACATTTCTTACAGGAGGGCCACTCTCTCAGTCCTGATCCTCAAGGGAAACTTACACAACACTTCCCAGAGACGAGCCTATGAGCTCCATTTCATCAACCTGTTGGATACTAGAGATCAGGGACTAAACATAGACATTGGATTTTTGATACATTACAATCTGCCTGGCAACTGACTCCCCCGCCCAGCCCAGCCCCTGGCTTGTTTACTTTTCATTCCATCCAGAAGGAGCACACAGCAACTGCTGAAGCTTCCTTAGCCTGACGAAGGGTTTTTGAACCCGAAAGCTTGCTTAATAACTATTCTCCAACCATTTGGGTTGGTCTAATAAAAGATATCAAACTCACCCAAGGAACCTTGTCTGCCTATAACCTTAGACCAACACGGCTACAACCTAAACCCCTACTCAGAAACATTAAATTAAACTAAAAATAATTCCACCAGTTAAATTAAATTGTTGGACCCAAGCAATGAGGCAATTGTATGTTAAAAGCCAATTTTTTAAAAACTATGCACACCGTTGTGTCGACAAAATCCACCATTTTAATGTGAAAACTGAGTAACTGGGATCTGATCCAAAGCCCATTGAAATAATAAAAAAAAAAAAATCATTTTCTTCAATAGTCTTTAAATTAGGCATTTGTTTGGGTAAATGGTCCCCTAAATTCTAGCTGAAAATACTAGACTGTTGAATGCATTTTTATAGGTGAAGTCTTAAATAATTTGGCCTTGAAAGAGAGAGAAAAAGAAAACTTATTTCCAATTACATTGTTTTGAGTACAGAGTATTCAAACTAAGAGCTGGGGAAAATCAAGGAAGTTATTTTGGGGCCATTTTAAAATTTCGTTCTACTGGGACTGATTTTTGTATCAACAAATTACACTGCAGATATTGTGCAGCTTTCCAGTAATTGTCACTAGAATGAAAGATGCCTAGAAAAGGTGCAATTTACCAACAAACTAACAATATTCAATTCAGTATATTTATTCAGCTGTATTACATTTTATCTTACAAGTACAGGTAGTGTCACAAATTATTACATGGAATATGTGCCTCTGCAGCTGTAAGAAAAGTTTCTTTTTATTGTGTGATTTACCAAACAGTATGCCACACTGTTCAGTAATACATCTAGAAATGAAGGACTTCTTTATAATGAAAAGTAACAATTTTTAAGGTTTCCTTAAAAGCATTCATTTTGAATTTTGTGCAAGTAGTCTCAAACTCAGAAGCAAAAACTCATTCAAAGCTCAGAAAAGAAGTAAATCTACATATGAATATTAATAAAAAGAAAGTGAAAGTATGCAAGGAATTGGAATAATAGCCACAATCTAGTATACAAGTCTATGGAACATACTTATCTTTTATTTTTCCCTTGAAATTCTCTCATACAGTTACTATCTGGACACCATTTTGCTTTTATAATAAATTTGACAGGAACAGATCTAGGATGTTTGACAGCGCATTAGACACGTTGTCATTGTTATTCATTTAACATCAAAGTAATGATACAACGGGAGACAGGCATCAAATCCACGCCTTGCATAGCACTACAAAACACCTTTACAAGGGTGCCAAACAAGGTGTCTGATGGCTGTTAGTTGACCTGCTATATGTGAAATGAGGGTTGCTTCCCTCTGTCTAGTTCCTAGAAGAAAGATGGCTGAGATTGCAAATGTAGTGGAAACTGTAAATGGAATAAATAAACCTGCCCAGAAAGTTTTCATTTATACTGATGTTACAGTGACACAGAAACTGCTATATGACTGCCATAAAGTGTGAGAGAGTGTGGGAGGAGAAGGCTTTAGTCTATCTTCATTAGTTTCATATTGAACCATGAATTTCTCCAAGCTCCCCGAGCTTCTTGCTTATGTGCAACTTCATTCCTTATTAAAATGTCACAGTCTCCCTATACTCAGATTGCTTATAAAATCCCACCCCCTCCCATAGATGTGCTTAAAAAGATTTTGGCCTTTCATTTTTAAAATAACTAGCAGGGAAGAGGAGGAAGCTGAGAATACAGGGAATGTTATAAATACTCTATCACTCAAAGTTGTACCTACTTTGAAAACAGTGGTTTGGTGCATACATAAACATTTTCAAGATTATTAATGTGACTGACAACACTGGGTGAAAAGCAAAGATTTCTGATAGATGTCAAACTTTTGGCATATAGCAGTTTATTAAATATGTGCATTGAAGCAATGACCACTGTAACCAAAGTAGGACCTACAGCTGTATTAGATTTGAATGACTAAAAGAAGGCATTAGAAAAGGAGATTTCAAAAAGTATATTGCTGTTTTTATCCAGCAAAAAACACAAAATACAGAAGAAAAGGGATATATGCTAATCAATGACATACTAGTGAAGGCTGCTTCTTTCCTGAAGGATTTAGGCTGGTCAAGGCAAAAAACAAAGAAGAATGAAAATAATGAGAAATGCTTAAACTCGTAGAGATCTGAAGGGACACTGTCCCTTCATAGTAGATTTTATCTTTACAGGGTATATCTGCATGTGCAATTAGCATGGAGCAATAAATTCTGGTGCAGTTTGCACTGGAGTTAGTGGCTCCCGGGTGTAGTGTATACTATTGCATCTGGGACCACAGCACTTAGAGCTGGGGCAGGCCAGTCCAGGGCTGGCAGCAGACTAATTAGCTCTGCAGTAAAATGTCACCATCTACACATATGACCCTATTAGATCTCAGTAGACTAATAAACACCACCACAGGGTAGTCTGGCTCAGCATGAGTACTACTCTGTGGTAGTGTTGTTTTGTGCACTGTAGCACACATATAGATGGCGACAGGGCTGGCTGGGGTACAAGGGTGCTTCAGCGTGGAGCTACCTGGCAGTCAGCCCCCAAGCTGAGCACCCTCGTGCTCTAGCCAGCTTCTTCGCAGGAACTGGAGAACCAGGGCTACTCCAATGGGGCTCTACATGCTGTGGAGTGACTGGTTGAGGCATAAGCAGCCCCTGCACCTGAAACACCATCGTGCCTCAGTCACCCCTCTCTCCTGCCCTGCTGCACATGGAGCCCTGTCAGGGACCCAGGGGCTCAGCCTGCCAGCCCAGGGCTGCTCCAATGGGGGTCCATGTGCTGTGAGGTGGCTGGAGGGACACAAGTGCCTCAGTGCAGGGGCTGCCTGCTGGCTAGCCCTACACTGAAGCATCCACGTGCTCCAGCCAGCCCCGCTGCAGCATATTGAGCCATATCAGAGCAGCTGTGAGCTCACAGGTTGACCCCCTGGGTCCCCTGCCAGCCTGGGTTGCTCCAACCAGGCTCCATGTGCTGTGCATGAATAAACCCTGGAGCAATAAGCTCTGGAGTTTATTTGTGCATATTATTTGTATGTGTAGACATGCCCACTGAGAAGCAAAGGTACTGAATAAAAATTGACCAGTAAAGCAGCATATAGAGATGTGAGGGGGGAAAAAGTGCACCTTTTAATTTGTTGTACCCATTAACAAAAAGGCCAAGTCTCTTTACACTACAAAGTTATCTGTTTCAAGAGGTATTTCCAGCAAATTTTCATCATTGCCTTTGACACAGCAAAACAGAAATCTGCCTGTGAAGGTGAGAGACCCGATGATCAAAGTGTAAATACAACTTGCTGCATGATGGGTTCATAATCTGCATCTCACCTGCATAGTCAGCAACGTTCATTTTACAAAACGACAAGACCTTGGAAGGTGAGATTGCACAGGTGTCTGAACACATAAATCAAAAGGAAGAATGTTCCAAAAAAGAGTCAAAAGGGCAAATATTACTTTCCCCCTTCTTGCTTTGATCATATGCTTGAGATATGTAAGGATGTCTGGACAAAGATAGGGAGGTTTGTGAACTAAAAGCAGAACTGAATTAATGACCAGTATGAATATTTCACATATATGTAGCAATCTTCATGCCAAAGTTCTTAGCAGATTTTTATAATTCATGGCCCTAAAGTCACAAGTTCTGCAGCACCTGGGGAGATTTTTAAAGTGGGGTTTACAAAAATGCAGGAGTCTGCCTGGACAGCATTTGCAAGACTGGACCCACAAGGAAAAATGCAATAGCAATATGGACACACGTCTCTCTCATTCTTAAAACAAACTTATAAGGGAGGGCTGTTGAGCATTTTCTGAATATTCAGGATTCTCCAGCATTAAAAAATGAGTTCAAATCTCATTCTTGGTTCTTACAGTTGAATGATAAAATCCATATTAGGTATGTTTTGGCGAAAGGTTTTGTTTTTTTTTCATAGTACAAAGTTCACAATCTGTGGAATTTCTAAAATCTAACATCTATTTAAAATACTTGCATTTAGCTTTCTTGCCAGAAGTTATCCTTTCAAAATGCCACATGCATATTCTTTTGGAGTAAATCTCTAATGATCCATTACACCATAAAATTAGTTTTTTATTTCTAGATTTTTATTGTTACTTTTCTCATTTTCTCCACTCTTGTTTACTGACAAAATCAAGAGATGCTTCTTAGTTTAAACTTGTTGGTTGATGTGAGCACGTAGACTAATCTTACAGAATGGAAAAGCCTTAGAGGACATTCTGGGATACTTTCTGCAATCTCCTCACATAAAACTTAGAGGCAAATGGTGAACTGCAGATAGCTGGCATTTTAGAGGTTCTATTCAAAGGTAGCTTGTTTCCTGCCATCTTCTTTCCCACCACCACCTAGCTATTAGCTTTGTTCTTAGCTTCAAATGCCATAATGATTTCATGTCATCAAGAAATTGATGTCAGAGCACCTGGAGGAGTTCAAGATAATCTTGAACACCCAGCCCTAGTGGTGTGCCATGGGTCTCTGGTGCCCAGGGACCAATGCTTACATTTGCGCCCCCCTACATCCATGGCTGATTGCTGAATGAGGTGGGGGGGAGGGAGGGTCCCACAGCAGTCGATTGCCAAGCCCAGAAATGCTGGCAGCAAAACTGGAAGTGCCACTGGAGGACTGAGTACCTCTGGAGGGCCCGGACAGCACCCCCACCAGGCCGATGCACAGGGGCATGGGCCACCCCCCGCTGGTATGCCACTGCCCAGCCCAGATTCATCAAAAGCAAATCATACCTAACTTGATTTCCATCTATGACAAAATGATAAATTCTGAGGATACAGGGAGAGAAGTACATGTGATATCCACTGACTTTAGCAAGGTTTTTGATACGTCGCCCACAACATTCTCATTAATAAGCTATGAAAATACAGACCAGATTAAAGTACTATAAGGTAGATAAGTAACCAGTTGGATCAACAAGTAGTTGTAAAGGGCTCAATGTCTAGTTGGGAGGAGGTATCAAGTGAGGTTCCACAGTAGCCTGTCTTGGGCCTGGTATTGTTTAATACCTTCATTAATAATTTGGAGGATGGGATTAAGTGCACACTTAACAAATATGAGGATGATACTGAGCTGAGTGGAGTTGCAGACACCAGCTGTGACCAAAAATAATTAGAGGATTAGAAAACATGACTTATAAAGAAAGGCTAAAAGAACTAGCACCATTGAGGGTACGTGGAAATGTTATACTTAGATAAACCTAACTAGGGTTCGGTTGATGTAAGTCCTGAACTGTACATACATTTGAGGAGTTTAGATTAGAAAAAAAAAAAAAAATGGCTGGCCCAATCCAATTTAGTTCACCTGATAACCAGGGATCCTGGTTTTCTTTGGTTTAAAAAAAAATCTCCAATTTTTGGTTAAAAAAAAGTATAGATAAGTCAAATATAGATATGTGTTAGTGGTGTTTCATTTAAATCACAGCAAAATGTGAATTTGGGGTTACTTTTTTTTTAACCAAAAATTGGGGATTTTTTTTAATCAGAGAAAACCAGGATCCCTGCTGATGACTAAACTAGATTGGGCATAGGTTAGCCCAATCTACCAAATGTGTAAACACATTCAGAATAAAGCCTTGAGGCTGGGAAAGTCCAGCTGTTTGCCTTAGCCCTGAGGCTGCACTTTTCTACCTTGCCCCACCCTGACTGGGCCATTTTTTAGCCCTCTAAATGCCCCTGCTAACCCCCCAGCCTCCAATCCCAGCAAACACTTCCCTGGACCTGGCAAACTCCCCCCCACCATGGACCTGCTAGCTCCCTACTCCTCCCCTCCACCCCCTGATTTGCTTAGATGGCATTCTCAGCACGGCTTCAGGCACCAGTGAACGTGTGCACAAGAGGGACCCAATCTATGATCACACAGCTTAAAGTAAACCATATGATTGTAGACTGGGTCCTGTCGATATCTGCGCGTACTCTTAGTCTGGTGAAGAGAAGGCTGAGGGGGAATTTGATAGCAGACTTTGAAAATCTGAAGAGATCTTATAAAAAGGATGGAAATTACTGTTATTACTAGGGGACTGGGCTAGGAACAACAGGCTCAAATATCGGCAGAGGAAATTTATGTTGGAGATCAGGAGGTATTTTCTCACTTCAAAGATGGTTAAACTTTGGAATAAACTACCACTGGCTGTCAGATGTCCATCCTTCTATCTCCTTGGCTGTTTCTAAAATCAGATTAGACAAGAAACTTGATTGGGATGGTTTAGATGGAGATAATCCTACCTTGAGCAGTGGACTAGACTGAATGACCTCCTGAAATCCCTTCCAGCACTCCTTTCGTAAGATTCTATGAACATGGGTTTAGGTGTTCATCAGCAGCCACTTCCTCAGCTATCTTCTCAGCGGCTGCTTTAGAAATCACTCATCCAAGTACTAAATCAGTTTTATTCTTTCTTTGATACTGGGCATGATAAGATTATGTTTGTGGTTTTTAGAGCCTTGACTGTATCCTTAAATGAATAATATTTGCATTACAAATTATAATAATGCAGCCAAATGCTAGCTCTTACAAAAGCAGGACTTCAATGTTTAAACAATAAATATTTCCTCTTTTGAAAGAGGAAAGGAATAGGGTGAGTAAAAAAATATAAGCTGGGCAAAGTCAGAAAAGAAGTTTGAGCAAACATGGAAATAGAAATAATGAAATCACCAAAATGGATGATTAAACAAAGAAGCAAAAATCAATTAAAGGGAAAAATCTGTTCACCAAAGACTCTGCACTTCTTTATGTGTATAAATATGTAAATACATATAGAGAAAAAATACCAGCAGTCACTCTTCTTTTCCAGACTCTGGTTAGTCACTTGAAGGGCCAACACTGCAATAGTATTGTATAGACATTAGGTGCATTAGTATTCAGGATTTAGAAATTAGTAAAGAGCCTTTGTCACATCATCCATCATAAAGCAGTGTAAGAGAGATTGAAGTGGGGGGAGGGCAACAACTTTAAAAAAAGTTTTTGATCTGTGCAGGCTTTGCTTACTTGTTTAGCTTCATTTTTGTTAGTGGTTAGGAGTCCTATCTAACACATTTTTAAGGATAACTATGGGTACACCTCAAATTACAAAGAGTTTATATTTTTGGATGCAAAAGCTGTTATGTGGTGTACCTGGCTGTTCTTTTACAAGAGGAGGGGCTGCTTTATAAATCTGTCAAAAGTCCAACCAGCAGGATCACAATGGGAGCTGAACATCTTTGAAAACCTAGCATTTATTTCAGTGCCTAAGTGGAGGGGAGCTGTTTTTAGAAAACTGCCTCTGACTGTGCTGAGCCCTTGAAACTATAGTCTTGGGCTCCTTTGAAAATCTGCTTAGAAGGGCTGTAGGGTCAAGCTTTTTGGTACTTAGGCTAGCAAAATATAAAATGTATTTAAAGTAATGTAATTCCATAGTGCAGCTAGAAAAAATATTCAAAGTTCTATATCTGCAATATTTAGGCAGGAATGCAGTTTGAAAAAATAAGAAAAGGAATGGTGGTGCAGTGGCCAAGATAATTTTTTTTTTGTGGAAAATTCCACTCTTTTGAGATTTGTTTTCTCCTAAATTGTAGGAATAAATGAAATATTAAAACTCATCATGGGAAAAAATGTCTTGGTATTTCAAAATCAATATTTTGTAGCAAAAAATGAGTTCAGTATGATTAGTTGTTTTGGCAAAAGTATCAAATCAGAATGGAAATGTTCAGTTTGAATCAAAATTATAAGTAAAATAACATTTCAAATGGATATAACTATTTGGGGCAAAAACATTCTGTATTTAATTATATAGAATTAATTTTAATTGGCATTACAAAAGAAAACAAAACAAAAACACTAGTTTCCAGGGTTGAATTGAAAAGAATTTGTATTTCAGACTTGGTGGGCATGACTACATGAGATACTAAATGCTCAGTAAATTAATTCTAGTGCTCATTAGTGCATCAGAGCAAAAGACTTAATTTTACTGAGCATTAGCATCACTAAAAGACCATGTGTCAGTGCTATTGCGCAACAGCACCCGTTACTGCACATTGCATTTGTACCTGGTATCGGTATTAAAGTCGATGCACAGTAAGTAACAACGGTGCATTAATGCACATGTAGATGTGCCCACTGGGGAAAAACAAACCAAACTGATATAATCAACCTTTTCCCACAGAAAAAATATCTTCAACAAAACTATATTTTCTGCTGGGCAAATTTTCTATTTGAAATATATTGACCAACATTAATCAATGGTCAGTCCAGCCAGTTGAATCTAATAAAGAGTAACTAAATAAGGTGACTTGGGCACCGGACCTGGTTCCTGACTTAGGCAACGGGGCAGTCACTGATTTGGAGAGAGGGGGAACAAGGGCACAAAAATAGCAGTCACCACCCTGCTGTCCAGCTGCTACTGTTGCATGCACTACTGCCACCCAAGGTGCAGACTTGCCCAGTTATACCACTGGATTCACATATGGAAGAATCTTCAATCCTTCCCTTTGTTTCAGATTTTTTAATAGAGTAAATGAAGATGAGAATGCTTACCTACTTTGCAGGAACATTTGGAACACTTGCAAAAATGTCTGTAACACTTTGGCCATGTCCAGAGGAGCACAGCCGTGCTGTATGTGATGCCGCAGACCTATTTGTGGTGCCACACACTACACATTCAGATGTTCCCCGTACTGCTATCTTGCAGGGGTAAAAAAGGGGTAAAAAGGGGTAAAAAAAACCTGCACAGAAAAAAGAGTGGTGATGCACGTAGCACTAGCACAAATAGCAGTAGTCCATGCCACCCAAAACTGGAGTCTGGTCAGCTAGAGAAAGGCTCCCAGCTGCAGGAGTGATGCAGCTGCAGCTTCCCTGGCCTCCAGCACACCAGGTAATGCTACTGGGGTCAGCACAGTTGCTGACCCCAGCCTCCCCGACCCACTGGGGTAACCTGCCATGTGCCATAGTGTGCGTGGCACAGGTGTTCCCCAGGGACACATAACAGCAGCACAAGGTGTGCCACTGCTACTCGTCCCCAGGGAACCAAATCATAGAATCATACAAGTAGGGTAGGAAGGGATCTTATAGATCTTCAAGTCTGACCCCCTGCCTGGGCAGGAGGAAAACTGGGCTCAAGTTACCCCAGCCAGGTAGGCATCGAGCCGCTTCTTAAAGACCCCCAGGGTAGGAGCCAGCATCACTTCCCTTGGAAGTTGGTTCCAGATCCCAACTGCCCTAACTGTGAAGTAGTTCTTATGAATGTCTAATCTAAACCTACTCTCCAACAACTTGTGGCCATTATTCCTTGTTATCCTGGGGGGCGCTAGGGGAAACAAGGTCTCCCCCAAGCCCTTCTGGTCCCCCCTAGTGAGTTTATAGATGGTCACAAGGTCCCCCCTCAGCCTTCTCTTGTGAAGGCTGAACAGGTTCAGGTCCCGTAGCCTCTCATTGTAGGGTCTGCCATGCTGTCCCCAGATCATGCGGGTGGCCCTCCTCTGGACCCTCTCAATGTTGTCCACATCCCTCTTGAAGTGGGGTGCCCAGAACTGGACACACTACTCCAGCTGTGGCCTGACCAGTGTTGCGGAGAGGGGGAGGATCACCTCCTTGGCCCTACTTGAGATGCACCTGTGGATGCACGATAGGGTCCAGTTAGCCCTGCCGACCGTGACCTTGCATTGTCGGCCCATGTTCATCTTGGAGTCAATGATGACTCCAAGATCCCTTTCTGTCTCTGTGCTCTCAAGAAGGGAGTTTCCCATCTTATAAGTGTGTTGCCGGTTACTACTGCCCAAGTGCAGCACCCTGCACTTGTCTGTATTGAAACACATCCTGTTTTTGTTAGCCCACTCTTGCAACCTATCCAGGTCTTTCTGCAGTCTTTCCCTCCCTACTAGCGTGCCCACCTCACCCCAAATTTTGGTATCATCAGCAAATTTGAACAGGTTACTTTTCATCCCGTTGTCCAAATCGCTGATAAAGAAATTGAACAGCGCAGGCCCAAGGACCGAGCCCTGGGGGACTCCTCTGCCCACTTCCCCCCAGGTCGAATATGACCTGTCCACCACCACCCTCTGAGTACGACCCTTCAGCCAATTAGCAATCCATCTGACCGTGTAGGCATCAATGCCACAGTCGCCTAGTTTTTTAATGAGTATGGGGTGGTCGACAGTGTCAAAGGCCTTGCTGAAGTCCAGAAAGACTACATCCACGGCGACACCTGCATCCAATGCTTTTGTGACCTGATCGTAAAAGGCAATCAGGTTGGTCTGACATGACCTGCCCCTAACGAAACCGTGCTGGTTGCCCCTGAGCATCATCCCATCACAGATGTGCTCCTTGATGATCTTCTCAACAAGTTTCCCTAGGATTGAGGTAAGACTGATGGGCCTATAGTTGTCCGGGTCCTCCCTCCTCCCTTTCTTAAAGATGGGGACCACATTGGCTATCTTCCAATCATCTGGCACCTGGCCCAAGCACCATGAGTGCTCATAAAGCCCTGCTGAGGGCCCACCAATAGCCCCTGCTAGCTCCCTCAACACCCTGTGGTGGAAAGCATCTGAACCTGCTGACTTGAACATGTCCAGCCCCTCCAGAAGCACTCTAACCCAGTCCTCCTCAACCTTAGGTCTTGAGGCATTCCCCTCAAGTCCGTCTTGAATCACGGTGGGGGAGTCCCGGTCCCTGCACAAGAAGATGGAGGTGAAGACTTTGTTAAAGAGCTCTGCCTTCTCCTCTGGCGCAACCACCAGATTGCCCAGCGCATCTTGCAGGGGCCCCACATTTCCCAGTGGCTTCTTCATCCTCCCTATATATTTGAAAAAGGACTTTTTATTATCTTTGATCTTGGACGTTAGCCTTAGCTCTATGTCCGCCTTAGCTTTCCTAACAGCCCCCCTACAGGCCCAAGCAGTGGAGGTATACTCTTCTTTGGAGATAGCCCCCCCTCTTCCACCGGGTGTACACCACCTTTTTGGCAACCAGGCATTCCCGGACTTCCTTATTTGCTTATTTGAACATGGCCTTTGAGTGCATTTGTGGACAATTAGAAAGCCAAAAGGGGCTCTTTTGATCATCAGGTCAGCACTCCTGCATGACACAACCCCCCTGAATTAATTCTTATATGAACAAGAATACAGTACTAGGAAAAATATATCCACTTCTCATTTAAAAGTTTTCATCACTGGGGATAGAATGGCATATAGAAGTGCCTTTGCCAGACCGTTCTAGTGCTTAATTACCTTGTCCTTTCATAATCTCCAACTTATTTCTAGTCTAAATTTGTCTACTGTCAAATTCAGTTGTTAGATCTTGTACAGCTTTGTCTGCAATAAGAGCTCTCTATTAATCACATTTTTGTTCCCCATACTTATAGACTGTGATTAAATCAGCTTCTAACCTTCTCTTTGATTAACTAGATTTACTTTGAGTCTTTTACTATAAGGTATGTTTTCCAGTCCTTTCATCATTTTTGTGGCCTTTTTCTCACCTTTCTGTAAGTAGGGCAATTATTCTTTGTTCCTAAATGTCTGATGTAACTTGGCTATATTGACACATATTTTGTGTATGTGGTGTACCCAGACTCTTCTGTGTCAATGACCTATCCTTTTTTATTATTTACTAGCTCTGTCTTTGTAACACCTACATTTTTTATCAGCAATGAATCTGTTTCTTTCCAGATCGTTTATTAACATGTTAAATAACACAGCCCCTTCAGGACCTAACTAAAAACACTCTTGTGTGCTGATAGGTCCTCCCTTTTATCAATATCATTTTGAGACCACTATTCAGCCAATTTTTATTTCATTTAATGGATGCCATTTTAATTTTGAGATACTTAACTAAAAAAATAGGAGATGCATTATCAAATATTTTACTGTCTATTACACAGTATTTTATTGTTGTTGTTATTAATTTTGTATGCTTTATTTAAGTATACCATATGAAAATCTAACATTTGATATGTTTTTCATTTGTAGGTGGTTTGCTCTTAGCTAAATACAGATGCAAAGGTGGCATTTTCACTATGTTCTTGATAATAAATGAATGATAATAAACAAATAACCCCTAACAACTATGAAACTATGAAATGCAACACCCTACCTTTCTGTATCTGAATAGAATGAAACTTAGAATCATAGGGTGCCTATGCACAAGCAATGAGGCTTCTCCGACACGATGTAATTACAGCGTGTCTGAGCAGACTCGATTAATTGAGTCTGCTGGAACGTGGTAATTTCCACACTCCAGCAGACTCCAGCATCTCGTGTATCAGTGTCCCCATGCTGAAATATGGCAAAGGGGGCACTTTAACTAAAGCTCATTCAATGAGTCGCTCTAATTAAAGCATCTCCTCCTCCCCCCCTCACAGACACCTGGACCACGTGTATAAATGCCCATTGAGAAGCTGGAAGGGTCCTTGAGAAGTCATCTAGTCCAACCCCACTGCCTGAGGCAGGATCATCTCTATCCAAATCATCCTATACAAATCCACTGTCTGACCTCTTAGCAAAACTACAGTTAACCCTGACATAAAATTCAAAACAGAACACCCTAGCCTGCCACAGATAAAGTTGGGGTGGGGGGGAAATGGTGGCCATCATCCTGCTGCTTCAAAGGTTGTTATTATATACTTGAGAGATCCCAGAATAAGGGCTACATCCCGACCACAGAGGAAAACAAAAACCCTCACAGTGCATGCCAATCTGCCCATGGAGCAAAATTCCTTCTGGACCCCAAATATAGCAATATAGCCTGAGTCGAGGGGAAATGGTGTAGTCTCTAGTGGTTGTTCCTGGAAAAAGATAACTAACTTACCATTCAGGAATGGGGGAATTTCTTTAGATTTTAGCTTAGTTTAATAAGTGTTCTTTTGTAAGGGGCTGGTTGTGGTCCTTTTATGTATTGCTTGGTGAGCATACAAGTGGTCCCAACCTTGTATGTGTAACTGGTCATCATTATGAATAAAGTTGGGTTGCAATCTGTCTCCTAAAAATTGTGTTTGGTTTTTGCCCTACAAAAATTCCTCACCATAGAATGCATGGCCTTTCCCCTATTGCTGTATCATTGAAAACATCCTTTTCTCTTTTCTTCTTTTATTTCATATTTTCAAGATTTTTTGGGTCCTAGGTATGACTGTAAGCTGCTTCCAATTGGGAAGCCAAGTGGTAATGTGGTGGGGCTACTCATGCCAGGGTAGTGCATATAAAATACTATAATGTTACAGCTTCCAGAGTAAGGAAAGTATAGGGTGCCTCAAAACCTGAGCCCTAACTGCTTTGTGGGTATTCCTTGGTTGAAGTAAGGCTAAGGGACATCACCCTGACATAAACATGTGCTTGCTATGGTGTTAGGCAGTCAGCAGCAGCTCTTATCTGTTGCTTTCTGGCAGAAGCTACGGGTATCAAGGCACTGACTATCAGGACTCAGTCTGGCCTTTGGACTATGTCTCAGTGGTCTGAAGGGGGGATGGCAGATCTAGGGCAGCCTCTTAAGAAGGGTAGCCTCTCATATTTTCCACTTTTCATAGATTACATAGATGTTAGGGCAGGAAGGGACCTTGGCAGATCATCAAGTCCAGCCCCCTGCCCCAAGGGCAGGAAGTCAGCTGGGGTCAAAGGATCCCAGCAAGATAAGCATCCAAACGCTTCTTAAAGGAATTCAGAGTAGGTGCTTGCACCACCTCTGGAGGGAGCCTATTTCAGGCCTTGGGGGCTTGGACAGTAAAGAAGTTTTTCCTTATGTCCAGCCTAAAACGGTCTAGGAGGAGTTTGTCACCGTTGGTCCTTGTCATCCCTTGGGGCACTCTGGTAAACAGATATTCTTCTAGATCCTGATGCACACCCCTGACGTACTTATAGGAAGCCACCAGGTCTTCCCTGAGGCTGCACTTTTCCAGGATGAAAAGTCCCATGGCTCTCAGCCTCTCTTCATAAGGCCTATTCTTCTGTCCTCTGATCATGTGTGTGGCTCTCCTTTGGACTCTCTCAAGCTTCGACGCATCCTTCCTGCATTGTGGAGCCCAGAACTGGACGCAGTACTCCAGCTGTGGCCTCACCAAGGCTGAGTACAGAGAGAGGATGACATCCTGAGATTTACTTGAGAAGCATCTAAGGATGCAAGCCAGAGTTTGGTTTGCCTTACCAGCTGCAGCATCACATTGGTGGCTCATGTTCATCTTGTGTTCATAGATTCATAGATTCATAGATGTTAGGGTCGGAAGGGACCTCAATAGATCATCAAGTCTGACCCCCTGCATAAGCAGGAAAGAGTGCTGGGTCTAGATGACCCCAGCTAGATACTCGTCTAACCTCCTCTTGAAGACCCCCAGGGTAGGGGAGAGCACCACCTCCCTTGGGAGCCCGTTCCAGACCTTGGCCACTCGAACTGTGAAGAAGTTCTTCCTTATGTCCAGTCTAAATCTGCTCTCTACTAGCTTGTGGCCATTGTTTCTTGTAACCCCCGGGGGCGCCTTGGTGAATAAATCCTCACCAATTCCCTTCTGTGCCCCCGTGATGAACTTATAGGCAGCCACAAGGTCGCCTCTCAACCTTCTCTTGCGGAGGCTGAAAAGGTCCAGTTTCTCTAGTCTCTCCTCGTAGGGCTTGGTCTGCAGGCCCTTGACCATACGAGTTGCCCTTCGCTGTACCCTCTCCAGGTTATCCGCATCCTTCTTGAAGTGTGGCGCCCAGAATTGCACGCAGTACTCCAACTGCGGTCTGACCAACGCCCGATAGAGGGGAAGTATCACCTCCCTTCAATCACGACCCCCAAGTCTCTTTTGGCCTTAGTGCTAGCAAGCGTCGCACTGCTGAGCCTATAAGTAAGCTGCAGGTTTTCTTTTCCCAAGGTGGAGTACCTTACATTTGTTGGTATTGAATGTCATCAGTTTTGTATCTGCCTGCTTTTTCAGCCTATAGAAAATATTTTTGTTATTGCACGTATAAAACATCCCACATCTTAGAACGTAGACATTAACACATCTTTTTTGCAAAACAGTTGTTCTGGCAGGATTTCAGAACTTTTCATTCAACCTCAGAACATTTGAATCAAAATTTTAGAACATGAAAAGTATTACTGGGCCAACAATAATTTCATCATTCCATCCTGAGTAATTTATAACAGAAGCATTAAAATGGGAAAATACAGTGAAATTGACTGGAAATATTCATATTGAGATCCTGATTTATACCTATGTGAACTATTATAAATACAAGGAGATCCCATGATCTTGCCTCACACACTGCAATGAGAATGCATATTAAAACCCAGCTGTAGCAGTTCTCAGTGTAATGGACTGTAACATCACAGCAGGAACTACCCTTCCCAGCAGGCTGCTGGCGAAAGAGGAAGGAAGTGGAGGGGCAGCCAGGATTATGCATGAAGAAATTGGCCAGCATGGAGGGAGAGAGAGGGAGAAAAGCAGCAGCCAGTGAGGCACAAGATGAGATCCAGGAGCTGCAGTGGGACTGACTTTGCAAGTCACAGCAGTGGGGCTCAGATGGGGAGCCCAGGTACACAGTAAGTGACTGCTCTGTGAGACTAAAGACTGGTTTGAGAGCCCCTGGAGTTAAGGGATAACTTAAGGTTTCTTCAGTGTATTGCATCATGTTGTTAATGTTCCCTATTTGTTACCTTGCTGTGTGTCCCAGAAGGGTTTTATCACTGAGTCATTGTTATTGTCTGTTATGTATACTTTAAGCAAATGTACCTTAATGTTTGCTCACCCATGTTTTTCCCAATCTCAGCCCATTGGCCTGTGGCCCTACCTCCCAATAATCTCCTGTATACATTTTAGAAACCTCCTTTTGGCTCCTATGCAGTTTCCAGGGTTCGGTATACCAGGAACACTCACTGCATTCACCTGTTTTATTTAAAAGTTTTTCCTGCATGGATAATTATGGGAGTTGTCAAACCCATACTCTATGACAATGGGGGCAGCAGCTCATAAACACCTGATTTCCCAAGGTATGTTTGCCATCAAGGGTGGCTCAGTGGTGGGGAGCGGGGGGGGGGGGGGGGGGGGGGGGCATGCAGTGGTGCACTTACACCCCCTTTTAATTCCTGGTCCACCCAAAGTTTAAAATCAACTATCTGGTAGTGGCAGTGGCAGTAGCAGCAGCATTTCTATTCAAGCACCACTTAAGGAGCCCTTCACAGGAGTCTCTGGAATGAAAGGTAATTAACTTAAATTAGCAAATTTGCCTTGATTGCCCCAGGGAAAAATATCTTCTGGTAAAAACAGGTGTTAGGTTTCTCTCTGGACAAAGCTTTTCATCCAGGGATCCTACAGATGTACAAGCCCATTGTCCCGTATGAAGGACCTGTAAAGTATCTGCAACACTATTTCCCAGGACAACTGAGGCTAATTCAAGTTAACATTCAAGCTTATATATGTAATAATTGTCCCTGCCCCTGTTTTGATCTGTGTGAAAGCCCAAGGTAATCAGACTCAATAAACCAAGGTCTGTTTTTACCTACTGCTACTTTGAGTGGGACAATGTGTTTATATGCGTGTGCCAGGAACGTGTGTGGGGGTGCATTATTTAAAGCAGCTCCAAAAGCCAATTAAAGCACCCCTGCCACCATTTTTCAGTGCTGACACACTGATACATGTCACACTGAGTGGTAATAACCACACTCCAGCTGGCTTGACTAATCAAATCTACTCCAACATGCTGTAATTATAGTACATTGGAGCAGCCTTGCTATGCATATATAGGTGCCCTGGATTTGTAAGTCTTTAGGATCCCAGGGTAAAAAGCCTTGTCACGGGAGAAATATGATTCTGTTTTCCCCATTAACTCAGTTGTGGAAACACTAACTCAGATGAACATTAACTCAGGTATGGAAATAAGTTTCAGTGAAGAATTGGATGCACTGCCAAGATGCTCAAGGCAAGATTTTGTTATATGACTCTGATAAAGAGATGTCCATTTAATTCTAATGACTGCAGGACTAATGAAACAACATATTTTGATTTTCCATAGTTTGTTGTGGGTTTTTCTATACATAATTTATTATATAGGAAATGAATGTATATTCCAATAAAGTTATATATATTTGATTCTGCTTTGATTTTTAACCTAACCCCAGGCCCCTAGAATGCTAAAAAGAAGGAAAAAATATATAAATATATAAATATACTGTGTTATATGTGATGATGCACCACACCATCTGCACCTCACTTTTCAAAATCCTAGATCCACCCATGTTTACCATGTAGAGGACATGGAAGGCCTGGTTCAAGGTTGATGTGATATTTTTTCTCCTGAAACACAATGTTCTTTTGGTTTTAAGTGCTGGCACAGTACCAACTGCTGGAGACTTGGGAGCTTCTGTCTGAGAATAGCCTTCCGTTTTTCAAAAGACTCCATGTGTCACAAAGGTGATACTTTCACTCTCTTGGGAGAATCAGCCTTTCTAAACATATTGATTTTTACCATGTCCCATGCCTACTCAGAGAATGGAACCGGTGTTCACCTTGGGGAGATCACAGGAGTTAGACAAGCTGCTAAAGAGCAGACAAGCACAATGCATTACTGATCACAGTGGATTCACATAAAGTACTACAATGGCAAAACTACTTTCTGGAAAGCTAGATAACAAAATGATTGCACACAGTATGGCATTTTCAATTATTTAAACAATAATAATACTTTTGAAAAATATGCTTCTATATTATAACGTGGAAGACCTATCTGAGAATTGATCTGTCCAAGGGAAATCTTAGGAGATTTCATATCATAATTTTAACAAAACAAATCTCTGTCACACATATACAGAAAGAATTTGTCTACATAAAATAAATATGCAAATACATTAGTAATTACAATTATTATTTCATGATATAATAAGGGAACAACCTAGACATGGATGCCAACATACTAGGTAGTATACAAACATATAGGAAAAAGAGTCCATGCATGAACAACTTATAGTTTGAATACATGTATATATAAAGATATGCCATTGATCCCTCAGACCACTGTTGGTAAAGACAAAAATATATACTGTTTTATAAAGCAGAGTTATTTTTCTCTAATAGCCATAGGAGGTATTTTAACATTTACAATACTAAGGTGCTGGATATTTAACCCAATTTTTATATTTAGGACCAGCTTTTCACAGGTATGCATGTGCAAATATTTGAGCTTATCTCACTTCATCAGACAAAATGAAGTAAAGACATGCACAAGCATAAAATCAGATACAGGAACATTTGGCATTTGCATGCAGAAGTTAGATGTGTGCAAAAATCTGCACTAGTCTAACTGGAATATGAGCTGCGCATTTATATCTTCCTAACTGGTAAACTTGTACCCTCAGGCTGAACTGTACATGCCAAGCTTGGATACTTTTCTACTCATGCATCAAAAGCAGCAATAAACGTTCATAAAATCAAATTAACTTTCTGATACACCTGTGTGATCTCATTTCTTCCTCATTAAATTACACCCTGACTGACACCTATGAAACCTTATCATGTCTCTTGATGCTAGTTATAATATTAAAGTACAACAACTGGTAGTAAGTGTCTGTAAGATTTGATCCTAAGTACAAAACATCCTCAAACTGAGACAGTTTGTAGTTGACAAAAATAGCAAGAGAATGGTAGCTAATGAACAGGACTGATCATTGACGGACAACAACCTTAATGCCTTGGCAAAGTGGATACAGTACAAGCAACCAGTATGCTTAAAACATCCAAAGATAAAATGAGACATCTGGGAATAAAGAATGTAGAGCCTACTAATAAGAATGGAGTGCTTGGAAGTAATGGATGTCTGAGCCGGGGAAACACAGAGTAGGAAAAGAGAGGGCATATTACATCTCTGTATTGCCCTGCTGCAACCTTTACCAGAATACTGTGGCCCATTCTGGTGTCTACACTTTAAAAAGAGGTTGGTAAGATTCAGAGAAGAGTCACGGAGAAGAGCCACAAGAATGTTTAAAGGACTAGAAAACATGCCTTCCAGTGAAAGGTCCAAGGCACTCAATCTCCTTGGTTTATTGAAAAGAAGATTAAAGAGTAATTTGATTATAGGCTGTGAGTACTTACATTGGGAACAGAAATGTCAGTCCCTCCAGCAGGGATACAACAATGTCCATAATTAGAAGCTGAAAAATAAAGAGTCATTTTTCATAATATGGATATTTAACGACTGGTAAATGACATCCCAAAGCTTATGGTGGAAATACTCATAACTTGAAGTTTTTGGCAATTATGTGTGGGGGGGGGGGGGGAATCTAAAAGATACGTTCTGTGTCAGAAAATAATTTCTTCAGGGAAGTTATCTGGCCTGTTATACGCGAGGAGGTAGAAACTTCAAGTCTATGCATTTGTGCAAGACTGAACCATTTTCATATTACATGAAAATGCTCAGAATTGTTCCAGAATTACAAACATGCATTATTAGACAGATCAACGCTATCAAAGAGCTGTTTCATCCATTCAGATTACCTTCGCTTTGTGCATCTAAATGAGGTTTGGCAGATACACGAGGCAGAGATAAGTGAAGAAACAAGTGTCATGTTTGGAGCAGCACCTCCTTGTCCGCTGTTGCTTTTTGGTGGCTTTAATGACCTAATCCACTAAAACTTCACTCATTCATATTAAAATAAATTTGTGCACAAAACAGCCAGAACCTAAATATTTAGGGGAAGAGAACTGTATTCTCCTGAGTATCTGTTTATTACTGAATAAAAAGGTGTGAACATAATCAACCTGAACAACTGTTTGGAATCCAAATGGTATTTCATCACCACTGTATTGCACTATTGTATCTACCCAGCTGTGCTATCAGTTGTTTCTTTCACAAACCAAAACTTGTCATACACAGTGTAAGACCCAGATTCAAATAAAAAGGTTCTAGCGGAAATATGTTTCATGAAGGACTCTAACTAGCTCAATCTATGTAGGTTTAGAGGGGAAGAATTCTTTTTTGAAACTTAATAGTACAGCGCAGATTTACACTGTCATTTATATACTCAAAAGGGATAAAAGACTCAAAGCTTTCAACAACATGACACACGCTGATGTTCACATAGATAAGATGGGGTATTATGTGGCAGTTTAATGCCTTGAGGGGTTGCTAGTTTCCTTGGGCTTTAGCATATATGTCACTTTAGCAAATTGGGGCCAGTTAATAAATTGCATGGGCTGCAATAGCTGGAGGGAGGAAACAGTCAAGGAGGAAATACTCCGAGCTCTCTGATGCCAGTACGTGCCACTGCCATGGGATAGACAAGCCCTAAGAGGAAAAGGATGGAGAGTGCAAGCCATTGATGAGATGTGAATGGTTAGGGGAAAGGAAGAGTTGAAGTTTGGCTAATTGGTGAGAAATGAGAAGGCAGGGTACAGGAGAAGAGAAACAAGGAGGTATACACACGGGGAGAAGGAGTAATGATGAGGTCTCCTGTAAAAGTTATTAAGACTAAACTTGAGAGATTTGTTAATTTATAGGAAAAACAGCTAACACTTGTTTGCTGCTTTGAAAATGCAAGGTACAGTCATTGTTTTTGCAATGCTCATTCATTTTATTGTTGTTGCCTCACAGTTTTACTGTTGTCATTTGTCAATTGTTATTTTAATATTTTAAATGGGTTTCTTTTACCTTTTTCCTTCACTCTTTTTTTTTTTAGGCAGGAACAAAATATAGATATTTTCACTCTGAGATGACAGTGTATGGCACAAGAAAAAAAGCATCCCCCTGTGAATCATAATTACATGTATAGAAATTACATCTTTGTCTGAAATAAAACCAAGCATGTAGAACTAATTGCTCACTGCCTACATGGTACTGATAGCGTATGTTTCCTATAGTGCATTAAATAAGACTGTTGCAATCTGTTATATTCAAATTAAGAATGAGATTATGTGTTTATTTAATAATGAAATCACCAAGGGTATACCCAGGAAAAATGAGTCTCTGACTTATTCATATGTTGCAGAGCTACTGAGTGCCCTCCTAATTTTGAAACCGAAGTTCTTCCTTTCTAATAGTTATGTAAGGCTATAGCAATAGTTTGTAACCACGGCCTTTGGCTTTGCGTACTTCAACTTTTGAATACTCAGTCCAAAGAATCGTCATCAGCTGACTTGTATAAAGTCAAAGCCATAAATAAGAGGAAGAACTGCTGTACCTCACCTTAGAGGGCAGGACACAAAGCAATGGGGCTAAAATGTAACAAGTCCAGGAAAAAAAAAATCATCCCTGTTGTCAGAGCCGGAGGACAATGGTACAAGTTTCCCAGGAAAGCTATAGAATCTCCTTCATTGGAGATTTTCAAGAAGAGGGTGCATCAGCATTTAACCAGGATAGTTTAGGAACAGAGCATCCTGGATTCATGCATGGGCTTGGACTAGATGACTCCTAAGGCCCCATCTAAGCTCATGTTTCTATGATTCTAAGTTAGCCAGGGTACAACTTTAAAGATGCAGAAGCCTCATGCTTTCTCTGCATGATAGGTCTCTTCAGGGGTTGAGCAAAGGAGAGGAAACAGCATCCATTTCGAAGATTAAACATGCGGTCTAATTACTCATAATTGTGGAAAGGAGTCGGTAGGATTATGAAAAGTGTTCTTCCCAAAGAGACTGAAGAATTCCCAAAGCAGATTGGTCATTTGCGATTCCCACCACCACTGGAAACACGGCGATCTCTGTGTGGGGAGATGGATGTCTCACAAAGACATACACAATCAGAACAAACCTTTAAATCTAGCATATTTCAGCAAGAAAAACTCATAACTCAAACCAGTTTTAAAGAAAATAGAAAACAGTCAGTTTTTTCAAAATAAATGACATATATATCCTTACACATCCTTTTGTATCTATTAGACAATATATTAGTATAGGGCCACACTAATTAGATTTGGCCACTACTGAAAAAAATCAAAAGCATTAAGTAATATAAGATTTGCAAGAAAAAAATCAAGAGTTTCAATAAAAGTGAATTCTATAAAATTATATGAGCATTTTTTCCTATATCATATTCCTGTAACACATTTACTTTTATTTATTTATTTATTTATTTTACCACAGATCCACTCTTATTGTGGCCCTAAAATATCTACATTCCGAACACTCATAACTAAAAGATCAGTTACAGCACAACCGATTTATCCAGTATTAGTTCTTCAAACCTACCTTGTAGGTGAAAAAGGATGGTCTTATAATTAAACCACAGAACGAGTAGTCTAGCAAGTTTTTGAAAAGTAGATGCCTCTGAGTAATAATAATTACATCAAGGTCAAAGCACTTTTTTTTTTTACACTTTCATACTATCCTTCAGCAACTCACCTGCAACACATCTATACTCCAGAGTGAAGAGGAAGAATGCCTACTGTTCACTTAGTTTCCCATCACATTGGAAAATTAAGGAATCAATATGATTTATTCAAGGGGTTTGAACTAGTGATAATATTTAGATTATTAAACAGCAGTATATAAGAAAAAATGCTATCCCATTTTGCTAACAAAATGAATAGGACTTACAACACAGGATGTTAGAAATGCTTTATAAAGTACCAAAGCATAGTGCAGAGGTATAGTGAAAGGAAAGATCTGGATCTCCATCATGCCATTTATGATCAACCTACTTTGCTGAATTCCATCTGTGTATATTAAAAATTTCATCAACTCCCAAAAACACATTACTGAGTATCACTGCCCTGAGACACAACCTGGGCATATACAGACAAGCCACAAAGTTAAGTAGATTGAACACCTCCACCTACTGCAATTTTGTGAAAGGTTTAATTCAACCTGAGAGAGCACTTGGAAACATTTGAGGATGTTACTCAGCATCTTGAAACTTTTATGACTTTCCCATTGTGTTATTTTGGCAAGGCATATCACTAGCCCCCCATCAGCTAGAAAAAGAATTTACAAGCTGTAAATCTCCATCAGTGAGAGAGACCTTATATTTGATCCTACACCAGTGGCAAGTCAAAATCACAGGGTAAACCCTCCTATAATGTAAGTCAGCAGAGCTTTTTTCCTTTTTGCTGCTTTGCACTATTAAACTTATTCACATAAACCACATTGTAACAATTTTAGCTTAAGTGTCTGCTTCAGAACCTATTGTGCTTCAGAACCTATTGTGAGAGATAGAAAATGCACTGTCAACATATCTGCATTATATATATTTAAAATATCATACAGATTGAATTAAACTGATTGTACACATATATAATTAGGCTTCCAATAGACAAACACCTTTGCATTTTGTACACCCCAAACTTCTGTTAACTGTTCAACAAAGCCTCCATCATGCAACAGTTTTGTGCTTTCCTGAAGAACATGATGTTTGCTTGGAATAAATAATATAAACCAAGCCATGCGATTCATATGCCAAATTAAAAAGCTGACTTCTTATTCATAGATGGAGAAAAGATAAATCTGTGGCTCCTATGTTCAGGGAACGTGAGTACTAACACAGTTTATTTGGCTGTAAAAGTCAAGATGATAGTGTTTAAATAATTTATTTGACAGCGTGGTTGCTTTGTAAGTTGCAAATCTGCCATTTACAATCTTACCTAAGAAAATCCATTGATCTTCTCTGAAAAAGGCATGATTTCCTAAGAGAATTCTTTCTTTATAATTCATAGCTGTATAGTTTGATTGACCCTGCTTTAATGAAGGGATCTCTGTGTTTCTGAGGTGCAGTAATATACAAAATATGGTTCTTTAAATTTTAAAATCAGTGAGATTGAGTTGTAGCTTTTTTGTGCTTTTACTTAGGTACATTAGTCTCGTTTCTTTATAGGCTGTATATAAATCACACAGTGCAGGCACTCTACATAAAACAGAACAAAAGTGAACATGTACAGTGCATTTAAGACATTACTTGACTTTCTTATAAAAATAGTACAGTACCATTTTGAGTTCATGTTTTTCCACTTAATTTTTTTTATAGTTATACATTAGTAAAAATAAAGGCTTTCATTATAGGCAAAAGAATCAAATGACACTCCTAGAAAACAATGTTGGCTATGTCAATGCATGCTACTCTCATTAAATTTCATTGCCAGCCTTCACATCCCGAAATGACAGTTGACTAAGAGGACTATAATAGGAAATATAAAACTACAATTGGAAAACTAAATAATTACAACATTTATCATGCAATTAACATCTTCAGTGAACTGACAATCCATTATAATACAAATCAAGGGTTGTCCAGTTTACAGTTTGTGAGATGCATGCCGCCCACAAGAGGTTAACTTGTGACCCATGTGCTCATGCTTGGGTCTCCATGCTCTGCTTCCTTCCTCTGTCTTTAGATTCCTGCCCCTGTCTCTGGAGGCAGGGCAGCATGGCATGGCTAGTGAGGCCCAGAGAGCTCCTGGATCAACACACCCGAGCAGGAGGTGGGAGCACTGGTGCCACTGCAAGGAATCCATGCAGTATGCTGTCTATTGGCTGATGGGTAGGGCTCTTTCCTGAGAATTGGGAACCAGTGGATATAAGTACCCTAGTCAGAAGTGTACCTAGAATCTAGGTCCCACTTTCTGGCAAAGCGACCTAACCCTAGGCTACTGAACAGAAGATGTACACCCCCAGAACCAGGTGAGTCCGTGCCCTTGACTCCAATATTGCTGTCTGTCCAATGTACAATGATAGCTGTGCATAAGGCTGCCCTCGGAGGGAATGGAAAACGTGTGTGCGTTACTTGGGTGGAATAGGATTGCCCCCTAGAGTCACATACAACTGCTTGCTGCCCATTGCCAGAATGAGAAAGCTATGACTCTCCATAGAGATAATAGGAGAGCTAGGCATCTTGATGGGCTCAGACTTGTTGGGCGAGCAACATGATTTAGCAGTGAAAATGAGTTAGCTGTCTTACAGGAGAAATAAAACCTGGTCATTAAGGCAAGGATTTTTGTGGGTAATATATTTAGACAAGCTTTCAGAAGCGTAGTGTGGCACCCCAACCAGGCAACTGGTCCAATAAAAGATATCACCCACAAAAAATCTTGCTTTTGCATATTTCCTGGACCATCATTGCTACATCATTTCCACACTACCAAATCTGGCCCCTAAGTCTTTTTTTATACATAGATATATGTAAGGGTGGTATATAAATCAAATAAATAAGCAATGTTTATTCCAAGTATGAAATAGTTTGTTCAGCTTCAGAAAGGCATACCAGGGTGTACAAGAGAATGTCTCTAAGGTGCTCTGGAAATCTAGGTATATAATTTATTTGAAACATGCTACCGTATTTTCTAATGCATGTAAATGTTCTTCATTGTTATGAACCCACTGTATCTGAATGCTTTCAAATCTTGAATTTCGAAAGGATTACAAATACTTACACATACTTAGATCCTGTTATTACATTGCTTTTGTTAAAATACCTGTGTCTATTGAAGAATCTTATTACAATTTTACCTTCATCCCAGAACAACTAAATGGAAATAGTTTGCACAGAGCATGTCAATGGATTATATCTGCATCTGGTCAAAATAATTGTCTCCTCCTCCTTTCCACCTGAAATATACTTTAAATATTGGTTACTGGTGCTGAATAGTTTGTTCCCTAGAACAAATACTGAAATCTCAGTTTCCCAATATATTAGTTGCAGTGTACCAGTGTCCTATTCAATTTTCTCCCTGATGGCTTTAATGAGGTCTTCCTCTTCAATATTTAATTCCAGCCACTTTCAGGGAAGTTAATAAGATTGTTTGCTATTGGGGCATTTATTTCAAGCTCTAGCTGTTTGTCAGAGACTGCATTTTATCAACAAAGTTGGAATTAGAAATGACATACTGCAAAAGGTTTCAGACATGAAGCAAAAAGAAAAAGTGGGAACTAAAAACATACACAGCCTCTTTTTGTGGCACCCCAGACATTCCAAGAGAAATAAAGCACCTACTTTTCCCTTTTCAAAAATAGGTGATAGGTTCCCTTCTGACCAATGAGTCTTTAATATATATTTTTGCATCAGTGCTTCCACCTGGGGTGCTGCCAGATGTGCAGCTCCCTGCTGTAACTCATAGCACGTTGCAGGAAATGCCATGAGTTAGTGTTTGCCTTGATCCAACAGATGTTGGGTGGGTCTGGGTGATGGAGGATTGAGCTCCAATTTGGAGCAGCTACGTATCTGCAGCTGCTCTCCCCTAGGCCCCTCTCCCTTCCCAGCTCCAGTGCTGTTTTCAGAATAGGAAGGGACAAAAGGAGCGGAGGGAGCTCGGTCTGGGGTTTGCCCAACCTGCACTGGAGGGTGGGGCAGGTGGATTGGAGCCTTCCTGCCTTGGCGGGAGGGGCTCCAACCCACTTGCCCCATCCTCCTGGGCAAACCCCCGATCGAACTACCTCCACTCCTTTCCCCCCCATCCCATTCTGAAGACAGCACTGGGGGTGGGACTGAGCTGCTTCAGCCCAGCCCTGCTCCTAGTGTGCACTGACAGATGTTACTGAAAGTGCTCTGCTTTGGAGTACCTTAATCTGAACCCTCATGTAATGGGGGTTCAGATTGTTGCACGATTGGGCATTTTTAAGCACTGAAGCATGCACTTCCATCAGTGCATGGCTGTAGAGCATTTCAGGGTCCCAATCACATGATGAACCATCACTTTTGTCAGTGCCTCTACTGTCTGGGTACATATATTAAGAGATAACCTTTACAAACTCCAGGACATAAAACATTCTTGAAGAAATCAAAGATCTAAAAAGTATTAAGGTAAATATTTTAGCCCTAAGTTTAAAAACTTCATGTGCTTGAATTTTCTGTGTAACATATGGGAGTTACATACACAATTATAATATTTTAAAGTTGAGTGACTAGCTCCTACAATATTTATCTCCTAGAGGAGCATGCAAGAGCCTTCATCTTACTGATCATCATTACACATACAGATATATTAAACACAGCTTTGGGGGCTCTCTGAAATCTGTACATTTCATGTTTTCATTTAAATACACTGATCGAAGATGGGTTAAAATGCCAATTATATTATTATTTTTTTTAATTCATTTTCAACTTGGCTTCCTAAATATCAAATATAATGAATAAAAGTGGAATGCTATTGTGACTACTGCCCCATGTTTCCACATGCAGATGTTTTCCAGCAATACAAGAACTGTTAGAATTACATAGGGGAATGCCAGATGAATTCTCTTTGCAAGTGATCATTCTATTAGTGTGACCTACAACTCTGTGAAACTGAGTGGAGATGTTAAGCACGTGCTTAAATCCAGTTGACTTCAGTGAGAAGTAAATACCTGCTTAAGGGCTTTACTGAATCAGTGCTCACATGATAATTAGCTGGCAAGGTTAGAATACTGCAATGGTGTGGGTGACAGTTATTTTGAAGTTAACAGAAGCATATCACTTGTGCAACTAAAAAGTTTATTCCCTATGAATGCTATATTTGTATAGATAGAACAATCTATCCTAACTAAATTTGAAAAAAAGAAGAAACTTAATTTATCAGAGACTGGTAAAAACATATAAAGGCTTTCACGGGTAAGTTACCAGATCGAATCAAGACTAGACGGACAGTGGAAATGCTATTATCTGATGCCTGCTTGTGGCTACATATAGGAAAACTGAGTTTGGATGTCTTGGACTAGTTTGCTGTGTAGACAATTTTTTCTTGTCAAGAGGAAACCACCAAACACATCCAGTGGCACACTGGTTGATGATCTCAAAATGAAAGCCAGAGACTGGCAGGCAAGGTTCTCTGACATTTATAGAGCTTAAGCCACCTGCTTACCCTTAGAAATGGGTCCTTCAGTTATGATAACCTGGAGAGGGTCCAGAGGAGGGCCACTCGTGTGGTTAAGGGCCTACAGACCAAGCCCTACAAGGAGAGACTAGAGAAACTGGACCTTTTCAGACTCCGCAAGAGAAGGTTGAGAGGCGACCTTGTGGCTGCCTATAAGTTCATCACGGGGGCACAGAAGGGAATTGGTGAGGATTTATTCACCAAGGTGCCCCCGGGGGTTACAAGAAATAATGGCCACAAGCTAGCAGAGAGCAGATTTAGATTGGACATTAGGAAGAACTTCACAGTTCGAGTGGCCAAGGTCTGGAACGGGCTCCCAAGGGAGGTGGTGCTCTCCCCTACCCTGGGGGTCTTCAAGAGGAGGTTAGATGAGTATCTAGCTGGGGTCATCTAGGCCCAGCATTCTTTCCTGCTTATGCAGGGGGTCGGACTCGATGATCTATTGAGGTCCCTTCCGATCCTAACATCTATGAATCTATGAATCTATGATATAGTTGTGGGAAGCTGCCGCTGGTCCTTTCTGTGCAGAGAACTTCGTCTTGCAAGGTTGTTAATTGGTTGCATTCTACTAACACAATCCACCTAAAGAATTTATGAAATAGAAGCCTCAGACCGCTGTACCTCTCATTTAGCCAGATTTAGAGACAAAAAATGTCTGCATGTTTAAGCTGGAGACATGGAAGTTTTTATGGTACGTACAGGGTCACTTTTGTTGAACTTCTCCATTAAACAAAAATAGCATGCGTGTTATTCAAAACTGAGATGGTTTTTCACTGCAAAAAAAGAAACAAAAGGTAATCCTCAGTGTTTGAACAGAATGGCACTCTGGCTTTTTGCATTCAAGGGAAATCTCGTGCTTCATCATACAGTGTATTCAGTATAGCAGCTATGCTACAGAGTGATAACGTCACTTGCACTCAAAGCAGAAGCTAATGTGACAGAGTAGTGACAACTGCAGTGCAGCAAAAGGAGGTGGCTGGACTTTGACTCAGGAAAGACATTTTAATTTTGCATCCTCCAGCTTTAAATCAGAATTTTGGTCATTCATGATTTGAAAAGTGAATAGAACTAAACCAAACAAGAGCATTTTGAAAAATAAATGCAAAAGACAGTGTTTTAGAACAATGCTGGAGGTTTAAATAAGTTAGCAACTGAAACAAATGGGCAGCACAATATTTACAGTGTTTGAGAGTGAGCAAAAACATTTGAATTTCCTAGCCACTGATGACAGATGGGAAGCAAAACAATTTCTGTTTAAATAGTGAAATAAGGAGCAACACATTTTATCATTAACAAGTTGTTTTTTGTTTTTTCAGACAGGCTATTTTAACTATCTTTTCCTTGGAACTTACATTAAAATGAGTTTAAAGATTTTTTCCTCCTTCCGCCTAAACTAAAGGAGGACTAGTTGTCAAGGCAACCAATTAAAATCTTATTCAAGCAGGTAAACAGTGTGATGCTTCTATCTAGAAGTCTAAGAACATTTCTTATCTGCATTTACCTTCAGTAGCACCTTTTATTTTCTGCATATCAAGAATTTGATGCAGAATCTACCCCATACCATAGGACAGTGTTCTCAGATTTAAGGCTCCAATTCAGGAAAGCATTGCTATTCAGAAACAGATGCTAATTAGGCACCTAAACATTCATTTGAGGGGGAAAAAACAACAAAGTCTCTATCCCTTCAAAAAGTGAACTGAATGCCAATTGATGAAGCACCGTCTTTCTAAGTCATCAAACAGACAGCATAATATAACAGCTAGGAGTTCTGAACTGCCCTCTTTGTCTCAAGAGGGCGAGCATTCTGCCCAAGGGCAAGTGTCATTCTTCTTAACTATTTGATTGATGCGGATTTTAGCATAATGAGCCAAGTGCATCTCTGTTAGATGCCGCTGAGTGATGGATGTTGCTGCTGGGGTGGGCAAATGACAGTTACAGATCTGCATAGTAATCACAGGTTTTTTGAAATGCATTATGCACATACAGATTCCTCGGTAGGTTTGTGTGCACCCAACTGCACCCGAGTCAGATTTGTGCTATCAGCTGTGTTAGATATGCATGACCTCGGCACCTCCTGATGCTCTTAGATAAGGGCATTAAAGGGTTTTTGACACCTCCAACAAGCAGTTCTTTCAAAGCAGAATACTGATGACAACTTCTCCAAAGATGTGGAGATCTGGGGACTTATGGACTTGAAGGGCTACAGCACTTCTTAAAAACATCACTGATGGTTCACTCACTCCTGCTGTGCATGAACCAAACCCTGTCTTAAAGCGGTAATGCTGCCTTGAAGGCACATATCTCATTCACTTGGGATAGAGATCTTACGAACACCAGTGAGGAATATCCTGGATGCATCAGAATACCGTTTCTAGGTATGTATCTCTGTGGACTTCCCACAAGTGCTATAGAAGCAGTAAAGACATACCCTATGTATGCAGCCACATATATTCTAATGCAAGTGAAGCCCATTGGAGCAGTGAATGAAGGACTGTCTTGCCAAAGTGTATGAGACTGAGAAGCCCCAACTGTAGATATAGATTTCTTTAAAATGAGGTAGCAAAGAACCACATGTCCATAACAGGAACATTTTTTCTAAAAGCTGCCAAAACAGCCTGTGCTCTAGTACAATGTGCAGGTGTTACTAAGGGTTTGCTAGCTATAATGCAGCAATTGTTTATGCAAGATGTAAACTAGTTGGATATTTGCTGATCTGATACTGCTGCTTATTTCATTTTTTCTACACGTAAAATGAAAAGCCTTGGTGAGGCAGCCTATCAGCAGAAAGGGATATGGTTCTGCAAAATCTAATGAATAAAACTTTTACACATCTTTACAGTTGATTGATAGCAATTTTCAGATTCAAATGAAAATCTAAAATGATTTTGGATGCAACCCGAAACAGCCCCTGGCCAGAACCCATCTGCCCTTTAGACATGTAAGTGCAATCCTGTTCCAAGCTGCTTGGGTCTCTGAAAACCCATGAATACAAGAAGCAAGAGGGCTGTCCTCACTGCTTTTTGTAACTTAGTCTTAAGGTTAAGGTGACAGTGGGTGCATTTACATGTTCAGTTAGTGCAGTGTGAAACTTCAATGCAGTTCATGCCAGAGTTAATACTCCCAGGTGCAGTATCTACATGTATACCTAGGACTGCAGCATGGTGGAGCAGCCCTGGGCTGGCAGCAGGCTTGGGGGTCAGCCTCAGGGCTCGAGGTCATGGTGTTGGGAAGCAGAAGGGCTGGCTGGGACATGAGTGTACCCAAAGAATAGAGCTGTATGCCTAGGTCAGTGTTTACATGTGTGTTTAGGGTGTTATTTTTGCTGCCATAAGATGGTATGATTCCCGACAGTACTACCTTACAGTGGCAAAAATTAGTTTGCTGGGGTCTAATAGCATCACGCGTGTAGACTGACAATTTACATGGCAGCAGATAATTCTACTGCACAGTTAAGCACATGTGTAGATGCATTCAGTGCATTACAAAGGACAGTTAAGCACATGTGTAGATGCATTCAGTGCATTACAAAGGTGTCAACAATTTTTTAGGGACTCAAGCAAGGTAGAATAGGATCTGTTCCACATTTCCTTGGGAAGCATTTCCTTGGCAGAGCAGCCATAAATGCCTGAAACACTTATTCAGAAGAGAATAAGTGTTGCATAAGTATGCACTTCTGCATAAGTGTAAACACTTAAGTGTAAACACTTATGCAGAAGAGAACATAAAGCATAGGTCCAAGCAGTGGTCATATGCATCAAGAACGAACTATGGTTAGAGCCCATGATAGAATGATATCGCACACTGACGATTTAAGAAATCTTCCCACCGTAGGATGAGTAAAGTGAATCACCTGAATGATGCAGCTAAATAGACTGTAGCTGCACATACTAAATAGTCCAAAATCCTTTAAATACAACAAATACTGCAAAACCTGGATGTCCATTTGAATGAGGAACAACTAGATTGTTAGTGCCTATACTGAAAAGCCCTTCCATTTTACAAGACAGACAGTGCCCTGACAGATGCTTTTTCCTGCTTTTGATGAGGATGTTCTGGACTTCTTTAGAATAACCTCTTTCCAAAAGACTAGTCAATTTAGCCATTCCTTGAAGGGAAGGGCCAGGATCTGGGCATGGATAACAAGGAGCTGGCCACGGTGCTGTGATAATAGCCTTCAACTAATGAAAAGGTGATGGTGAGGTTAACACCTGTAGATCAGTCTACCAATGCATGCGTGCAAACATAACATGCCCATGACCAGGAATGCAGCCCAGCAGCTTGGAGAGTAACACCTGGCCGGTAAATCTGGGGGTGAGGGGCATGGGGAGGGCAGATCAATGCCCCTGTGGTGAGGGAAGGAGGGAGGTAGTAGGGGTGGGGCTGGGGTAGGGGCTGGCAATGCTCAGCCGGGATGGGGCAGGGCCCGGGATAGAGTCAGTGGCTTATCCAGGGGGTGCAGGGCTGGGGGGGGAAGCTCCTGGGGGAGGCATGGTGAGGTATATGCCCCCTAGATCTGCGCACAGGGTGAAGGTGGGCTGCCTGCTGCACGCTCAGGGTTGGGTCCGTGCCAGCCTCTTCCCCGTGGCTGTGCTTGGGCCAGGCCAGGTGAGCTGGGTTGCAACAGTACTGGGAAGCAGGGGCTACAGTGAATTTTGGGGTGGCACTAGCCTCCCTCCCTCCACACTGTAGCTCCTCTCCCAGCACCTATCATTAGCAGCTATAACAGCTTTTAAGAAGGAAGATGTATACTGCTTGAAACCTGGAGACTTCTATATGTTTACAGTCAACAACTCTATAAACATGAGGAAAAAGTCTTAGGAATCACTATTTAGACTACAATTAGCAAGTACTGTCCAGCTATGAGAAGAAAAGTTACTCATAGGAATAGGGGGCACCTATCCTTACCAAAGCAGCAAAAGGAGACTACATGCACAGCAAGGTAAATAAGGGTGGGGATACCTTTTTACTCTGTGTGCGCACACCCTTACCTCATGATAAAAGGTAAGCTCAACTCTGGGATAATCTACTACAGGAAAGTTACTGCAAACACCTACATAGAAAGAAGTATCATACAAAATGTGTAGGAATGTTGTAAAACGTTTTATTTGTACACTTCCATACAGTTTTAAATAATGTTTACATACAACAACTCACATTCATTTAGTTAAAAATACTTTAAAAAAAAAAAAATCACACAAGGCAGTAGTTTGGCATATTCTTTTGAAGAGGAAAGCATCCCAAATAAAACCCTAATTTGAGCACTACTAGAGAACTGACGTGTTGATTTCACGTTGATTTACTTAATTTTACATTGGCAAAAAATTAATGAACATATTCCAGATTACTGTAGAAAAGGGTATACCATCAGTATGGTAAATAAGGAATAAAACAAGCAGAAAATACCCTGTTTTAAAAGGGTAATAGGCAACTGTTTCCAAATAGTGCACACACTTTCCATAAGCTTTGAATTTAGAGTATTCTATATATACAAAAAGGTACAACAAATTGTTACAGTATTTATTGCAACAAATGAGGGATGTCATAATATACACAGTTTAAATACCCATCACCATCACCTCTTCCTCCCTCCAGCCCTCCCCCAAACCCTGGAAATATATTGGCTTCTTATTCCTTCCAGGTAACATTCTTCTTCTGTAGCTAAGATTAAATTCTCTCTCTGAAAGGCACGCACTTATCTGCAATGAAAGAAACAGAGGTGATAATCTTTACAGTGCCTTGTTTCATGTGAAACTTCCACACAATTTTAGACACCGAAAAAAAGTTGAACTATGTTTAAGCACTGACTAACTGAACTTGCCCAAACCATAGCCAGTTTCCAACACTGATGAAAACCCTCTACCTTGTAACATAAAATATTCTTTGTTAAACTCCTTATATAACTAAGAGAATAACACAATTTGAAGTATATTTCTCTATGCTTGGTGTATGCTTACAAGAAAAAAAAAAAGCTTGAAAGAAACCTTAAAGGATTCCAGAGTTGAGTAAGAAAATGTAAGCAAGGATTTTTAAATTCCCGTATTTTTATACCCTTGTGCTGAGTTTCCACAAGGTACAGATACACCAATTGCAATTCTTTTCCACACATTTTTATTATTAAAATGCCCAATGGCTAAGCAAAAGGATTTTCTTTCCCTAACTGATAACTTTGGCTATGTATTTAGTGGCCAGCTCTCACCTGGATGTTTGCACCTGCACAAAGCAGATGCTCACCCTTATGGAGGAGAATGCTCTGAAGGATGGAGATTTTTGCATGCGGTTGCAATGTCACATTACAGGGTGTACTTCACAATGTGTTTCGCTTACGGAATGAGCATAGCCATTTCTGCGTATACCACTGGATCACAGAAGACTCAGCTGCTCATAGCATGCAACCTTGAAAAATGGCAAATGCAAAGTTGGAATGGACTGGTAGAGGTATGTGGAGCAGAGACTGGGAGGCACTGCTCTCATTGTACTAAGTGCTGGTAGGACTTTATCTGATATACTGTGTACCGCTCTTGTCATCCGTGGTCAAGAGAGGAACTCAAGCTGAAAGAGTTGAGAGAGAAGGGTGACTACAATAACCAAGGAAATGCACAGCCTATCAACAGAGAAGACAAAACTGCATACTGCATCGTTCAATTGCTGTTAATAAGCCTCCACGCAGTACAGCAGAACTGTGGCTTCTAGTTCAGGAGGTACCCACAGAGCAGGTCCACATGCTTGAGGGTACCACTGTCCAGTATGGTAAGTTTCTGATGGATAGGTGCTAAAACTCTAAACTTTTACAGTGCCTCTGGAATGAAAGAGCCTGTATGCACACTCAGTCTAAATACCACCGGTCCTTTTTCAAGGATCACCTAGAAAGTTCTTTTCTCTTTTCTTAACAATTGCCATTTTTCAAAAGGGCAGTTACTTGACTATAAGACACCCCCCATAATTAGATTCTATATATATATGGAAATTCTATAATTGTTAGAATTTTCCAGGTACAGAATCTAAGTACTGGAGGATTGTCTTGAATCCCTGCGAGAGCAGGGAAAGCAGTGGCTGGGTGAGCTCAGGTACTTCCCTTGTGCTCTGCCCCACCCACTACTTCCCCCTTCAGCCTTCTTGCCCCCTCTTGCCACCTACACCCTTCACCCCCACTTTCCTCTTCCCCACCCTCCAATCTCTTCCTCTTTCCCTGTCCCCAGCTTCACCAGTCTCTGCCCCTTCCTCCCAACTCCCCAGTCTCAGGGAAGCGGGGGGTGGGGGGAGGCGCAATGAAGAGGGATGGGGGCAGAAGTTTGCTGTGGATCTATTTTGGGCCCTGACCTGGGCTCTGGGCCACAGTCAGAGCTGTAGCAGCTGCCTGCTCCCCACTCTGATTCATATGCAAACCTAAGACAAGGGGCTTCCCCCCCCCCCCCATGCTGACTGGAGGGGGGGGGGCTCTTACCTTATATTTGGGCAAATACGGTAATTAATCCCAAAATATTTGGTATTTAATTAGCATAGATGCTATTAAAAGAAGTTTCCTGTATGCTATTCAATTGAGACTCTTGAGATAATTTTGTATACTTAAATCCCTTGCAGCTAGACAGTCAGCCTTAAAAGTGAGATTAAAACTGTTGCACAAAAACTGATTTACCATATACTATACTATACAGTAAATTTCCTAGTAATGATGAATTAATTTGTAGGACAGAAAAGAGTAGCAAGATTCTTCTCTTTCCCCAAAGCAACCTTCAAGGCTTTTGAATTCCTTATGGTTTTCCTTTTAAAAGCCATTCAAAATTTGAATACCTATTTATTTAAAAATAAATGGTTAAGTGCTGAGTTGCAAAACACGCAAACAAACAACCCACACCATAAAAGAGTCAACTCAAAAAAGAATCAACACACTAATTATGACAGCATATTGTTATAGTGCTATATACCCAGGCTTCAAAAAACAGACTAACCCTCAAAAACAATGCTGCCAAACACCAATTATTTTGGCTGCACCATGTACAAAAACCTCAAATAAAAATCTATGGCACTGCTAGAGGAGAAAAACAGTCAAAAACAGCACAGGGGCCTTTCAGGATATATTGCAAAGTTTGAGCAGTTCTCTATTAGGTTAAATTATGTTGTATGAGAGAATATACTGAATGAATACAAATCAAAGACTTTGTATATTCCTTTTTTCTTACTGACTGGAAGCAATAAGTCTTTGTAGTGGTTTTCACATTCCAAGGTAACAGCTTACAACACTAATGAACTTAGTTTTTGTAAAATTTCCTTCTACACATCATCATGCAAAAAACAAGGTTGATTTTCTGCAAATACTTTCATTTTAAATGTTTATCAACTGCACGTGTTAGTAGGCTCTTTTCTTTTGGAGATATAACTTCTTATTTCCATGTAGTACAACTGATTTTTCTCAGTTAATGACAATGTAGAACAGTGGTTTTCAACCTCATTAGACTTGAAACATCCCTCAGAAAACACCACCTCTTAGCTTTCATTCATCTTTTGACTATGGAAAAAGTACGAGAGCAATTCTTCTATTGCAAAGAATTTGGGAAGATCGCAACATATGAGAATGTTTTTGTCATTTCATAGATTTCATAGACGTTAGGGTTGGAAAGGACCTTGAAGATTACCAAATCCAACCCCCTGCCCCAGGGGCAGGGAGTCAGCTATGGGCAAAGGATCCCAGCAAGATAAGCATCCAAGTATTTCTTGAATGAGTCCAGAGTAGGTGTCTGCACCACTTCTAGAGGCAGTCTATTCCAGGTCTTGGGGACTCAGCCAGTAAAGAATTTTTTTTCTTATGTTCTGCCTAAAACAGTCTGGTAGGAGTTTATGACTGTTGGTCCTTGTTTTTCCTTGGGGGTGCTCTGGTGAACAGACATTCTCCCAAACCGATGCATACCCCTTATGCACTTATAAGCAGCCACCAGGTCCCCCCTGAGCCTGCACTTTTCCAGACTGAAAAGTCCCATGGCTCTCATCCTCTCTTCATAGAGCCTATTCTTTTGCCCTCTGATCATGTGCGTGGCTTGCCTCTAGACTCTCTCAAGCTTCTCAACATCCTTCTCGATTGCGGAGCCCAGAATTGGATGCAGTACTCTAGCTGTGGCCTCAGCAAGGCCCAGTACAGCAGGAAGATGACATCCTGAGGTTTACTTCAGAAGCATCTATAGATGCAAACCAGAGTTTTGTTTGCTTTACCAGTTGCAACATCATATTGGTGGCTCATGTTCATCTTGTGGTCAACCCCGACTCCCAAGTCTCTTTCAGCAGTGGTGCTAGCAAGCATAGGACTGCAGAGCCTATAAGTATGCTGCAGGTTCCCCGCCCCTGCCCAAGGTGGAGTACCTTACATTTATAGCATTATGGATTCTTATTTGAAATCTCTGCATTTATCTTGTAAATCATATGCAAGTGCTTACATGCCTAATGGTATTAATATCACATATTAAGATCTTGCAGTACCTAGGGGTATCACTGTACCCCAGTTAAAAATCAGTGCTCTAGAACAGTGGTTTTCAACACATGGTCCACTGACCCCTGGAGATTTGCAGACTATGTCTTGGGGTCCACACTGCCATTCAAAATTTTTTTTTAGAGATCTGCAAATGAAAAAGGGTTGAAAACTATTGTTCTAGAATTTGCAAAGTGAAGTCATAGTTACTGTCCCAAATTTATTCTTTGGAGACCTTAACGGATTCAATAGCCAATAAAATATTGTACACTGTTACTGCTCAACATGTGAGGTTTAACTAAATTAGCAGCCCTGCAGGACAGAAATTAAGGGCATATGTACACAGCTTTCTTAAGTAGGACTCGGCTCCCCACTGCAGATTGGGTAGCTGAAGCAAGTAATGATGTCTGAGGCAGGCAACATAATATCTTAAATGGTGCTGTAATGTAGTCGTATCAACGTAGCTACAAACAGGGGAGCTCAGGTAGTGTAACAGCAGTGCGAAGCTCAGCACAAGTTAGTCACTTGAGCATTAATCCTGCTTCTCAGGGCAGTTTTGCAGGCCATACTGAGGTCTCTCCTTTATCAAGGTTATATTAAGCCTATCTCTAGCATTGGTAACAAGGTTAATTCAGGCAAATCTATCCCACACGCTACTTACAGCAGTAACAGCCGTATAGACCTAGCTTAAGCTGCTTTCTCTTATTACCAAAATGGATTTTTAAAAAAATGATGTATGAACTCAACAACAGCACCAAGGGAACATTAGACAGCAAGTACTGGGATTTGTCAGGCTCCTTCAACTGCACAAGAATAAGCATATAAAATAAAGCTGAAGATAGAGAAAATGGACAGAAAGTAGATTTAATTTGGAATATTGTGGGGCAGTGCTAGCAACAAGAAAATTATGAGAGTTTGAGGCGGCTTTTTTTTTTTTTTTTTCAAATCCAGGTTTGGATATTGTGCTATCACCAGTGCATCTATAAGCACCCTGCTCAGCTGACTTCTGAATTACACACATTTAGCAACTGATATTGTCATTTTCTGTAGTATCGCTAGTCTGGTATATTGCATTATAATCACTGTTGTGCCATGGAGAAGTCATATTTTATAAAAAAAATCCTTATAAGCACTACTACTGGTTTGAGAAGGCCATTTTTCACATCAAATATTATCAAAGCAGGACATTCTCTTTCAGGTTCAGAACAAGCCTGGTGCACATAAACACCATGGTCTATCTCAGCTTAAAAAAAAACAACCTCAGAATCTTTTGCAGCAGAAGCATCTTCCTGCAGCAAGATGCAATTCCCCACTTACTTACATTAATGGATACCAGAGTGTATAGCTGTATAAATATGTAAATGCAACACTGGTAACTTTGCCCACATTGCTTGTAACATCTGTCATTCTAAAGACTACAAAACTCATTTTTGAAATGGCCAATATTAATAATTTAATTCAGGCTTTTCTGTCTGGAATGGTTAAGCTAAGTGATTATTCCCTAAAGTAGGTAAATCCAAAACAAAGGCTGCTTATTTGAAAATCCAAGCAGTTTTTCTTCCTATGAGATGACTGTATAATAATGTAGATTTGCTAAAGGCCTCTTTGGTAGGATGCTGGGAGCTGAGGGCAAGTCAGTTCCACATGCAGATCTTTGTTGATTTAAATAAATGACAGCATGCTGCAAGTTTCTTAATTAAGCACAAGTGCATGGATTTCAGCAACAGCACCACCTAAACCAGTAAGTAATGAAGCACAAACTAGAATGCAAAGATAAAAATTATGAAACAACTGTCACAGTCTATATGGAGGGCAGTACCCAAGAGGATGGGGTTTTTTTTGCTGCTTAAGGGATCTCCAGGCTCTAGCCATGGCACTGATTAAGTTCCAAAGGTACATTTTTGAAAAGAGAACAAACATGTCTCCCAGTATTGAAAGCTAATGGAAACTGACTAGGTCTTTGGTACAATCCTATTCAGATTTAACAAGTTGTCAAGTTTGTCCCTTTTGGTTTCGCACTACACAGGATTTTTAGCTGTCAGGCTGTTTAGGAGGCCCACACACCCACTTGCATCACATTTGTCTTCTTGAAAGTGGAAAAATAAAAAGTGAAGGCAGATCTAAGCTTAAACTGGACTTCTGTCAAGAGGCTGTGTTCTCCCTTCCATTGCCTCATTTGCTGTCAATAACAAGAAAGAAAGATGCTGTTCTTGTGAGGCTACTGCAACACTATAACTAGTGTGGGGCCACTGGGGCAGCTACCATGAGGTGGGAGATGGTGGCAAGAAGGGGCAGAAAAATATCAGCAGCCACTGCAGCCACACATCACACTAGTGGCACAGCAGCAGCTGGAAGTCGCCACTCAATGGCTAGGGACAGAAGTTACCCAAACTGGTTTAGGTGATCAGAAACTGGTTTAAACCGGTAACAGAAGTTCAGTGCACATAAACCAGGTTCAAAATGGCTGAAACTGGTTTAAAATAATCCTGGTTGAATGAATTATCAGACTGATTTGGGCCAAACTGGTTTATGAAACTTCTGTCCCAGATCCCTTCCTGTTTCAAGTTAAATCACAGTCCCCCAGCGTGCTTTCCAGCCCTGGGCTGGCCTGGCTGTCTGTTCCAGCAAAGAAGGGTTGTGGGGGGGGGGGGGGGGGGGGGGAAGGAAGAGGCATGTACCCTCCCCCCACCCAGTAAAACCCCGGCTGGGGTCTGGGGCCAGGGTGGGGGGGTCAAACCCACCTTCCCAGGAGTACAGAGCTGCCCTGCTGATAAACTTACTGTTGGCTGTACCTGTGGACTACAAATCTGAGAGGCACCTGGGAAGCAGAAAGAGAAAGTGATGAGCAACCCTGCAGAGTCCTGCTGATGTGATTCTGGCCTGCAAATCCCAGGGACCTTAGGGGCAGCAGGAAGAGGAAGTGAACACACAGCTCATGCTGGCTACCTGGCCCCCCAGCTTCTGGCCTGAGCCACGGCAGGCATGTGGCTGCATTTCCTGAATCATAAGTAAATGCATATCCAATTGTTTCTCAGTTTAATCTCTGCAGCTTAGACTAACCTGCAAAGACTGAATCAATTCAGCCTCAGGCTTTTTGACTGTTTGTACGTAGCCTATGTATCCCACTGCCATGGGAACTGGGCTGCTTTGCTATACCCCTGTACTGCAATCTGCTTTGCATACTTATATATCTCATGGAAGGCTTCATGGCTTAGATACTAAGAGGATTTGCTGCAAATTAACAACTTCTGTTAAAGATACTTCGCTGTAGATCACCAAATGATAGGAAGCAAACAATGTTATGTCTCGGTCTAGAAAGGCAAAACAGCAATACTATGCTAATTACATTTGGAGTACATACAAACTAAGTATAATGCAGTGGAATAATTTCTTCAAACAAATTAATTGGTTTAGAAAACAAAAGCTCAGTGTTACCACTGAACAAGTTGATCTCTAAACACAGGCTACTTGGAGAAACTTCAACAATAAAGTTAGGTCTTCTACAACTGAACTTGTGTGAAGCAGCAATATTAAAAGAAAGAAAAGAAAAAAAATTAAAAAAAAAATCAGTGTAAGCAGTAATTATAGAGACTTTGAAATGACACTAATAACTCTCCAAACTGGGCAGAGATAATGTTAAATGTAGGATTTAGCTACAGAATACAAAAGTTGAAAGAGTAACTAACTGAAGCAGAAATTGGGGTGGAACACTAAATGCATATGTTGTATGTTAATTTCTAGAAGGTTTAATAGACTAAGAGGAAAGAAGCTGGAACAAACAATATTGTACACAACTAAAACAGCAAAATGCATATCTCCCTCCCCTAACCAGCCATGTCTGTATTTTGTTCTTTTAAAGGAAACAGAAGCAATACACATGCCATGACACTGGAAAAACTTACAGCACAGAGTTCTAAAATCATTAAGCCATCTCCTCACTGTTAGACTGCAAATGTCTGGCTAGCATAAGATATGCTTAACATAGTATGGATTCTGTTTAATACTGATACTGAATTTTGCAAAGTATGACATAGTATCCTCCCTATGAAACAGAATCCAAACAAGAAATGTCATATATTTTTGGATACAATTATACCCAGTAGCATGCTGGATACTGTGAATCCAGTAGGTGATAAATGGGCAGCTCAGAATACTTGTTCTTTTTTCTTCCAAATACAAACTTGGTGGACATATAGCAAAGTAGTACTTTTTCCAGATACAAAATAAAAATACAATCTTAATGAGCTAATAACCACTGGATTTAAGTACAGGATAGGACAGCAGTGAATTTGGTTCTCTCAGCAAGGATAACCAAACTGATTTTTTTTAAATGGCAACTAAGAGTATGATTCTCATCCCATTACCTGGATTAATTTTTGAAGTCCCCAGTAGGCTAACTGCTTTCTTTTTCTCTCTCCTGTCCACTCTGCCTCTCTCAGCAGCATCCCCTCCTTTTCCCTCCCCACTTCCTACCCTTTGTATTCTAATCACTGCTTTCTATTTAGCAGCTCTGCTTCATGTAGTCCCCCTTCACAGCATCTGATGAAGCCAGCCCTCTCCTTATAAAAGCTCATGCTATACATCTCTGATTTAGTTAGTCTATAAATGATGCAAATCTACCCTGCTTTCCATCATTTTTAAAAACAGTTTAGATAGCTTAAATATAATTAACCCATGCTATGGAAGAGCTAAAAAATAAACTGGAAACAGATCCATACTATAGTCCACCATTGAATGGTGACATTTTTTAATACGGTATTTAAGGAATACAATCAGAACAGACAAAGGGCACCCCATCATTTCTGGCCTGTATCTCTTACAATAAATATTATATTTTAACATATCAGTTGATCTATTTCACTTTTTCCACTGCTCCTTCTATGGTAAAATATACTAGTATCAGGCCAGCCACTAAAAGTACTGGAATACGCTGCAGCCTGCTCATCTGTTCTCATGTGCTTGATTACTTCTCAGGATCTATCACTTTTAATTACAATCTGCCATAAACTGTTTAGTTATTATCGTTATATGTACAAACACCAAATGCAGACTACTTCCATGTAATAGAAGTCAGGGAAATACTGTTAAAGCAAAAAAAAAAAAAAAAAAAAAAAAAAAAAATCCTGACGCAAAAGATACCTCAACTAGGAAAAAGAGAGACAGGCAGAGAGACTTAATATGAATATGTTGGAACCATTACTTTTCAGATGACAAAGTTTAAAAGCCAATAATTTTATCACTATAATGAATACATTCTTGGACCATTACAACCTCAAGCAGGAAATTCTTTGGATTGGAAAAAAAAAAGTCCCATCTAGGACTTGGGATTTTGAAAAGCACCACCTGAATTAATGGGCCTAGCTGTATGTATGTATGGGGAAAGGTAGATACGTTACATCTCTCTACCATGAGCCACTAGGATGCAGCATCAAAGGAGACCGCCATAATCACAAGCAGATGCAGGACCTCTCTTCGTGAGACTGGGTGGCCAGCAAAGACTACAAAGTTAAAGTTAGAGTCGGTAGGAAGACTCAGAACAAACCATGGCCAGAGCTGTTTTCTCTTAGCAGAGACTTTTCCATAGCTGAGAGAGAACGATTAAATCCATGAAGGTCAGGTCACTTGACCCACAAGTCAATAATCTTGTTAGTAAGGAATTCTAATCAAGCTGTATGAATATAGCTGGTAACAGATATGGAGTCCAGGTACTTGTTACATGCAGGGAAGAGGCTGAGGTCCTTAGTGAACCCTAATTAAAAGAGGACTCAGAGAAGGCATCTCCTAAAGTAGATAAGAAATGGAACTGGAGCTTCTGCACTGAAGAAATATGCCTCTTAATAAAGTATGATGGAGGACACTGTGGTCCCAGGAAGAAGGAAATTGACCATCAGACCCCAGCTCTTCCCAGAGGGGAGCAAAACAATTCAAGAAGAATTCTGACCTGCATGGAATGAGTTACTGTTGGTAGTTCCAAGACAAGTTAAATGAATAAGGTTGTGGCCTAATTAAATTATAACCCTTGTAACCTTTCCTTCTGCGTGTCTAGTACAGAAACAGGAATGAACCCCAGGGGAGGGCAGAGGCAAGAGTACAAAATATACTGTAACAACTTCTTTATTTAGCAGTGTTTACATCCTTGCCTGGTAAGAACAGTGCTGCTCTAACGAGTTTTCTAAACCTAAGTAGAGTTCTTAACACAGTATTCACCTACTAACCTAAAAGCTAGAACAAACAAACCAAAAACCAGTGTAGAAATGGATCCTATACTGTCATAACAGTTGTGTCTTTAAAGCGCCGGGGGGGGGGGGGGGGGGGGGGGGGCAGGACACGCAGGGAGGGGAAAGACTTAGCTACTTTTATGTCCTGACTACAGAGGCTGCAAACAGTAAAAACAGCAATAATAGAAATATAGGAATATGTCAATGTGACAAGTAAGGCCTGCTTTGAGAATATTATTACTTCACCTTATTTTAATGATTATAAGCATGTTCAGCACTGTTTGCATGTCAATTTTTATATTACAATTCAGTATTTTCCATTGGATTTGACAAACTAAATACAAACGGATAAGGGAAGTCAACAGCTAAGGCACCTGCAACTACCCAAGTATTCAGAGCATTTTCACTATAAATAGCACATGACACTCCACATGAAATGAATGCTATAAGAATATAACAATCCACATTTTCACTGACTACCTGTCTTGTATGCATACCAGACCAGCCTCTGGCTTCTTTACTTTTCATTCCATCCAGGAAGAGCACACACCAACTGCTGAAACTTCCTTAGCCTGATGAAGGGTTTTGGAACCCAAAAGCTTGCTTAATAATTGTTTTCCAACTATTTAAGTTGGTCTGATAAAAGATATCAGATTCACCCAAAGAACCTTGTCTGCTATAAGAAGTCACACCTGAAAAACAGTATTTAGTCTGGTAACTAATAAAGCATGCAGACAGACTTAAGGATGCAGAAGCCTTGGTTTTCCAAAATAACTTTTAAGATGTTGCATGTTTGTTTTAGGTCTCAGGACATCTCTTAAAATGCTTTAAGATATCAGTCAGCAACAGTTCTTATGGACAAGCTTCAAATACTTCTAAGATAAAACCATAAGTCAAAAGGAGGCAGATAATAAGATATTAGAATGGAAACTGGTTATTTTCACATCAAACACTTTTAATTTGCTTGGTATACACTGATTTGAATATATGCTCTCTTTTGGGAGAGTTTCAGGAAAAAAAATGTTTTATTCTCTTTAAAAAGTCTGTCACTACTGGCAATTAGCTCAAACACAGTGCTTAAATTTACCTTATCACCAGAGATCCTGGTTTTCTCTGATAAAAAATTCCCAATTTTTGGAATAAAAAAAAGTAATCCAAAATCCATTTTTTTCCATGATTAAAATGAAACAAAACTATATACATCTATATTAGTGTTGTTTCATTTTAATCGCAGAAAAAAAGTAGATTTTGGGTTACCTCTTTTAATCCAAAAATTGGGGATTTTATTTTTTTTAAATCAGAGAAAAACAGGATCCCTGCTTATCATTTTGGAGAACAGGTTTTACATTTAGCTTTGTAACAGCGTTGCTAAATCTCCTTGTGTCCTAAACGTGACTGTGATAGGATTAAACTTTGTTCTACAATTTCTGACAAACTAAATTTGAACGGGTACCTATAATTCTGACTTTTGTTATCTCACCAAGGTTTGAGAAGCGCCTTATGCAAATTCAGGATTACATGGTTCTTTAGTGGGAAAGAACTCAATCTGAAAACCTAAATAAAATATAGATAAGTAAAGGCACCAAAGCTTAAGACAACCAAATAAAAGTCATGAGATTTTCACAGCCACGTAGCATCTCCTCCTTCAATAAAGAAGTTGCACACAAAAAAGGGATGCCTAGTTTCTGGCAAGTTTCAACTGAGACGTTTCAATTTTGTGAAGTCCAAACAGATGTTCAAAATGTCCAAAAAATTCTTATGAAAAATTATCTTTTTAGCTCTCATGATGGCAGAAAGCTTCTATGTGAATTGAAGATGTCAGTTAATATGACCATGTTTTTCCCAAGTCTACATATTAATTCAAACAACAACTCAAAAACAAAATTTCCATATACCCCGAACTGCCTTCTCCAAAACAGAAGAAAGGGTCACTATTAATTACTAAATGCCAATCATTTTAGCAGACAAAATAGGGAAGGGAGTGAAAGCTATTGGGAACTGCAGGTGGAAAGGAAATGCAAAGACGAGAACAATGGACACTCCAAAAACTGCAGCACTGAAAGGAGGGTAATATTTACCACATAATACTTACTATACTTCTTAAAATGCAACCTTCAAGTGTATTTGACTGACCTATTCTAATAGCTTCAGTTGAATATTAATATGTGCACTACATAATGTGCCTCTGAATTTGTAATTAAGTTGCTTGATGCTTGACCATTAGCATTCCTCCGCTTCTGTTGCAACTAAAGCATGTTAAAATTTTATTACAAACCTTCGAGGATGATTGGCATCAAACAGCGTTGTATCATCATCGTCGTCATCTTGTTCTAAGGGTGTCAACTCCATGTTTTCTATGTTAGTGTCCAGAACTCCATATCTTCGAGTCTTTCTGTTTCTTCTTCTAAGCCTGAAATATTTTAAAATAAAAAGTATTTGAATTACTGATACAGAAAACTGTGGGAATACTGTATTAAAAGGGAACAGCTTTGGCTTCTTAAAATATAAGCAAGTTGAAATTCTCTATACACAGAACTATTTAAAATATTGAGCGTATAGGGAATCGTAGAAAAGTAGGCCTGCCAGGAATCACTGGAGGTTATATAATCCAGTTGTTCTCAACCCTTTTTGTACCAGGAATGATGGCCAGTCCCAACCACGTAAATAGTTTAAGTAGAAAACAGGCCCCTGGCCCTACCAGTACCCCCTACTCCCAACCCACTGCCCCTTGCCCCCAGGTCCCAGCCCCCCACCATGTGGGATGGGGGGTTCCCAAGCAGGTCCTTACAGGCTGGAACTCTGCCAGTCAGCAAGAGAAAACCCAAGGATTCCCACGTTTTTATCCTTTAAAAGAGAATGCATTTTCAAAGTTAGTTGATCCATTTTTAAAGCTTGTTCGTGATCCTTTCATATATTCTTGTCATCCACTTTTGGGTTGTTGAAAGCTGATCTAATCCAACCTCCTGCCAAAGAAAGGGTCATCCCTATGGCAAACCATCCCATGCAAATCCTTGTCTAACCAATTTCTAAAACTATAAAAATCAACCTGTCACACAGCTACAAGCCATAGTATCCTAACCTGACACAGGCAAAGCAAGAAGACAATGGCAGTGTCCTGCTACTGCAAGGATTATTGAAAATATGCCCAAAAACCCAAGGAAGAGAGAGACATTCCCCACTGCAGAGGAAGGCAAAAACTCCTACAGTTTATACCAAACTGGCCATGGGATAAAATTCCTTCCTGACCCCATACGAAAAAACCTGTCTGACCCTGAGTGGAGGTATAAGACCCTCTAGCTATGAATCTCTAGGCTTTAGTTGCAGCAGGAGCACTGGCATACCCCAGTTAGAGCCCCGCCATAGCTGCAGCCAACACACAATGCTTCTGAGGACGGCAAAAAAAAATAAAAAATAAAAAATTCTTGCTGGCCCCATGTAGCAATCAACAAAGCCCAAAAGCATGGGATATACCTATCATAGCTATGCCTAGATCATCATCATCCCTGACCAATCCTTATCCAACCTCTTGAATACCTCCAATTATGGAGTCTACAACTTCCCTAGGCAGTCTATTCCACGGCCTCACTTTTCTAACAGTGAAGACATTTTTCCTGATCTAAGTCCATTTTACTCCAAATTCAAACTATAGGTTCATGTCCTGCTCTCTGCAGCAACAGATAAAAGTTTTTCCTTTTTCTTTATGGCAACCCTTTGGGTATTTGAAGACTGCTATCACATCCCTCCTTAATCCCCTTTGCCACAAACTGAACATGGCCTTCAACTTCTGCTCTCATGGCTTGGACCCTCTCTAGGTTCTCCATGTCCATTTTAAAATGCAGAGCCCAAAACTGTACACGATACTTTAGATATAGCCTAACCAGTGCCAGGTAAAGAGGCACTATCACCTCCCCCATCTTGTACCTATTGCTTCTATTGATGCAGTGCAAAAATCACATTTGCCTTTGTACACGTGTCATTTTGCACTCACATTGAGTCTGTGATCCACCAAGATTCATTTTTCCTAGTGGTCGCATCCAGCCATTATGTATTTGTGTTTTTGCCTATTCTTCCTGAGATGTAACACTGTTCATTTGTCAGCATTGAACTTCATCCTGTTAATTACAGCCCAGTTTTTCAATCTGGCAGGATGTTTCTGAATTATATACCTATCCTCCATTGTGTTGGAAATTCTTCCCATTCTTCCATTTTTGTGTCATCTACAATTATGCTAAAAATCTGTTTATTCTGGCCTCCAAATCATTAATAAACACATTGAAAAGCACTAGGCCCAGGACAGACTCTTGTGGGGATACCACCTGGAACCTCCTCCCACTCTGACATGGATCCATTTATAATTACCTTTTGCTTGCAGCTATTGAACCAGTTGTCTATCCACCTTACAGTAGTTTTCAATAACCCACACTTTTCCATCTGTTTGAGAAGGTCATGTGGGACCTTCATCCCAATGAAGTAACATTAAAATATCAAAGACATTCCTCTGAACATCAAGTTTTTAGAAGTAAAGGGCTATAGACTGCTCTCTGTCACCCATGCTTCTGTGCTTAGGTATTTTAATAATGGTAAAAGCATATAATGCTATTTCTCTCTCTAACTATGTACAAATACCCATCTCCACTGAATTATGGTTATCATATATTCACATGTGCAAATATAAGCAGGATGTTAAATAAGCTTCCGGCTTTGAAAAATCTTGAATCTATAGTGACAACATGGAAAATCTAGCTATGAACATACAAAAATCACAAGCTGTACACTTCTATACTGATGAGCAGATTTAAATACAGGATTATCTGATACAAAAGGGCCTAATAAACTGCATAAACTGCAAAACAAGCAAAACCATGTCTGTTCTACAGCTTTATTCCCTGCATAACAACAATGGCATTTATTTTTTGGTAAAAAAATAAAATAAAACAACATAAAAAAATTTAAAAAAAAAGAAACACATTATGCTAAATGCCAGTAGACAGAATGTAGCATTCTCTCCCTCTTTTTTTTTTTTTTTCTTCAGAGACAGAGAAACTATCTTTAAGGAAGTAAGGGATCTTGACAAACATTCCTCACCCTCCTCAAGGCTATCATGTACCCAGGAATTCAGGTGATGCCACTACTCTCATTGCAGGTCCCCCTTTTTTAAGAGTTTATTAAATTAATGTTTATCATAAGAAACCAAAATATTATGCATAACTAAATAAGTTGTGCTATCAAAGTTTGCAAGAGTAAGCCAGCAGAGATGAGACTAGTTATGAGGGCCCCTGCTCAAATATCGCATTCAAGAAATTAGTAGGAGCCAACTTTCTACTTTTCTGGACTGATACCAGTAAACCTGTTGGCTTGCTATTTGGTCTCTCTGTCAATCATATTCAGCCCCCCACTCAAGGTGTACAGTGAGCATCCTGTACATAGGAAGAAGAACAGGTAGTTGCAAAGCATGAAAAGAAGGATTAATGGGAAATGGAACACATGGGAAATGTTAGTAATGAATATTAAAAAGAAAAAAAAAGTACATCTCATTGGGTTTCAAGTTAGCTGTGATTGATGACTTGGGGAAAATATATCAAAGTAAAATTTCATTACAAGTGCAGATCCAAAGGCAAGATTCCCACTGACTTAATGGGATCAGATGTCATCCACAGATACGACTGTGGCTAGTTAATGACCAAAGGAACAAGTTGACAGAATTAAGAATGGGATAATAAAGGATACTAAAACTATACAAGTCAATGGTGTACTCTGGTTCATCCAACCTTAAAAGGGGATAATAGAAGTAGAAGGGGTCCAACTACTGGTGACAAAAAATGGAGAGACAGATGCAAAGACTGATATGTAACAAAAATGTTGAGACTTAAATTCAGAAAGGAGCTCAGTAAGTGGGGATATAATATTAAGTATATAAAAAAAGAACATAGATCATGTGAGATCCTAGTTCCCTTGTTGTTTAATTTAAAAAGGAAACATTCATTGAAACAGATTATTGTTTTAAAATCTACAATGCATACATGGCATAGCAGGAAACAACTGACAACTGATAGCTTTCTAAGGACTCTTCAAGGGTTTTAGCATGTTGAGGGAAGGGATGGGGGAAGAAAGGTATCAGGGATTCTGAGGAAAATGGATCCAAGAAGTTCTCAGATAAAACTTTCAGCATTTTAGAAGCTTTTATCAGTCACAAAAAGGACCTTATGATCCAAAGAAAGAATTCTTTAACTCTGAACACCAATCTAAGGGACACCATTCATGCATACAAAATTGAAAGTTCCAAGCCCACCAACATGTGCCAGCTTTGTGAGCTAGCCCTCCCTAGTTTGACAGTTAATTTCTCTGGTTTCAGAGGATAATTACCATTTAAAAATTGTCTTTCTTCTTCCATGATTTTAAAAAGTTTCAAAGTAAGGGCATTTTCTCCTTCTCTCCTCTATGAATATATATTGTTTGAGAAACATGCTGTTAACTTTAGCACCGCTAAAGTCTGGTAATTTTTCAGAGCCTCTCAATATTGCTCAAGTTTCACTAGTCCTGACCCTTTTTAGACTGTCAGTTCCATGCTGCTTCTCTTAAGATACATATCTATCTATCTATCTATCTCCCATACTGCTTTCATTTTACTTTAAAACATTTTTACGTGAAGTCAGTTGCGTTAAATATGATTCATTCAAATTACTGATTAAATGTTCAGTTTCCTCATTGACAATATGCTTTGACAATTAATTTTATCCACTAAATTCCCCAGGACTGGACAGCTCCTGACAATCAGTTTAGATAAATAGCTTAGAAGGATAAAATCAAATATACTTATTTCCTCAAGCATGGATGGAAACTCTAAGAAAGATATCTAGAAAAAAAAAAGTCTAAAAATAAGGTGATTTTTCCTTCTCCCCTCCATGCATATATTTTTTTGAGAAATATGCTGTTAAATCAGGGCTAGACATGCTTGATTAGTCTTGTTAATGAAGACCTGCTCTACAACATTGCGGGTAATCCTCTCATTTTAAAGGGAAACAAATTGCAGTACTGCTACAATCTAAGTTATAATTTTTCCACATAGGTTTATTTAAACTGTGTAAACAGACTGAAGTTTTGCACACATGCCATGAATCTTCATGCAATCATAGTTAATCATTTAAAATGTTTAAGTTCAATGCAAGTAAATGTTATTTCATTTAATCTTTTTCAGCCTAAAAGAAACATTACAAGTATTCTAATATTCTGCCCTGTACATAGTGCAGTTATCCACACCTGTAAAAAGCAAGAGGAAAGCAGATTTACCTACATCACTATTCTAATATGACTATATTTTATGCTCTCTTGGCTGTCACTATATTATTTGCACATGGACAAAAAAACAAATAGGCAATAAAAGTTTCAAATTCAATAGTGTTGGTTTAATTTCTTTACAAATTAATACAAAACTTCAAGAATAGAGATTTCTTCTCTAAACCCTCCTTCCCGGCACTTAACTTCAGAGTAAGTTGGTAACTGGCTTGTATGAAAGGAAGCTCTAGTTGATAAATAGTACTGTTACAATATGATTCTATTGGAAATGATGTTTTTCATCATTATAAATACAACTAAAAAAAAATCTAATCCTCCCTGCATCATTACTTCTCAATTTAAAATTATTGTTTTCGGACAATTCTAAGAACAGCTTATTAAGAGGACTTAGTGTAAAGTGATTAGATCACTATAGATTAGAGTCCCTGATAGATCACCACATGCTTCCTGAGAAGTTTAATTCTTAACAGAGTTTGATCAATAGCTCTCCAGAGAGGCTAGTGACAAACAGTAAGGTGTCTTTTGGGAAATGTTTGTAGGTCAAGCCAGTGAATCATTTAAGAGCTTGGTAACAGTCCAGGGAGAACAACAGTTTAAACTGACTGTCACAGGGCACCTCGGTGCCCCTGCTCCTAGAAAGGAGGAACTGCCAGGGAGCGAGTGAGCGTGCCCTGGCCTGACATAACGAGCCCACCTGAGGCTTGCTCAGGTAATGAGCGCAGCTGCGGGTTGCCGGAGCAACCAAGCGGAGCCAGCTGCCTGTAGGAGGCAGGGCCTGGCCCTTATAAAGCTCAGGGCTGAGGCCAGGCTGGGAGTTCTCTGCCAGCAGCCAGAGAGGCAGGAGCTCCCTCAGCCGACATATGGGGAGAAGCCCGACGAGCGAGTACAGCTCAGGATAGCCCTGACAGGATTGGGCACTAAAGGTTTAGCCAGGGGGCTTTATGTTTGTGTTATAGCCAGGAGGCTCTAGTTTACGTTTGGTTCTGTATATTACACCCGGAGGCTTAGGTGAGGCTGTAGGGGTTGGAGGAGGCCTCAATTATAGGGACCCCAGAGAGTGTGGGGTGCCCTAGCGCCAAGAGGGCGCATTATTTTCATAGCGCCAGGGAAGGTGCAGCTCGCACGCCAGTGCGTGAGCAACTGGCGGTGAGGAGCGCGGCCAGTGGGTCGCGGGCGCAACCCATAGGTTGCAGACGGGGACCTAGACCCCAGATTGCGTGTGGGGGAACATAGACCCCGGCCCCAGGAAAGGAGCGGTATTACTGAGTAGCCCAGAGTGGGCACAGCGAGCCCCAAAGAGGGGGAGCGCCATTGTACGTTATTGAGTAGCCCAGTGTGGGCACGGTGAGCCCCAGAGAGGGGGAGCACCATACTGAGCAGCCCTAGAGAGCGGGGCCATATCGAGGAGCCCGAGACGGGCATAGTGAGCCTGGCCACAGGCTAGTGCGGTAACACCCCTCAGACCGAGGCAGGGCGCTGCGGTTGCCCCGAGAAGACAGGGAGTAGCAGCGCGGTGAGCCGGGGTCAGAGAGGGTATCCGTGTGGTTGGCCAGGGAAGGGCCGGGGCCCGCTAGGGAGTCCCTGAGCGGGACCGTGCCATCAGGGGAGGCCCAGCGGGAGGCTGGGCATGAGAGAGACAGACCCAACAACATCTATTACATCTGCGAGGCTTGGGGCGTGGTATCAGGGGAGGTAGGAGCCACGCATAGCCCATAAGGCTGGGGTGCTTGGGTAGCGCCCATTGTACGGGGAGACCCACAAGGGGTCCAGGAGCTTACGTGCCCGAGGAAACACAAGGCAGCCTCCCTATTACATATTCCATCAAGACGTGGCGGGCGAGAATGGAGGGTGCCCTCGGGCCGAAGTAGCGCGGTGAGAGGGCCTCAAGGAGATCACGGCCCTCCGCGAGGACCCCGCTGTGACACTGACCTGTAAGATAACTCAGAGTGACAAAACTTGTATCACACTGCAACAACATCAAGGGCCCCTAATTCAATTTTTTTCTCTAATGTATATTTTAAACTAAATTAAATAGATCACTATGCATAAAAAATACAATACAAGTCAAAAAGTTCTTGTCTTAATTAAAAGCAGCATTCTCATAAAATAAAACTATTTCTTGAATGTAAACCACATCTGTTCTGTGAATGGGACTCAAATTCCACATTTTAAATCCAAAGGAGAATTGTTAAAAAAACCCTTAAAAATGGACTCTAAATACCTTCCTAGAGATTTCATTAAAAAAATTATAGCCATGTTGTACAACTAAATACTGAAATATATTTTGCATGTTTTATTCAGAATGCCAATTAGTTATGGAACATGACAAATACATCTCAGATTAGATGTGCTCTTTCATATGTTTAAAAACACTTTTTTTTCCCCTGAGAACTGTTTTCAGCTTCTTAATTTGCTAAATAAATATGTATCAAACATTATGTATTAAAAAATATGTATTAAACATTTTCCCCTAATTTTCTACACTTTCATTTCCTTTTCTTTTCCATTTTTAATTCAAGAAAGGCTGTTTTCAATGCAGTGTTTCTACTCCCTCTAAAATAAGGATAAGGAGTCCACAAGAAAATGGTCTTTTTTTTTTTTTTGTTTTAACCAGTCAACTAACATTGAAAGCTTATCCATTACTGGTTTTCCAGTGGAAGTGTGTGTGCGTGTTTTGAACAATTTCTTTGGCTGCTGTCCAAAGTCAGAGAGAGGAGGAGCTAAGAAATTTGTTTTACATTAGCAGGGGCCCAGTGATCATGAATTAAAAACAAATAGGTCCAATTTTAATCTTTTTAATTTTTTTAGCAAACATGGTACAAGCTGACCTTCATTTTTATTATACATTTGAAAGTAGTTTCATTTTCTGATCAGTAATCTTAACTTATGAGGTTTCAGTGTTACTAGCAGGAGCTAGTACTTCTGTCCTCATTTTTTGACCAGATTTACAGATTTGCCAAGGAGCTAACATCAGGCTCTTCCTTAATCTAAGCATTTATTTTGCCATAACATATATAGTCAAATCCCAAAGTAAGATTACACTGATATTATACCTGCCTTTGCTCATCCCTAAGAAAAGGATGTACTATACCTTGCCATACTTTTTTTCAGAGGAACACACTGGAAGAAGTAGACAAGCTTGTTAAGGCCCAAGAGGCCATTTCCTAGGACAAGCTTGTAGGTAAGGAAGGGCTGAAGCAAAGATTTCTGTTATGGGAATGAGTCAGAGATATCAATTACAAAACTGGTACTTCTAAATATTGTCACCCAGGGCCAACAACCTGCTAGATATAAAAAGAAATAAGAAAGACCAGGAAACCAATGTGACCAGATTTACAGGACTGGACTGGAGTCAAGACAAGAAGCTGGGTTTATTATTACAAGAAGCTCTGCTAGGTGACATACTATAGTAGTGGTTCTCAACCTTTTTTGTACCAGGACCCATTTGTAAACACCACTTGCCAGTCCCCACCCAGTGCCCCTCACTCCTGACCCACTGCCCCTACCCACAGCCTACAATACATAATTATTCCTTTACACAGGAGGAAGCAGCACTGTGAACTCTTGGAGTGAGAAGGGGGCAGGTGCCTTTGCCCTCCTGCTCCACTCCCCACAGGAATGGGAGGTCTGGAGCAGCCCATTCATTTCCCCAGACCAGGCTCACCCAGCCTCAGGAATACGCAATGAACAGGGGCGAAGGGCAACTGCAAAATGGATGTCTATACCGCTGCTCCCTATTCCAGAATAATTTCTAGCAGTGGAAATTTTTCACCACTAGAAACAAACATTTGTGCAATATCTTAAAATGGGACAATCAGCTTGTCTTTAGGATCCCAGGACAAAAGGCTTTCTCCAGGAGGAATGCAACGTCTCTTTTTAGCCTAAAGTGCAAATCGCCCTCAATCTCGCTGACTTTTATGACTATAAAGGACAACTCAGGCAAGTAATTCCTATGACCCCAGTCCCAGACATATTTATTCACATGATTTAGAAAAACTAGACACACACTTAAATACATGTGTACTTACAGCATTGTGGAGCTATAGGGCATAAGCCAGGGGTGAACAAAATATGGCCTATGGACTGGATTCAGCCCACTATGGGATTCTATCCAGCCCACGTCAGGTCCCTTGGTCCCGCCAGGCCTGGGCATTGGGGAGTAACCCAGGCCATGGCATGTGTGGCTGGTCTTGTTGTTCCTGGGTGCATGGCTGGTTGAGGGCAGTGCAGCAGCCAGGCTTCACTTCCTGAAAGACCCCCCCCAGAGGTGACTCCTTCTGGCTGCTGATGCCAGTGTCACTGGACCAAGAGGGCAGGCAGGGTCCCTGTGGAGACTGTCCTGGGACCCCCATGGACAGGGAGGGCTCAGCCGGGCAGAAGGGATGGGGCTGTATGTAGGCAAGGAGTGACGTCTGTAAGCAAGATGGGCAGGCAGGGTTGGGGCCAGGATAACAGGGTTGTGACAGTGTGGGGCCAGGGCAGAGTTGTGATCTGCTCCCCATATACCACTACCTGCAGAACCAGTGCCCACTGCAGGGATGTGAGGGGAGTGGCTCCTGGGCTCTGCCCCGGGCCCTTAACCCATACTGTAACCACCCCATGATCCCAGTTTCAGCTGTACCCGCCCATCCCACTCCCAGATGCAGCTCCCCGCATGCCCGCAGCTCCATCCTATCTGCCCAGTTGAGCACACCCTGCCTGCAGGGGTCCCAGACCAGTCTTCACAGAGATGTGACCCATCCAGCCCCCAAACATGCCATCTGGCACTCCCAACAGCGGATGCAGGGTGGACGGGCCAGGGCCAGATAGGATCAATTGTCACCCTCCCCACCACCCCCTCAGCAGCTCAATGAAACTGCCTAAGTGGCCCTCCATCCCAAATAATTTCCCAACCCTGGACTAAACCTATATAGCCTTAATGTGGTGAGCTATACTGATAAGAAAACAGGAATCTTATTCAGTTGAACAGGGTTACTCATATAAATGAGGATCTACAGCTCTGAGCTCTTTAATTCTTTCAAATAACAGTTACTTACTTTGAATGAAGTATTAGCCATTTTCACAGTTTAATAACTTCGCAGATATTTTAAATAATACTGTTTAAAATTTAGAGTTCTTTAAAAAAAGTCTTCATACTAAATATGATATTAGTTAACAAAACACTGAAGTTTTATATCTATTTTTACTATTCACACCATGCAACATTGTCTTTTTTCGAGAAAAATGAAATATCTCAGATTTCAGTTTCTAACTTTCAAGTTTTTAGAACAGTGCTACTAGTTCTATTAAAAAATGGTGGGGAAATTTAAAATATCATGTGTTTACAATAGATTTGTAAAAAATAAAATATAATCAGGGCAGTTTTCTCTTGGTCTTATATTTTGCAGGAGGGATTTACTTGGAAATAAATCTGTTCTTTGGCATTCATCTGCTACTTACAATTCCTCATTTGAATTCATAAAAATCAAATATACTAAAACAAAGTGTCAGCATTTTAAATTAAATGTCCTATATCATGAAGGGTACAGAACAAATTATAATGAATAGGAAAGTTCCCTAATTATAAGCAACAGTCTGAACACCCCCATAATGTCAAAGCCTCACAATGGAGGATTCTCTAAGGATGAAAGAGTAGTTAGCGTACCCATAGCCATTCAGTCTTTTTCACTAGAGAAAACAAAAACAGACAACTGGCAGACTACCAAATTATTTCATTTGCAGAAACTAACAATCACTAATAAATCAGGTCAAATTTGAAACTGAAACAATACAGTAAACTTACATCTGTCATCAAAAGAGCCAGATTCCCCTTACAGCTTTGATACTTAGTTTTCAGGCTACTCTTGTTTTGACTTGGAAAATCATTATCACTCTGCTCTAAGAACATGACCTTACGCCATCAGAAAAGGATGCAAGATATTGGTTTGTAAGTTTACTTACAAGAAACAATATACAAGGAGCAAAAAAATGATTTTTTCTTAAAATTAAGCAAATAAAAGAAAACGAGAAAACAGGCTAAGGCTATCACTGTTTTGCCTACCCTAATCTTAGAAAATAGGACATTACGGCTAAAAACAGATACAATTTTTGTTGTAGTATCAGCTGCGCTAAGATGTGTCCTGATGCAGCTGATCTGATTAATCAGCAAAAAGGACACTGCCACTTTCCTGCACTGCTGGGCCTCAGCTAATCCCAGAGCTTCAAGAGCCTGATCCTGCAGGACAATGGTCCTGAGTGTCAAGCCCTGACCTGGGGCACCACAGTGTGAAAGTCTGTCCTTCGAATTTATACATCTACAAGCACAGAGCAGGGTACTGTCCTTGCAGAATGCTTCCCAACCTGGGGTGCAGAAATATGAAATGCGTGCCCCAGAAATCCCCCAGTAATCTCAAACATAAAGCAAACAGACATCCACTGCAAAAATGCGGCACAAATTTATACCACCTATTGCCATGGCCACAATTTGGGGCATTTGTGACATGACAATGGCCAAAGATGTGTTTGCATTGGCTTTGCACCACCATAAACGTTTCTATGGCGGTATAAATACCATGTCACCAAGTCTGTTTTAGCCTTATGTTATGACATAGAAATAACGTTTTCCCTCTGGTGTTCTCCTAGAGGAGTGGCCAGGTTTTGTAGTTTTTAACCTTGTTCCTACCTGCAAAAGATTGTGTAATTAATTAATATATTTTTCAGTTGGATACATCAACATGTCAGGCTTATCCACCTCCATCACTTAAAGTGTTTCAATATAATGGCATTGCCAAATTCGTAATTTACATGCACAGAGGTCCTAGTTATGTACGTTCACGGAGAAACTTGCAAGAATATTTTTTGTCTTTCACTAGCTTTATATGAGGGGCAAAGGATGTGTTCATGGATTAAAAACGTTCTTTTTAACTAGTTTTGCACTTTCATCTATTCTATGGGAAAAGGGGGCATTTACATGTTCAGTTTTGCTGTTCGAAGCAGATGTATTATTTAAATATACAAGAATGCTTTAAAAGTTCCTATTCTGTCACATTCCAGAACCCAGAAACTTAACATTGCTGCTGCTTGCTCTTCTTTTCCCTCTGCCACTGTTTTTTTGTCACCAGGGCAGGTAGAAACCCTGATTTCAGTGGCAGATAAGGAGGAATGGGGCAGGAGAGTGGTGTTAACTCCCTGGGTTGTGGAGCCAGCAGGAATTAATGCTACACTGCAAGGGCTCTGGCAGCCAAGCCAAAAGGCGTGCAGCTGGACTCCCCACCTTTGCAAGCTGGATATGGAGCACAAGCCCGATATGTTGTATTTGTTATGATCTTAAACATGAGTTTCACTGGTTGGGGGGAGGAATGAGGGGGGCAATGAAGTGTCAAATTAATATTTGATAGGGTCTGCTAAAATTATATTTAAAAACTTGACCATAATTTACACATGAAAGCATGCATCCTCCCTCAGTAACTCCAAAAGGTCTGTACATGCACAGACAACTAACTGTGCCAGATTAATTGCTTTTATCTGCACCTGACCTCATGTACTTCAATGTTCTAGAATTTATATTGAAAGGATAATATTCCTACTTAGTAGAGCTGTTATATAGTGCAATATAGTTGCTAATGTACTATTAGAGGAATGACAAGTTATTTTTAAAGCTTGTATATCTGACCAAAAAACACACAAACAAACAAATACACACAAACAAACAAACAAACGTTTATAGCCATTGGGTATGTGCTGAATATTTTACACTGGTTGGTGAAAATTAGATTGATCTTTTCATTGCAATCCTAAAGTACAAACTATATTTGATCATCTACCTAAGATCCATCTTTTGGAAACATAAGATGTAAGTTAAAAAGAATGACACTGAAATGCATCTATATACAAACACACAGAGAGAGTATGCCAACTCACATGAAAACTGGTAAGCTCATTTTAGGGTTACTGACATGCTGAATGTTCACTATAGAAAAAGTAAGTGTTGCTATAAGTAGTAACCTATCAGTTTACTGGTTTTATGATCTTAAAAAGAAAATTAAATAAAGAAACATGCTCACTAATGTCCATTCTTTTGATCCCTGGCGCAGAAAAGATTAAAAAGATGCATGATTCACCAGCATGATTCAAACTTGATACAGTCCTCTCTCTCCAAAGAGTCCCAAAGAGTAGTAGGAAGAAACTTCTCATTGGCTCAGTATTCTGTGCATAATATCACAGAATAGCACTGTATCAATAAACCACAACAGCAAGCTGTAAGGAAAAAGGGATATTATTCAGGCTGCAGCATCAAAGTTAAGTAAAAAATAACTAGTTACATCTAACACTGAACCCAATATCTTCACTTTATCAAGTGCCTGATATAGGAGCTCAGATGATAGCTAGTTGACCAAGAAAAGTTGTGATGCAAGCTGAATATTTCAAGAGGAGAGAGGAGTTTTTGTTATGTACCTTATATAATCTTAATATTTTACCTGTCTTATAAGGGTTTTTTTTCCCCTTCTGTTGTAAGCTGTTCTGACCATTTTTTGGGGAGAGGCAAAATATAAATCAAGAAAAGAAAAAGGGAAAGAAATTCCAGAGTGTGAGTTCTCAGACCTCTCTGGCTTGCATCTCTGGTGTCTGCCTGAAGTTTGGGAGATGCTGTTTTTTCCCCTACAAATCATTATTTGTAGAATAGTTTCTAGAAACCTCAGTTTACCAGATACTTCAAGCATACACACAAAAAAGGGCTCTAACCTGAACAGGTTACAGAACAAAGGAAGAAACAGGGCAATAGAAAGAAGTGGAAAAGCAAAAGAAGTTCAGAGATAGTTATGGCTAGTGTACCCAGTAGCAATCTCTCTACTACAGCTACCTATGTACCATTCAGCATTTTGCAGGCAAACAATGACTGACTTCTATGCAGAAATTAAAAGGAGGATAATATAGTGGTGATTTTAAAGGGAGGAGCTTTTGTAGTAATGTGGGGGAAAGCACAAAGAAAAATAAGAAAAAAGAAAAATTGACAGCTGTGCAACAATGAGTAGACTCACTGGCTTAAAGAAGGGGAGGATTAATCCATGAAAAGCTTTAGAAATAACAACGAAAAGTATTAAAACTTAAATGCAAATGTTTGATATAGTGGGGAAAAAAGCAGTCCTGGTAAAAGAGTCAGCGAAATCATGGTGCTATACTAAAAACAAGCTAGCAAGGGAATTCTTTCAGCAGCACTGCAAACATACTCAAAACCTAGTGTTAGCCTTTGGGGGATCAGAGTGACATGAAATGTTTGTTATACTAACATTACAACTGCCAAACAAGGACCTCTGGGCTGAACACAACTGTTCATTTACTGGGTCAAACCATAGACCTGTCTTGCCCAGTTGCCTCTGTCACTCAGCCCAGTGTGCTCTACTCAGTGCCCCTCTTCAGTATACTAGTTATACACCTTTGACCCTCACTCCTGTCCCTGTTTTGTTATCATTTGTCCCCATAAATCAGTTGCTACTTGCCTGGTAGCCTCCCTTTCTGAGGAAGGCTTTTAGTTTTACATGGGCACTGGCCCACAATCCCTCAAAGTGGCAAACGGGCCTCTCTCTCTCTCTCAGTCTGGTGTGCTCTGCTTGGCATCCCCCCTTGACGCACTGATTTTTATCCTATAAAACTTCACTGCTGCTCCTCTTTTGTCTTTTATTTGTCCCATGAGTTTAGCTGACACATATCCAATAACTCCCTCTATTAACATGGGGAACTAACTTTCTCTGTGGGCTAAAGGCCCTGTGTGTCAAACAGGCTTATGCCACTCAGCCCAGCATACTCTGCTTGGTGTCCCCCCTTGGGGCACTTGTTTTCAACCTATGACCTCACTCCTGCTCCTGTTTTCTCTTTAGTTCTCCTCCCAAATCAACTGATGTATAACCAATAGTTCTCCCTGCCCCAATATCCTACCCTGGGGGTCTTCAAAAGGAGGCTGGATAATCACCTAGCCGGGCTCGTTTGACCCCAGCATTCTTTCCTGCCCGTGGCAGGGGGTTGGACTTGATGATCTACTTGGGTCCCTTCTGACCCTACCTACTATGAAACTATAACAGGGCAGAAGCCAATGACGATGCGCAGGGGGTGCAAAGGGGTGCATGTGCACCTCCTGAGAGCGCTGGTGCACCCCTTGACAGCCAGCGGGGGGCCCCTGACAGCCAGCATTCCCTTAGGTGACAGGTGGGGGGGCAGGTGGGAGCACTTGTGCCCTCCCTGAGAGCACCAGCCGGGGAGTAGGGCTGCCAGGAGAAGCGCTGCTGGCACTTCTGGTTGCTGACTAGCCACTGGAGAGCAAGCGTCCTCCCTGACTCAGAAGGCACCAATCGTCCATGATGGAGTATAACTATTACGCCATGGGCATCAAGCCTGAATTAACCCTATGTGTCAAACAGGCCTGCGTCACACAGCAGCAGACAGGAAGAACGAACTGGCTACAACCAGGATTTTTTCCTTCAACTGTTCCCCTTTCACTTGCAGCCTCCAGTACTTACGCATTTATACTTGTGCTCTGGGAGTGGAGGGGTGGGGCGCTTTAATTACAGTGCTCTAATTAAAGTGCCCCGAGCGTCACGCGCACCAGTATTCCTGCGATAAAAAATGGCAGCAGGGGAACTTAAACGAGCTTTAGTTGAAGCACCCCTGCTGACATTTTCCAGCGCAGGGACGCTGATACACGTGATGCAGGAGCTTCCTGCGTCGCGGTAATTACCATGCTCCAGCAGACTCAATGAATTGGCCATCGTGTGACTGAGGCGATTAATCGAGCCTGCTCTAAGGCGCTGTCGCTACAGCCTCAGTTCTGCTTGTGCAGAGGCGCCCTTAAGGTGCAGGAAGCTCTAATTCAGAAGCCCTACCAAGCCTCCCATTTTGCACAGGCCACAGTGTCCAACAGCAGCTTAGACGGGACACTTCGCCAGCCTTTCTGCCCAGGGCCCCATCGTCGCAACCTGGTGGGGCTGGAAGCTGAGCGGACACCGGCCCCGAGCACAGGTGCTGGGCTGTGGCCCGCGGGCCGCGGGGGAGGGCGCGAGCAGCAACCCCATGGGAAAAGGGGGTGGGAAGTGGGGGTGCCTAGCACGGCACGGCGCGGCGCGGCGCTCACCGCACGGTCCGGATGACGAAGTAGACAATGAGGGCGGCGCTGGCCAGCACGAGCACGGACAGGGCGCGCTGGGTCATGGGCGGGGTCTGCGGGGCCGGCGCCGACACGGCAGGCAGGCCGCTACCGCTGCTGCTGCTACTGCCGCCGCTCGGCGTGGCCCCGCCGGGGGCGGCGGTGAGGGACGGCGAGCGGGGCTGCTGCTGCTCGGCCCGGGGCTCCGCGCCCAGTGCGCCCAGAACCAGCCCGGCCAGCAGCCAGCGCAGCGCCGGCCCCATGGCGCCGGCCCGGCCGCCGCCTCCCCGCGCCCCGCGGCCTAAGCGCGGCCGGGCCCTGCTGCGGCGCCGGAACCGGAAGCCCGCGCTGAGGGCGCTGCCACGGACGCTCCCGCCGGCCCGGCTGTTGCCATCACGTGACCGAGGCGCTGAGCTCCCAGCCCCTGCGGGGGAGGGGGTCTGCGCATGCGCGGCTGAGGCGCCGGGGCGGTCCCTTGTGCTTGAGTCACAGGCTTAAAGCCGCTCCGCTGGGAGCTTGGTGGCTTCCACCATCTGGTGCCCGCGGCCTGGGGCAGGCGGTTGGTGGGCGGGGTCTGGGTTCAATCCCAGGGTCAGACCTGCCTTGTGGCAGGACCTTGGAGACAGATCAGCCTCTTTCTACTTCTCTAGTGTCCTAAGCACGAGGCTGCAGTCAGTGCTCCCCCTCTCAGCTCCACAGCCTCAAGCCCTTTGTCCCGGGTCGGGGCGGACCTGGGGTTGCACGGAAGCGGAGTGCATCATGGCCGGTAAAGCAACCCATGGGTTTACAAAGCAGAGGAGTAGGCTTAAAAGGAACTTAAAGAAGCCATCGAGTCCAGCACTTCTCAAACTTTTTTTGTACCAGAACCCATTTGTAAATGTTGATGGCCAGTCCTGACCCAGTGCCCCCCACCCCCAGCCTCCCAGTGTGCGGGGCAGGATGGGGGGCCCCAAGTAGCTCCTCGCAGGCTGCAACTCTGCCAGCCTGCAAGGGAAAGGCCACAGCTTCCCACTTTTTTCCCCTTGATCCATTTTTGAAAGGTTTGTTCACAACACTTTCATATATTTTTGCGACCCATAGGTTGAGAATCACTGATCTAGTCCAACCCCCAGCCCAAGGCAGGGGGGGTCTTGTGTCTCATGATCAAACCTGCAGCCTTATAGATTCATAGATATAGGGTCGGAAGGGACCTTGTAGATCTAGTCCAACCCCCTGCCCTGGGCAGGAGAGAAAGCTGGGCTCAAATGACCCCAGCCTGGTAAACATCGAGCCTCCTCTTAAAGACCCCCGGGGTAGGAGCCAGCACCACTTCCCTTGGAAGTTGATTCCAGATCCTAGCTGCCCTGGCAGTGAAATAGTGCCTCCTGAGTTCTAGTCTAAACCTACTCTCTAGCAACTTATGGCCGTTATTCCTTGTTACTCTGGGAGGTGCTCAGGGGGAACAAGGTCTCTTCCAAACCCTGTTGGTCTACACTAGTAAGTTTATAGATGGCCACCAAGTCCCCCCTCAGCCTTCTCTTGTGGAGGCTGAACAGGTTAAAGTCCTGTAGCCCCTCCTCGTAGGGTCTGCCCTGCTGTCCCCGGATCATGCGGGTGGCCCTCCTTTGGACCCTCTCAATGCTGATCAGCATCGCGTAGAGGGGGAGGATCACCTTGGCCCTGCTTGTGGTGCATCTGTGGATGCACGACAAAGTACGGTTAGCCCTACTGACCATGTTCTCGCATTATCGGCCCGTGTTCATCTTGGAGTCAATAATGACCCCAAGATCTCTTTCTGCCACCATGCTTTCGAGAAGGGAATTCCCCAGCCTATAGGTATGCTGCTGGTTCCTACTGCCCAAGTGCAGCACCCTGCACTTGTCAGTATTGAATCCCATCCTACTTTCATTTGCCCACCCCTGTAACCTGTCCAGGTCCTGCTATAATCTGTTCTTCCCTTCCCACCTCACCCCAAATCTTGGTGTCATCTGTGAATTTAAACAGGCTGCTCTTCACCTCATTGTCCAAGTCACTAATAAAGAAATTGAACAGTGCGGGCCCGAGGACCGAGCCCTGGGGAACCCCACTGCCCGCTTCCCTCCAGGTTCAAAATGACCCATCCACCACCACTTTCTGAGTACAACCCCTCAGACAATGTGCAATCCATCTGACTGGCGTCTCCAGGTAAAGACAAACTAGTAGCTTTGTCAATATGCCAGGGGCCCAGGGCTGTGTGCTTCTCTTTAAGACTGAAGATTCACACTGAGATTGGTCGATGGCGCTGCCGGCTTCTGCGAGTGCTCACCACTCGCGCCCCGCCCTCCCCCCCCCCCCCCAGCAGCAAGAATCTGCAGGTGGTCACTCACCACTCACTACCCCCCCCTCGCTGCCGCTGGCAGCGATTGCAGGTGGTCCCTGCTCGCCACCCCTCTCCCCCCTGCTACTGCCAACGGCATCTGTGGGTAGTCCCCACTTGCTGCTCACTCCCAACACCTACAAATGCTGGCCCTCCAGTCATCCCCCCAGTCAGCCCTCTTGGGAGGCACCGGTCATTCATGCCAGGAGTAGTCAACAGACAGCAGAGGTGCAGAACAGAGGCCAGCTTCAGTGGTGGAACATCCACACCATTAAAACAGAAGAGAGGGGTTGTTAATACCTAGGGAGCAGAGAGTTTAGAAAGGATCCAGTATGTGACAACGAGCCAGAAAGTTAGTTGACTCCCTCAGTACCGCCTGACAGAAATGCTGTCACTGCAAAGCAGCTGGTTTTAAACTTTGAGTCGAATCAAAGGGAGGTGCAAGTGCAGCCCCCTTGGATCCACCCCTGGGTGGGGTAGTCAGCCGAGTTAGTCTGAAGCACTGGTTCCCAACCTTTTTATGCTGAGGACTGGCAAACCATGGACTGGAAGTGACTGTGGACTAGCAAACTGTGGACCAGTAGTGACTGGCATACTGCGGGCAGGCAGCCAAATGTAAAAAAGGGTTGGCTACTAGTCCGCAGTTTGCTGGTATGCAGTCACTTCCAGTCCAGCAGCCAGCCCTCCTGCGGACTGGCAGTCAGCCCTTCATGGCCATCTGTCCCAAGGGAGCAGGCAGGGAAGAGTTAACCAGGCAGCCACAGGTAAATGGGGAAGGGCGAGGAGCAGTGAGAACAGTGAGAAGGGCTCTGGGTTGCTGAGAAGTGTGGGGGGCAGCAGGTCAGCAGGGAAGAGGAGCCAGCACAGCACTTTAGTGTAACATGAGCTGGGTTACATGAATCAGAGCTAGTCCTGACCTAGAGTAGCATCACTTTGAGCTGCCCATTGAGTGCTTAAAAGTAGTTTTAGGTGTTGATGCACAGACAATCCAGGGGTGAAGAGCTTTAGGAGCTTTCCCAAATTACTGGCCTACAAGATGCTTGGCTTTCCTGGAGTTCAGATGACAAAAGTTGCACTTGCTTAATAATTTTAAAGAAAGTTAAAAAAAAACAGTTAAATGTACTGTTAGTGAAATGTCTTGGATTTGAGATGATTTGTTTGCTTTTCCCCCAGATGAACAGATTTGAAATTGTAATGCCACTTTTTAACATCCAACAGATGTCTATAGCATATAGGGCTAGTAAACAATAACAAATTAATGAGTGAGATATAAATTATGGGATTTTTCAATATATTATTGAAACACATTCATTGTCCAGTTCAGATACTATTGTTTTAAAGCTGCAATCCATATGATTTCAGGTAAGTCTGAGAGCCAGTATATAAAGTCAGCCAAGTTTATAAGCTTGTAACTAATACTCATTTATTATTTGGGAACTGGAAAAGGAAAAGGAGGAGGAAAAAACACAAATGGTGACATTCTGCAATCATTCTGATGCACAGAATTTCTGAAAGAGATTACTTGGGGTTATATTCCTACATTTCCTTTGTAAATTGTAGAAATCATCTCACTTACAGTGGAAAACGAACTTTACCTTTCATATGTCTTAACTCCAAAGGATGACAGATCATAAGAGCCAGTAAAGACCTTGAGACTGCTAAATTGTCCATTAAAATTAATGGAACTTACTTGACTTTTACTTTGAGAAAACCGAAATTGGGCAATTCTTTTTGAATTCTCAAGATAGATCTTGTAGATGAATTGTGAGAGCTGAGAAATTGCATTGCAGATCATTATGTGTGTGTCAAGAACGTCTGGGCAGGGGGCTTTTCATCAGGAAATAAAGTGATAACTCAGGAAGACACTGAGGAATTCTGAAACAATGCATGTTCCAGTTCTTTCTGCTGGTTTAAGTAAAACTGCCTGTGTACTTTCTGATATTAGGAGATCTAGAGGGCATTATACAGAAGACATCTATCTGCTCTTACTTTAATCCCTGCAGAATGGTTTTCGTGGGTCCTGGGAAATGAAGTAGCAGTTTGCAGATGATAGTCTTTCAATCCATATTCCAGCTCTCAGAATGTACAGGTGCAGGTTCTCATGTTACCTACAAAAAGAAAATATACATATATTAGTCAGTATGCTCTGAGTCAACAGTTCCAAATCCTGCATGTTCTAATTATTTAGTAGTAATATTAAATTAATGATAATACCTGAGAAGATCATCATTTGAGTCTATTTGTTTTCACCTCCATCCAAGTAAAAGTAAAGTAAAGGAAAAGTCTGGTACAAAAAAATAGAACAAAAGTGTATGAGAAGGCCTGTGCTTGGCTTTTTCCTCTCTATTATGTGCAAACTAGGAGAACTATGAAATTCAGTAGAAGATTAGAAAATATTTTAAGATGGAATTTGGCTGTCAGTTTTATAAAGACATGTTGCAGACATTTTTAGATTACTATTATACATATACTAGCCAATTGCCCATCAAGAATCACCTGCAGGGGCAGGAGGCAGACTGGCGGGAACAGAGTGCTGGCACTCAGCGCCCCACGGTGCTGCCGCTCTGCCTCTGGCCCTGTGTGTCCCACCCCCACCCCTGCATCCGGCCCCATGCGCCAGAGCGGGAGAGGCCAGGCCAGCGCTGTGCCACCAGCACCCCACACAGGATGCTGTTGTATGTGGCGGTGAGGCTGCATCTGCCTCCGGCCCCATGCACCCTCCCCCACCCTCTGCATCTGGCCCCATGTGCAAGAGTGAGGGGATGAGCCCAGCACCACAGGCTTCACCCACCTGCTCTGGCTCTTCAGTCCCTGTTGTCATGGGTGGGGTGGGGGGGATGGAGCCCTGCGTCCAGCCCCATTCCCCCCCTGCTCCCGCCCTGCTGCTTTGGGTCCAGGCCCATTTTCCCCTCTCTCCATCCCCCTCTGCCTCCAAGGAGCAGGGGCGGAGAGGGGGCAAGGCCAGCACCACTGTACTCACCCCATCACTCTGGCCTTAGTGGGGGATGGTGCCACCATGACAGTGGGGACTGAGGGGCCGCAGCTGGAGGGGGTAAGGCCTGCAGTGCTGGCCTCACCCCCCAGCTATTGCCCTGTGCCTTGGAGGCAGGGCGGGACAGCAGGGATGGTGTCATGACAGTGCTGTCGCCATCACCTCCAGGGAGCAGGGCCGGGGATGATTTCTACAATTTTAGTATTACGTTATCATGGTTTTTTTATTACCTGTATTCTAGGTAATAAAGACTCTGCCAGGATCAGTTTTGCATGATGTTCAAAAAATACAATAATTAAGACAGACTCTGTCGCTAAGAACAAATATACAACTAAAAATCTGTCTCGTATGCTTTTCATTTTAAAGAAATGCATCTACTTAAGAATACATTATAATATTTTAAAGTGTTTTTAAAAGAAGTTATTTTGGAGAATTTTTGCAGCATTTTATGTCTCTTCTGTATTTTACTTTGTTTAAGAGCACATAGACAAAGAGTTAACAGTAAATGTTGTTCTTTACAGCAGTTTTGTAAAATTGGGTTGCTGAATGCATTCTGTTCTTATTGTACTGGCATATTGTTGAAGATAGGCAAGCTAGTTGACTTTGTTACAAAGAAGAAATCATTTTATAAACAACTATAAAAATTCTCTATGTTACCAGTGTAATAGTTTACACTAGCACTATATTGGCTTAAAGATTTTTAAAATGCATTTTTATTATTGGTCTAAACAAATGTTACTTTGGAAAGTTTTCAGTAAAAGTAGTTTCTTCTAGTACTACAGACAATACTGCCTAATCTTTCATTACTGTCATATGAAACTTTTAGAGTTTATGGGAATCTGATTGAGTTTCCTTGTATCTGATTGAGCTGTACTTAATATAAGATTTGGAGGAAAGGGAAAAAGTCAAGGTGTCTGAAGGCTACTTTCGTGATCCATTTATTACCAGACCATGTAAGAACAGTCTCAGGTGCAGTGATAAACCCCAAAAAGCCAGCTTGGATCTTTAAATTGATGGCACCTCTCCTTGAACATATCTTTGGCACATCCTTTATGGCAGGGGCCCCAAGAGGAATTGGCAGAGAAGCAGAGAATCCTGGGCTGCCTGGTTAGGGCTACCAGAAATCACAAAGCAACCAGATCAAGGATCTGGCCCAGAAGATAAAATAGAAAGGCAGGAGGATGCCTGTGCTCTCATGCTTTTTAAATTACTTTTTCCCTTCTGTTACATGCAAAAGAATAATGACGTACTGGGGGCATCTACACGAGTATATTGTGCCGGAGTTTATTACTCCCGGGTGCCACATTTGAAAGTGCACCCAGGACCACAGCACATTGAGCCAGGTTGGAGCAGCCCTGGCTGGCAGGGAGCCTCAGGGGTTTTCCTGCCAGCCTGGGGTGCTCTAACCTGGTTCAACATGCTGTGGAGGGGCTGGCTGGGGTACGAGGGTGCTTTAGTGCAGGGCTAGCCAGCAGGCAGCTCCCCATACTGAAGCACCCTTGTGCCCCAGCCAGCCCCATCAGCATCTACATGTGCGCTGCTGTGGAGTACAAAACTCTGCCATAGGACAGTACTTGTGTTTACAAGTACTAACCTACTAAGAAACTAATTAGTTTACTTCATCCTAACAGCACTGCATGTATAGACACTTACACGTTACTGCAGAGCTTATTAGGCAACTTCACAATAAGCATCTCGATACACACATACATAATTAAAGTTACCTGGCTACATTAAGATTCTTGAATCAATAATACTTTTACAGTTAGGAATATAGGAGTTGACATACAATCTGATATCCTCTCTGATGGAGACTGAAGTGCTTCATAGATAAGCCCTTTCCCCGACACCCCACCACTGGATATCATCTGAAGGGTGATGTTTCCGTCTAGCCCTAGCTGTTAAAGGTTGGCTTTTTCCTGAAGCATGAAAGTTAGTACCCTTGTGAGTGACTGCTTTACTAATCATGTAAATGCCTAATTCTTCTCTGAATCCTACAGAATTTTTTTAATTAACTCCACAGTTCAGCTTTGCATTGTAAAAAAAGCATTTCATTTATGAGTTTTAATGTGTTGCCTTTTAATTTCTTGAAGGCTCCCTGTTCTTGTATTCTGAGAGGCTAACAGGATGGTCCAGTTTGCCATCTGTGAACTACTAATTGTTTTGTGCATGCCTCTGCCAGTCCTGTCCCTCCTGCTGGCTCTTTTGTGAACAAAGTTGGTGTAGGGCAGTGGTCACCAACCAGAGGATCTCGATCCACAAATAGATCCCAGAGCCTCTTGGAGTCGATCTGAGGCTAGGGTGGGGGGCTGAGTGCTCACGTGCATGCATGTGTATGCCCCAGTCCAGCAGGTCAGTCCGTAGCAGAGGGAAGGGGTGGGGGCTAGATCGAGGCCTCTGCGGGGAGGGACAGTGCCGCAGAGGTAGGAGCAAGGGTAAGTTGAGTGGGGCCATGGCTGGGTGGGACTTACCTGCTGGGGAGGCATGCCCCCAAATAATTTTTTCTCCCTCTGCCTCAATCTGCCCCCCACTTCCCACCCCAGAGACTTACCTGCTGGATGTGATGGGGAGCAGGTGGTGGCAGCACACGGTAGATCTTGGGTTGATTTTAAATGCCAAAGGTGATCTCCTACTTTAAAAGGCAGGAGACCACCTGTGTAAGGTTTAATATACCCAGACCACTGAAATAGGTTCACTTGGTGGGGACATGATGACATGAACTCCTGTTTTGCTGAGGATCTGAAAGAGCTGGCACAACCCAAAAAGTAAGCAAAGTCAGGCAACACGGACTAATAGATTCCCTCTCCTAAGCAGTCGTCACTCCTGAGGTGTTGTACCAAACACAACCACATCTTACAACTGCCTTCCAGGAACAAAACTCCTGGGTTGTACTACTGATTTATGTAACAATAATCACAATACTCTCAGAATTTTGTATTCCATTTCTTTAAAACTTTGATTTATTTTTTGACTGCTGCTGTGCACTAGAAGATTTTTACTGTGCTGTCCAAGATGATTCACGGGTCCTGCTTCTTAGTGGTTACAATTCATTTAGAACCTAACAGGATGAAGAAATAGATCAATTGTTCCTTGAGCATGTGTTACTTTACACTTGTCTGCACTGAATGTTATCTACCACCATACTACTGCTATGGTCCCGTCTGACATAGTGTTGCAGGCTCCTCTAAAGGTTTTTACTTTCTTCCCTCAACTTGAAAAATGTAAATTATTCAAAGCCACATTGTCCTCCCTATAGCCAGGTGTAAGAACAAGAGAGGCTTCAGCCTTCATACTTTAAATGATTATTTCAGAAAGTGGCAGGAAATTTGCTACTCAGGTAAAGAAGTTGTTGTATTTTAACCCTCTAAGTTTGATGTTATTATAGAACCTGGAGGAAGTAAGAGTGTCTGCATGGATTCTTCATTTTGGCTTTGCTACTTATTCCCTATGGCATGCAGCAACCCAGGAGCAGCCTGTTGTCCCTATTTTGGCTCTCCCTGAAATAACCACGGAGATGGGTTCCACAATTCAGCGTAACAAACAAGTCTAAATATATGCAGATTTTCCTCCAGATATGCTGATTTTTAATTTAACTAAAGATCTAGCCTACATTTATGCATTCACTTGTGCTGATTTCTCCTTGTGGGGGAAAAATCTGAAATACCTTTTTTTTTTCTCTGTTTGCCACTTCTTTAATAGGAGTTGCATGGAAGTCTCATCGGACACTAGTCTAACATGAAGACAGGCTCTCCATTTTAACCAAAGTCCAGTTGCAGAAGGACTCATTGGGTTCTGTGGTACCTATTATTAGTGTGGCTTCAGGTGCACACAATACATGTCTAGAAAGCAACAACCCAGTATTATAAAATTTGCATCGTCAGATAAGAACTTTGGGGGCTTCAGAATAGGAAATACAGAACTTCTTACCCTTGAAGAATCTTTTTAAAATTGGAACTGCTGTTGTAGAGCTATGTTTATTATTTTCTCATTAGATGTCAGCATGTCATCAATAATTTCCAAGCAGACTTGTGTCCCCTTGGCTTGCATTACTACTGTTGTTTGGAAAGCCATATGCAGGTCTATTTCTATTTCTGAAACTTCAGGGGTTTTTGTTTGTTTGCATTCTTCTCTGCCAAAGTGTCAAGAATTCAATATGTTGGCTGAAATGGAAAAGTATATGGTATAATGCTTTACTGCATTCTCAAAAAATGATTTACATTGACTATCAAACAATCAAGCAGAACACAAATAAAATGTGCACAGTATCTGCTTTATAATAAACATCATTATTGAAATGCTGCTGTTTCAGGAATGGTAAGAATTCAAGCAGACACAGTAATCCATTCTCTCACTCGGCTACATCATAACAATATGTTTTACTGTTTGGCTTATGCTTGCTTAAAATGTGAACTCTTTAACCAAATTAACTCATTAGGGCACATAGCCTCGAAGCTGTTTAGATGTCTAGTTCCCATTAAAAATCAATGACAGTTAGGAATAAACACGTTTTTCCAAATCATATCAGGCACCTATATGCATCATCAGGTGCCTAAATACCTTGAAGATCTCATTCAAAATCTTCATGCAAATTGCTATAATCCTTAACTGGTTAGTATTTTTTAAAGGAAAATATTTTAAAATCTAGTTTCATTAATAAAAATAAATTTAAAGTATTTTCAAGTATTGCAGGAGCCCATGACAGTCTGACAATAATTATAGCTATATGAGCGCTGTTTGTAAAAATGTTATTTCCTCTCCTCTGGTAGCCCTTTCCCCCTCTTCTTAGTACCTACTCTTCCTGAGCGCATAAAAGTTAGGAGCCAATTTAAAAACAATAACCTTGAAATTAAACATGGCTGTAGCAGTTTACATATAGTACCCATGCACTTAGTTTATCCAGAATTGATGCATATAACCTTTTTTTGAAACTGCTGCAAGTTTTAGTACATGTACTCCGTAAGCATAGGTGATGCATAGCAGGAACAGTGGGGCATGTGCCGCCTCTGAGACTGGCCGCCGCCAAAGCCTCCACCAGCTTCTGCGGGTGGTTGCTGCCCCCAACTCGCTGCCTACATGGCCAGTGGTGGCTGTGGGTGGTCCCTGCTCACTCTCTGATGTTCATCACCCCCGCCCCCCTTGCCACCGACATATGCTCATCACCCCTCCAGCCTTACTGGTGCTCCTCACACCCCATGTATAGCCCCCTGCACCTCCAACCCTGCCAGAGTGGACCTCAAGCTGCCAGGGCTATGGGGCCAGGGACCCAAGTCTGCAGCCTCCTGCCCCTGGCAGGAAATGATGGCTACTACGGTAGGGTTACCCTATTTCCAGTATAAAAAAAGAGGACACCTGTGGTGGGGGCAAGGGGAAGAGGTAAGGAAGGGGTATATGATTGTGTGGGGTGAGGCAGTGATATACCTGTGCCCTGCCTCTGCCCCTCACTCCTAAGCCACAGCCCCACCCCAAACCTGCTGCTGCCTCTCATTCCTGACCCACAACCCCTGTCTCCCCTGCCAGTACCCCTCACTCCTGACTTGCAGCCCCTACCCCCCCAACCCTGCTGGTGCCCTTTACTTCTGATGACAGCCACCTCCCCTCCAGCCCTGCTGGTGCCCCTCACTCCTGACCCATAGCCCCTGTCCCCTCCCAGCCCTGCTGTCCATGCAACTCACATGCTGACACACACACACTCTCTCTGTGTCTCTGGCTGTCTTACCTGCAGCAGCTGCCAGGCCCACGTGCAAAGCATGTGATCTCCCAACAGCCAGTCACCTTGCACTGCTACACTCAGCCACACGCATGATCAGAGGTAAGGGAAGCAGACCTTACGATGACAGGCTGAGAGCCCTGGGGCTCTTTAGCCTGGAAAAGTGCAGGCTCAGGGGTGATCTGATGGCCACCTACAAGTTTATCAGGGGTGACCACCAGTATCTGGAGGAACGTTTGTTCACCAGAGCGCCCCAAGGGATGACGACTAGGTCGAATGGTCATAAACTACTACAAGACCGTTTCAGGCTGGACATAAGGAAGAATTTCTTTACTGTCCGAGCCCCCAAGGTCTGGAACACCCTGCTACCAGAGGTGGTTCAGGTGCCTACATTGAACACCTTCAAGAGCAAACTGGATGCTTATCTTGCTGGGATCCTATGACCCCAGCTGACTTCCTGCCCTTTGGGCAGGGGGCTGGACTTGACGATCTTCCGAGGTCCCTTCCAGCTCTAATGTCTATGAAATCTATGAAATCTATGAAAGCAGCCAAGCTGGAAGTGCCATGGAAAAACCAGAGGCAGATCAAAAACCCAGATATTTGCTTGCATTTAAAAAACCTGCCCAGATGGGAGGAGAGGGGGCCAAAGAAGAGGACGTGTACGGGAAAATCCAGATTGTATGGTAACCCTATGCTGTAGTGGAGTAAAGTCTGCCTTTCTGAAGTCCAGAGTCCTTACTTGATCATCTTGTGGTCACTGGTGCCTAAGTTGCTATCCACTACTACATTCCCCGACAATTTTTCCGTGTTTGTGAGCAGCAGATCAAGAAGAACACGAGCCCTAGTTGGCTGCTCCATCACTTGCAGCAGAAAGTTGTCCCCAACAATCTCCAAAAACTTCCTGGATTGCCTGCGGACTGCTGTATTGCCCTCCCAGCAGATGTCAGGGTGATTGAAGTCCTCCCATGAAGAAAAGCCACTGGCTGTGTATAGATGAAATGAGATGTGTGTGCACAACACTTTAAAGTGGGCTAAATGCTTTTGCACTGCTTTAATAGTGTTGGTGTTTGCATGCCTTGGTGGCATATTGTGCATTAATTCCAGCTGCTGTAGGAAATTTGGTGGTGTAATGCACCTTAAATGTCTTGGGGTGCAACAAACTAAAACTCCTTTGTGGAGTTTTAGTTTGCTGCCCCTACAGTTGTGGAGTGAAGCACTGGGCTCTGTGCAGCTCTGTGGCTCTGCAGGAAACCCTGCAAGCAGCCTGACAGCAGCCCGGGAAAGAAGCTCCACCCAAGAAAAGCGACGAGCCTGGTCTTCCCCACCCCGCGAAGCCTGTCTGCCTGTCTGAGCTGCCTGGGGGTCCAGTGTTTCCCTTTACGGCTATGATGCCCCCCGGGACTGCCCAAACTGGGTGCCTGCGGGTGGGTGCCGCCAGTTGCGGGGGGGGGGGGGAACCGCAGCTGCTGCGGAGGGAAGCACCAGCCCCCCTCTCCCACAGCTCAGGGACTGCTCCGCCTACCAGCAGCTCACCATCCCCTCCCCACCAGAGAGGCAGGTAAGTCAGCAGGATGTGTGCACAACATGGGGGTTTAATTAGACCTAAATTGAAGCAGTGTTTTTTTAAAAACACATGCCTACTGGTCCTATTCACACCAAATGTTTTAGCTTTTATTTTTAATATTAAAAGCATGTACTTGTAAGCATTGAAAACTACCCAGTGTTTTAACTGAATATTACAGTGGGAGTAATATCCAAGGCAATGTCTAGGAGGAAAACAAGTAAACTAGACACAGACCTGTTCTGTGAGTAGTGTTGACCAAGTTGACCAAATCTTTCGAAAATCTTCCTGTTCATGAAAAACCTTATCTATGGCACCCAGTTTGCTGCTCACCTCAAGAATCTGTCTTGTCATTACAAACAGAGATTCTTACATGTTGGCTTCCCAATCTGTCCCAACAAACATTTCATTGGACATTATCTCTCAGCCCCTTAAGGAAAAACTTTCAGATGCTGCTCTAATTCCTCTTGTGAAGTCTCCAACTAATACTTTCAGTCTCTCTCTCTCTCCCCCTCTTTTTTTAAATTCTTTTGCCCACCTTTGAGTTCTTCAAGCCCCTCTGCTATTTGTTCCATTGTGGTTCATTAGGGATATTAACTCATACATTTTTCCTTGGAAATGGAAACTTTTTCTGACAGAAGTGTTTTCTGCTTTTTATTTGAGCAGTTAACTAAAATTTTGGTTCTTTAAGGAGAAATCAATGCTGGTGTCTGGTAGCTCAGATTCAATCTGTTTATTTACAAAGAAGGCACAAAGCTCTCTTTCCCTGAACACAGGAGCTTGCAGCCCTGAGCACTATCTAGAAATAGAAAAGCTCTCTCAGTCTTTTTATGTAAGGCCAGAATACAGCCACTTCTGTTACAACTCTCTTGCTACCTTTCTCAGCATGCTTGCTTTCTTCTTTTTTCTGTTGTTTTTTTTTAAATATGGCCACACATGCATTTGGAGTTATTTCCAAGATGGAGAGGGGAGGGAGGTGTTGCTCCAAATTTTGCAGCAGCTGTATGGTCTAATAGTTACATGTGGAAAGCTGGGAACAACACAAATGTACAAAAACAGACTCCAGCTTTAACATTGCTTCATCCAGGGTTAAAGTGAGAGCAGTTTTGCTATATTCCTATTGTTCCTGGCTTGTCCATACATAACTCTTAAGAGTGTAATATTCAGGTTGTAGTCGTATTGGTCTAGAGAAGGGGTGGGCAATTATTTCAGGTGGAGGGCCGCTTACCGAGTTTTGGTAAGCTGTCAAGGTCTGCATGGGTAGCCTCGTCGCTTGACAGGTGCCCCACCCCCTGGTCGCCATCTTGTGACCGGAAGTCCCGCCCCTTAACCCCTGACCTTTGCCACCAGAAGTCCTTCCCTTTGCCCCTGGAAGTACTCCTTTCAGCAAGAGGTTTTGCCACCTTGGAACCAGAAAAATACCAAATTATATTCTAAAAACTGCACATCTACAACATTCATTAATTTGATTTAAAAAAATATTTTTGTCTTGATTTACATGTGTTTCTGTAGTGTACATGGAGGTGATTGCACAATAGCTTAAAATGAAGTCTTACTCTTGTATATTGTGAGAGGTGCATATAGGTTTGGGGGGGCTGTGGGTGTATGGGTATGTGGGGTGAGGGATCATGTGGGTGTGAGTGTGGCTATGTGGGGTGTGGGTGGGGATGGGGTTTGTGGGAGATGGTGTTTGTGTGGGGGGAGGGTGGCTGGGATTTGTCTATGGCAGTGTGACGGGGGTGTGGGTGCATGTGTATAGTGGGCTATGCATATGGGACTCACCCTATGAACACACACACACACTCTGCCCCTATGCCTACACACACACAGTGCCCCTTTGCCCACATGCATACACTGCCCCTGAGCCTGCACATGCACACACACTGGCCCTGGGCATGCACTTGTGCATGCGCACGCGTGCGCACACACACACACACACATACATACACACACCTACCAGCATAGTCCCATGCTCTGGTGCTGGAGCAGGACGGGAGCAGGAAAGCAGGGAACTAGCTGGGGGTGGGGGGCTGGGCTGCTCAAGCCTAATGAGGGTTCCCTCTGGGTCTTACTGTCCCTGTCTCCTATCAGCTTTGACAGGCTGCTAGGAGCAAATAAATATTAATTTATTAAATTTTTAGGGACCCCACAGGCCAGATAGAATGGCCTGGTGGGCCAGATCCAGCCCACGAGCCATATTTTGCCTGCCCCTGGTTTAGAGGAAAAAGCAATCAGGGCTCATAGTAGGTGTGATATCTTTTATTAGAACAACAAGAAATTTTTTTGCAAAAATCTTGTTGTTCTAATAAAATATATCACCTCTATGAGCCCTGATTTCTTTAAGAGTGTAATGGCAGCTATACACTGCCAATCAGCAGCTTCCTTTTTTAAATGGCTCCAAATGTATGTGTATCTGTACCCTCGCATGGACAGCCAGACCTTCATAAATGAAGAACCACAGAACCCCTTATTCTTGTATATACCTTTCTTTTGGGTGGTCACATATGTCCACATTTGGGGAGAAGGCCACTATTGTTTCAGGTACCTTAATGGCTTCTTACAGCTACCTCAGATGAAAGGCAACTGTTATACACTCACTCCAACAAGTCTTAACCTGACCCCTAACAATAGAAATGTTAAAAGAATCACAAGGTTTCTAACTACACACCATTTACACAGATGAAAATAATGCACTAATGGTTGAATTAGTTGACTAATTGAAGGACAATCAAATATGCTTATTGTTGACACTGGGATACTTCCTTTACTTACTAAAATAGAATAGCTGTCACTTTCCCCTCAAGAGCTTTTAGTGAAAGATGTAATTTTTAAGAGAATATGCAAACATAATTGTTACTTTTGGTTTAATATCTAAACATTTCAATGAATTATTGACACAGTGGATCTTTTGATTATGAATTTCCATTTATCTAGTAAAGCCTCAAGTCAGGGGCTCACGCAAGCACATAATTTATTCTGTCTGAATTCAGCAAAGTAGCTCGGCATAGGCTTATGTTAAGTTCTTTTTTGAATTGAAATAGATTCTTATATCAGAGCTCAAGTTTTGCATCTGAACTGAGAGGTGAGTGCTAGCAATTTGTTTTTGAGGGAATAAGCATACACTTGACTGTTCTAGGAAGTCTATATGCTAAATTTTGTGGCTTCCTTGGAATAAGCATTTCCTGTTCTCATAACTTTTGATTAAGCAAATAAAACAACTTTCGGGAAAAAGCCCAAGTACATTTTAAAGTTTTATTTCTTAACTTGGAACATGCTTTATGAGTTACTTGAGCAAAATTTAGGGTGAGCTAAAGTCACAGTACTCTTCTTTTCTGGGAACTATCACTTACCAGGTAAGGCTTTTCAGCATTCAGCACCTTGGGTATCTCTGCCTAGAGTCCATAGGCAGAGATAAAGATCTCTATTACACTTCTGGGTCTCTCCTAGGGAGGGGAAAAAGGAAACAGTTTGCAGCCAAGTAGAAGGTAAATGTGTACCTTATAGACTAACCAAAGCGTGTGGGTGTGAGTAGGTGTGGGTGTGGGTGTGTAGCACAAGCTTCCGTAAGGTGAAGCTCACTTCATCAGAGGCTGTGCATAAAGCAATGTATAAGGAGAGAGAAATTTGAATACAAAAGACAAGGGAGGAGGGAAGAGCAGGGATGGCAGCAGTGTTGGGAAAGTCAGACAAGCAAGTAGTAAATCAAATAGGAACAAAGGGGTCATAAAAGGCAATCCAGGTAAACTTCCATAGTCTACTTAAACCATACTTAATACAATCCGGTCTGTAAATAATTTCTTGTTCCATAATTTCTCATTCAATTTTTTTTAAGGTTGTTGTCTAAGAACAGTCCCCTGTGATGGAGTGTCCAGGGAGGTTACAATATTCTGCCACATGTTTGCATGTCTTTCTGCAACTGATATCAGACCAGTGTTCATTCATTCTGTCACATAGTCGTCACCCTGTGTACTAGCTTTCATCTAAAGCCCACCGCTAAATCCACTGTCTACAGCCAAGCTCTATATTACAACTGTATAACCGTAACTGCTTTGATCCCACTGACTAGGATGCACACCTTAAGGATCTGGAGCAGAAATATCTATAGTTACAATACAACTCCAAAAATGTTGTCTCAAAAATCAACAAAGCCAGACTCATGACACTGCTCTGACTCACCTTGGGACAAAGATAACAATGTCTGTCTGGTTGCCACCTACAGCTTGAAAACCTAGCTTGAAAACCTTAGACATATCATTAATTACCTTCAACCCCTCCTGGAAAAGGACGACTTTCTCAAAGTAGTCATGTGGGAGACATCTGTCTAGGCTTACTGGCATCCCTCCCCCACAACTTCAAAAGGTCTCTCTCAAGCAACAGACTACCTAATTCCCAGTCACACCAAAGCATCAGGCCTTGTAAGGACCCAGATGCCTTCTGTGGTCCAAAATCAATACAGACCACATCATCGCTGAACCAAATGACATGGATTATAACATCCAAAGTTCATTCTCTTGAAATTATATGATCATCATATACACAGTCACTTGCTTAGTGTCCCTCTGCTATCTATATTGGACAGACCAGGCAATCCCCATGTAACAGAATGAATGAATATCACTGACATCAGGTGCAGAAAAACGTGAGCCTGTGCCAGAACACTTCAACCTCCCTGAGCGCTCCATCATTGGGCTGTGCTTAGGCAGCAAACTTTTAAAAAATGATTTGAACAGGAAATTGCAGAACAAGAAATCATGGTTTAATTGGGGACTATGGATTCTTATCCCATTACCTGGATTAGCTGTTATGACTCCTTTGTTCTTATGGGTTTACTGCTTGTTTGTTTCCCTCTTCCAGCATTGCCCCTCCCCCTATTTCCGCCATCCTCTTTGTCTTTTTTATTCTAATTTCTCTCTCCTTTTATATTGCTTTGCTCACACCCTTTTACAGCATCTGACGAAGTGAGCTTCAGCTCAAAAAAGCTTGTGCTATATAGCTCTAGTTAGCTTAGTCTACAGGATGAAAAGGGACAGCCAACTTGAATCCCTATGCATGGCACATTTGCAGTCCTTAAATTCACCTGCTTCAATTCAGTTTTTCCTCCATTTTCCTTTAAGATGCTGTTTACAGTGGATGTGGGGTTGACCTCCCAGTTCCACCAGGCAGTCAAGTATACCAAGCTATTCAGGAAATTGTATCTAATAGGCTCAATGTGTCCATTAGCAGGCTTGTTTTTGTCAAGTTAATACTGTGGGCTTCTGTGGGAGCAGCCAGCAAAACGTATAAACCATATGGAACCACAGGTAAAACTGACTACTAGCCTATTCCTGGAGATACCTTTCTAGTCACTGATAATATCTCTATCTCTCTGCAGATGTTCATTAGGTATTCTTGATAGGATGGTTTATAACAAGGGTGGCCAACTTCCAGTATGGGTACCACAGGTAGCATGAGGAGCATCTGTGTGTGCCATGTGGCAGATTGAGGAGAGGACAGGCAGCACAGTGGCAGATATGGTAGGGAGCACAAGGAAGGAAAAAGAAAACAGAAAGGGAGCACAAGGCTAGAAGCAGAAAGCTCAGCAGTAAGTTGGGCAAGGGAAGGGGCTTGCAGTGGAGTGGGGCTTGGGGAGAGTGTGTTGTTAAATTGTGGCATTCCTGCCAAAAAGGTTGGCCCCCAGGTAGTTTGCATCTCCCTTTCTAGTATAGGATAAATATTCTAGAAAATAATTCAAGTTTCTAGTAATAATTGCTGCAACAGCTTTCTGCTAGTTTAGGATGGAAGTATGTTACTATTCTGTCCTCTCCAATTCCCTTTCTATCCTAGTAGTATGACCCATATATCTGTGGGCTCATGCCCTTGAAGAATTCAGGTCATGATGTTTGAAGTGAAGAGTGGGCTTCAATAACTGCATCTTCTACTCTTTCCCTAACATCTCTGATAGCCTTCTTGCCCGTTTCCCTTTTGATGTTCTCCTCTATGTACAAGAGGAAGAAAACATCAGGTCCAAATCTCAGTGTTTTGCAGTGACTCAAAATTTGTGACAAACTTTTTTTGTACAAGAGGGAGAGACTTCTAAATGTTAACTACTGTAGCATGTGTGCCACCTTCCTTTCCCTCTTAGATTTAATCTGAGGGCTGCATTTAAAAAACAAGACTTTATCTTTTTAACAATGACCTGTATTCTCTACTTGATGCACATGCATAACTTCCATTAACACTGTGCTGTACATGCCCAGTCAAGGAAGCACTTCTTACTTATCGATCAAAGGTATTAGAGGAAATTGCTTTCAAATGGAACAGCTGTGAGGCATGTTACAAGGTGCACAGTTTTGCTTTTTTAATACATGGTAATTCTTGAGGGAAATACAAGGGCAGTTCTAGCAGCAAGGCTGTCAATAGTTTTATGTTGTCACATACAAGACTGCTTAACTTTGCATGAGTTCAATTTTTTTCTAAATAATATTAGCTTCTTCCTTGGACTCAAACACTCTGGAATCTTTGTGGCATTTAGGTTGCTGAAAATCAGACATACAGGTTTTTGGCAATGCATAGGGAATAGGAAGCATGATCTATGGTATGTCCTTCTGTACTCCTGAAGCCTAAAAATCCTAATTGGAGACTTACAGGTTATCTGAATGATGGACTTTTTTCATATCCTGCTTCACAATCTCACATGAATGATGCATGTTCCCGGCGACTGGGGGGGCATGGCAGTACTGGTGGTAGTGGGAGCATGGTGGCGGTAAGTGGGGAGCTCCCGCAGATGCCACTAGCATTGTCAGCAGCAGGGGGTGGGGCATGGCAAGTGCTGACCAGGGGTTGGTGACCACCCACAGACACCGCCACCAGCAGCAGTGGTGGCCTGTGGTGATCACGGACTGCCGGCAGACACTGCCGTCAGCGGTGACATGGGGGAGCGACAAATGGCAACCACCTGCAGGCACCACTGACAGTGTCAGCAGCACCTTTTCGTAGGGGCTGCACCACCATGCGCAGGGGCTGCACATGCACTTGCATGCACCCCCTATGCATCTTCAATGCAATCTCACATCTTTCCCTTGGGAGATATATGCCTTAAATTATCTCAGGAGAGAAATAAATATGAGAAGCAAGGGGGATGAAAATGGTGATAGAGGAGATGTAAAAGGGTGTGAGAAAGTTGGAGTGAACAACCACTCAGACAGAATGACTATCTGGAGTCCAAATCACAATGGTAATCTGATATTAGTTTCTAGAGAGTGGGATTGTTTAGGGGAAACCAAATTAGGGTACCTCTTCTGGGCCTCCCCTTTACTGACTCTAGTTGATGCTTCTCCTGGAAATCCCAGAAATTATCCAGTTGACTCCATTTCTGGGGGGGGGGGGGGGAGGGGGGGGTCCTGTTCTGTTCTTTCCAGTCCCTTCCTTCTAAGTAAACATTTTGCCTATTTTCCAAAGATGGAAAAAAACCTTTATTTTTTAGATGAAAATCTCTCTTCTAAAAGCAATTTACCTCCTGGGACAGACAAGAAAGTTGGCAGAAAGTTAACATATTTTTAATTTGCTATATAATAGCAATGGATGCCCTGTGAGAGCAACTCTAAATTAAGAAATTTAGACCCAAAAGAAAATGAATGCTAATTATTAAGAAATTGTATTACCAGCATTTGGGAAAAATATGATGATAGCTAACACTCTATTCCCTTGTATCAATACAAGTACTGTAAAAAACAAAGCTTTAAAAATAATGTTATGCCAATCAGTCATATAGATTATAATGGTTAAGCATATATGCACAAGATTAAATAACCAATAAGGAAACTTGACATTTATCATTGAATGCCTGATGTGGACGCACAGATTACACTACATCTCCATAACCAGAGTTTAGAATAAATATTGAGCAGTATAACAGATTGTTCAACCATTTTCCTTTACATTTTAATTCTAAAATCTGAAGGTTTCTGCCATTTCAAAGAAAAATATCAAAAAGCCCAGATTGTAAAGCACTATATTTTAATCTGATCTGAAAAATCATGTTTTATTTCCACATAAAATCATATTAAAGTGCATTGTTAAAGCATTCTTGCATGCAATCTAACCAGTTGTCTACAGTTACAAATTGTCACATTTTGTGTTGCTGAAATGCTATTAAAAATCCTGTCCTTTGCATACATATAGATTTTCATAGTTATGCAGATCATAAAAAAGATCATTAGCAAAAATATCATAGAAGAATACAGTTTTCTGTGGAACTGAGGGTTTATTGGTTTTGATAGATATGATCCATCTTGTTTATAAAAAGAATTAAATCATTCACCAGAAAAGAATTATCTTGCTGGGATCCTATGACCCCAGCTGACTTCCTGCCCTTTGGGCAGGGGGCTGGACTCGATGATCTTCCGGGGTCCCTTCCAGCCCTAATGTCTGTGAAATCTATGTGTCTATGAATTGCAGCTTGATTTTATTCACAATATTGGATAATTAATCATATCAAAAGCCGTACACAAATAAACAATATTGTATCATTCAAAATTTAAGGATTGTCATCTGTAATTTTACATGAAGCAGTATTAGCAGACTGACTGCATAATGAATTGTATTTTCTGTTCTTTCAAATGTCTCTTTATGATTTTACCTAATATCTCCATTTGTGGAAGTAAGAACTTGAATGGCTTGGTATAGTATCATAGATTTCTCTCTAACACTAAGAAGTGAGATATTCTCATGGGTTTCCTGCTCTAGGGACTTTCTTAGTACTTAGATATTAATTTAAAATTTCAGTCTAATTTCAAGCATTTTATTTTACTTTACACGTAACAAGTGTGTTTATTTTATTAGATTAGTAAGAAACAGAGGCCTCAAAGCAAAGCTGTCATTGTCTAGGGGCCAATTTAACAAATCAATCTTTTATGTAAATTAAGTTTAATAAATCAGTTGACAAACCTTATGGGGTGCACAATTTTAGCTTTATCCAGTAGACTGGAAATATAAAGTTCCATCCAAAATGCATTATTTATCTCAACGTAGCTTAGAAAAATCAGTTAATGTACAGAACCTAAAAGAGGCATGGAATATACTCTGCAACTTCCTTCCTAGTTGACAATGGTAGAGCAAATTTGGGAGGAATTTTGCTTTCTCAAATCTTTGTCTTCACTGTACACATTTCCATTCTCTATAATAATTGGGCTTATGACCTGAGAGTCTTTGATTCCTCTCCCTCACTTCACACACCCATGAGACATTCAAATATTTTTTCATGACATAGAAGGGGGATATCTACACTAAAAAATACAGGGTAACTCTAAGCTGACTAGACTTTCCCCCACACAGAGCATCATGCTACTAGGCTAGACTGCTACCAAGACACAGAACTTGCTCCTTCAGAACTTGCTAAGCTGCAGTATTGGAAAATAGTTAAAATACCAAACAAAGAACATTAAACTAGCATTAATAAGATGGACTCCAATTCTTCATTAAAACCTATTAGCACAAAACACTGGAGTCATGCAGAGTCCCATTAAAGGTTACAGGGATCTGTGCCCGCATCTAAGTGCAAGGTCAGAGTGATACATTATAAAATAAATTCAGTAGTTTCTAGTCATGGGTCCTAGTAATAAATATATAAAAAAAATCTTTCTTGGGATAAGGAAAATGGAAGTTAATAATTTGTAGCTAGAAGTGAAGAAGATGCATTACCCATTAAGCAGTATTACCATTAGTACTTCAGCTGTTCCCAAAAGCTAGGTATGGGCCAATGATACATGTAAAGGTTAGGCACAATGGGCAAAATGTTCTGGGAAGGCTAGTATGGTAGTGGCAAATTTAATAAGGACCAGACAAAAGGAATATATGAGTTGCAAAAAATTGTTGCTGTGTTTGAATGTTACCAAGATGCCAGTGAAATAGTGACTAGAAGGATTTTTAAATGGTGGGAATGAGTAGTTATATATAATGTGAATAGTTAAGATAATTTTAACAGAGGCTAATGAGTGTTGATAGATGACAACTTGTCCTAGGAAGAAAGTTGGTTTAACAGCAGAAGAACCCCCTGTCTGTAAAGGTAAACCCTTGCAGGTGTGGCAAAAAGAGCCAGCAGAAACTTGAGTAGGTAACCTTGACCTCTCAAAATTACACACTTGAGTGTAATCTAGAGGTTTGCATTTTTCAATGGCAGCATTTTCCTTCTCTTCTATTAAGCTTTTAAAACTAATGTTTTTAATACACCATTTTAGTTTCTTCATTGAGTTAATCAAATTATGACCAATTTTCCTTATACTCTGTAAAGCATCAGGACTAAATTTTTCAGTTAAATTCTGGATTCTGTAGAATGAGCTGTTCTAAAGATTTCTACTGACCTAAAGGACCCATAATTCATACCTTCACACAGACTAATAAGCTCTGTGCTATACTACTTCTGATTCCAGACCTAGAATGTACAGAACTAGTTTGGGGTATCTGGGAGCAGAGCTGCCTTAAGTCACATAGGTATACCCCAGAAGTGTGCACTAGGATTTCAAATCCACATCAGAAAAAATGGGATTTACACTGACACTGCACATGCTTGGAAGAAGAGACTTTGGTACTCAAGTATCACATTAGGTATGTCCTTAGAAGCATGATTCTGAGCCCACTTCCTCCATCTGGCATGCATCTAATCAAGAAATTCAGCAGTGGAGCTGCTCCAAGAGCATCCTCAGTGGCTGCTTTCAAGCATGCTGGAGACTGACATCTCAAGAGCTGTCACAGGAGCTCATCTTGGAGTGGCATCATGGTCAGATTTCTAAGTGTGGCACATATAAGTGGGAGTGGGTGGGCAAGGTATGTTTAGGATTGTCCCACTTGGGGATCTTCACTGGGGATGTAATGTGGATGTACTCTTTGGGGCCCCTCTTTTTTTAGCACAGCAGAGAAAAGAGCTCTTGGCCTGTGGCCAAAAATTATAAGACTAATAATACAGTCCTTCACTTTGCAGCTATTAAGTAAATCCTATCTAATCTGATTCCCATCATTCAAACTCCACCTGTCCATATGACAAACAGATGATATATCTGCAAAACAGGAGCCATTTCTGTGTGTGTATGTGGTGAGGAGGGGGGTTAGTTATTTCAATCAGGTAAGTAAAATCAAATTGCAATACATTTTCTGTTTCTGAAGAAAATTAACACTATTTCATAGGCACCACTGAATAGTAGATTATACTTAGCTCTACACAACAGAACAGTGTTTTCAGGGACTTCTCCAGCACTGATTTTGATATTATTGTGCAATACAGTAATTGGTGAAACCCATTCTCACTCGACAGATCAATGGAAACTCTGTCAATCAATGATCTTAGCCATTGTTCATGATCATTCATGTTTTGTAGAATTTTCCACTCATTAGAATCTGTTGGAGAGAAAACACAGTCCTTTTCTTGAGATATGTTTAGAAACAGCAAAACGCAGGCCACTTGATGGGGCATAAATCAACCACTCTCTCCATCTACATTCCCCTTTACCCATTTTTCAAAATGAGAGGTACTTTAATAAATAGCTATTCTTCTCACTATACAGACACAGTGATGTTGAAAAATCACCATCATTCAGGTCAACTGGATTTGTGGTAAAAAATCAAACAAACTGCAGTAAACTATATCATTACTGTAGGTTTCTATTTGAAAATTTGCTTTCCATAGAAAACTATGTAACAGTTATTTCATTAATTTACTTCTTTGTAATTTTATTCATCCCTGTGAGTATCTTAAATTGTGAAGAAAAGAATCAAATATGAATTTAGATAAACTTGAAAATGACAGTAAAGGAAAAGATGTGAGAATCAAGAGTTAAAACAAATATAGCATGAATTAATCAGCATGAGAAATGGTAATATGGGAGGAATAAGTAACTGTTGATTTGAAGTAGATGGTGAAAAGCAAAATGACCTTTAATGAGGAATTTGAAAGAGGACAATGATATAGGCTGATGTGCAACAGGGAGACCATTGTGATAAATATAGGGTTACACATGGGTAAAGGTTGAACAGAGACAGAAATGTGAGTAAAAAATAAAGCAAAAAGAATATGAAAAGTGACAGGGGATGGTGCAGAGCAAGTGGGCGTGAAACATGTGAATGTGGTAGATCTAGGAAGAGTCCATGGGATATGTCTAGTGCAAAGCAATTTTCTGTGCCCAGTAGGGCTATGCAAAGCTTCGGTTTGTGATTTGATTTGGAAAAGATTGGGCCCAATTTGGAGGCCGAATCTCCAAACCCGAATCAAATTGCTAGAAGCTCAAAAGTTTCTGAATTGATTTGGAGCCTCCAAATTGATTTAAAAAGATTCTAAAGAGATTCAGTGATTCAGAAGGCAATCTTTATGGGGAAACAGAAACTTAGAAGAGGGAGGGAAGGACTGACATCTCCAGCTGTCCAGTGATTGTGCCTTCCCTCTGACTTCCCTTCCCATCACAGTGTCTGGGGGAGGGACATAAAAACAGCATAAAAGCCTCTGTCTGCAGGCTTGCTGTGCCTTCTGTGAGCTGGTTCTGAGTGAGCAACAGCATCAGAAAGGTACTGGACTGCCTGGCTTGCTTCTTAGTCAGTCAGTAATCTGCTCTTTTTTGTTCTTAGAAAGGATTAGATAGGATATAGCTTAGTTTATCTTAGCTTAGCTTAGAATCTCCCGACCTAATACTTATCCAATTCATTTCTTTCAATTTATATTTGTTCTCTTTTTTTTTTTGCAATACTTTAAAAAAAGAAAGCTCATGGCTGTCTAAAAACTCATCACACAGAAGAAGAAGAAGTACAGTAGTAGTCACACATTCACATTAATAGCACATCACAGAAGAAGACACCATATATAGTTATTAATAATCAAAGCAGAGTCTAGTGAATGCAACACAGAGGAAATAAAACACAACACAAAAGGAGTGATACACACACACCTTTTGCAACACAGGAAAGATTAATATGAAGCGTGCTGGAAAGGCAGGTGCCAGGTCTTCTGGCAGGGTAGGGAGAGGGGGTAGGGGAAGAACTAGACCTTCAAGTTTCCCCCACCCCCTGCCTGCCCCAAATGTAGATGCATCCTCTTCCCTAGTAGCCATGAGGCTTCTGCTACCAGTGGAAGCAAGGAGGTGGGAGCAGTACCTGCACCTGATGTCCCCGCATCTGCACCACCTCCCCTAACTGCAGAAATAGGCACCAGCAGCAGAATCACTGTTTCCTACACCCCAATGTCATCTCCTAGCATGAGCCTCCCACTGCCAGAGGAGGAGCTGGAGATGGAAACAGGGGACCCAAGTACCCTGGCTCAAGCAATTCTGGGAACAGGGGGAATCAGAGTTTGTGTTCCATACCCCATAAAGTTTCCTTAAACCCAGGTCTCCTTCTCTGGAAAGCAACACCTTGGAGGAGGTTGAGGTTGTGGAGGTTCAGGCAAGCGGCTCAGCTGAGGCAGCTCCTCCTGTTTGTGTGCCTCAGCCTGCTGAGGAGGGGGATAAGGCAGATCCCTGCCTTCAACCAAGAAGCCGGCAAGTAGCATAGTGTGGAAGCATTTTGAGCTGTCAGATGATCCCAGGTTTGCTTTCTGCCAACACTGCCAAAGACAGATCAGCCGGGGCAAGGAAATGAAACACTTCACCACCACGGCAATGCTGCTGTATCTCAGGAGGCAGCACCCCCTTGCCCTTCTTCCTGCTCAGCCTGGCACCAATGCGAGCATGCCCAAAGGGAAGTCTCCCACTCGCTCCAAAGCCCCCATCCCCCAAAACAGAGGCATGCCACCCTGGAACAGTGGGGGAAAGGTGAACAGAAAGGGGAGCAAGTTGCAAAGGTGAGCGAGATCACCCAGACCACTGGGGAGATCCTTGCTCTGAATAGCCATCCCTTCTCCCCAGTTGAGCGGCCAGGGTTCAGGCAGCTCATGGCACTCATGGCCCCATCATACCAAGTGCCCGCACACACCACCATTAGCAGGAAGGTGATGCCCTCCATGTATGAGGCATGCAGGGAGTACTTGAGGGAGGAACTGCACAAGGCAGGGCCTCAGGTGGCCTTGCACTTCAACTCCAACATCTGGAACAGCCAGGGTGGAGATCACACCTACCTCCTGGTCACAGGGTACTGGTGTGATCAGTCAGGCCATTGGTGAACTCTTCTCCAAGCCGAGGTGCTGGATGAGTCCCACACAGCAAAGGAGGCCATGGTGCCCATGAACGGCATGGTACGGGGGTTGCTTGTTGAGGCCACTGAGCCCCTAAGCGCTGGTGATGCCTTCTTCAGCCAGGTGATCCCCATTGTGAGGGAAGTGGAGAACCAAATGGAGAAGTTCCGGGGGATCAATGTTCCTGGCTGGGGCAGGCCGCTGTCACCCGACATGCAGGCACTGGTGAGGTGGCTGAAGGAGGGCATCAGGAGACGGCTGGATCCCTTACAGTCCAGTACTGTCCACATGCTGGTAGGCATGTGTGACCCGAGGGTGAAGGGGAACATGTACATGGGCAGCATCAGAACCCTTGATCACTGGACACAGGTGCTGGTTAACAAAGTTAGGGAGACAGAAGGACAGAGGCGAGGGTGTGTGGAAGAGGGGGATCCACTTTCCCATGCCAGCACTCCCAGCACCAGGACTGCCACTGGCACCAGCACCAGCCAGTCTCCTCCATGTCAGCCACTGTCAATGTGGGCCAGGGGCATTTCTTCAATGCTGGGGTCCAAACGCACCAGACTGCAGCCTCAGGCAGGTAGCGCCAAGGCTTTGATGGCTACCTATCTCACCTAGGATGTGGAGCCATTGGATTGCAACCCCTTGGCCTACTGGGCAAGTCACAGCCAGATGTGGCAGGATTTGGCCATGGTTGCCCAGCAACACCTGTCCTGTCCACCAACCAGTGTTCCAAGCGAGAGGGTGTTCAGCATTGCTGACGATGTTGTGACACCCCACCACACCTCCTTGGATCCTGGTTTGGTGGAGCAGCTGGTGTTCTTGAAGGTGAACCTCCCACTGCTGTGGTTCCCCAAGCTCCACCTGCAGATGGACTGAGTGCCACCCTCTTCACTCTGTCTGCACCAATTTCCTTTTTAATTTTTTTTTTTTAAACAGTTAATGACCCGCTCTCAGCTGGAGGAGGCACTCACTGTATTATCAGCCAAAAAAGGAAGAACATGTCCCTGCTGAGCTCACTCCCCTGCCAGGACTAACTTGGAGGTATGGAGTGGGGCCATGGGGAAGGAGGAGGCCCCAGGTCCTGGACATGACCACTAAAACTGCACTCTGCCAGGGTAGGGAGGCCTGGTGGGACTGCTGGCAGCACAGCAGCCCTGTAAATGCCAGAAGCAATGATCCTCTGGTGAAAGGTGGATAGGAAGTGCCACAACCTCCATCTAATGCATGCATGCATACAGTCCTGGCTGGGGAAATCCCAGACCTGGCACATCTTTGACAGGCCTGAGGCTTGCTGGTTGCAGTGGAGTTGTGAGGCTCCAGGTGAGCTCAGCTTAGCTGCCTGGGACGTCAGCTTTTACATTGAAAAACCCTTTGTCAAGCTGAGGAATCACCTGCAGTTGGTATGTCTGCTGGTCGTGGATGGAAGGAATAGTAAAGAAGGTAGAGGCTGGCCTGGCATGCAATGCAGGCAAGAAAGCCAGTCAGTGAAAATGGAAATGGAGGCGTCAGGGGGTGAGGGATAGGCTGGGGTGGGGGTTGGGGGAAGGGGGATGTAGCAGTGCAGGCAAAAGTACAGAGGTGCCTGGGAAGTCAGATGTCTGGCAGGTTGCAGTGTGTCAAAATCCCACTGCCTATATTGAGTCCATGAGTTTCTGTACTTAGGAGGCTGAAGAAGTGAAGTTCACATGCTTGGCTATGAAAAGTGGTTTGTAAATTGTTTCCTCTCAGGATCAAGCCTGAGAGACTTGAGGCAGAGTGTTTTTTTGGTGAGAAATGTGCCCCCACAGGTAGTTGGGTATTGTTGTCTTTGATAGATTCTGGTGTGCAACTTGTGGGGGTACTGGAGAGAGTTGGCAGGTTTTATGTTTTGAATTTAGGAAGTTGGCTTGAGTTCTGGCAATGAGGTTAGATGCTTGTTTGAATTTACAAACCACTTTTCAGGGCCAGGCCTATGAAATTCACTTCTTCAGCTTGCTAGGTATAGAAACTCTGGAATGCTGACATACCGCAACCTGCTGGACATCTGACTTTCTAGGTACCTCTGCACTTTTGCCTGCACGGCTACATCCCCCTTCCCCCTACCTCCCACCCCAGCCTGTCCCTCACCCCCTGATGCCTCCATTTCCATTTTCACTGACTGGATTTCTTGCCTGCATTGCGTGCCAGGCCAGCCTCTGCCTTCTTTACTATTCCTTCCATCCAGGACCAGCAGACACACTAACTGCAGCTGATTCCTCAGCCTGACAAAGGATTTTTCAACCTGAAAGCTTCCTAAGATATATTTCTCTAACTATTTGGGGTTTTTTAATAATAAACATATAAACATAAAAACACAAGATAAGCCATCACACACCATGAGTAACATATATCCAACACAACCTCTTTACCTTTTGCTTTCAATTCCTTTATAAAAGGAAAGGCTCTGTGACAGTGTGGCTAGGCTACCAGAGATGCTGCTGGTGTGACTGTGCTTGTGCTGCTCACTCACTAAGATATTTTATATCTGCTGCTGTTTACAGTAATGGACCAAGTGAGGCTGTAGGGGAGGAGGAGCCTCACTGGGTCACAACACTGCCATGTTGTGCAGAGGCCGCAGTGCCAGGAAAGGTGCACCTGAAGAGAAATACACACATACACACACACACTGAGTTGCACAGTGAGGGTGCACCTAACAAACATGCACTAGGTAGATTTAATAGATTTCATAGATTTCTAGGGTCAGAAGGGACCTTGTAGTTTATTGAGTCCAACCCCCTGCTCTAGGCAGGAAAGAGCACTGGGGTCCAATAACCACAGCTAGGTGCCTGTCCAATTTTTTCTTGAATACCTCCAAGTTAGGGGAAAGCACCACCTCCCTTGGAAGCCAGTTCTATATTTTGGCAACCCTCATCGTAAAGAATTTCTTCTTGATATCCAATCTAAATCTACTCTCCTTTAGTTTGCAGCCATTATTTCTAGTAACCCCAAGGAGTACCCTGGTAAATGGAGTATTCCCTATTCCCTGCTAACCCCCCATGATGAGATTTTAGACAGCCATGAGATCACCTCTCAGCCTTCTCTTGTGGAAGCTGAAGAGATTCAGGTCCCTCAGTCTGTCTTCATAGGATCTTACCTACAGGCCCTCAACCATGCGAGTAGCCCTCCTCTGGATCCTCTCAAGGTTATCCACATGCCTCCTGAAGTGCAACACCCAAAACTGGACCCAGTACTCCAGCTGTGGCCTGACCAGTGCTGCATACAGGGGAAGTATCACCTCCCTAGACCTGCTCATGATGTACCTGCTAATGCAAGAAAGAGTGTGGTTAGCCTTACTTACTACCTCATCACATTGGCGACTCATGTTCATTTTTGCATCGACCAAGACTCCAAGATCCCTTTCCACAACCGTGGCACTCAGAATGGTACTTCCCAGTCTATAGATGTCTTGGAGAGTCTTTCTCCCCAGGTGCAGCACTTTGCACTTATCCTTGTTAAATTGCATCCTATTCTGATCTGCTCACTTCCCCAGTCTATCCAAATCCATCTGGATTCGCTCCCTGCCCTCCAGTGTGTTTACTGAGCCCCATATTTTGGTGTCATCTGCAAATTTAGACAGAGTGCTTTCAACACCCCCATCCAAATCACTGATAAAGATATTGAAGAACACTGGTCCAAGGCCAAAGCCCTGGGGAACACCATTGCCTACATCTCTCCAGGGAGAACTCCCCCCATCCACCACCACTCTCTGAGTGTATCCCGTAAGCCAGTTTTTCACCCACCTTACTGTGAAAAAATCCACATCACAGCTACTCAGTTTGCTTGTAGAATTGGGTGCAACACTGTGTCAAAAGCCTTTTTCAAGTCCAAGTAGATAACATCTATCTCCACCCCTGCATCTAAGCACTTCATGACCTGGTCATAAAAAGAGATCAGGTTAGTCAGGCAAGATCTGCCTGCTATAAACCCATGCTGGTTTCCCCTTAACATTGTATTACCCACTGGTCCCCTACAAATGTGATCCTTTATGATCTTTTCTAAGGTCTTGCCAAGAATAGAGGTGAGACTAACTGGCCTATAATTACCCAGGTCCTCCTTCCTCCTCTTCTTGAAAATAGGGAACACATTGGCCCTTTTTCAATCTTCTGGGACCTGTCCTGAGTACCACGAGCACTCAAACAGTTGTACCAGTGGTTTTCCTATGACACCGGCCAATTTCTTTAGTACCCTTGGGTGAAGAGTACCGGGGCCTGCAGACTTAAATATGTCCACCCCCTCCAAGTGCCCCTTCACTAGGTCAATGCTAACCGTAGGTGGATTGGTATTTCTCTCATGCCAGAATAAAGTCTTATTGGGAAGCATGTTTGTATCCATGTCCAGGAACACAGATACAAAGAAGACATTTAAAAGCTCTGCTTTATCCCTCATATCTGTTATGAGTTGCCCTAGACCATTCTGTAGAGGCCCTTCTTCTTGATCCCTATGTACTTAAAGAAGGGCTTTTTGTTACTTTTAATCTTTGTTGTCAACTTGAGTTCTGTATCTGCTTTGGCCTTCCTCACTGCTTTCATGCAAGCATGAGCCAAGCAGGTGTACTCTTCCTTGGTGTCCACCCCCTGTTTCCACAGCCTGAAAACCTCTCTTTATCTCTGAAGGTTCTCCTGGATTTCCCTGGTCAGCCAAGAAGGTTTTTTGGCTCTTTGGCTCCCTTTGTGTGAACTGAGATGGTGCCCCTCTGTGCCTGCAGGATCAGTCCCTTGAGGAACTCCCACCCTTCTTGGACTTCCAGCTCACAGATGTGATTACCCCTCAGTCCCACTCTAACTAATCTCCTAAGCTCATTGACGTTGGCCTTCTGGAAGTCTAGAAGTTTTGCCGTACCAGTTGTCTTTTCCACTTTTCTCCGGGAAAAAGGATCTCCTACTTGAGAGGAAAGAAGGGCCTGACAGTTCAGTTTGGCTACCTGAGATGCTGCCACTGGTGCTACCGGGTGCTGAGTCACCTAAGTTATTTTTACCTGCTGCTGTTTACAGTGGTGGATCAGTCTGAGGCTGCAGGGGAGGAGGAGACCTCACTGGGGCACACTGCCATGGTGTGCAGAGGCCCCAGCACCAGGAAGGGTGAACCTGAACACAAATACACACACACACACACACACACACACACACAGAGTTGCGCAATGACAGCGCACCTAACAGACATACACTAGGTGCTCCTACTTGAGAGGAAGGAAGGGCCTGACAGTTCAGTTTGGCTGCCTTAGATGCTGCTGGTGCTACTGGTGCTGACTGCTGAGTCACTAAGTTATTTTTACCTGCTGCTGTTTATAGTGGTAGACCAGACTGAGGCTGTAGGGGAGGAGGAGACCTCACTGGGGCACACTGCTGTGTTGTGCAGAGGCCCCAGCACCAGGAAGGGTGCACCTGAACACACACACAGTGTCACCCACCCATGTCATGAGTTTTGCCTGCCTGGCCCCAGAATCCAGACTCCCCCTAAACCTATCTCCTTGACAGCTGGCAGGCTTCATGGCTTCAGCAGGGCCTAGCAGGCCTGCAGTAGTTTTTTTCACCCCCCTGTGCCCTAAGACAGATACAGCTGGCAGACTTCGTGGCCACAGCAGGGCCTAGCAGGCCTGCAGTTTTCACTGCCCCCCCCCCCCCCCCATGCCTTAACACACACATAGTGTCATCTATGTCATGAGTTTTGCTTGTCAGCAGTTTGAAGTGCAGTTTCCCAGAAACCCCTGTACCTATCTTCTTGAAACTTGGTAAGACTTGTGGCCTCAGCAGGGGCTACCAACTCTGCAGTTTTTACCCCGCTGTGGCTTAACACACACACACATGTGACATGAGTTTTGCTTTCAGGAATTTGAGGTGCAGTTTCCCAGAAATCCCTGCACCTATCACCTTGACACATGGCAGGCTTTGTGGCCTCAGCAGGGTCTACTACCCCTTCGATTTTCATCCAAATCAGTCAAAAAATAACAGAGTTACAGATATTTAATTGATTCCCCATTATACTTTATGGCCAAATCTCCAAATCAGCACCAAATCTTCTGAAGATGATTCAGCTGAATCTAATTGGAAAAGCGATCTGAATCGAATTGCTGGCATCCAAATTGGCCAAATACAAATCGAATAGTTCCCTATTTGCATAGGCCTAGTGTCCAGACAGACCATGCTATGTCTTCATGTGCTAGCCTGTATTAGCTCAGGGCTTCACACGGTGTAGTAAGCCCCATGCTATACTACTTATGCTATACTACTTACGATCTAGCATGTGCAGAACTAGAATGAGGTGTCTGGGAGCAGAGCTGCTTAGAGTTATAGACATACCACATAAGCGTACACTAGGATGTCAAATCCACATTAGAAAGGATGTGCATGCTCTTGAAGAGAGAGAGACTTTACAGCTTAACTATCACATTAGGTGCCCATGTCTAAAATTCAGACTCTCAAAACCCCTACGTAACCTTAATGGCACCTAAATCAACCTATGTGTCTAAGTTAAAGTCAAGACTACTAGGTGCCTATATTGCTGTCACTGGGCATATGCAGAACTGCCTGCTGTTCATCTCATTCCTAAACCCAGTAGGCAGTTACTTCACCTGTAGGGTCCTGGTTGGAAGGCATGACTAATCCTATTTAAAAGACATCTAGTTTTGAAGAGGAGGGAGAGTGATGATGGTGCCCCCTTACATTATGCAGTTAGAATACTCACCTGAGAGGTGAGATACCCAGGATGCATTCAGAAAGAGGTCTTTTTGCAGGAAAAGACAGGCCTGATTTAGGCACCAGGCTCCAGGAAAAGGTTCATAATTTGCAGAACAGGGCTTCAGCCACCACATTTGCCCCAGCATTTCCTATTGCCTGTCATACACAGACCCCTGTTCAACATGCTGGCTTTTGTGAATTCCATTTGTAAGCACCCACCTCTTTCATATATTCATGTAAAGGTAGTTGCATTGATCCTGCTGCATCCAGGGCAATCTATGTCTGGCAGAGCAGGAGTTGACATGTGTCCTACAGGAAAGGAATTTTATAAAATTTCATGGTTATTTGTTCAGTTGCTTTTTGAGGAAATTTGTCAACTTCGAAGCTTTTTCTGTGTAATATTTTCCTTCATTTGGTTTCCTCTTGCAATTTTCTTTCTTTCCATTTCTGATGCCATCCCAGCCAGTCTATTGATTTAATAATGAAAAATTAAGAAATGTAGAAAGTACTGAGGACTAACAATGTAAATGCTATTAAAACCATATATTCTTAAACAAGACCCTGCTTCAGCACCGCCTTATATACAGGGCTTATTTTTCCTCTCAAACAATAACTGAATTAAATCAATGGAATCACAGTGTAATTGGAGAATCAGGCCCATTGCTCATTTTGCAAGAATTAAAGGCTAGGTTTTGCAGTAGACTTCACTTCTAAATGACAAGATATATGGGTGTGATTCTGTATATGCATGTAGATATCTGTGAGTGTGTGTGAACCACTGCAAAAATTTTAAGGTCTGCATAGCCTTACACCCAAAGAAACTCCATATTGCCAAAATGTCTTTTGAATGAATTAATGATGTCTCAGATTACACATGGGATTACACATAACTCTGGTGATCACTTGTTCAAGTACATTGCGTTGAATTGTTCCCTCAGCTTGGTCACAGAAATGGAATTTCTTCTTATGGCATTCAGGTGGCAAATAGTTGAACAATCTACTATTCTCTGAAGCACTACATAGGAATCATTGCAAATGAATGTCAAGTGAGTGTTTCCCAACCTGGTTTCCTGCAGCAGCAGAAAAATGATGTAAGAGGATGTTGGTTCTGGCCCTCTTCTATTTCTATGCAATATGATCTTTGGGAAAACATAGGAAAAAAAGAGAGAGAGAAACAGCAAATGAGCACAAACCTACTTTTACTAAAATTATTCACCTTTATGTATGGGAAATATTTTCCATGTCTCCAAACTGCAGTAAATGTTGACATGTTACAGTGCAAATTTAAATTATATCTCACTATAATCCCTAATGCACTAAATAAATGGCATGTGGCTATACCTGGCTATAGTAATTTTCTTGCTGGCTCTGATTTTTGTTGTATTTACTATCCTTGTCTCTGAATTTGTTACAGATTGCTGTTTATTATTTTGGGAAACTATTACTTTACATATGAAATAGCATTTCCTATGTAGAGTTGAGATCGTCTCACATGGGAAGCACTTTCGATCCTAGTCCGACAATTTGCAAAACATTTTTTTTTAATGGATTCCTGTTAAATGCAGTGAAAAATCATTTAATTGAATTAATGGTTATTCAAAATGCTACACACCTGTTGAGCAAATACTTCTGAGTCTACAGTTCCTTGCAAATGTATGTATTTTTCACTGTATTGCTTGATTAGATAAATCATGTGATAATTTTTTTATTCCCCGATTGGGTAATTTTCATCACTAATCAACACAGAACAAGTTATGATTTGAGAATTTTACAACCAAATATATTCACTCTGTTGATTTATGTCTTGTTAAGTCATGTTATTGTGTGAGGTCCCTGACCCAAGGGACTAATTCAGAATCCAGGTCTACAGGGGCTAGACTCACAAGAGGGATACTGGCACATTAATGCTTCCTTAGGTGCCTAAATTTAACATTTAGTGCCTTTAGCATTTATGTAGATTGTAAGGCCAGAAGGGACCTCAGAAGATCATCAGATCCAGTCCCCTGCACCAAGCAGGAAAGATAACTGTGGAGGGGGTAGGTGACCCCAGGAAGGTGACTGTCTAGTCTCCTCTTAAAGATTTCCAGGGTAGATAATTGCACCAGCTCTGGAGGGGGCTTATTCCACAGTCTGGACCAAGGTTCCCTCTAAACTGAGTGTGTGCATGGCTGTGCATAATTTAAAATCTTGCTGCGCACTAAATTTTTATGCTGTGCACCCACCCAGAGAGGAGATGGGCACAGAGTGCAGCAGAGGCACCCTGGATGGCATGGGACACTTACCAGAGGTAAGCTCCTCACACGGGGCAGGCAGCCAGCCGCTCCTCCCCAAGGCGAGGCAGGGGCAGGGACGGGGCTGAGACTGAGGCAGAGTGCTTCCTCGCTCCCCAAGGTGAGGCGGGGGCTGGGGCTGGGGGCTGGCACCGGGGAACTGCTCTTCCAGCTCCAGGGAACTGCTCCACTCCCCAGCCCCAACGCCATGTGCCTTCTTGCTCCTGGAGGTGAGGCAGGGGTGGGGGCTGGGGCAGGCTAGCTAGCACTCAATAGAGTTGGATCCTCAGCAAGGGAGATCCTTTTTAGTCTGACCCATCTCTGCACTAAGATGTAGGTAACTAAACTGCTTGTAAAAACAGTTTCAAAGAACACAGGTAGAAGAAGCAGTGTTTGTTCACAGGTTTATGAGCTGGAGGGGTGAGGGGACATAAAACATAGGACCACAATTGAGTTAGAATCCTGAAAAATGCAAGAAATCCCCCCAAATCTTCACATGCAGCTATCAGGTAAAATATCCCAAGAACATCCTGTAACCTGCCAGAGGCAAAAGCAGAGGAGGGGAGAGCACTACTAATGCAACAGAGAAGTAGTATCAAATGTATGCTTATCAGATCCTGAGAAAATGACCGTGCTCCATGATACAAAGGAAGACAGTTTTCAGTCAGTGATTGAACTTTATAGAAAGCAAACCATTTCACAAGTCCATTTCTATTTCATTGTTTGTTTTTTTTAATTGGGAAAAGTTAAAATATTTTTTTGAACTGATGATGCTGAAACCTCTCCATCATGTAGAAACATTTGGCTTTGGTAATATTGTTATGATTCATTTCATTTGGACTTTTACAATCTGTTAATGGGACACTATATATTATATTTTATAAATATATTATATTTACCATTTATATGATATAAGAATGAAAAAACCCAGGATTTAATTGACTGTGTTGAGTTATGATCCTAAAAGGAATCTACATGGTTACAAAATGCACAGTACTGGTTCTAGCACTAATTTCCTGTAGGGGAAATTAAATGTAGGGGAAATTTCCTCAAAGGGGAAATAAAATGGTGACTGCTTGGGGAGCATCAGCATAAATGCAGGGAAAGAATATACAAATAAGCAGTGAGCAAGAATGTAATTCTGGGGTGAGCTGATGTGGTGCGCACCAAAAGGGGGAGGTGGGACCAATTCAGGAACGTACCAATGCAGTGCACTCATGGACTGATGCGGTGCACTCATGGACCACTACACCTTAGAGGGAATGTTGGTCTGGACACCCTGACTGTGAAGAAGTTTTCACTAATGTTGAACCTGAATTTATTTTCTAGGAGTTTGTGGCCATGACTCCTGGTTTTCCCCTCGGGTGCCCTGGTGAACAGTTGCTCACTGAGCCCTCAATGTACTACCCTAGTGTAATGGTAAGCTGCTACCAGGTCCCCTCTCAGCCTTCTTTTCCTCAGGCTGAAGAGTCTCAGATCCCTTAGCCTTTCCTTGTATGGCTTGCCTTTTAAGACTCTGATCATAGGGGTGGTTCTTTTTGGACTCTCTCAAGATTGTCCACATCCTTGTTAAAGTGTGGTGCCCAGAACTGGATGCAGTATTCCAACTGCGGTCTCACCAGTGCTGAGTAGAGCAGAAGAATTACTTCTTTAGTTTTTCTGGACATGCATCGATTGATGCATGCCAGAGTATTATTTACCCTACTGGCTACAGCATCACACTGCCGGCTCATATTTATACTGTGGTCTATTATTACCCCCAGGTTCCTTTGATTCATGGTGTTAGTCAGTCTCATACCACCAAGCCTGTAGGTATGTTGGGTGTTGTTCATCCCGAGGTGGAGTACTTCACATTTCTTGATGTTGAACTTTATCAGGTTTTGATCCACCCAACTTGCTAGCCTGTCTAGGTCCACCTGTATCTATAGCCTATCCTCAAGTGTGACCATGTTTCCCCATAACTTGGTGTAACCTGCAAACTTGGCAAGTGAGCTCTTTACCCCCACATCCAAATCATTAATAGAGATGTTGAAAAGTACTGGACTGAGCACCAACCCCTGCAGAACACTTCTGCCCACTTCTCATCAGAATGACACAGATCCATTTACTACAACTCTCTGGGTCCTATCATGCAGTCAGTTTCTCACCCACTTGACTGTCTCTGAGTTAAGCCCACAATCCTCCAATTTTCTCATGAGGACATAAAGGGATACTAAATCAAAGACCTTTTGGAAGTCATGGTATACAATGTCAATCTGCTCTGTCATGTCCAGATGGTGAGTTACATGGTCATAGAAGGAGAGGTTGGTAAGGCAAGACCAGCCTGATCATAGAACCCTCGTCATGTGCTCCCTAACACTACAGGAATCTCAAATCTACACTGCATATGTTTCTTCATGAGTGACTGATGCCTCCTGAATCTGGGGGGGCACCCACAGAAGCTGCCAATGGTGGCGGCCCTGTGGGGGGGGGGGGCACCAGTCATACTGACAGCATCAGTATCGACCATTGGGGGGGCACTGGCTATACAGTCATTATCATTCATTCCTGATCAAACATATCATTTATTCCCTGACTTAATGATAATACATATACAAAGATATAGATCATCATTGTTGGCAGCCACAGGTCTTGGGAGACCACGGAGACTGCATCTTTGGTAGTTTACCAGGCACCACAGCTTCTTGAGTGGTGGAGGAGTCCAATGCTCAACAGGCAGACCTCCAGCAAGTTGCACATACAAACTTGGTTGAGCTTGCACTGGCATGCCGAGTACCATTTTGTCTTGCCTGCCTCTGATGCTTCTTCTCTAGCTCATCATTGACCCTCTCCATCTCCAGGCAATGTAGGCTCTACTTCATGGCAGTTTTCCACTCGCAGCAATCCAAAATGATTGATTCCTAGCATTAGCCATTGATGTGCAGGTTATGAAGGTTTTTCTTGAAGACATCAATAGAACAGAGTTTGAGCCATCCAAGTTGATGTTTACTGTTGCCAAATATCAACTTGAATGGTCCAGACTCTGACAGGACAGAGATCTGTGTTTAAGTCCTGCCTCCAAATCAGGTGGAAACAGGATGGGGACCTGGGTTTCCCATATTGCAGTTGAATGTTTAATCACTAGGCTACTAAATACAAGGAGGGACACTACTGTCTCACTTCTTAAGAAGAAGGTATCTGACCTAGTTTAAATGTTTAATTTCAGGAGAAGGTTCAGGCCTACGCATCTAGATTTAGATAACTAAGGGTACATGCACATTGTTCAAATTGATGCCATTCCAAGGCATACCACATCCATTTCATTGTGCTGCCTAGTTCCTGAACCTCTGCTGAGAGGCAAGGCTTGTATGGTTTGTAGATACAGCCCCATTAATATGACATATTGCTTCTGTTCAGCATGTCTCAATACGGTGCTGCCTTGTTCAGTCTTTGTGTCTAGGAAGGGCTAAGTCCTATCTTTCTCCTCAGCAGGAGGTCAACTTTGATAGATCCTGTGAAACCTATTATTTAGAAACTGACTCCTCTACATTTTATATAAGGTAGTCAGATACTTCACTTACAGTTTTGGGTTACAGAACACTAGATGGCAGGGAATCTATAGTGTAAACATTGCAAATCTAGTTGTGTGTACCTTTGGGAAAGGGCTAAGCATTTTAATTCCTTAATTTAGTAGGAATTTAGGCTATGCAGGGTTTTTTTAGATACGCAACACCTTGCTGTACAGGGCCCTAACACAATACGAGCTATGAATTAAAAAAATTCCTGATCAAACATATTATACAGAGTTTGCTTTCCAGGAATATTTAAGCATCCAAGCCTAAATTTGGCATTTAATGTGTATTCATCCTAGTAAATCTCAAGCACTCAAGCATTCATGAAAAGTAACTATGAAAGGTTCGTTAATATGGTTGAACTGAAATTCCTTTTTGAATGAATATTCATGGGCAATTTTTTCCATTATTTGCTCAGCTGTAGTTAGATTAATTAGAACTCAAGTTCCTATATATCCATCATTGTCTGCCAAAATTTGGTAGCTGCCTCTTAACACTCCATATGACATGTTTATTTTGGGGTTTTTTTGGGTTTTTTAATACTTGGATAAGAAAATTCCAATGTATTACGATTGCTTCCCTATTTGCAAAAGTAGAATGTGCTCAGACAGTTTGATACAATGATGTAGAAATGTCCAGAGGCAAAAAGGATGTTGCTATGAGGGAAAGAGGAAGACTTTTCTTATAAAGTGTAAAATTACAGCTTATCTAGTGTTATTCAAGATTTTATTATTGAAGTTAATAGGACAATCCAGGTTCTTAAAAGTAAGAATGTGCATATTCCATATAAAACAGCCATACCTTACTGAAATTTATATGATTGCTACCAAAGATCAGAAATATTAAATATATACCATAAAGTTTGTCATGAGGGTTAAAGATATAACCCTCATACACACACATACACACACACACACACACAAACATGTTACACTTTTCTTCATGTGTTTCTTTTGCCTTCATTTGCCAGATAAAAAACATAATACATAAGGAAGGATATAAAACCATATTCTCACAGCCCATTTTGCCCATTTTATTAAGTTGTAAATTTTGCTCTCTTTGCCAGGACTGTATGTATGCAATTTATTTTTCAAAAATGCAATATAAATTCTAAAGATTAAATTTTCCCTTCGATTGTTGTGCAAACAGCTTTCTTTTTTTCTTTGCCCCTCTCCATTCTTGTAAAGTGAGGATTCCTTGATGATTTTACTCACATAATATTTTAGATGCAATTTTTGAAAAATATCAGCTGCTAGTGGAGGAACAATTTTTATATTGCTTGTAATAGAATAATCTTATTGTTAATAAACAATTGAGCTATATTAAAGTGCTATAATCTTTTTGAATGAGGCATTATGGTTCCGAAGCCTATATTCTTTTTCAAAGAATTGTCTTTAAAAATTAAGCCTTAAAGCTCCAAAGCTGTTTTATGACTATTGACTCCTTGCAAAAGAAGTGTTTTTTCCTTTTTCTTTTCCTCTTAAAATAAGGTTATTTAGTTCATCTAAAGCTACAGAAAGTAATTTAGATAAAAATATTTCCATCTGGGTGCCTAAGCCTTAGGCACTAAATACACATTTAGGTATCTAAATGAGAAGTCTTGGCTTTCAAAAGCGCGGAACATCTATTACTCATACGTATTGCAACACATTTATAAAACTAGACCAATTTAGGTCATTACAAATTATTAAAGAAATGAACCTAAAGTGAGATCTATCACTGAACTAAATGTAAACTGCAGATTCCTGGGTATAGAAAATTGTAGGGCAGGTTACCCTGGCTGGGGTAGGGAGGCTTTGACCAGCTCTGAATTGGCCTCAGCAGCCTTACCTGGGGACCTGGGGGCTTCCTGGGGTTGCAGCAGCAGCAATCCTCCTGCTAGGAGCCTGGCCAATGCTGGAGAATGGCTTTGGGTGGCCAGGCTCTGGTTTTGAGTGGCACGTACTGCCCTTGCATGCGCCACTCTGCTCTTTTTTTTTTCCATAGGTTTTTTTGACCCTAGGATCTCCTGGGATCAAAAAAACTCCCTGTACTCCTACCTTGCAGCATGGAGAACAGCTGAATGTGCAGTATGTGGTACCACAGACCTGTCCATTACACCACATACCTCACAGACATGCTTGTCTGGATGCGGCCTAGGTGTGCATGCCATCAGAAAGACCAGCTGCTTTGTGGAGTTGTGGTATAAGAGGCAGCTGGCAATGTACAACAGGTGTTTGGGTTTGGATCTCCAGAAAATGCATTATGAAGCCTCAGCAGACATATAAGGCTACTAACACTGGTAGATCTTACACATACACATTTTCAAAGACAATTATGTTTTCAGTAGATTTGAATTACTTCCCATGAAGCTTCAGAAACTTGATTTTCCAGGAAGCAGGAAAAGGAAGTTCTTAATTTGTGGCATGGGGTAATTAAGCCCTGTGATCACTTTCTATTTTGTAAAATACTCTCCATGATCTCGTTGCAGAATTTGATTCTGGAGTCAAAAGGAAATTATTTGAATAGTAAGGGAAATTAACCCTTTGACTATTTTAACCTAGAGCTCTGATTCACTGATTAAAGATGATGATTTAAATCAAGACAATATCCTGGTAAAAGATTTACTATAGTTCAAACAAAAGTTATAAATTTAATCCAGAAGTTGTATGGCTTTATTAAGCAGGAGGTCTGATTAGATTATCATAATTGTCCCACCTAACCTTATTTAAGAATCAATTTATAAAATCAGCAGCAACATCTTTTACCTTGGTGTTCTGCCATGATCAGTAACTACTATTTGCTAAGGCCCCATTTACATTCAGAGAAAAACCTTATTTTTTAGGGCTGTCCAACTTCTAAGTAGACAGGGACCATACACTAGGGCTGTGCAAAATTTCTTTGGCCATTTCATTTCAACACTGTTTCAACTCATTTTGAGGTTGAAACAGCAAAATCCAAATGAAACAAGGGGCTTTGAAACAGCCTCCAAACAAAGCGAGGTTAGCTGAAATGTCTCAAAAGTTGAAATGTTTTGACCATAGCGCTGGGGAAATGAACTCAGCCTGGCTGGGCTGAGTTCCCAACCCCAGCATGACGATCATGCTGGGGAAATGAACTCAGCCCAGCACGACCATTGGACTGGGGATGGGAAGTCAGCCCAGTTGGGATGATTCCCCATCCCTGGCCAAATCTTGTGCCAGGGATGGGAAGTCAGTCCAGCTGGGCTGACTTCCTGTCCCCGGCTGATCTAGCGAAACAACGAAACAGAGTCGAAACAGCCTTACTGTTTAGACAAAGCAAAAAATGAACAGCTGTTTCAAATCAAATGAAATTTTGTATCAAACGAAACACTGTTCCTTTGAAACCTTGTAACTCGAGGCAAAATGGAATGGTGCCATTTCACACAGCTCTACCATGTAGGCCACACTAGTAGGGGGATGTTTGCCTCAGGGGCTGCTCTAGTGAGAGCTGCAGGCTTCTGGCTCCATCTCCCTCACATTGCAGAGCTTCATGTACAGGCAGCACTTGCACTGCATGGAAACGCAGCCCTCACCTCACTCCCTTGCTAAGCAGCTGGAGGGATAAGGGGAGCAACAGCTACATAAGAGCCTGGGGTGGAAGGTTACTCATTAACCCCTCATTGGTCACATGCAGCTCAGAGGGCCAAAATTATGCCAAAATTATATCACTTGTATCTGCCTTGTACCACAGATCATTTCCTAGATTTAACCCCTGCCCTAGATGGTTCTAGTATTACAAATGCCTGTCATGCTTATACTCCCTCTCATGTTCACACACAGAAGCATACAAAGGTTGACAGGTGTTCTCACTGCCTAAGCAATGGTGAGCACTATGTTTTCTACCAGTTTTCAGTACCAGGGTAGGTGCTGAGCACTAATGATGAGATTAAAGGAAATCTCTATGCTTTCAGAAATATCACATGAACCTCAATTTGACTTGTGTGTTATTCTGTTTGGCTATGGGATGCACATAAATTGAAGGAGGCTGTCAGCCAAGACAGGACCAAAAAAATCTCCAAAACACACAGCTCCCCCTCCCCGCCCCCCCCCCCCCCAAACCTCAGGAGCCAAAACAAAGACAGAAATAAGCTCCTTTAAGGGACTAATTTGTGAAACTATTAATTAGAGAATAGCTCTCCTGGCAAGATTTATTCTTTCTAAGACTGAGCCTGGAATCAAAGGGGATTCCAGAACTTTGAAAGATCAGAGGCCTAGAGAAGAAGGAGGGGTTGATTAATCTGTCAACAGAGATTGCTCAGAGTGTCTCAGTACCTGCTAACAGGGGAGCAGGGAGGCATACTGGTAAAGAGCCACAGAAAGTTCAGCAAGCTGGATGTTTCTTCCAACCCAGTGATGGAGGTAACTGGCACTTAAAAGCTTTCAAAGAAGGAATCAGGTTTAGGGAAGAGGAGATATGTGGAAAATTTTATTTTTGATCTCCTTGCTTTATGTGTTATGTACCTTTGGGGGAATAAATAACACTGTTTTTTGAAGAAGCTGTTTTCAAGTCACTTCAATCATTTGTTTTCACAGGTTGCTAGAAGGAAGTTCTTAGAAGGGCTCAACACAGTTAAGCCTGTCAGGTAAACTCTAAGGGTCAGATCCTATTCCACTCTGTTCATGTCCCTGAATGTCTATTAATTTTCTAGCATGCTTCCATCTTAGCTTTAAGATTAAATCACTAAAACAATGAGAAACTGTACTAACAGTTTTTCAGAAACTTGTGCAGAGCAGAACATGACTGCATTTAGGCACGTAAATCTATTTAGGTGCCTAATAGCTGGAATAGAATCTAGCCCCAAGTATATCTGATAAAGAAGGTACATCTCACCCTGAGATGCATCAAAGATTGGAAAAAAATCTGGGTTCCTCTCTGAGAAAGGTGAAGGTAACAAGACCTTTTCCCAAAGATGTCATCTGAAAGGAGCTAAAATGATCTAATTCACGGTTTAACCAGCAACTGTAACATCTGGGTCACAGTGCTCCTGCCTATTCTTCAGTAAGAGAGAGCTAGCACTCCCAGAGTAATGTCAATAGGGGTAGGGCCACATGTTCAGTTTAACACTTAACAGGCTAAAATTACACATTACATTTAGACCAATGCTTAATCTGTGGAAGGTAAGTTTAAAGGTATGGTCTAAGTGTAACATGCAATTTCATCCATACTAAGTGCACTTAAAACTCAAGCAGCTATATGCTCAAACCATTTAACACCTGTTAAGTACCATCTTAGCATTGCAAAGTTGTTCCCTTTCAGGCAAGAATTATCTTTTAACACATCTTAACTTTAATAGCTCACTACTTCACCATGATTGTAATTGTTACAAGTGAACTTTTGACATCAGCCTAGCTTTAATACATTCCAGCACATTTGCAACTGTTGCAGGTGACAAGGCCACCAGTTAGCCATCATTGCTTGAACACCCAACAAGAGTCAGAGCTAGTACTATTTAAAGCAGGCCCGTGAGCAACCAAGGTAGTCAGGGCTAACTTTATGGAAAATGGCCCCCTGGGTGAACTTGTATTGTTAACTTCCATCCCCAACCCCAGGTCAGTGGTGCTGCTGCAGGCAGAGGCAGAGGCAGGGGCACAGGGCACAGTCTGTTGGGGAGGCACAGTGGCATAGTACGCCAGGCAGGCAGGCACTGCTGCAGCTGTATAAGAGCAAGGCAGGTGGACGGGAGCAGCTACTACCTTGCTCACACGTTTGCGGCCCTGCTTCTTCTGAGCAGTGGTTGGAGGTGGGGGGTGGACTGGGCTGGGAACTGCTTCTTCTGCCTGGGGTTGGGATCAACTGGGGCAGGGCAGGGCAGGGGGAGAGTGATGCTGTGAGCGTGGGCTGCTGACATGTGAGCGCATGGTTTGTGGTGCCCCCCTGACCATGGTGCCCTCTGCCCTCTGAGGAGGACCATGGCACCTTGGGCAGTTGCCCACATCATCCACACATAAGGTTGGTCCTGAAGGCAATGAACCATTTATACCCACATTGCTACATAGGCAACAAATCATAATAAGAAAAATGTAAAACAAAGCACCACAAAGTTAGTTCAGCTATTTCCTCTCTTGCCCTCTCAGGCCAATACCCTTCTTTTCAGGCCCTTTTTCCCATTGTTCCCTTGTTTCATGCTAATCTCCCTCCTTTCCTTGAGCTGCCAGGGCAACAGGGTGTCATTTAGCAAGGGTTGTTTGCCAAGTCCACCTGAGGTGCCAACAGGCTATTCATTTCTTTGTTGTTGGAGGTGCATCTTGTCTGATCTGGCATGTAGGCTGTTCTGGATCCTACTAAAGACACTAGAAACCCTTCTTTCCCCATGTACAAGTTAGTCAGGGAAGCAGAGGCATGTAATATTGCAATATGACCACACTTCAACCATCAATATTACAACAAATACATAGTCTTTCACACTAGGCAACAGGAAATGCTGAAAAGAAGAGAGAAGCTTAATATCTCCATAACTTCCCTTCACATCCATGAATGCTTTTCTGGGGCTAGGTCACAAAGGCTAAGTTGGTCTTACACAAAACACAGCCAAAGAGAGAAGCCTCTCAAACTCTCCTTATCAGGTAACCCAGTACTTAGAGCTCTCATTGAGGATTTGGGGGACTTAAACCTAAGTCCCTCATTTGTAAGACTTGGAAAAAGGATTTAAACTCAACTTTTTCACCTCCCAGGGAAGCACCCTAACTACTGGCACATAATATATTCTGAGGTGGGAGTCTCTCAGGCTTAGTCTCTACTGTCCAAGCTGTTGCAGTCTATATAAACAGTAATTGTTTCGAGAAGAGACTGGAACATAACACTTCCATACCTGCTATTGAGTGCGAAAACCACTCAGCTATTGAGTCCTCCTCCCTCCCAATACACACACTTTCATTCCTGCAACATAAAGATGTAATTCTTTAAACAGGATAGAACATCTTCAATAGCAGACACACTTCAAAACACTCTATTTGGTCAGGTCTCTTCCCAGGGACATGGGCAAGATACACATTCATATCCTTTTTCCAAATCATATAGATGGAGCATCTGAGGCTGTGATTCTCACATCCTGCATGAGTACTCTAAGCAACAGCCTTTGGGGAAAGTGAGGAGCAGCTGGATTTATTTTTTTATGCTGGATTTTTTATGAGGTTTGATCCAATAGGAATATTCTGAAACTGCTTTCCAGATTGGGACCCAAAAATGAGACAGACACAAGTCCCTTGTTAGTGAACTTCCTAGAGCTTAGGCATTGTTAAGATTTGAGTTACTGAGCTCATAGTCAATGGCAGAACTACTGGTATAGCTTTGCTGTTGGAAACTTAGGCACCAAAGTGACTTTAGGCATTGACAAGTTTAGGCAGAAACTGAATGTGGAGTTTTTGATCATCTTAATATTGGATTTGGGTGCGTAATGTAGCAGGTAGGTCCCTAAGTCTCTTTGCAGAGTGACTTGGCTAAAGTTGCATAGAAAGTCTATAACAAAGCAGGGGCTGAATCCAAGATCCCAGACTCTCAGGATATGGCATTAATTGCATTCTTTCTTTCAAATACTCAGTGAATACCTTCAGTTGATAAATAACCACATACAAGTTTCATCTTATACCTAGGACTCATGTGAGATTTAATTGCATAATATATCAATGTCTAAAGTCTTTGAGTTTTTATTTAAATGTATATAATCCTGTATAATCAAAGAACCTTTCATTTCCTGCTCTAATAAAACAAATATCTGGTGATTTTTAACTTTTAGTGTGCAATGTATATTCTATATACTTTCTGCAGCCCAGACTCTGGAAGTGTTTAATGTTTCTCAAGCATTACAACACAATGGACTGATTCATTCTTTATGTATTATTTATTCATTTATTTGATTTATATGCTGCCCTTCCCAACACAGACACAGGGCAGCTTACAGCAGGAGAATAGATAACTTATAAAACCAGGAAATTGGTGCTAGAACAGGAGAAAACACAAAGCACTAAACAATATCCCAGTATAGATTTGTTTGCTCATCGCCCAAATAGGAAGGTCTTACAGCACTTCGAACAGATGTCCAGGATTGGGCTCTGACAGGTGTCAAGAGGTAGTGAATTACAGAATTGAGGGATGACTACTGAGAATGACTTCCCATGCATTTTTTTTTTTGTTGCCTAATGGCCTTGGTGCATTGATGGCACTTGCAAAAGATTGCTCACTTTAGGGATCTTGATGGGGCATAAGGGCATAGGGTGGTCTTTTAGTTATATAGAACTCAAACTCTTTAGGGTAGGGGTGCTCAACCCCTGGCCCACAGGTCAGATCTGGCCCTTGTAGCTTTGTGATCTGGCCTACGGGACTCCTTAAAAGTCTGACATTTGGTGGTGGTGGGGCAGGGATGCAGTGGCAATTCATGTTGCTACCACTCCTCCACCACCAAATTTCTAAGCCTTGTGGGCCTAATGACATGATGTTCTTTCCTGGGATTCCACCTGTACACATAGATGGTTGGTGACAGGGCCTCATCAGGCATGGATAGAGCTGGAGTGGTAGGATTGGATCCTGCTCATGAGGGGTGGCTTGGTCTGATCTGGAGAGCGTGGGGCTGTGGACGGGGCAAGAGACCTGTTCAATAATGCATGGGGCAGTTTGGCCCAATCTGGAGAATGCAGAGGGGCAACAGGGCCCAATCCTGAAAGCACAGGGCTCACCCCTATAATAAAACTAATAGAGAGTCCTCATTTCTAACTATTCATATTAATAATGTAGTTGCCATTAGAGTGTGCCCAATGTCATGCTCATGCCTGAGACTGAGACCCTGCATGTTTTGCTTCAGATACCCTAGAGGACAGCCAAAAAATAACTTAACAGAATTTTTTCAAAATTTGGGGAATAGGAAGTAAGAGTGAGTAATGGGATACGTGTTATATGCTGACACTCACCTGGTACAAACTAGCATAGTGCGGAGTCTTATTCATTCCTATACTTCTATTATTATGACACTGGTTCTTTCTCTATGTTATTTCAAATTGACAATCTGCCTATGACCTTTGCTCTCCCATAATATTGATCAATGTAACTTTTTAAATAGAAATTTGACTATGATAAAGAAATAAATGCCCAGTGAATTTCTATTTATATGATGGCATCAGAAACACAAACAACTTCTGTTCTAAAACTGCTCGCCACAGTGAGAAAGTAAAGTAATTTTTTGTATTTCTATCTGTTATCTCATTAAAGAGAGCTCACATGGGGAAAAATACAGACTCACTAGAATCACATAACTTTCTGAGCAATTCACAAGACACAAGCAAGTAGCAATGAAGAGTTAATGAATTATGCAAACATATATTACTAATGCATTCTGTAACATGCCTTTGCATAAGTTATTAAAGAATGTCATCTATCCAGGACTTATTTTATTATTATGAATTAAGCATTTTTGAAAATCTTTCTTTTAAGATTTACCATTTCATTTGTAGCTATATTCTATAAGGGTGAAATACACACTTGTACATAAGGTTTGCACAATGCATTATACATAATTTACCTAGTTAATATATGGGCTAGTGGTGTACAGAGTTTTGCCTGAGCCTTCTGTACTGAGATACATTTAACCTTGTATTATTGTATTTAGGCGCATAAGCAATAGGCAAATAAATATTTGATTTTTTTCCTCATGTGGCTAAAACTTAGTTCAAATTCCTTTAAATGTCAGAAGGTAGGTACTGGGAAAGGGGAGTCATAGAATCATAGAATCATAGAAGTAGGGTCGGAAGGGACCTTGTAGATCTTCAAGTCCGACCCCCTGCCTGGGCAGGAGGGAAACTGGGCTCAAGGGACCCCAGCCAGGTAGGCATCAAGCCGCTTCTTAAAGACCCCCAGGGTAGGAGCCAGCACCACTTCCCTGGGAAGTTGGTTCCAGATCCTAGCTGCTCTAACTGTGAAGTCGTTCCTATGGATGTCTAATTTGAACCTACTCTCCAACAACTTGTGGCCGTTATTCCTCGTTATCCTGGGGGGTGCTAGGGGAAACAAGGTCTCCCCCAAACCCTTCTGGTCCTCCCTAGTGAGTTTATAGATGGTCACAAGGTCCCCCCTCAGCCTTCTCTTGTGAAGGTTGAACAGGTTCAGGTCCCGTAGCCTCTCATTGTAGGGTCTGCCCTGCTGTCCCCGGATCATGCAGGTGACCGTCCTCTGGACCCTCTCAATGTTGTCCACATCCCTCTTGAAGTGGGGTGCCCAGAACTGGACACAGTACTCCAGCTGTGGCCTGACCAGTGTCGCGTAGAGGGGGAGGATCACCTCCTTGGCCCTACTTGAGATGCACCTGTGGATGCACGATAGGGTCCGGTTAGCCCTGCCGACAGTGACCTCGCATTGTCGGCCCACGTTCTCAATGATGACTCCAAGATCCCTTTCTGCCTCTGTGCTCTCAAGAAGGGAGTTTCTCATCTTATAAGTGTGTTGCCGGTTACTACTGCCCAAGTGCAGCACCCTGCACTTGTCCGTATTGAAACGCATCCTGTTTTTGTTAACCCACCCTTGCAACCTATCGAGGTCTTTCTGCAGTCTTTCCCTCCCTACTAGCGTGCCTACCTCACCCCAAATTTTGGTATCATCAGCAAATACGAACAGGTTGCTTTTCACCCCATTGTCCAAATCGCTGATAAAGAAATTGAACAGTGCGGGCCCAAGGACTGAGCCCTGGGGGACTCTGCTGCCCACTTCTCCTGAGGTCGAATATGACCCATCCACCACCACCCTCTGAGTACAACCCTTCAGCCAATTAGCAATCCATCTGACCGTGTAGGCATTGATGCCACAGTTGCCTAGCTTTTTAATGAGGATGGGGTGGGAGACAGTGTCAAAGGCCTTGCTGAAGTCCAGAAATCCTGGATCCTGGTTTCTGCTGCTGGGGTTATTTCTATTTTTAACCAATGACTGTAAAGAAGATAAACAGACCTGGCCCTCGGAGATCAAAAGCCAAGACTCCCCAATACTTGGGCTACATTTTCACTGGGATACAGAGGACTGTTTCCTGTTTCTTGCTTTTTTTCTGGCCTCAGTTATGTTGCACTCTTAATTGCCCTGCAGCCCAGCTTCAAGCAGAGGCGTGGAGTGGACCACTACTCATCCTTTTTTTTTTCTGGTGGCTAGTACCCATTCTAGGTAGACAACACTGTTGGTAACCTCTAAGGCAGCAGCAGTTTTCAAAGTTTTTGAGCTAAGCCTCCTGTGAGTTACAGTGTTGTTCTCCCCCTCTCTGTCCCAGCCCTCCCCCCCAGAAACAGTGCAGCTAGGCACAGGGTGCCCTAATCCTAGTTGCCACTGGGGCTCAGCTTGGCAGGGTGGGCCCCACTTGCTTTGGGTCCAGCACCTCCTGCCTTGGTCCTGCTGCAGATCTAGGCTGCAGTGTGCACCCACTGGGCCAGGCTCCCGGATGCATAGCAGCCTGCTGGCAGAGCCTGCCCACTGCTCTAAGACTATGCTTTAGACTGAAGACAATTTTGTTGCTAACCTCCTTGTTCAGAGTGGTGTCTCATCTATGTGCTCAAGATTCCAAGATAACAGAGGTGCCTAATGTGGATCCTATGCAGTGAGGTGGAGTAGAAGTTCAGAAATACCCCTGTGCCTAACATTTCCTATTAGCTGTTTTCTCAGCACCAACATGCTCTGGATTGTCTTTCAGAAGGCATAAAAATCCTAGGCCCTGTCACTTTGGATCATCCTTCTGGGGCATGGCACCTACATTTTAAGCGCTGTGAAACTAGTGGAGGAGCATCTACCAAATCAAGTTAGGTCTCGTTGTTTGTGACTTAGCCAAGGTAAGTAGTCATGACAGACAAGCAAATTGAACCCAGGTCTCACGTTAGTACTACAAGCCTCAGGAGAATATTTTCTCTGATCTCCTGCCTAAAAAGGAAAAAACCAGAAGGGCGGCATGTCTTAAAGGTGTAAAGCATTCAATACTAGAAAAAAAGAGATTTTGGTTGGGAACCATGAACATATGTGCAATGTTCCAAAGCATCTTTTGAAATCAGCACTGGTCAGAAGAAACCAGAATCTTCCTCTGCTGAAATCACCTCTAAGGAGTGGTTAACCAGTTAGAACCCCCCCCCCCGACATAACTAATATGAATGTAGATGCCAGTGTACTTACCCTAAGAGAGATAAGACAAAATGGACTAAAATGCTAGCAGTTAATGGACCTTACTTAACTCTTTATTTTGTGTCAAATTTAAAATATTGTTGTAGCCCAGTTTTCTTTATGTCTATTTGAAATCAGTGCCCGGAAGAAGATCGTATAGTAATAGATAATGCTAAGCAAGAATGAGGTGTTACTGGTGAAAAAAGTGGTTCCTCTACAGTATTTTTGCTATATAGAGGAACTACTGGAGAATTTTTACATCAGTCCCACAGTCTTGGACTTAGCAGGATTCAGTTACTTTCTATTGAACTGAGACTGGACTCAATCCATGCATTAATATGTGCAATCTAAAGGTTAAAATTAATTGGGAGCAAGGGAAAGCAAGGTATCCTTCTTCTACTAAATGTGGACTGAGAATTCCTACTCCTGCAAATTACTTCTACCTCTGTAGAAATTCATGTTGATAACCAAATCTACACACTCTGGAAAAGCTCCCACTGTTAGAAAATGGAGAGGTCTAGCTAGGCAACAGAAGACCCACTCCCTCAGCTCACGCATACTTTGAACTGGCTCCTCAGGAAGCTGAAATTCAGTGGTGCCAAACTAGTTGTTCGGATCCCAAGTAGTTTTGCAGCAGTCACAAGTTAAATTGCAAGCCTATCCATCACAGAGCCCTGGATTCTTCCAAATCTTCTATTACCCTGCAATACTTGGGGTTTAGAGACTTCCTGTTTCTCATCTGCCCCTTGGTAACTGGCATTATGCCCTCAGTTACCTTGTGGTGACATAAGCCAGGGCAGTTTAGTCCTGTTTCTTTCAGGGATATGCTGTCCTGATTCACAATGAGGTAATTGCAGGCCTCGGGACAGATACTGCTGTTGGTCAAGATTAGTTTGTAAGTGACAGTGTAGCAGGAAAAAGCTGGGAAACTACCGATTTAATTCAAGATTTATGTTTTCACATTTAGAACCTTGACCTTCCTGCATGTCAACTGGTAGGTGGGAGTTCCACTGGAAAAGAAGACGTATTAAGAGGTCCTAGTATATTGAATGCACTTCAACACAAATAAAGATAAGAAGGACCTTCATGTCCACTTAATGAAAAAAAATCACCTCTTCATCCTGGCTGTCTCATAATAAACACCTCTAGATTTTCTGGATATCCACACCCTACCCAACCAATCAAGTTTTTTTTCTCTACAGAATGAGAAGGAAGAAAAGGAAGTGCTATAGTGGCATATTTATTTTTAAGTAATTAAGACAGGGGTCAAAGATGATGGTGATGAGGACCATATAAACCAGGGTGGGCAAAATGGCAGATCTGGCCAGCAACCAGATTCCATTTCCCAGCAGCCTCTGTCCGCATCACTGGGGCTGATTTTCATGGAGACCCCAGCAGCGTCTGCGCCATTTCAGGGTCAGGGTTTTCATGGAGAATGGCCCCAGCAGTACTGGCAGGTCACGCAGACGAGTGGAGAGCTGCTTTGGGGCCAGGGCTGGTATTTTGCAGCAGTGACAGCATGGTCCAGAGCTGGGGCAGAGCCACAATTGGCTGTTCGCACATTCCTGCCCTAAACAAATGTGGGGAGAACTGAGAACAAATTACTTTTGTTAGGGGAGGCAGAGAACATGGAAAAGGTGGGAAATGAGATGATGCAAGCTGTTCTCATAAGGCTGAACACATTTCAATTATTCATCTGGAGTGAATCTTTATAAACTATAGCAGTGATGAACTAATTACTGAAATGGGTATATAGAAAAACTGAAAATTTTATCTTGCCATGATAAGCTAAGGCTTCAGCAAGCTCAGCAAGTCTTGTACTGTTCTTGGCATTAAAGTAGTATTTTCTCCCTTCTTGTGCTATTATTGCTTTGGCAAATTAGAGAGCACAGAGCTTATTTTCATTTTTATGCAAGCCTTTCTAAATGTTTCTTCCTGTTTGAAAATCCATTTTCAGTAAGCTCTGCATAGGTATCTTTACTCTTGGATACTGATGGAGGGAGATTATTACTGCTGTTCCGGTTTGGAGAATACAAAGGAAAAAATGCTAACCCTTCCTTTTATCAAACTGAGTCCAGAACAACTTTTATTTTCTTTCAAAAACACATTTTTTGTAAATGTCCCAATCTGTATCACCAGCAACAATGTTGCTAATTAAATTTTTGTTTTTCAGAATGCCTATACATGCAGCTGTAGTTGTCCTTTCTATAAACCAGTCTCAGTAATATTTTTTTCCCTTGGAACAAGTGCTTTGATTACAGAGTTGTCCACTGCAATCAGGCTGCAGAAGCAATTTCTCTCTCCATCTCTCCATCATATTTAAACCTTTTTTTAAAAATTAATTGTTTAATAACCAACTGACTTCAATAGGACTACTTATGTGCATATGGATTAGGTCTGTGAGTGAAAGCTTGCAAGAATAGTTGTTTAACTGGCACAATCTCATAACTGTAGCATAGATGAGAAACCAATCTGGTGTTGGGGAAATGGTAGAAGGAAAGAAAGAACTTAATATTGACAGCAAGAAATACATCTATTCTTAACTTTTCGTAAAAAATAAAACAGGTTCTAGAATGGTACATTAATATACCCAGGCCTTAACCCAGCTGCCAGGATCTCATAGAATTGATATGCTAAATCCTTGACTGAACTAAAATGGATTTTGTTCACTAAATTCAAGAAGCCTTACTGATTTACACTAGTTGAGGATCTGGCTAACCTCTAAAAAAAGTTTGAAGGTTCCATTCAGCCCTGAGCTTGGAACAATTCTGCATTTAACATAGAGATGTCTCTTAATAAATATCCATTTAAACTTCATTCATGAAACATGCTGACACAAATAAATGGTTGCCCAAGAGAAATGGCTAATTGCATATATGGTTATATATGGAGATGGAAATGTACATCAGGAGTGGATATATTTTTCAGGAAAACTTTGTTACAGTCCTTTAAGATAAGGTTCACCTTTTTGAGCATGGCACAAACCTTTATTTAAGTTGTACCCAGTAAAGCTGAGGGTATCATCTTGCTAAGATCATACATGCCCATCTTTGAAGGTTTAGTCTCCATATACTTCACTTCTACATGAGACTCCTGATTTTTGCTTATGTGTAATTAAAATCTATTGATGTGTAATACTAAATGAACACCAAATATCACATGACAGAGCCATTGACTGTGGACTGTTATAACATTTCCAAATCAGAGGCATAGCAAGACAGCAAGGTATGCGGGACAGCTGCAAATGGAGGCAGATGAAAATTCTGGCTGCCACCATGCTGTCAGCATGATTGTGTGGCTGTGGAAGCAGCTGCTATTTTTGGCCCATCCCTCTAAGTCAGTGTCCAGAGTTGCTGTCCTTGTTGCCCTGCCTGAGTTACGTTAATCATAGAATCACTGAATCATAGAAAATTAGGGTTAGAAGAGACCTCAGGAGGTCATTTAGTTCAGTGGCTCTCAACCTTTTTTGTACCAGGACCCATCTGTAAACAGAAATGGCTAGTCCTGACCCAGTGCCCCTCACTCCTGACTTCCATGCTGGAACTCTGCCAGCTTGCAAGGGGAAAGCCACAGTTTCCCATATGTTTCTCTTTTAAAGAAGAATCCATGTGTAAAGTTTGTTCACAACCCTTTCATATATTTTTTTTGACCCACTTTTGGGTCAGGACCCATGGGTTGAGAAATGCTGCACTAAAGGACCACCCCCAACTAGATCATCCCAGCTAAGGTTTTGTCTAGCCTGGTCTTAAAAGCCTCTAAGGATGGAGATTCCACCACCTCTCTGGGTAACCTGTTCCAGTGCCTTAGTACCCGCCTAGTGAGAAAGTCTTTCCTAATATCAAACCTAAACTTCTCTTGCTCCAACTTGAGACCACTGCTCTTTGTTCTGTTATCCGCCACCACTAAGAACAGTCTAGCTCCATCCTCTTTGGAACCACCCTTCAGGTAGTTGAAGGCTCCTATTAAATTCCCCTTCAGCCTTCTCTTCCTCAGACTAAATAAGCCCAGGTCCCTCAACCTTTCCCTAGAAGTCATGTGCCCCAGTCCCCTAATCATTTTACTTACCATTCTATGGTCTCTCTGCAATTTGGCTACATCTTTTCTGTAGTGAGGGGCCCAAAACTGGACACAGTACTCCAGATGTGGCCTCACCAGTGCTGAATAGAGGGGAAGAATCACTTCCCTCAATCTGCTGGCAACCCTCTTACTAATACAGCCCAGTATACTATTAGCCTTTTCACAGCAAGGGCACATTGTTGGATCATATTCAGCTTATTGTCCACTGTAACCCCAACATCCTTTTGGTAGAGCTGCTGCTTAGCTAGTCATTTCCCAGCCTGTTCTGGTGCATGAGGTTGTTCTGTCCTAAGTGTAGGACTTTGCACTTATCTTTATTGAACCTTATGAGATGTCTTTTGGTTCAATCCTAAAATTTATCAATGTCTCTTTGAATTCTAGCCCTACTTTCCTGCAGATCTACACCTTCCTCCAGTTTGGTGTCATCTGCAAACTTGCTGACAATGCACTCCATCCCATCTTCCAGGTCATTAATGACAATATTGAACAAAACTAGCCTCAGGACCAACCTGTGGAGCACTCCATTTGATACTAGCTGCCAACTGGACATTGAGCCATTGACTACTACCCTCTGAGCCCAAGGATGCAGACAGTTCTCTATCCACCTTACAGTCCATTCCTCCAACCCAGACCTTCTTAGCTTGCTTGCAAGAATGTTGTGGGAGACCATATCAAAAGCCTTGCCAAAGTCAAGGTATATCCCACATCCACAGAGTCAGTCATCTTATCATACAAAGCAATCTGGTTGGTCAGGCATGACTTGTCCTTTGTGAATCCATGCTGACTTTTCCTATTCACCTGCTTCTCCTCCAAGTGTTTATAAATAGATTCCTTGAGGATCTGCTCTATTATTTTTCCAGAGAGTAAGGTGAGGTCTGTAGGTCCCTGGATCCTCCTTCTTCCGTTTCTTAAAGATGGGCACTATATTTACCCTTTTCCAATCATCTGGGATCTCTCCCAATCACCACAAGTTTTCAAAGATAATGGTCAGAGGCTCTGCAATCACATCGGCCAATTCCCTTAACACCCTCATGTCCAGCCCCATGGATTTGTACACATCCAAATTTTCTAAATAGTCTCTAACCTGTACTGTTTTATATCATCTTGATTCAGTCAGGTAACTCTGGTCGTATATCTCCTATAGGCAAAATTTCCCTGCTAGTTGGTTCAAATTTTTTAAATTTCCAAATTTTAATGAAAAGTTCTTCAAAATATTAGTGACTTCATTCTTCCATGACTGACTTTTAAAATTTCAATTTCAAATTCAAAATGTCAATGAAAATATTCACCAAAAATTACAACATGGTCACTGAAGTTCTCCTGAATTTTTCTATCAGCTCAATGTTTGTTAATTTATTTATCATGAGCATGTGAGCTACCTAATGTCACCATTTTATTTTGGAAAGCCCAACCAGCCTTGACAGATTGAAAAATATTTATAATACAACGATATACATGTAGGAGCCAGTGCAAATTTTATGAACGCTCCTCATATGTTCATCTATCACCTTAATTCTGTAGACACTCTGTTATGTTATTCTTTGCCCCCAACCCACACTATTCTACATTTAATTACATTGTACAATGGCAATATTGAATAGTAATTTTAAGCCTTTAAATTCCTTTGAACAGTAGTAATCTGATTAATTGACTTAAAACTTTTAACAGAATTTATCACAAAACAAGTTTGCACTTTAAGATTCATAGGAATTCAAAGACAAGAAGTCCAATTAATAATACAGAGAGAACTAGAAGGCTGTATGAGAACTAGAAGGCTGTTATAATGGGAGATGAAAATGGAAGTCTAATAGAAATCAAGAGAGGAGTGAAACAAGGCTGTAGAATGTCACTGACTTTATTCAATATCTACCGTGAGGGTTTAATGGAATCAATCAAAGAAACAGAAGGTGATATTAAGATAAATGGCAAATGGATCAACAACATTTTCTATGTGGATGACATGCTACTACTGAATGATTCAGGAAAAAAAATTGATGAAGATTAGTGAAGATTTTTATATAACTATGGTGAAGAACAATGTCTACAGCTGAATATAGACAAAGCAAAAATCATGGAGGTGTGCAATTATCTGGGAAAAGCATGCACTATTCAAGTAAATGGTATAATTATACAGCAAGTAAGGAATTATTGCTACCTAGGAACAATCATCACGAAGGAACAAAGATGTGATAGTGAAATCAGTCTCAGAGTAGCAGGAGCAAGAGACATTCTACTAACAAACAAACCACCAAACAAATTCCCTGCCACAAAACTTATAAGATTTCAATAAATTTCCTGTTCCACACTAGGATGAAATGGGTAACTTTTGAAGGTTTTCATGGAGAAGCAGAGACAGGCACCACTAACAATACTCAATAACCTAATGATCAGCTCACTTGCCTGAGGCATGGGAAAACAACTGAGCAAGAACTTGAACCTAGGTAAGTGCCCTGAGTATTGGCCTATTGACTATCTTGGTGTCTCCTTTTTCTCTTTTTAATCAACCATTCCAACCTGGACTTGAGAAATCTTTCACAATATGTATTTTTTTAAATGCTACTTTCCAATGAAAAGTTTTCATTTTGATAAATTGGCATTTTCCAGGAAAAAAAATGGCAACAAATTCCCAACCATCTCTAAACAAACTAAACCTTACTGTCTGTGATAGTCATGTCATTTTTTGTGTTCATAAACAAAGTGTATTATTGATTAATACATTTTGGATTAAGCATTCTGATGACTGAGAGTTTCTACAATTATAGCAGCAATTAGAATTTCTTGTTGGAGTTATGCAGTTAAATACTACACAACATTTTATCATGTCAAAGTGGTTCAAGCTCATATATTTTACACAAAACAATCAATGAAAGAAGTCAATTGGGAGCTCTGTTCTTTGTCAGGAACAAAAAGCTGAACAACGGCAATGTTCAGCACAATATAAACAGCAAGGCATAGAAACAGTCTCTGAATAACCTTGTAGAATTAGGAGACTGGGAAAACTTGCAAAAACAATGCAATCAGTGAAGGTCAAGGAAGTAAGTCTGAAGTACTTGTACACAGGTCAGTTGGCATAAAATGTTTAGATTCATAGAATCATACAAAATTAGGGTTGAAAGGGACCCCAGGAGGTCATCTAGTCCAACCCCCTGCTCAATATGGGACCAGCCCCAACAATATGATCCCAGCCAAAGCTTTGTTTAGCTGGGTTTTCAAAATCCCCAAGGATGAAGCTTCTACCACCTCTCTGGGTAACTTGTTCCAGTGTTTTACTACTCACCTAGTGAGAAAATTCTTCCTCATGTCTAACCTAAACTTCCCTTGCTGCAACTTAAGACCATTGCTCCTTGTTCTGTCATCTGTCATCACTGAGAATAGCCTAGCTCCATCCTCTTTTGAACTCACCTTCAGGTAGCTGAAGACTGCTGTTAAGTCTCCTCTCAGTCTCCTCTTCTCTAGATTAAATAAGCCCAGTTCCCCCAGTCTTTCCTCATAAATCATGTCCCTCAGCCCCCTCACTATTTTTGTCGCCCTTCACTGGATTGTCTCCAAATTGTCCACATCCTTTCTGTAGTGGGGGCCCCTGAACAAAGTACTCCAGATGTGGCCTCACCAGTGCTGAATAGAGGAGAATAATAACTTCCCTTGGCCTACTGGCAACACACCTATCAATGCGGCCCAGTATGCCATTAGTCTTCTTGGCAACTAGGACACACTGCTGACTTATATTCAGCTTATTGTCCACTGTAACACCTAGGTCCTTTTCTGCAAAGCTGCTGCCCAGCTAGTCAGTCCCCAGCCTGTATTGGTGCATGGGATTGTTCTGTCCTAAGTGCAGGACTTTGCACTTGTCCTTGTTAAACCTCATGAGATACCTTTTGGCCCAATCCTCCAATTTGTCTAGGTCACTCTGAATCCTAGCCTTGCCCTACAGTGCATCTGCTACTCCCCCCAGCTTGGTATCATCTGCAAACTTGCTGAAGGTGCACTCTATGCCAGCTTCCAAGTCATTGATGAAGATGTTAAACAAAACTGGCCCCAGGACCAACCTCTGGGGGACTCCACTTGATACTGGCTGCCAGCATCAAACCACTGATTACTACTCTTGGATCCTGATGCTCCAACCAATTTTCTATCCACCTTACAGTCCATTCATCCAGCCCACACTTTCTTACCTTGCCAGTGAGAATTTTGTGGGACACTATATAAAAAACCTTGCTAAAATAAAGATACGCCACATCCACCAGTCTCCCTGCATTCACAGAGCCAGTCACCTCATCATAGACATAGAAAGCAATCAGGTTTATCAAGCATGACTTGCCTTTGGTACATCCATGCCAACTGTTCCTAATCACCCTTTTCTCCTCCAAGTGTTTAGAAATGGATTCCTTGAGGATCTATTCCATGATTTTTCCAGGGACTGAGATGAGGCTGACTGGTCTGTAGTTCCCTGGGTCCTCCTTTTTCCTTTTCTTAAATATAGGAACTATGTTTGCCCTTTTCCAGTCATCTGGGACCTCTCCCAATCACCATGAGTTTCCAGAGATGACGGTCAATGGCTCTGCAATCACATCAGCCAACTTCTTCAGCACTCTCAGGTGCATCCCATCTGGTCCCATGCACTTGTATATGTCCAGCTTTTCTAAATAGTCCCTAGCCTGTTCTTTTACCACTGTTGGCTTCTCACCTCTTCCCCAAACTGTGCTGATCAGTGCAGTAGTTTGGGAGCTGACCTTGCCTGTGAAGACTGAAGTGAAAAAGGCATTGAGTACTTTAGCCTTTCCTGAATCCTGTCATAAGGTTGCCTCCCCCATTCAGTAAGGGACCCACACTTTCCCTGATCCTCCTCTTGCTACTGACATATGTGTAGAAACTTTTGTTACCTTTCACATCCTTTGCTAGCTTCAACTCCAGTTGTGCTCTGGCCTTCCTGACTTCATCCCTGTGTATCCGAGCAGTGGTCTTATACTCTTCCCTATTTATTTGTCCAAGGTTCCACTTCTTATAAGATTCCTTTTTGTGATTTAATTTACTGAAGAGTTCCCTGCTAAGCTAGTCTTGTCTTCTGCCATACTTTCTAGTCTTCCTGCACACCTGGATGGTTTGTTCCTGCATTCTCAGTAAGGCTTCTTTAAAGTACAGCCAGCTCTCCTAGATTCCCCTCCCCCTCCAACTGGCTACCCAGGGGATCCTGCCCATGAGTTCCCTGAGTGAGTCAGTCTGCTTTTCTGAAGTCCAGGGTCCTTACTGTGCTGCTCTCCATCCTTCCTTTCCTCAGGATCCTGAACTCTTGGTCACTGCTGCCCAAGTTGCCATCCATTCTCAAAACCCTCTGGGTCAAACTACTGGGAGTGGTTTAAAGTACAGACCACCAAACCAGGGGGAGAAGCTCAATCTGGAGTTCTCTCGAGAACTGCCAGAGGCTTTGCACGCATGGGACACGGTCATCATGGGTGATTTCAATTACCCAGACATCTCTTGGGAGGAACAATCGGCTAAGTTGGATCAGTTGCTTTGCTTTGCTTCCTGTGCGGTATCAAAGAGCTTTACCTGACTCAGGAAGTGCATGGGCCAACCATAGGTAACATTCTCCTAGATTTGGTCTTGGCCAAAGGGGATGATTTGGTGAGTGACTTGAATATAGAGGGTAGCCTGGGTGACAGCAACTATGAAACCATCATGTTTACTGTCCATCACAAGACAGGCCAATCAACTAGCAGGGTTTAAGTTTTGGACTTCAAAAAAGGGAATTTCAACAGGCTCAGGGCAATAGTAGGGGAAGTGCTGCAGGATCAGGGACTGAAGGTGAAAGGAGTGCATGAAGAGTGGTCATTCCCCAAGGACACGATCTTTGAAGCACAAAGGAAGTCCATTCCCATGTGGAAGAAATGGCTGGTGAGCCCTCAGAGGGTTGGTGATCCCTCTTGGCTTAATAAGGATATCATGGTCCTCTTGAAAAAGAAGAAAGAGGCATACAAATAATGGAAACTTTGGACAGTCCCCCAGGAGAACTGTACAACAATAGAGCACACTTGTAGGGAGCAGATTAGAAAGGCTAAGGCAGCAACTGAATTTAAATTAGCAACAGAAATCAAGGACAACAAGAAGTCCTTCTTTAGGTATGTAGGGAACAGGAAGAAAACAAATGGAAGCATGGGGCCATTGCTTAATGACCTAGGGCAGCTGGTTACTGACACTCAGGAGAAAACTGAACTCCCGAATGATTACTTTGCCTCAGTATTTCACCAGACTAAGGGTAAAATCATACTAGATAAGGTTCAGAATGGGCATGGTGGGAATGACCATCTTCCTACTGTTGATGTTGAGCTGGTGCATGATCAGCTAGAAAAGTTAGACATTTATAAGTCAGCAGGACCAGATGAACTTCATCCAAGCGTGCTGAAGGAGCTGGCCAAAGTCACTGCAGGACCTCTGGTGAAACTCTTCCAAAACTCATGGCAATCAGGGGAGGTCCTTGAAGACTGGAAGAGGGCCAATGTTGTGTTTATCTTCAAGAAGGGAAGGAGAGAGGACCCAAACAACTATAGGCCAATTAGCCTAACTTCTATCCCATGGAAAATCCTGAAAAAATTCATCAAGGAATCTATGTGTGATACACTTGCAGAAGGTAGGATTCCAAATGACAGTCAGCATGGCTTATTGCGGGCAGGTCTTGTCTTACCAATCTCATTGCCTTCTATGACCAGGTAACCTGCCACCTGGATAAGAGAAAGGAGGTTGACATTGTATACCTAGATTTCCAAAAGGCCTTTGATCTGGTATCCCATTATGTTCTCATGGGAAAATTGCAGGATTGTGGGATTAATTACTCGACAGTTAGGGGCAGGAAGCTGGCTGTGGGGTAGGACCCAGAGAGTTCTAATGAATGGATCTGTGTCATCCTGGAGATAAGTGGCCACTGGTGTCCCTCAGGGGGTCCATGCTTGGTCCAGTGGTTTTCAACATATTTATCAATGATTTGGATGTGGGGGTGAAGAGTTCACTGGTCAAGTTTGTGGATGACACCAAGTTATGGGGGAGAATGGTCACACTTGAAAATAGGCTGCAGATACAAATGGATCTAGATAGTCTGGCAAATTGGGCAGATCGGAACCAGATGAAGTTCAACATTGAGAAGTGTAAAGTGCTCCATCTGGGGATGAACAATCCCCAACATACTTACAGGCTTGGTAGTGCCAAACTGATTAGCACCATGACTGAAAGGGACCTAGACGTAATAATTGAGCATAGTATGAACATGAGCTCTCAGTGTGATACTGTAGGCAGAAGGGCTAACAATTCTCTGGCATACATCAACTGATGCATCTCAAGCAAAACCAAGGAAGTTTTCCGGGTGCTGCACTTCAACAAGGATGTGGGAAAGCTTGAGAGTGTCCAGAGAAGAACCAGCCATATGATCAGAGACTTGCAAGGCAAGCGGTATGAGGAAAGGCTGAGTGACTTGGGTCTCTTCAGCCTAAAAAAAGAGAAGGATGAGAGGGGACTTGGTAGCAGCATACCGCTGTATCAGGGGACTACATCAAGAGCTTGGTAAACAACTGTTCACCAGGACACCCTTGAGGAAAACCAGGAGTAATGGCCACAAACTCTTGGAAGACCATTTCAGGCTTAACACTAGAAAAAACTTCTTCACAGTTAGAGCATCCAGACTGTGGAATAAACTCCCTCCAGAGGTGGTGCAATCACCTACCCTGGAAATCTTCAAGAGGAGATGGGACAGTCACGTTGCTGGGGTCACCTGACCCCAGTAGTCTTTCTTGCCTAATGCAGGGTGGCTGGTCCCGATGATGTTGTGAGGTCCTTTCCAGCCCCTTACAATCTATGAATCTATGATTTCCCTACCAGTTCTTCCCAGTTTGTGAGCAGCAAATCAAGAAGAGCATGGCCTCTAGTTGGCCACTCCAGCTCTTGTACCAGGAATTTGTCCCAATACTCTCCAAAAACTTCCTAGATTGTCTGTGCACTGCTGTATTGCCCTCCCAGAAGATGTCCATGTGAACCAAAGCCTGTGATTGGGAAACTTCCATTAGCAGTTTGAAGACAGCCTTATTCAACTATTATAATACTAAGGCAAGAGCTGAGACAAGAATGTGGGCATGTACAGATGTGATGCTTACTGCATAGTAGCCTAATAAGACTGTGCAGTAGCATGGTGGTTAAAAACCATGCTAGTAGCCTCCTGTCTAGTGTTATTAGACTAATGCACAGTAAGTGTCACTGAAAAACTGTGCTGGCACTAGTGCGCAGTAACTCTAGTAACTTTATTAAGCAAGTACTAAACTAAATGCACAGTATCTAAGGTGTATTAATGAATATGTAGACATGTCTTGTGTCAAGATAATGAAGACTGTGAAAGTAGAAGTAATCAAGGTGTTTTCATGAACACCAGATCAAAGACTTATGTATATAGCAAATGAGCAAAATTGAATTTCATCTTCTCCCAAGGAAGGGGCCATAATCTTTGTCCCAAAAGATTACATGTTGTCAACTAATATTTACAAATGCAGCATTTGCAGAATATTGAACATAAAGTTAATTTAGTGTACTGTAAGGGCTTATCTAGATAAGGACCCAGTCTTCCATGAAAAGCCCCATGCAGTACATGTTTCCCATGTGGGCTATCCCCTAAACAGAAGCAATGGAGCTTCTTCTCTGTGGTTCAGGCAGTTAGTTAGTAGGGATGGAAATTGTCTGTTAATTTATGCACAGTCTTTAAAAAAAAAACCCTAAATGCTTGTCTATTAATCCTGTAAAAATGGAGCCATAAGTTAAAAAAAAAAAAGCAATCAAAAGCTTGATTGAAGATCCCTAGTCAGAAAGAAGCCAGAGGCAAGCATCGATAGACAGACAGAGCAGAGCAGTACCACCTGGTGTCTGAGCATGAGTGTAGCACCTGAAGGAACGTTCTGTCAGGGCTTTGTAGCCTACAGGAGACTCCATGGCAACCTTAATTTGATTTAGCCTATTTCACATCTATTGACTATTTTGATTCTATACAATTTATACTCCATAAAGCTACTCCTTTGATGCTTTGTGGTGACTCACTGTTGCTGCATGCATCCTCTACAACATCTGTGAGACGGGGGGAGGTTTTCCATGAAGCTTGGGCAGAGGAGGAAAGGCGTGCAGACCAGGCATAACAGGTCATGCATATGTGGTGCAGGGATGGAGGAAAGAGCAACCCCCCTGCTAAAGTTACGGGCACCAGCCCTGCACAGAGGCAGGCAGCCTGGATTCATAAAGCTGTGACTGATTATTTCCTCATCCTTGAGAACTGAGAGCCCTAACCAGATGAGAAAGGCCAGAGGGGTCTCTGGCAGGGTGGACAGATGGAAGGAGTGATGGATGCACATAGCCACTTCCTGTTGGGTTAGAAATGGCATTTAAAGGACTGTTTCTTAGGAATTGGCTTATAGGCATATAATATATATGCGCATTAGAATGCTTCAGGATGGGCCACCAGGGATTAATTGATTTCTAAGTGTCTGGGTCACACAGTCACACAGCCTTGAAAGCAGACAGGCTGTCTAACACAACAAGGCCAACAAGGACATATAGTCTGGAAAACGGTTGGGGAACTGGGGACATGTACTACACTGTTTCATAACATGAGATGTGTGGCGCCAACTAACAAGGCCCCAGAGCTGGAGGGCCTGAGTCCTGGTTTTGGGGAAACAGACCAAATTAGGAGAGGGCCCAGAAATCTATGTGGACATGTAACCACAGAGAGAGACCAACCAGTGATAGACATGGATCAAGAGTCATCAGGAGGGAAGGAGAATACAAAAGCAGAGACTTGAAAGTAACAAAGGGTCCCTCCCTGATCCCTTCTCCACCCAGATCTCTCCTCCTCCTCCCTGAGAAGGTCCCTGTCCTGTAACCAAATTTGCCCATTACTTTGGGGTGTGCTCATTTAAGGGATACGTTTCTAGGGTCTTGGTAATTCTGCCAATGTGCTGCTTGTGTTACTTGTGTTACTATACAGAACTGTATCTCTCCCTTCTGCAAGTCCTCACCCCCAATGGAGCTATCTTGCAGGACTCAGTCTCAATGGGGCTGGGTTCCTTCAGTCACCAAATCAGTCATACACACAAACACACACAACTTAACATGACACGCCTGACCTGGCCGGGTTGATCACCATGGACAGGCTGACACCCTCATATGCCAAGAATCAGTTCATCAGAGCAACAATAAACTGCAGTCAGACACAAGCACACAGGTGAACAGAATCCCTCTGAATCCGGCTGGGTGTCCAGCTGACACCCTCATGGGCCAGCATTCAGTTCATAAGGTCACGTCTGAGTCAAACTGGGTCAATCAGCCTGTACAAGCTGATTCCCTTATGTGTTTCAAACTCAGCACATCCCAATCTTTGGCCTCTTGATGAGCAGACCCCACAATAATTTAGGCTTCACAGGGATCTTTAGCTTAGGTAAAAGACGCGTTGTTGCAGAGCACGTGAGGAAGGAGAAGTAGAGAAGGAAAAATGTACCCAGTTACTACCAGTTTGACTATAAAAGTTATTTATTGCTAAGTATATGAAATATATAATGGTACTAATAGGAATAGCCATGCAAAGGGAAAACAAACACAAACAATTACAATACTACCCTGGTTTCACTAAATATTTGGGGAAACTTAGCTCAAGCTTAACTAATACAGTTCAGGTTCAGAAATTTATGCCTAGAGAGAAAAGAGAGAGAGAGCGATGGGATCTCACCAGTCCAAGGTACTCGAGTCTCAAAGCTGACAGGTAAAATTCCTAGTGCAGTTCTTGAAGGGAGACAATCTGTTCTTCCAGTGTCCCAAGAACAACAGGGGATGGTGTCAGCACACAATTTTTTCCTTGAAGCACCCACGCTGCTGCTTTTTACAGATTTTTATACCCTCAGTTCAGCTGCTTCGAAGCATTCTCAATAGCATAAATCATTGTCTTTTCTCTTGACAAGGAGTTATCTGGTTTGTAACATCTCAAGAAATTGATTTATAATCAGGAAACACATAAGGTTAGGGAGTACCCAGACACTTGGGAGCCAGCTTGAAATTCCTATGGATAGCAGGTATACTGATGGGATATCGCATGGTTTCTTCAGAAACAGTAGATAGCTTGCAGCATCAGGATTTTGGATTTTTACTTGTTGTGAACAAGCCTCAGCTTGACTTTTCCAGATCTTACTATAGTCTTTTAAGAGACTTAAGGCAATTATTGGAGTGTTCATAACCTTTGGGAAGGAGGACTTCCACCAGTCGTCCTGGGAAAAGTATGACAACACCTGTGATTAAGGCTCCAACAGGCTGGACGCTGTGATGAACCCTTAACCATTGTTCAAACATTGCCCATACCCACTCTGACTTGGCCTCTTGCCTCAGCATTCCCTAACCCGGCAACCGAGTTTTAGTCAATCAAGTTTAAATAGACCTCCCATAGTGGGTCCAGGGAATGTACGGCCCAAGATGCCTATTAAACTTAGAGGTGTGTGTGTGTCTGGGGCGGAAAAGTCCTTTGTAAATCCAGATTAGAACTGGTCTGATAAATGCTGAGCTGGGTGTGTGTGAACATGGGTTGATTAGCATTTGGAGCACAGATTCCCCATCATGCAGTGCTCCCCTGCTTCTCTGCTCCCAGAATTCACTGCAGTCTCTGCTTCAGTCTTTCTGTTCTCCATCTCTTATGTAAATGAATGGTCATCTGGTTCCATCTCAGATGCAAATGAGACCTAGGGCAGTTGTTTCACTCTTGTCATCCTTATCTGGAAGGTCTTAGGTGTGTCTCTCACTGCATCTTAATCAGTTTTTTTTAGGTAGAGGAGGGGAGGGAAGGGGAATTCTTTGTGAGTCAGACAGACTGCATCCTGTGCCAGGGTTGCCCAAGAACACAGAGCTGAGACGTAACAGTCCCTGTCCCCCTCCCTCAGGAAGGGTCCCTGAGACCACCATGGACAGAGAGCACACCACCAGCTCATCTCATCCACCCCACTGAAGTGGAGGTGTGGGCCTCAGTATCCCACCTACAGGCTGCTGACATGCTGACATCTGACACCTAAGAGAGAGCCTCAGAGTGAAGACTGTCCTGGCCAGATGTACTTTGACTCTGATGACAGCCCTAGGATTTGGGAGATATATAGTATTGCTTGATTGTTTGTATTGCTTCTTTTCTGTTATCACTAAATATGCCTATTATCGAACGAAGAGGTTGTGGCCGGTTTGAGGATGGGTCCCCGGAACAAGGCCTCTTGGTCCTAAATCCAGAACCAACACTTCAACTTGGAACTTTCTAGCAATGATTCTGGCAATGCCCTACACCCCAGCCTGAAAGTTGCTCATATCCTCTATTGCTTGGCCAGAACAGCTGAGAGCAGACCAAGTGCTAGCTCGCCTTCCTGCAAGGAAGGGGTAGTGAAGGGCTGCAAAGGAAGCTGGGATGCCAGAGGACAGTGATCTAACTTGAATCAAGAATTGTCTCTTCTGTTAGAACAGTAGAGGGCAAACAAGCATACTTACTTAGATAATGCATAATGGATTAACTAGAAACATTATCAGAGCCTCCAGTGCACAACAGCCATCCTTGTGAAGAATGAATAGATACTTGTAATACTATTAGCATCTATTTTCAAAAGCAAGTTTAGCAGCCATATACAATACTTTAATGTGTGTATTTTGTAGCTGATACTACAAGATAAAGTGTTCTGTGAAGAGTTACATCTATTATCAGGCCTTTCTGAAAGAGGGATGATAAACGAGTATGTGATGATTATACTGAAAGAAACTTTACTGTTACAGAAGCACAACACTTAGTAGAATATTATTAATGATGATTAAGTCTACTGCACCTGTAAATCAAATAGTATTTACAAAAAACATATTTTAATGTCAATTTGATATGTTAACTTTGAGAAAAATATTAGAAAGCCTGATAGTAAAATCTTCTATTTCTTCTGCTTTGTTTTTACCAGGATACATTTTGAAGGCAATCATTTTGAGGTAAAAAATAGGAATTGGGAAGGCAACATTGTCCAGTGCTTATATTTTGACTACATTAAGTACAATTTAATTAGTTTCTATGATCAGGTGACTTCATAAATATATAATGAAATGCAACAGCAGTTGTAGTAGCACAACACTCAGCAGCAAAGATTATAGTCAAGGTTAATTTATTTAGCTTTATATTTTTATTGCAGGACTGGCATTCCAGGCACTATATGCACAGTAAAACCTGGATATTCAATAATCAAATCAAATCAGATTTGTAGTATATCTGTTAAACTGGTCATGCAACTGTTTACAGTTATCAAGAGATCATAGTATAACAACTTTCTATATTTTAGGGGATGGTCCATCACTTTTCCAAACACCTATGGAGAAAAAAAATTACAGCAAAAGAGATCAGTAAATTCTAAGGTTGGTCTCGTAAGAATGACCTTTTTCTAACCTCTTTCCATTCAAAGCAAAAGGAGTCTAGCTTGTGATTCTTTGCTTATCACATCCACAGCAGTGTAACTCAAAGCATTCAGGGACGAATATTTAAAAGTATTTAGCTACCTAAAGATGCAGATAAACACTTAGTATTATTTTCAAAAGTGCCTTGGGCTGTCATTCGCATTTTATTTCAATGGGAGTTACTGTATATGGACACTTTTGAAAATCTCCCATACATAGTTACCTCTTAAAATATCCTGATCCTTAGTGTGTAGAATTACTTCCATTTAATTATGTTGTCAGTTAAACTGTTCCATTCTGCTTGGAAATTTCTGGCTTTCAGTCTCTGGCAACTATAGCAAAATGTGATACAAATGTTTTGAAGAAAGTGAAGGACCATGCCCTTGTTATAGAAAAAGACAAAACCCCTCACAGCCTGTGCTGATCTTATCTAGAGATAAAATTTTTTTCTTTCCCCAAATTTGGTGATCAGTAGAACATGACTCTGAGCAGATGAACAAGATACCTTAGTCATGAAACTCTGTTTTATAAGTCCAGGCAGACCATCGACACACCCAGTAAAAACCAGTAAGCTGTGGCCAAATGCTTCAGAGGAAGGTGACCTCCTCCCCACAGAGACCAGTAGTATTCAGGAGGGAGAAAGATCCTTTCTGGCCTCAAGTGGTGACCAACAAATATCTCAAGGTATGAGATTACCCTTCCAAACTTCAAGATCCCATACCCAAAATGGTAGACCACAAACACATGACACTTGAACATAACTCCATTTTATCATATAATCCTTTCCATAAACTTATCTAGATCAGGTTTTTTATCTTTGCTATTTGACTCAGACCATTCCAAAAATCCATGCCATTCATAGTTAGAAATCTTTTTCTAATTTTCAATCTAAATTTTTCTGAAGCTTAGTTTGTACCCTTCCTTTTCCTAATATTGTGATAGCAAGCATCCAAGGGTTCCTTCTACCTCAGATATGGTAATTCTATTTTCATGCCCTCATTGCCATGTGGTAGGCCATCAATATCTGCTGTTACGTATTCATCCTAATTGGGGAGTTAGACAAAGTATTTATTCAGTTTCTGGGCCAGGCCTGGGCAGTACTGTATCTGTACACAGTCTTCAGTGTATAATAGCCTCACTTCTTCCCTCCTGGTTTGTTTTTTATTTATATGACCATAGAAGCTGTACTTATTATTTCTAACATTCTTCATATGGTAGTACTTAACTAAACCTTCAGTCATTCTTACATTATTCATGTATTCTTTGACCAGGAAAAGCTATTCTTCATTGCTGGCTGGTCTCATTTTCAATTGCTTGTATTTCCCTTGCTTATTTGTAATAGCTTGTTTGAAGTGCTTGTTCATCCATATAGGTCTATAGACCTTTCCTAACCATTTCTCTCTCTTGCTTGGTATGCAAACTCTTGATGCTATTTGTAATTTTGTCTCAAAATAGGTTTTTTGTGGCGTCCACATCCAGATCTCTTTGCTCTCTTATCCAATCAACCTCCTTAACTAATTTTAAGTAATTTCCTGGGCAAGCTACCCAGTCCCACTGATATCATACAGTTTCTTATGCATTTCTCCCTGTGCCTTCACATACACTTGTGTAACACTTTGTAATATGCTATGCTATATTGCCTGTGCCAAATATACAGCCTCAATGAAAGTAATTACTCCAAATACTCTAGATTTGTTATGCCAACAGAGAGTAATAGTGAAATTTTGCTCACAAAAAATGTAGCACAGGAGCGTGACATAGTTTCCTAGTTAATTTGATCATTCCTTGAATTGCACTGAAAGATTTTACTAGTTGAAATAAATGGCATGTAGTATGCTGTGCTGCACTATGAGTTGAATTCTGCTATCTTTATGCATATAAAGTAGTACTTTAGTCCTTAATCCCCCCCATTTGGCTCTCTAGTGCCCAGAAAAAAAGATGTATTTGTGATCATGGGGAAGGATGGGAAGAGAGGAAAGGTTAAAAGTATAGTCAAATTTCTTGCACAGTTCCAATAATATTTGTTATAGAGACAAAATTGTAAGTGACTCATGAACACCTGGACTTGGAGAAGCCCACAAATATGCATGGGCATCTCAAAAAATACATTTAAAGTACCTACCTCTCTACTAGGGAGTCTACTTCTGGACTGTAAGTAATGATGGAATAAGAAAGAGACTGGGACTTTTCATCTATAAAGTGGTAGAAGTAATATCTGGTGAAATATATCATGATTATTGCCACTCCACTGTATATATATTCTCTAGTTAAGTTCTGTGTGATATAGAAATAGATTTTTTTCTATCAATTTTACCTTCAAGGACTTCACTAAAGTAAAATTAATCAACCTGTCTAAGAAAGAATGAGGATACAGAATGAGTTATGACTAGAATTAAGGTGTGTATACACATGCTCACACACAACAAAAGAATGAGCAAGCCAGATGTATGCATGTGTATGGAGGAAGTACCCAGCAAAATATGGCAGGGATCTGAGGCAGACTTCATTTTGTTTAACATCTTTGTTAATAATCTGAAAGTATGAATAACCACCGCATTAATCCCATTTGCCAATGGTACTTAATTTGGACATACCAGGAAAGCCAAAGAGAAGACAGAAAAAGCACAAAAAGGCAAGGTCAGCATCAGGTAGGTGATACAAGGACCTCCAGTGTAGGTTAGAGATGCTTATGGATCATACTGGGGTTACCCTATATTGTCTCTATTAATTAGATCACTAGTGTGTTATTTGTGGTCTTTTTCAGACAAGCCAGAGTAAGCTTTCAGGAACAGGTCAGACTATTATTACAATAAATTAATATAACATGGAGACAACTCTATCATGCTAATATTTGGAGTGCTGTTCCTGACCAACTACTGGCAGCCACTTCTATCAAACTAATATGGTTACATTACTACAAGCTTTTTAAGGGGTTAGTATCCTTACAGCTGGGAATAATCTTTTATCTTTGGCGAGCCCTGCTGCCCCAGTGATTGGCTTACAACCTGAAACCCTCCAACCATTTGTTGTCTCATCTGTGATTTTAGTGTGTTTCTAGGGATACATGGAAAAGTTACGCTTAGGGCACATCTGCACATTGCCCTATGGTGACATTGTAACTGAACCAAAAGGAAGCACTAAAGCATGGCACAGTAATTCCCTGTACTGTGCCATACACATGGTGCACAGTTATTTTTAGCAGCTACTTTGCCATTGCAGTGTAGTGTAATGAGGAAGTGCACTGCTATGGCGAAGTAGCTGCTGGTCATGTGTAGACACACGTGGATTGTACATCGCCACAGTACATTGCTATGGCAACGCAGCATCACATGTAGACGTGCTCTTAGAGGAGTCTACCTAGGATTAGGAACTGTACGTATGTTCAGGGAATTTAGATTGGGCAAAAAATGGCTGTCCAAATCTAGCTTAGTTTAGCTAAGGAGATGCAGTACATCATTCGGGCTAACTCATGTCTGATGTAACAGAACCTGTGAATACATGTACATAGGCCCGAGGCTAGGAAAATCTAGCTGCTCCCCAAGTCCAGCCCCAGGACTGCATTTTTCCTACCTCCACAACTGTGATCAGGCTATTTTTAACCCTCTGAGCCTCTCCATCTAGATGGACTACACTCCAGCCAAGGACCCACCAATGCCCCTGCAGAACTTCTAGCCCGCCCTGATTCCACCGACCCTCCCTCCCAGAGCTGCCAACCCCTCCCCCACAGTGAACCTGCTAGCTGCACCCCACCCCCCAACCCACCAACCCCAATCCACTGCAATTTACTTAGATCACATTTCCAGAATAGCTATCAGCACCAGCAAACATGTCCACATGCAGGGAAAGTGCAAAGAGGAGACAGAATCTTCAAAGTCCTAAAGCCTTATCAGAAACCACCAGGTAAACCTGTCTAAACTTTGGAGAAGTTAGATGAAAGTTAGATTAGTTAATTAAAAATGGAGTAATAATTCTTAAAATGTAATTTAACTAATGTAATTTTTTTTCTGTTCGCAAATCATCCAAGAGCAGTTTCTTATTTTATCAAATTTAATTTATTGCTTGATTTGATTAATTTATTTGCTGAATAATTTATGAAAATAATTCATGGTTGGTAGATTGCAAAAGTAATTCATTGGAATTATTTAATATTCAAAATTCCAGCTGTCTAGCTTAGTTTTAATTGGAAGCATAAGACCTTAGGTGTTTCTGGTTTTTGGTTAAATGACTAAGTTTTAGGAGCAAGCCAAAGGCAGGAATATGAAATTGTTTTGTTTACATTTTCTTCAATATCATCTTGAAGTTTGCATCTCTCAGAATTGTTTCTCCTACTGAATTCAGTAACTTCAGTATTGGTATAAGGCAGACTCAAAATGGGATCAATCAAAAATCAAAGCCTTGGGACTTTTTAATATTATTTACCTACTTACGTTAGAATGAGAATCATACTAAAAATGTAGGCTAATATTTTTGAATTGCATTTGAATAAATGCAAAACATTCAGAGAAAGTAGTGAATGCTTCCATTAAACCTGCACTGAAGATATCCAAGAACATATTAATGAGGGAGATTGATAAAATGTCCTTGTCATTAAAAGACATAACTTTCTATTTTTAATTTTTATGCTTCTATGATTAAGTGATAGACAGTAATGTAGAACACAGCCATGTTTTTGTACCAGACAGCCAACTTTGAAATTTGAATTGGCTTGACTTCTTTTCACAGCCAAACAAACTGTCATTTAGCTGCAAAATTATTTCTCATACTTAACCACAGTTGCGCATAATCCCACTACAATGTCTGTAACCTCTTAGTTAATTGCCTACTGCACTGTCATTACATATGTCAGAAAACTTGCAAGGCTGAAACGGTTCAGAATTTAATGGAACTCAAATGGTATTACAGTTATTTTGATTTTTCATAATATTTTATGACAAGGTCACTGACTTTGCACACTGTCTAAAATCTACTTTTCAACATACATTTTTCAAAATGAAAACCAACTGCTGCTCACCTGACAGCCACATTAAGGCCTCATCTGCACATGTCACAATACTGTCACCATCTTAGAGGTTTACTCGGATTTCCAGCTTTATCTCTGATAATTTACAATCTAGCAGTAACCTTATTAAAGAATCTTTGATATTTTTAACCTTTCCGAGGATATAGCCAGAAAAAGTAGCACTCTCCTTTCTTGGGGTTCCCCAAAACACACACAGCTTGAGGGTCAGGGACATTTCTTTTTTAAGAGTCAGGAAATGTTTGTGTCAAATTCATTCTAATATAACGGGTATGTGGAAGCCACATACGAAGCCTCAGTAACTTATACATACAATTACATTTCTTAAAATTTCTTGATGACCAGGAAATCTCAGTCACTCAGAGATCTTCCATCTTCTATCTTGTCTAAATCTACAGTGTCCAAATCTACAGTGCAATAGCTGTTCATCAGTCTACTATATTTTTGGCTCTTGGCCTACTTGCCAGGCTATACAATATCCATGATTGTAATCAACTTGCTTAAAGGGGCAAGAGCATAAAATATTAACTTAATATTGTGGATTTCCCATTCCTAATCACTAGAAAAAAAGAAAATAATATTAATTTCACTGTTACAATGTAAAATAATTTTGTCTTCCTTATTTTGTCCCCTTGTCACCTTCTTAGCTGTAAAACTTAGAGATGTAAATAAGTGAGCATGCAATTGAAGCATGTAAAATGAAAATATGAAGCAAATACTTAATTTTTATCACCCTTGTATACTCTAACAATTAGAGGAGAATTAAAAATAACATGTTTTAAAATGAACTAATTAGGAATTTAGAAATCCAGAGTTAGAGGACAATATCTTTTTGTTAGAGCTTGTTGAATAATATTCAAATAAATTATTTGACTTTTAGAAAATATTTTAAATAATCAAACCAGATTTATTTTTCCCTCCATTTAATTGCCAGCCAACTGTTGGATAATAAGTATATTTGTAAAATATTATTAAAGTGGTTTCTGATGGACAATGCCATGACCCAGAAAGTACAGAATCTAGCTAAAAAGGAAGTAATTTTTAGTTACAGGTAATGATGTACATACACACAAGCACATACGTATGCATGCATGCACATACAACCACAAATACACACACACACTGTCATAAAAGAATATTTTTAAGATAAAAAAGTTGGAAAATTTCAGCAAATTAGGAAATGCTTGCATTAAGGTTGCCTGTTCCACATTAAATTGGCCCCATTTTGCATGTGCAATGAAATACAGCTTTTAATTACATTATATATTATTTTTTCCTCTAGACCTCTGCTTCAGTCAATGTATGTGCTGGAGGTATTCAATTAATGATCATCTATTCAGTGTTTGTTTTATTCTCACTGTTCGGTGTGTGGCACTAGGCTTTATTCAGTACATTCTGTGCTGTAAATTATTAATTACATCTTGGGCTCTTCTATTGGACCTATCACTAGTGTCTGAGTGTTTCACAAGTATTAATTTATCTTCACAAGGCCAATGTAAGGTGAAGATATGATATCATCTTTAGTTTACTGAAAGAGAGTGGAGACAGAGACATTGAGGTTAAAAATATCTACTAATTTTGGTGCCAACGTTGTAGATGTAGGGCCCGATTTTTCAGAAAACGTAACGTCATATAACACCTCATATATATTTATAGCTCCCAGTGACTTCAGCTACACTCAGCATTAAGTATTCAGTACTTTTGCAAATCATACCTCAGGGTCTCAAGTCAGGTGTGCAGAAAATGAGGACCACACAGTTCACTATATAACTTTGAAATATTTGATTTAAGGGTGTAAGCAGACATAACAATTATATTAATTCCAACAATACTGATATAAGCTCTTACAATGTAGCTATTAAGTCTGCATGATTCTTTAGTGTTTCATTTAGGGTTAAAGTCATTTTGCTAATGTGCATCACTAAAGAATCATGCAGATGTAACAGTTATAACAAGTGATGCATGTACCTGAGCATAATCCATTTTAACCTTTTTAAAGTGGTTAAAAGGTATGTTTGCCCAAATCCTAAATGATATGTCTAGCATCTTTTTGGAATGAGAAACTTTTTGGAAGAGGTGGGAATGGAATCCTTCTCCAGAGCAGCATTTAACCTAGAGCTGTATGAATAACAGATTTTGCTTTAGCGCCCAAACAAAAAAAAATGAAGATAATAATTTTGCTCTGGTGGCCAAAAAATGTAGACTTGGAAAGAGGTGGACAGATGTTAACCAAAACATGTCATTTTTACCTTATACAATCCCTGCGTAAACCTTTTGTTAATATAAGTACATTGTGCCTGGGCCCAGCCCTGCCTGGACAGCTTACCATGGCCCCTGGACACTCATGCACGGCCAACCTCTGATTTGAGGCTGGGCAGTTCAGAGCCCCTGGTACAGAGCGTTTTCTCTCTGCAATGTTGCAAACACACAAAAAGCTTCTGTCTCTTGCCTATGCAGGGCCAACGTCTGGATGCAGGGGAGAGGATGCAGGGCCCTGTAGGAGTGCCACATCAGGGTCATTGCCACCTGCTGCTGGTGCTGCTCTTTTACTCTTAGTCTCTCATTCCAGTTTTGTTCTCCTTTCCTACTAAGTCTCATTTTCCTTGCACGGGCAGTCTTAGGTTCCCTTCCTAGGCTTGCTGCATATCTTAATCCTACCTCAACTCCCAGGTCTTTTTCCTTCCCGTGCTAAGCCCCAGTTTTCTTGCCAAGACTCTTGACCCTCACTGCTCCTCTCTGGTCTTCTGGCTACAGAGCATTTCTTAGATCCTTAGATACTTGTGCCATCTCTGTGTTCCCCCACTGGGTCACAGTCCCAATTTCCCTCCTTAGGCTCATTAGTCCGTTTCATACTCTCCACTATTCTTACCATAACTCTTTCCCTGACCCAAGGGCCTCATTTTATGTCTCCTTCAATGATAAATATCATAATTCCCCTTCTTTCCTTACCCCTTCAACTCCAGACTCCTTACCCAATCTGTCTCAGTTCAAAAACATGGAGCAGGCTAGGTTTCTCTATGGGAATAGCACAAATGCAATCTGGACAATGGTCAGAGCCAAGCAAATCTTAAATATGCCAAGCAAAGACAACGTCATCAGAGATTAACTGTTAAACTGAAGAAATTGTTTCTGAGCAAGTTTGAACTTCAATTTGCAAAGGCTTATAACTTGGCCAGTTTTGCACAGATTTTTACAGGATGTCAAAACATAGCACACATGTAGACCTATTAAATTTCAGTGCCCTTCTCCAAAGATATATGATTCAAAAGTGGAGGTCACAAGAATTTTTCTGACATGGGCAAAATAATGTATTTTTCTGTAGCCTTATATACAGCAATGATGAATTGTTTTGTTTGAAAGTAGCCTAAGTCAGACACACTGCATGAAACTCTCACTTGAAATGGCTATAGTTTAGAGAAGTGAAATGCAACTGAAAGCACAGTTTTAAAATGAGAAATAAGATTATGCTAATGGACAGGTCCATTTAAAATAAGCAGGAAATCAGAGTTCAAACTAGTTGAAATAGGAATCTTTGTTCTAGAGAGCATGTGCTACTTGATTTCAACACATGGTAGAAAAAAAGGGCTCACAATGCAACATTACTAAATACAAGAAAGCAGAGGATTAAGATATTTGAGCATTAAACTATAAATCAGCTCTTTCCTTGACACAGAATCAGCTGTGCTAGGATGTATCCAGTACAGCGGATCCCCTTCATTGGGTGACACGTTTGTCACCCGTTGTCCCTCAGAGGGGGCCCCTGATGCTCCCAGGGCTTCAGAGGCGCAATCCTGTAGAACAACTGCAAACAGGGGAACTGACTCAGGGCATGCCTTTGCAAATAAGGGAACCCCAAGGTTTCTTCATTTGTAGACGTGCACCTCAAGGCTCTCCCATTTGCAGAGGTGTACCTCAAGTCATGGCACAGCAGCACAATACATATGCCTGGGAAATCTCCTGCAGGGAGATTACCAGGCACACCTCTACCAGTGCAAGAACCCAGGCAGGAATTTCTGGGGCTCCAAGGGCCTGATTCTCTGTGCCACTGGAATACCTCTTCAGGGAAATTAATGGTGCACATAGGATCATGCCTCTGAAGCCCTGAGAACATTTGCTTGGAGTGACTGGAGAATGCAGGCAGTTCCAGGCTCCAAGCAAAAAGACATCTGCCACAAAAAAAGTGCCATGAATTTTTACTACCTATTGTCATGGCTATGCTTGTGGGCATTTGTGATATAACAAGGGGCACTGAGGTCTGTTTGCCTTGGCTTTACAAAAGCGACATCTGTTTTCAGCCTTAGTGTAATGGAAGGAAGGACCATTGATATCTATGGACCAAATTAATTACCAATATATATCCTACAAAACCAATAATGTTTTTGTGAGGATGAACTTGGACACACATCTTTGAATAAAAGGCTGGGTTTTATGAAACACCATAATAAAGAGACAAACTATAATGCCAAAGAAAACAACACATGATGCTGAAGCCAAGAGTTGAGTGTTTAAACAAAAAGGATTAAACATATATAGAGAATAAGTGGATAAGGACAGGATAAAATATGAGAGGCAAATCTGATGCTTGAGGACATAAGTCAATCGCTAATAACTGATAATAGAAAGAAACACCCATTGTAAATGATTTTTAATTTATTTCTTCTTTATGGTGGTTCTGGAAGCTTTCTCTGAAAATTCTGGTATTGGTCCCTAGTGAAGGCAGGGCAATGGACCTGAAGGAACAATGGTTAAACTTTCTGTATTTCAACTGCAAGAACTACTCAAGGTTCAGATGGGGAAAAAAAGCCTTTTGCAACTATTTAAAAAGAAGAAAAACAGAGAAAAATAGAGTAAATCATTAAATATCTGGGAAGGAGAAGGCAACAAAGAGGCTGACTGTACAATGAGAAAATGCCAGGTAAAAGAAGATGAAAAATTAAAATTGTGTTTTACAGTAAAATTCCCTTTGACTTCAAGAGGAGGAGGACTGGGTTGGTTCTTAATCGATTAGAGAAATCAAAGGAGGTTGAACTCCACATGATGGTACAATAATTAAACAAAACAAAATGTATTATGATTGTCAGATTTATCTCCAAGGTATGGTTTATGGACCCAACCCAACTTCTACTGAAGTCAATAAGGACTTCTTCATTGATGTAAAAGGATGATAGATCAGAGCCTATGAAGTAGAATAATTTGCAAATATATCTTATCTATTATCTGAAGCTCATCTAACCCAAACCCCTGCTCAAAGCATGACTGTCTTCGACTATATCATCCCAGCCAAGGCTTTGTCTAGCTTGGGTAACCTGTTCCAGTGCTTTACTACCCTTCTAGTGAGAGAGTTTTTCCTAATATCTAACCTAAACTTCCTTTGCTTGCTTTGTTCTGTTATCTGCCAAAATCTGAGAATATAAAGTAAGGAACAAATCTGTGAAATAAACTAGAAGACCTAAAAGATCTTCCCCATTTTCAGACTTTTATTCTCAGGACAGCACAAAACTTGGGTGAATTGAGCGCTTGGAAACAAACAGTAAAACTACTTTTGAATCCCAAATGTTGCACTTTGAATAATGTATTTATTTTTCCATATTACCACCCTGACCTCACTTTGAAAGAACTCTATAGGCAAAAATAGGATAGTTAAAAAAAACCCCAAACCTCCTCTTTTTATGTCTTTCTATAGAAATTGGTAAGGAAAACAGATCATTAATCATACATAGATTTTACAATTCATTTTTATGAAGTACCTAAAGAAAAAATGGATACTAACACTGAAACTAGTCTCAGCAAATAATGTTTGGTGGATTTCTGCCAGCACTTGGTTATGCAAACTTGGGGTATAACAGAAGAATTTATTATGGTGGCGCTCAGCGATACTATTACAGTGAATGGGCTGTTCAGCAGTTCATCATGTAAGCCTTTATTTTTAGGGGCATATAATTCAGGGAAAAAAACTGTTTGAGTTAGAACTTGAAAAACAAAGCCCAAGGCTTTGATTGAGCAATACATTTAAACTCATCCTTACTTTCAAGCTTTACCATCCTTGTTCAGCAAGGCACTTAAGCAAGGGGTTAAATACTTTTTTGAATGGCATTGGAATTACTCATAAATGAAGCATATGCTTAAATGCTTTGGACTGGGATGAGATTATTTATGTACTTCAGGGTAAGCCTGACTGTAAGTACTTTGCTGAACTGGGGACTTTGCACTTTGCAGGAGGTCACCTGGGTCCTAAAAGTGTAATTAACCAAACAAGGCAGAGTGCTGCTTAGCCCTTACATAAGCTTTCTTCTACAGAAGGGTGAATTTCACTCTAAGTAAGTAGTGGTCACTTGGTATATTACAAATGTATGACAGGTATAGACAGGAGTGAGATCTGGCTGTCTCAGAAACTGCCAGGAGAATGGGTTCATATCAAATACAAACATCCCACGTCACTTTTTAATTGCTATTTTCAGATCTGAGCTGACACTTTTCTGAAGTTTGGAAAAAGCTCTATTAACTCACCTCCTCCTTCCCCATTATTATAAATATGTTATTTTTTATACTTACAGTATTTGGCCAAATATGGACACTGCTAAATAACAATAGTGACCATAAAAAATAACAATAATAATAAACTTTTCTAGACTAGAGAACTTTTTTTCTTTTGCATCTTTCAAGCACATATTGCAAGCGGACTCATGGCCTAAGCTGTGCTCAGTGCAAGACTAGGAGGGAAAGGGAACTTAGATGGTCACTGTGGCTGTTCATCACTATCCTTTATTTACTCTCCCAGATCTCAGCCAGTCCAGGGATACACTGTACTTATGATTTCATAGAAATTAGGGCTGGAAGGGAGCTCATAAGATCATCAGGTCAAGCCCCCTGCCCAAGGGGCAGGAAGTCCACTAGGGTCAAAGGATCCCAGCAGGATAAGCATCCGAATGTTTCTTAATAGTGTGCAGAGTAGATGCTTGCACCACTTCTGGGGGGAGTCTGTTCCAAGCCTTGGGGGCTTGGACAGTAAAGAAGCTTTCCCTTATGTCCTGCCTAAAATGGTCTTGCAGGAGTTTGTGACCTTTGGACCTTGTCATCCCTTGGGGTGCTCTGGTGAACCGGAGTTCTCCCACATCCTGATACACACCCCTGATGTACTTATAGGTTGCCACCAAGTCACCCCTGTACTCCTAGCTCAGACAGGAAAAAAAAATCAGCCTTCCTGGCTGCTGACCGCTTCCCCCTATATATAGACCTGACAGGCAGTTGGGGAACCAAGTATAGCACAGCCACAGCCTCTTTTCACTAGGCACACTTATAAACCAAAGACAGGAGCAGGGGTAGTGGAGGAAATATGAATTTAGTTATGTGAGAATCTAGAGATTGTCATGGAAAAGGCGATCAACTCTGGTCTGCCAGGATTAGAGCAGCCTTGCACTGATGTACTCTAAAGACCAGACAATCTGGTCCAGGATTTTCAGATAAACATTTAGATTTATCCAAGCAAATATTTCAGCATCTTGCTGTTCACTAAGCAGTAATAAATGTTCAAGCCAAAGACTTGTTTCCAGAGGCATAACTGGGAGGTTCTGTGTCCTGGGAGGTGGTAGTCCATAGGGCTGGAGTAGCCTCTGGCACAATGAGCAGCTACAATTTTTGCACCTTACTTGTTAAGTTAGTGTCTGGGGGCTGGTGACTCAGTGTCCCCATCCCACCCCAACCATTAGTTACACTACTGCTTGTTTTTTAATTTTGTCATTAAACCCTTCAGCAAACTGTGTATATTGTATCTTGCCTGCCTCTCTCCCCATTATCTTCTACTTTTTATTTTTCTCTGGATAATTTGAAGATGTGGATTGAAAACAAACATTTTAAAGTTACATTTCTGTCATTACCAGTGTGAATGTGAGAAGCTATAACATTTCTGTTTGACTAATGGATAATGAAAATAAATTATCTTCAAAACTGTAATATTTGTCTTTATTTAAAATTTAATCCTGACAGTTCTCTGCAGCCATAATTTTGATAGTCTGTCTACTTTGTCTAAAAAACTACATGGTACTGTCTTTTCAATCATCTTCTTCAACCATTATTTCATGTTTCACATTCTCTTCTTTTTATAGAGTCCCTGATTTATGTAAAATGGAGTCTGATAGCAGATGATTCCTTTTTTCAGCTGAAGAAAGCTGGATTGCATGACAATCAGGCAACCTCTCAAGTTCTACAAACACCTATTCTTTACAACTGTAAAAACCCAACTTAAAATAAGCACTTTTTTCCTCTCAAAGCAATGTGTGAATTTAAGATTCACACTCCTTGTGGGCCAAGCAGTAGCTATATATGGTACTTTTTATACCTGGTATTTATCATTTTTCTATTCTGTTCTCCTCAAGTAAATGTCAAAAGACTAATATTATTTTAAAATTTCTTTCATGATTTTAATAGCTTTTATTTATCTTTTGTAAAGCTCTGGCTGGATGACAGTGGGGCTATAGTAGTCACTCCATTTTGTGACTTTTTTTCTCATATTCTCTTGTTTTCCCTTTAAGATTCTATTTCAATAAGATACTAAAGGCTAAGTCTAATCATACAAGAGCTCCAATTTGACTTCAGTGGAATTGCTTTCATGTATAACGTTAAGTGAATGCTTAAGTTCCTTGCTGAAATAGGTCCTAATTTGAGTTTCTATTAACATTTACTGCTTACCATTTATTGTTGTGTTTCACATCTAGATGTATGATGTAACGTATTACAGTTTAATCATTATTTAAGAGACTGCACAGACTCTAAGAATATTTAGATTTTAAACTACCTTTCTTAATTATTCATTTCCAGACTTTCCATTTTGGTTTTTAGTGATCTTTCCTTTGTAAATGTAAACTTAACCTAAAAGTAAATGTTTACTTAAAAAAAAAATCCAGTTCCCCACACTTCATTTTTTACTGGAGAGAAATCCCAAAAAGAACAGGAAGACCATTTTAACAAGTGGAAGGCAAAGTCCTGCGTAGAAAATGATAACAAATTCTTAAGGAAGTTGATGAAGATTCTTTGTGATTGTATCTTCTACTTCCATCAAATAAAGCCCTAATTACAGTTTTATGAAAGCAGGATCTGCACACAAACTGGTCATGGTACATTTTTTTGAAAAATCAGTAAAACCAAAGAAAAATGCAAAAGATGCACTGTCTGTTTGGAAACTATGCTGCATTTTTTCAATGGTCATTCAGTACTAGAACTGAATTATATATAGGGAAAGGCATAGGCCAGTAAACAGTGGATCCATGCAGCTAATATCATCTTCCTCAGGAGCTCAGAAATGATAGAAGCACAAGCCTGACTCAGTAATAGAAAACAGTAAAGGTACTTTGGAACTGCAATCTTGTGACTGGACAGACTGGTAGAATCCAAGAAATCAGGCGTTCTACTGATTCAGAAGTCCCTGGGGCCATACCTACAAAGGGTCATTAAAAATAAATGCTGGTTCCTGCTATAGTCTTAAGAATGTAGTCTTCATATAGACTTTTACCTTTTTATTTTTGGAGACTAAATCATGGTTTTTTCATTTATTTGGGTACGTGCAGTGTTACCAAGCTGGGTGACACAGCTCCCAGGGACTCTGAGAGCAAGGGGTTTCCCATCCCAACAAACCCTGAGCAGAGGGGGCACAGGCTGAAGGGCTGCTTACCTTCCCTACAGCCACCCAAGCCAGAGATGCTGGGACACACACAGCTTCTCCAGCATGTTTTAAAAGCACGCTTTCCCTGTGTGTGGGATAGCGCACCTCTGATGCCATCATAAAAAGTTGTCCAGGGCACCGGGAAGTCCCAGACATTGGCAGTGCTGGAAAAGCAGCACAAGTGTGAGGGAATGTCCCTGCCAACCCAGGAGAAGCCTGCACCTGCAGGCATGAAGCCGGAGAAGCTAGCACAGCCAGCCACAGGGGAAAGCAGGGAGCAACCCCATGTTAGTGCACCAGGAGCCAATCCCCTGAGGGCAATTGGTGGGACCCACCACCGGAGTGAGCCTACCACTGGACTTCAGATGCATAAGTCCAAGACCCTGGGTGGTGTAACCCAGGGGATTTTTGAGTTTCACTCTTCTTTGTTTTGTGAAAACAAAAGAAGAGAGGGTCATCCCGGGAGATTTTGCCCAGCACAACCCAAGAAAATCTGGTAGGAAGGGCCCATAGTATCAGTCATGCTCCTTTAGAAAGAACAGCAGGAATGGACCAGCTTTAGCCAGTCATGCTGGACACTGGCTTAAGGAAGAAGGAGAGTTGCCCCATGCCCTTAGGGGTTTCAGAGACTAAATTATAATTGGGTGGCATCCAACACTAGTCTAAGCCATGGCGGTATTTTGGTTGGTGAGTGGATAGGGTGTAGGGGAGGAGGAGCCCCAAGTCCCTCACTACTGCATCCAGTCGCCCCAAGGGAGAAAGACATTCCACCTCCCGAGAAATCTCCCACTCTGTTCTTAAGACCATCAAGTCATGGTGAATGAGTAAGAGAGGGGAATCCACCTCAGACATTGAAGCTTTGAGTACCCATCAGACCCTCTGCAGGCACATGCAACACTGACTTTCACCGTTGGTGGTAAGTATTACAGGGCCTTGGCCCCCATCAGATCAATGTCTTTCCCCCACACAGGGTCTTACTATGAAAAAGCTGGCACCCACTCTCCAACTGTCTTCTGCCTCAGTTGTTCTCACCTGCCATGACTTGATGTTCCTCTTAGGGGAATTGGTTATGCATGGAGGGTTGTACCAGCCCAATATGATGGGGTGAAGGGGACCAGTTTGTGGGGCTTCTCCTCTCCTAAACCCCACCCTTACCACCTCTTAAAGTTGTTCTGACCAGGTGCTTCCATATTCTCAACCCCCCCCCCCCAAAAAAAAAACCCCAACCAACCAACCAAACAAACAAAAAAAGGAGCTAGACCCCTTCACTCAACTGGAGTATGTTTACTCCCGGTCCCTTGATTCAATGTCTAACAATCAGAATGTGAAAAAAGAAAGATTTCAGGGGACTGTCCATCTAGTCCTTTCCCCCTCCTCCCAGGTACTAGGCTCATGGGGAGTGGTGGACCTCAGGCCTCAATCAATAAAAATGAAATAGCCAGGAGGTAGATGCCAAGGGAAGAGGAAAATAATACAACAGGAAAGAAAAAAAGGGAAAAATCACTGTTCCTGTAGGGCTGCAAAACCCCAGTCTCTCAACTGTACCAGGGTTGTCCCTCTGGGGGCCTCTTGCAAAACCTTCCCAGCACTGATCCTTCATCTGCTCCATCTGGTTTCATGGGCGTAGCCTCAAGTTTCCATTGCAGTACTTTCTTCAACAGTGGTCCTTCATCCACCAACCCCTTTGCCAGGTGCCTGTGCTCCATGTATGTTTGCAGAGAGGCACTGGCAGAAAAGCATAGGCAACTGGTGGTGGGGGTCCCTCCTCTGACAGGGCCATCTCCCACCGCTGACACTGCCAGCAGCTTCTGCAGGTGCTTGCCAGCTCTGTCTCCACTGTTGACACCACTGGTGGCTTCTGCAGGTGCTTGCCAGCCCCGTCCCCAATGCCAATGCCACTGCTGGCTTCTATGGGTGCTCGCCAGCCCCGTCCCCACTGCTGCTGGCTTCTGCAGGTGCTCAACAGCCCTGTCGCCACCACTGCTGCTGGCTTCTGCGGGTGCTCACCAGCTCCATCCCTGCTACCATCGCCGCTGCCAGCTTCTGCGGGTGCCCCCCAGACTCAGGAAGCACCAGTCGTCCATGCAGGAGAGTATCTGTCTTCAGGATAAAGGGGTCTCTCCCAAGCTTCCCCTCTCTGGGGCCAGAAGTACTTGTTTGAGCTTGTTGCCAACCAATCATGAGAAAGCACTCACTCCAAAAGTGCTGTTCACCACTCCATGCTCCTGAGGGTGTTCTTCCCTCTCCCGGGGTAAGTACAAAAGTTTTACACCCCATTCCAGGGCTCACTCTGGCCCCTAAGCTTCCTTTATCACATTCACCTTAATCAAAGATGGGACTAAAATTACATGAGGTAGTATTAAAATAAATCTGAAGGGAAAATATTCTACTTCTTGTGTATTGCAGCATATCATCAAAAGCAGCCAGGCTTCATATTGACTGGAGAATTTAAAATGACTTAGCATTTCTCCTCTCAACGTAAATATCCATTCTCAAGACAGATTCAAGAATGAGAATCCAAGGATTGTTGAAGTTGTCTCTAGTTGGGCTGGATATATGCAGCGCAGTGCTCTAACTGGTAAATTTGAGACCATTTCATTGGGAAAAGGCTTAATAGTTTCAGGCTGGCTTTCTGTCTTTTTCTAATAGCAAGACCTTTTCCCTGCAAAGAGAATTTGCAACCGCTCCTTCCCCTTGTCTACAATGAAGAGGCCATTTCAGAAGACAAGGCCAAACATAACAAATCTTAATGCTGCAAGTCCCGAGAGTCTAGAGATACCATAAAAAATAAATAAGGCAGTACAATTTTTTCATGTATGATCTTTCTACATGTATATATTTTGCATAAGAAAGATTAAAAATTGACTGATATCGAAACTTAAATCTGTTATGCATAAACCAGGTATAGAGTGCACTTTAGTGGGTGCATCTACATGAGATGTTTGCTGCACAGCAGAGTAATTAACCATACAGTAAATATTGTGCATCTACATATGTGCCCCACTAAGGTGGAGTAAACTGATTTATTCCGCAGTACTTGTAAATGCAAATACTATCCTACATTGGAGTTTTTCACTTCACAGCACTGCATGTGTAGACACTGCCACAGTTGGCTGGGGCATAAGGGTGCTTTACTGCAGGGGCTGCCTGCCAACTAGTCATGTGCTGGAGCTTTGGCAATGCATAGGGGGTGCAAACAGGTGCACATGCACCCCCTGAGATTGGCCTTGCACCCCCTGAGACTGGCTGCTGCTGACACTGCCAGTGGCATCTGCAGGTGGTTACAGCTTGCCACACCCACCACCAACACTGCTGGCAGCATCTGCGGGTGGTTGCCGATTGCCACTCAGTGCTCACACCCCCCCCTCCCCCCAACTGACACTGCCACAGCCGCAGCTGCCTGCAGGCAGTCCCCACTTGGCTCACCCTCACTGGTGACATCACCCTGGCTGCCTGCAGGCAGTCCTTGCTTGCTGCCACTACACCCCCACCGCCGCCACCGCCTGTGGGTGGTTGCTGTGCCCCCCCAGCCTTGGAAGACATGAGGCGTTCATGTGCTGAAGCACCCTCACGCTTCAGCCAGCCCCTCTGCAGCATGTTGAGCTGAGGGAAGCAGCCTCGGGCTGGCAGGCTGATCCCCTCTCAGCACGGCTGCCAGCTGGGGCTGTTCTCACCTGACTCAACATGCTGGGGTCCTGGATGCATGTTCAAACAGGATACCCAGGAACAATAAACTCTGGAGACTATTCATGTGCATTAATTGCATGTGTAGATGTACCCAGTGCTAACTGACCTGTGCTTCCTTCAAATGTACACTTCAGACCTGAACGTTAGAGAGAGAGGGAGAAACCAAAAAAACCCAAACCAAAACAAAAACAAAATAAAATCAAGCAAACAAAACCACTTTCTAAATCCGCTGAATTTTTCATCCCTTTACTGGGACACACTGCAAGTTTGACATTACTTTTGTTAGTAGTTAAACTCAAGAGCACAACACCAATTTCGTAGATTTTTAAAGAGTCATCAATATTATTCAGAACTGACCTGTTGGTAGAGGACTAGTCTTAGCTGAATCACCAAGGGAAATCAACTGATACAGTTATGGGTCTACCACACCACAGACGTGAGCTGCTTGTTCATAAACTAAAAGCTGAAATACAATGGTATATTCTAGTCTTCAACTCTTTGCTGTTGTAAGCATTGACACTGGAAGCACTATCAGGTAAAACAGCAGCACTTGTCAGCATTGCATATAAACCTTAGTAAACAATATTAGATGTCAACTATAACAACTTGTCCTGCTCCTTGCCACTGAACAACCCCTCCCCCCCTCCCCCCACACTCAAGTTCAGCAGAGGTACTAGAAGCTACAGATTTTGGAATAAGTAACCTCCTTAAATTACTAGCTTTTTAAGCCTCTCAAGCTATTTCTTAGATTTGTAGTGCCCCCAACTAATTTGAATTGGTATTTATTTTCCTTCTAAAACAGATTACATTTAAAATAACTAATTTTTCTTAACTAAAGAAAAAACCTCTATTTAGGTGTTTGAGATAGGGGGAATCTCTGCCAAAAGCTACACTGGCAGAAGTGTGTGGTCTGTATATAGTTTAAATACCACATTATTTATTTATTTAACTTTCTATGTATGTTCTTCACTCACCAACTCTCTGCTAGACTTTTCACCTTATTTCTTTTAACTCTGCAGCTGATCTTCAGGGAACTGCAAACCTAAAAATATCCAAGTTTGGGTACATTGTTTAAATACATAATAATTGAGTGGGTTTCAAATCAGGCAAAATGAATTCATTCATTACTACTCCTGATTTATAACTTTTAACTCCAGTAAAGGTTTCAGTAAGATTGCAACATAAACTGGGACAAAACTGAGCTCATTAAATAATGTATGCTAAAATCTGTTTCAGAAGATATGATATGGAAACAAGTAATTGGGTTAATCTGCAGTAAAAAAAAAATGTTGTACAAATCCTCCACAAATGAATAATGATCCAAATATAAAAGAAAGAAAATGGGTGCTTCTTCTGAATAAAGATCACTTGCTCACAGAGGTGACCAAAGTCTACCAGGACAGCATATCAAGTAGTAGCTGTAATAGTAGTACCATAGGAAATTTCTACTATTTGCAAAAGCTGCTTGTAGTTCTTTTACAAAAAGGCCATGCTATCAGAAATTGAGAATCAATTCTGTTTCTTGGCACCACATGTACATCAATATACTGTTGTTGACACATATACTATTGCTGACAAATCTCAGACTAGCCATTGAGACTGGTGATCAGTATTAAAGGCCCATTTCCCTTGGCCTTTTTCTCCCTCTTCTGTTAAGTAAACGCTTAAAAGGAAAAAGAACTGAAGCTCCCATAAAGCTAACAAGTAAAGAATTTCTATCACACATTTGGTTAGAGAAGATACAAATGCAATAGTCTGGGTTTTTGTTGTGAATGCGATTAATGCCAGTAGTCAATTAACCCCATTTCTGTGAAACAGTCATGGGTGACTAAAATATGTGGTGGCTATCTGGCTTTAAATGAGAAAACACCAATATGCCAGTTGACTAATATGCCTGTCGATTATGTGTTAGCTATAGAGTTTGCCATATGCCAGTTGGGAAGAGGACTCTATCACAGAATCCTAAGCAGGGACAGATACAACAGAACAACTGAAGGTCTCATTTGGATAAGTTAAAACAATTTGGCAGCTTCTCTAAAGCTTATCTGCTCTTTGGTTTGAAAATCAATGTGAAAATGTAGCAAGAATAAGCTCATCCCTGAAATTTCAGGTGCCTTCAAATTCTTGAGAGATTAAAAATTCCAGATTATTAAACATTTTCAGTGTTCAGTTCTTCCCAGTGAAACGACGAAGTACAGAGGAATTTGCAAAGAGAAAGCTTGAGGCAGAAAAACTGACTATCTTATGAAAATGATACAATCAACATACCAGACAGAGATACAGCACTGCAATTAATCTGTACTTTGGTTCCAAAGTAGTAGTTAGTTACATGTTTAAACACTTGAGTAGTCCCACTGAAGTCAAAGGATCTTGAGGGTTCTCTCACAGCTTTTATAAGATGTCCACACCACTAGGTTAACCTGTGCAGGCCAAAGTACTCTGGGTCTTGCAGAATTGGCCAAGGGCATTATGTGGCCTAGGTAAGTAGAAAAGGTTTAGTTAGAATACTATCTTGATGAAATAACTGTAGATACAAAATTGGGACAAAACTGAAATTATATTTCTCTAATAAAATGTTCTCATTTTTCTCAAGAGAGACAGTTGTTACTCTAGTGACCAGATCATTCAGGAAGCTTCAAGGTTGGCAGACTTCCCACTTGCACATTCTGTAGCATGTAGACTAAGACATGTACCTCTGATCATGAAACTGCTGCTGGTGTTCTGTACTCTGTCTTGGTGATGGAGTACATTGCTACTATCAAGACTTGATTGATCTATGCTCCCTGCAGGAAAAATACTGGTGTTTCAATATTCCTCTGTTCCACAATCTAAGGGCATTTGTATGCAACACAGGTGTTGCAGTCCAAAGTCATTTAAGGTACATTACACTGCTGAATGTGCAAACAGCAATGCCATTAAAGTGGTGCAAAAGGCATTTAACCTACTTTAGACCTGCTTTAAACTGTTGTCTACAAATGCCCTGTTTGTTTCCCCCGAAATTGATGCAGCTCTTCTGAAGTTAGCAAGCTAGGATGATCCTATCATATCAGCTTAACAAACACTTCTTTATGTAAATTTATTCTTTTAAGTTAATTAGTACTTAACTGGCCTAGGTAGTCATGTTTCCAGTCTCATTCAATAAACTCTTCCTTTTTTTCTCTGCTCTAATAGCATAGTCAAAACCAAAGGGTGAGTTGGCATTTATAGAGTTAGAAGCCAAGATTTGGCTTGCATTACTGTTGTAATGTTATCTGGGTACATGACTGCTTTCATGTCTAGTTTAACTGTTGGCTTCCATAATGTCTGTAGAGTTATTAACCAGTTTTAGTGCATATCAGTTTGATGTGAGTTTACCTCTTCATTATTCCTTAGTAATTTGTTCTGTTGAAAATAAGATTTTTTTTTTTTGCTTACACCTTATTCGTTGCTTTAATTAGGCTAGATCCTCAGGCCAAGTAATGCTACTGTGTACAACTGCTCTATTTAATACTACTTCATCTTGTCCAGGTACTTATTGGGCCCAGTGCTGAAAGAGGAGCCACTCCATGCTATTCTGTGGGAGTGAAGAACTAAGCTGCTCTTTCTAAGAGGCCATGTAGGGTTTCTAACTTAAAACACGCATCTGGCCCTCCAGTAATCCCCATTCTTGTGTCTACATAGACATAGGCCTTGGGGGACAAGTCTTGGCTTACAGGCAGCTCCCCCCCCCCCAATGCCCGACCTCAAACATCTCTCTAGCAATAGATTAGTTAACTCCTATTCTCACCAAGGCACTAGGAATTTCAGCAGATTTATGCCAGCTGTGTCCCCTCATCAACACAGACTACAACATCACTGGACCAAACAACCTGCGTTATAACATGGATTATAATGATTATTAACATCATTAATCTGCTTCTGTACCAAACTCATATATGCCATCACCTGCTTACAGTGCTCCTCTGCCGTCTACACTGGAAAAATGGTGAACAATTAATCAGTAGCATATCTAAGGTGGGGCAACTGGAGCAGCAGCCCCATGTGATGACTTCTAGAAGTCAGAAAAATCATATCTGTTGCTGCCATTGCTGCTGCATCTATTTGGCTGTGCTAGTGACACAGCAGCAGTTGGAACGCAGCATTGCCTCCATATCTCGCTGCTGCTCTGGGTGCCCAGCTGCTTTGCTACATCTCTGGAATGAATGGACACCAATCTAACTACAATTCCAAAGACACAAAAGCCTAAGGCGGAACACTTTAACCTCCTTGTACATTCCAGCACTGACCTCAGAGTAGCTGTTCTTAAACAACAGTATTTTAAAAATTGACTTGAATGTGAAATTGTGGAACAGGAAATGATCCACAGACTGGATTGTGTTATGTATGCTCTCAACAGATACTCTGGATTTTTATCCCATCACCTAGGCTAGCTTTTATAGCCCCTAAATTCCTCAATGACTTAACTGCTTTGTTTATACCTTTTGATCTCTTTAATCCACCTCTGTCTCTCTCAACTGTCCCCCTCCTTTTCTCTTTCTTTCCCTATTCTTTGTTTTTAAATGGCTTTATTTCAATCTATTTAGTACCCCTACTCTCTGCAAGTCCAGTAGGCTGACCAAGTAGGCTATAGCCTAGGTGACCTATGAAGAATATCTTTGAAAGCTTGTCTAACTTAATTGCAATCCTACAGATTGCCCAATAAAAGTTATGACCCTCAAAAAATTCTTGCCCCTATACTATTCTTTTGTGGCAGTTAGTGAAGATGATAAAATAAACCACATTTATCTAGGACTTTGATTACTTTCTTGGCTATAAACAAACTGAAATAGTTTAAGAGTAAAGTGACAATCCTGTAATAAAAATAATGAGGGATACCTTCACTCCCTCTCTGACACCTTTATGCAAAGTAAAAAAATCGGTGTAGTGTAGAAGTGGGGCTTTTGGAACCCTTTTATCTGTAGGAGGGTTTTCCCAGTACATGCAATATGAAAAATACCCTAAATCTGCCTTTTGAGAACTCTTGAATAGTCCTAACACAAACAGAATGTATGCAAGTAGAAGAGACAATAGCTTCTTGACTGTACTGAAGCCCACAAGGCAACCCTGGGGAAACAGCTGTAATTTAGTAAATTTGTCTCCCTGGATCCTAGTGACACAAAGGTGGTTCTTAGATGCAGTAAAGGATTTCATACTGTATGCCTTTATTCCCACTGGTAATGGAAACACACACACCAGTCACTGTAACGGTAAAAAAAAATGCTTGCAAGAACATAGCAAAGAAAATTAGATATTGACTGAAAATAGACATTTTTAATTGGCTATCAAAAGTTAATTAATTGTAGAGTGGATAATAAGCTTCAGAATGGAGTCTTAGATGTACAATTATTTACTTCTTTTTTATTTCCATTTTGGATTGTTGCTATATTTAGAACTGCAGGTTATACACTCCCTTCTGGATGTTTGCCTTTGTTCACTAATTTCTCCATTTAATGATTATTATAATTTTTTTTTTTTACAACTTCAGTAGAGCACACTGGCTGTTGTTCTTTGTGGTACAAAACCAGGAAAAATTAAGAGTCTAGTTTCCCTTTCCAAGATACACAAACACTCTTGTTCACATTGTGGAGTTTTTGCGTACCCTGTGTTCATTTCATTTGTAGAGCTCTTACTGAAATCAAGAGGAGTTCCACTTTACAAGCAGAGAATATTGACACAGGTGATCACATGCTGATCACATACACTACACCAACAGCCAAGTGTGTCGCACTGCTGAGGAGACATGCAACTTTACAAAATCTTGAGAACTGCTGAGCAGAGCACTTGACACTTGCAGACCCTTCTCCCTTCCCTTAGGATCAAGTCATTAATGCAGTAGTTTTTATGCTCCAATCTAATACATATTCTTGAATGTGCTGTCCCCCACTATTCCAGTTATAATTAGCTTATTATTCTAATTCTCTGAGATGCGTGCTTTTTTGATAGAACTTGAAAAATTATTCTTTTATGCAAGAAGAATCATAAGGATTCAAAACTCCAAAGCTATGCAGACGTATTTGTCCATATTAAGCAGTTTTACTCTTCAATTAAAGATTCAGAGAGAACAAAGCTATTTTCTCCAATCTGCATACGAAGAACTGAGAGTATGAGAGTATGAACTGAGGGTATGAGAGTAAATTCATTACATGTTCATACCCTAAACTAATGGCCCAGTTTCACTTGTTAAGATTAATTTCACTTTGTTCACAATGTGCCGAAGACCCAATTTCAGCAGCATTTTTACTGTCTCCAGTTTAGGTGGAGAGGAGTTTATAGTGGGAGGTAGTGGTGAAGACAAATCATCATCATCTCTTTCTCATCAGCATTATGAAAAACATTCATGTAAAAAGATAGGATTCAGGTTAAATTAAACTTTCTTAATGAGCCCCAGAAACTTAATGAGCCCCTTTAAATATTTACTGCTCCTGTTTTCATTTTGGATTACTGCTGTGTTTGGGATCATAAATGATCTGCTCCCCTTTTGGATATCTATCATTATTCAGTAATATAATACAGTTGGAGTATCTTATAGCCATGATGGTCTAGGGAATATGTGAGAAGCAAGAATTTTTTGGTAATATTGGACCAATAGTATGTTTTAATATCACTAATTATACAGTTGGTACAACAGCAAGATATTATAACCACCCACCCACCCCCTTTATTCAGCCCTTTATTCATTAACTTCTTTGTTAAGGAAAGCCAGACAAGAGGGCCTCAGAACTACCAGTAGTATGAAGGCCTCTGTATCATGTGTATACTTGTGAACCAATCAATTCCATATTTACTCAAATATAAGATGACCCTGCTTATAAGATGACCCCCTAATAATTAGATTCTACATATGGAAAAATTTATAAATTTGATATAATTTTCCAGGTATATAATTTAATTATTGGAGGTTTTTCATGAATTTGTCCTTTGGCCACAGCTACAGCAGGGAAGATTGAGCTAGGGGGTCAGGTAGCCTCTTTGCCCTCTGCTCCCCCAGTTTCTTCCCCCTGCAGCTGCTTCCTCCTCTCCTTACTGTTAGACCCTGCTCTTCCTGAGCACATGGAAGTAAATTTGAAAAAAAATGACCTTGAAATAAACATAGCTGTAGTAATTTGGATATAGTACTCATAGACTTACTTCATCCAGAAATGATGCATTTTACCTTTTTTTTTTTAAACTGCTACAAGTTTTTGCCTAGGTACTCCATAAATGCACTTTTAAATATTACTTTGGCACCTACTTATATGCAGTACAAACTGGGTGAATCTACATGTGCCCCACCGTGCAGTTGGTATTAAGCAGTCCCAGCAGCACACGGGTTGTTTCTGACCCTACTGTGCAGTAGCAATGAGCTACTATGCAGTAGTGGTGGTGTCGTGGCTAGTGCCCACCAATGCTACATCACCATAGTGATGAGCTATGTCACTGTAGTTCATTGCTGTAGCTCAGGCAGACACGCCTACTGTGCATGATATTAGTCCAAAGCAAAAAGGCTAATAATTCACCATATAGTTCATTGGGCTGGGTCCCAACAGAGTCAATAGCATTTCAAGCCATGGTGGCCCCACTGCTCAGCACTGCTTGGTATGTATGTGCACTCCAGATACCCTCCCTATACGGAAGAGCCATGTGTTAATTAGCCCCCCACCAGTTCATGCCTGGAGCTGGGTATTCTTGCCATGAGTTCTGGGTTCCTCCAAAAACTTACGTGCAGATGAGGCATATGGCAACTTGGTCTGGCATCACCTTATGGAGGGCAGGGCCACACTAATCATATGTGACAGACAGAAAGGGGATTACAGAGGGATTTGGGGTGAACTGTTTGGGGCTCTATTTGGTGATATTTGCCAGACATTCAAGGCTGGTAAGGAAACAGGGATCATTGGAAATGAGAACGAAAGGTGGAGCTCAGCTATGGGAGTGAAGAGGAAGTGCAGATATATTCATTGTAGTGACTCACCATGAATTGAAAACATTAGGTGCTATGGGAGACTGCACTCAATAGGCGCTATCATATATCTTATTCAGATGAGTAGCACTAACTTTTCCTTGTGGTAGGTTTCAATTGATTCAGCGGCCGTACGGCTGAGGATAAGTGAAACTCTGGGGCATCCAAACCCCAAGCCTCCAGTCTTGGGCTTGCATGTAGGATGCCTGCCAAAGGATTTGGAAGCATCTGAAGACTGGGGTGGAGGATACTTGCTGGTAGCAGGGCCACATATAGTTCTTGAATGATTCAAATGGATTTGAACCTGATATGACTAATTTGACCTGGGACTCGAAAATAAAATTCCTTACAAATAAAACAAAACTTGTTTCCAATCAGCATGTTTGCCTAATATGGTCCACATACTTTATAACCATGCTCAGTGTTGGCTGCATTTAATCAACTTCATAGTTGATTTTCATTACCGAGAACATGTTGCTTTTAGCAGTAATTTAAAGATAGACAATGTATTATTGTGGTTTTCTTTTATATGAATGTAAGATGAGAGGCTTTTCCCCCTATGCTGATTGGGGACAAAAACCTTGCCTTGTTATTTGAGTAAATATGGTAAACATGCAAACAAAATCAAACCCAAACAATAATGAAAAGCCTTACATGCTATTGTAATGATGTTCATTCTTTAGAGACTTACTTTTACATTGAAAATCCCTATCCCATTTTCCCCTCTTTTAAAAAGAAAAAACAAAACAGGGAAAATATGTGGTTCTACACTTTAGCTATTTCCAAAAAGCTTTGTGGTGGAATACTGCAAGCTGTATGCCAATAGAAGCTGCTTCCTGTAAATAAATGCAGCAGAATGTATGCATAAATCGATGCCAAGGACTTTTCAAAACAGGTGCAGATATGTATGCACATGTCTTAGATACTAAACACTGGTAGAGTGTAAAAGAAGCTAGTATTGTCAAGTGTAATTTTTACTAACAAATTGGATGTGAAATATACATTCTACCCAGGAAACTTCAGTCTAAAGAAAAAAAGGCTTAACTTAAAAAAGGTATATTTTGTAAAGCCTTCAGTGACAGCAAAAGTATCACTAGTGATTCTTCTTAGCTGCTAAAATACTTCTAGGGGTTCAGATTAAGAAGAAAAAATTGGAAAAGGAGTAAATTATCTAATGAAGAAAAAAAACCACAAAGAGGATATATCAAGTATTTCTTTCTAAGCCTTATATTGAAAGGAGCTTTGATGTGTATATATACACATAAACTATGCATGTGTATATATCTATACATACACACACAGAGATATAGATGTGCGCAAACACCTCTCCCCCAGGAAACATGTTTCATGTTGTATACAATAGAATACAATACAATACAGGCAAGAACTATGCCAAATTTCTAAGTCAGAAAAGACTAATAATTTCCTATTATTAGAAGAAGGATGCCTGTAATATGTTTGATAAGAGGTGCATAGAACACAGTACTACTTTATAAATACTAATATTACCAGTAGTATTCATTGTAAACCTGGTATATGCTGTTATCCAGGTAAACATCCTAGGCTAGGGACAGACATTACATATAAACTGGTTTAAATGATCAGAAAATGCTTTAAACTGGTAATGGACATTAATTGCACATAAACCAGTTTAAAAATGACTGAAACCAGTTTGAGATATACCTGGTTGAATATAGTATCAGACTTACCTGATTTGGCTCAAACTGGTTTATGCCATGTCTGTTCCAGACCCCTTGCTGGTTTGAGTTAAACCAGAGACCCCAAGCATCCTGGCCCTGAGCACAGGCTGAGCAGCAGCTGCAGCCAGGCTGGACAGACCCCGCTGTGGTGCCAATGGCCTCTGTGCTTGGGGCAAGCTCCCTCCCAGCAGGAGGGGGGTTATTCAGTCATTAGCCTCTGGCACTGCAGTGGGGCCTGCCTGGTCCGGCTGAAGCTGAAGCTCGGGGAGGAATAATGCGGGGAAGCATCCACCAGCTGGAAGCCCAGGGGCTGCAATTTAATCCCTCCAGGACTCCAAGTGCTTGGGGCCAGCAGCTGAATAAGCAGCCCTCACCCAGCAGCTGAAGTGGTGAGTGGTGAGTGACGTGATGGGCAGCAGCCCATCATAGCTTCCCAAAGCATGAGCCCCTTGCCAGCAGAGACTGCACTTTGGGGCCAGCAGAGCTGCTGTGGAGTGCGGTGGTGCTGTAGGGGGCTTGTAGGGCTCTGGCCTGTTTTGGACCCTGGCGCTGCCACGCAGAGCTCACCACAGCTCTTCCAGCCCCACAGCACAGCACCTCACTAGGAAGGGGCTCATGCTCCCCCACATTATGACAGGGGATGTTGCCCCCAGTAAGGTCCCTGCCCACTCCCACTGCAGTGGTGGGGAGGGGGCATGGCCGTGCAAGACTCCTGGGGAAGGGCAGGGATGGGGGTTGTTCCTCCTCCCTCCAGCCTCTGGTGAGGGGACAGCCGGAGACCTATTCCAGGCAGGGAGTGCGCCGTGGTGATGGCAGGCAGACCTGGCGGCCAGTGAGGGTACAGGGGAAACTATCCTCTCTGACCCCCTGTATCAGGGGCCTCCACTGCTGCAGAAGCAAAGGGGGAGCACTGGGCAGACCTGGCTCTGATCTCTGCCAGTGGCATAGGGAGGTGGGAATTAAACCCCTCCCTGGCCAATTCACCCTGGGTTGGACACGCCCCATACCCCCAGCTTCTCTGCAGCCAAGGCTCACTCCAGAGAGCAGGTTCATCCTGTTACAGACTGCTTCAGTTTAGGCAGGTTAGACTAACATGCAAAGGTTGAATCAATTCAGGCTCTGGCTTTTTGAATGTCTGCCCCTAGACCTAGTGTCTAGTGGAAGTGTTTCCAGTATAACAGACTACAGGATTAGGCCTGATTTTCTCCAGACTGCTATACATGATATAGATCAGACATGGTGAGCCAGATTCTGCTCTAACATACATGCCATTTACTTGCTTAAAAATGACACGGATGTCAATGAGAGCAGAATTTGGCCTCACATAATTCAACCTGTCATATTTCTGATGAACAAGCAGGTTTACTGTAATCCATCATGCAAAATAAACTCTAGTACTTGGAAACTACTGAAGTCAGACAAGCTGAAAGCAGGTGTTCTAAACAAAAGTTTATACTCAAACATACTGCATACTAGGAAATCATTATTTAAAAAATATATATATATATATATATATTTTACATTCAAGCCATTTTTTTCCATTTAGAAAGTAACGTAATACAAGGAGCATGCATTCTGAAGCATTATAAAATGGGAGTGTTTATAACCACAAATTCTTTGTTTTTGAGGAAAGTGTCACTTGTGAGACCTGAGAGATTATAACATTAAACTAGCATGTCAATAGCCACAAAACCCAACCCCCTTAAGATCCACTCTTTGTAGGACTGTCCTGCAGATGTACTTGCACGGACAGTTATGCATGGCCATATGTCAAGCTCTTTAAACCCCATTTCACAGAGATTACATGTTTAGAAGAAAGACAATTATCTCTGTTGAACACATGCATTACATGCATTGCCTTATAACTAGTCCTTCATAAATTTTAAGGTAAAAAGGCACCATTACAATCATCTAGACTGACTTCCAGTACAACACTTGTCACAAAATTTCACCCAGTAATTCATGCATTAATGCTGCAGCTTCTGATTGAGCTAGAACAGGGTGGCTCAGCCACCATCCCAGGGGCCAAATGCTGCCTTTGGCCTGCAAGGCTCCCTGCAGGTTGAGAAATTTGGCAGCAGGAGAGCTGTGGCCATTAATACAGCAACCCTATGGCCTGGCAAATTGTCAAACCCCAAATCCCATGTGCCTGGTCTAAGACAGGCTGGGCCCACATGGGGCCAGGGAATGCCTCTTTTTTCCCAATGGGGCCAGACTGGAGCCGAGCCATGCCCAGGGGCAAGGCCATGGAGGAACCTTTTGGTGGGGGGGCAGCCAGGCCATGGTCCCTTCTCCCTGTGGGTCTGAGCCATGGCCCCTTCACTTCACCCCAGCCAGGTCATGTCCCTTTCCTGGGGGTCCAATCAACCCTTGTTGCTGCACCCCCCCAGTGCTGGGGCTTTGCACAGTAGCATGCCCCACTGAGGCCTCCTGCTCCTAAAATAGCCTCAGCCCAGTGCACCAGACAAACAATAACATAAATATGAGTCCCTGGGCTATAACATAATAGAAGTCCTATAAGCCACACTCTGACTCCTTAAAAACCCCAAACTGCTCCTTGAGAATTGAGTACCCCTCACCCAGCACTGGGTACCCTGTAGCCTCCTGGAGCCTCATTAGCCACAGCAACAGTCTGGCCAGCAGCCACAGTGTTCCTGGGTATTTCTGCTGTACAGGAACTCTCTTCCCCTGGCTGCTTGCAGAGACCTTCCCTCTGCCAACCTAGGCCCTGGGGTTTATGTGTCCAGAGGCCTAGCCCCTTCCTGTCAGCTGACCGGTCCAAGTGGTTGAGCTATTAACCCCTACCCTCTTGGTGCTTGGTGTTTCTGTAGCCCCGGGTCTTAAAGGGGCAGACCTGCCTCTTAGTAAGAGGGCTAGGGTTCATAGATTCATAGATTCATAAATGTTAGGGTCGGAAGGGACCTCAATAGATCATTTAGTCCGACCCCCTGCATAGGCAGGAAAGAGTGCTGGGTCTAGATGACCCCAGCTAGATGCTTATCTAACCTCCTCTTGAAGCCCCCCCGGGTAGGGGAGAGCACCGCCTCCCTTGGGAGCCTGTTCCAGACCTTGGCCACTCTAACTGTGAAGAAGTTCTTCCTAATGTCCAATCTAAATCTGCTCTCTGCTAGCTTGTGGCCATTATTTCTTGTAACCCCCGGGGGCGCCTTGGTGAATAAAACCTCGCCAATTCCCTTCTGTGCCCCTGTGATGAATTTATAGGCAGCCTCAAGGTCGCCTCTCAATCTTCTCTTGCGGAGGCTGAAAAGGTCCAGGTTCTCTAGTCTCTCCTCGTAGGGCTCGGTCTGCAAGCCCTTAACCATACGAGTGGCCCTTCTCTGGACTTTCTCCAGGTTATCCGCATCCCTCTTGAAGTGTGGCGCCCAGAATTGCGCACAGTACTCCAACTGTGGTCTGACCAGCGCCTGATAGAGGGGAAGTTCCCTGTTATAAGTTGGAAAAATTGTTCTTTACTAGCTTTCTGGCACAAACAACAAACACCCTTCTTCAGGCATACAGAGAGTCTGCTGATGAATTCTGCCCCTGTCTCATACTTATTGTCCTTCATCCCTCTGATCCTTACTGCCATGTATTTGCATTTTCACAGGCCTGCATTTTGCATTTTGGCTTCTATTCTACTCAGGAGAGAACACCATTCATTAGCAGACTCTCTATATGCCTGAAGAAGGGTGTTTGTGCCTGAAAGTTTGTAAAGGACAATTTTTCCAACTATTTAGTTGGTCTAGTAGAAGATATCATATCTACCCAAAGTACCTTGTCTGCCTACATACATACATAACATGCATACTTCATTTCCCCTATTACCAGGCAAAAGTGATTCATAAAATATTACTTAGGGTTCCATCACTTTTTAATCTGGTAGGTTGGGGGCACAGAGATTTAGAATGGTCATTAAAAATTAAACTTGGTTGCCAAAATTTGATACATGTCTAGACAAACTTTGTTTGTTCTTCAGATCTCTTGTGAACAGGAAGTTCCTTTTATATCATTATTATTGTCATATTGTCTTTCTTGATAATTTTTTTGGAAGCAGGCAATAAAATTAGAATGAATTAATTTATATTCTGGTTATACTTATTATTTATCCATATATATCCTATAGTATATATATTAAAATACCATATTCTAAATTTCATTACATTAGCTTATATTGTTCAGTTAAATCTCGTCAGGTATCTTATGCAACTATTGGAAAAGCTTCTCTTGGACAGGCTGGATGAAATACAACCTTCACAAGGACAACCCACAAATCCTTACTATTCAGCTTTGACAACTCAGTGAATGGGATCATAAGCTTCCACTGTGTACCATGGATCTCTGTGGTTAGAAATCCTGGGATACAATCCAGGGACAATTTAAGATAAAGGAAAATTGACTTCACTAGAGCTGGGATTTTACCTAGGGTCTCAATGGAACTTATTTACTGTGCTATAATACTTCTGAAAGGACATCTACACCACAACTTTACCATGCCAATAAGTGCTGCCCCTGAACTAGAAGCATGTGCAGGTTACTTCAGGCAGGTTACTTATGTCAGTTACTCAGCAAGGCTAATACGCCTGCCCACAGTACCTTCCAAAAAAGACATACCACTTCCAGTACAGGAGCCTATATGCATGGAAAACCATGGCTTATTTGAGGGCACTTCTTGTCATGGTAACTCTGTGATACAGACATGCTGTGAGATGAAACTTGAATAAAAAAAAAAATATTGATGCCATATTTAACATTTTTTGGGAGTACCTAATATCAAGCACAAAAAAGAAATGTAAACTATTTAACTAGAAATTATAAAAGTTTATAATTAAGGCTGTAAATTGAAGAGTAAGAAGGACACAACCCAGATATAAGCTCACCTAAAACTCCTAGCTGACCTACATTTATTACTAAAGAACATAAGTGAGTTCCACTTTCTATTGTTCACCATAAATTGTATTTGAATAACAATATTTCACAATCTAAGGTAAGTTTGAGATTGAAATGGTATGATTTTAAGTGTGACTTCATTACACATGAGACCAAACTACAGTTTCCTTTTGCTACAACAGCTCCACTGCCTTTAATTTGGTTGCAAGTATTTTGTAATATGAATATAAATATCACATTCTGATCCATTTTTAAAGAGGTCAAATCTCTGTATGTCAAAAAGAACCCCCCCTCCAAGACAAAACAACAACAACAAAGGGTATAAATAAATAGCTGTGTGCTTTGCCAGTGTCTGACAAGTTCTACCAGTCTATGTCAAAACTCCTCACTCCCTTTGTTTCCTTCTGAGTTCAGTTAAAGACAAAATTAAAAAGACACAACATAAATTACAAAAAGTACCAATCAGAATCTGAGCATGAAGTTACCCTACTTAAAAATTTTAATAGAGATTGTCCCATGAATTGAAAAGTGTTCTACTTTTCCTGTACTCCCAGGCAAAGGACAGACATTACACATAAATTGGTTTAAGCGATCAGAAACTGGTTTAAACCTAGATTTAATAAATTTCCTAGATTTCATAGACATTAGGGCTGGAGGGGCCCTTATGAGATCATCTGGTCCAGCCCTCTGCCCAAAGGGCAGGAAATCAGCAGGGGTCAGATAACTGCAGCAAGATAATCATCCAAACACAACTTTAATATGTCCAGAGTAGATGCTTGCACCATTTCTGGAAGAAGTCTATTCCAGACTCTGGAGACTCAGATGGTAAAGAAGTTTTTCCTTATGTCCAGTCTAAAATGGTCTTCCAGCAGTTTGTGACCATTGGACTTTGCTTTCCATAGGGGAGCCCTGATGAACAGATGTTCTCTCAGATCCTGATGTATATCCCTGATATTCATAGTTTCATAGATTGTAAGGTTGGAAGGGACCTCAGAAGATCATCAGGCTTAGCCCCCAGCAACAGGCAGGAAAGACAGGTGGGGTCAGGTGACCCCAACAAGGTGACTATCCAGTCTCCTCTTGAAGATTTTCAGGGTACGTGATTGCATCACCTCTGGAGGGAACCTATTCCACAGTCTGGACAACCTAACTGTGAAGTTTTTCCTAATGCTGAGCCTGAAATGGTCTTCTAGGAGTTTGTGGCCATTACTCCTGGTTCTCCTCAAGGGCCCCCGGTGAACAGTTGTTCACCGAGCCCCTAATGTACTCCCCTGATGTATTGGTAAACTGTATACTTATAGGCTGCCACCTGTAACAAAACAGTTGTTCAGTGGACATAAATCAATTTGAAAATGGTTGAAACTGGTTTGAGATAAACCTGGTTGAATGTAGTATCAGACTTAACTGATTTGTGTCAAACCAGTTTATGCAATGTCTGTTACAGACCCCTTCCTGCTTTAACTCAAACCAGAGTCCCCCAGTATCCCAGATGCTTTGCAACCCTGGGCAGGGCTCTGCTGTCTGCTCCATCTCAGCAGGACTGGCCCTGCCCCTCTGCTCCCTGGCTGTAGCTCTGGCAGGGTCGGCAGGTACAGTGGCATCTGCCTGGGTTCTTCCTGATCCCTCCACCCCTTACCACTCCCTGCTGAAGCAGGGATTCCTCCCCTCCCCTCTGCCTTACACAGACACCTCTCAGCATTAGCTAGCATACCACATGCTGTGGGAAACAGGACAAAGGCAAACAGGACAGTGTTGACTTAGGGCTTTTTGGAGCTAATCAACAGGTAGCTGGTAATGCCTCTCCATTCCTTCTTTTAAAAAAGTTGTTTAATAAGAATTTGAACTAATAAGAGAGGCTTTTCTTTTGTTTTATGGAGTAATAAATACTAACAGCTCCCTGTGTAACTCCCTGTTGTGTAACTCAATGCTCTGCTATTAACAGAGCACTTGTGGTGCTCCAGCCAGGTCCCTGAGGACTGGAGTAGGGCCAATGTGGTGCCCATTTTCAAGAAAGGGAGAAGGAATGAGAGGGGTAACTCTAGACCAGTCAGTCTTACCTTTATTCCTGGGAAAATGCTAGAGAAAATAATCAAAGAACACATTTGTGCAGGCCCGGTAGGGGAAATGATGCTGAGGGGAAACCAGCATGGGTTTGTCACAGGTAGATCCTGCCTGAAAAACCTTGTAGCCTTCTATGACCAGGTCACATACTGCCTGGATGCGGGAGCCAAGGCTGATGTCATCTTCCTGGACTTTAGGAAGGCCTTCGACACAGTTTCACACCCTATCCTCATTGGGAAGCTAGCAGACTGTGGAGTGGACGCCTACATGGTCAGGTAGTGGCCAACTGGCTTAGGGACAACACCCAGAGAGTGGTGGTGGATGGTTCCTTCTCAGCCTGGAGGGAGGTGGGCAGTGGGGTCCCACAGGTTTCGGTCCTCGGACCGATATTATTCAATATCTTCATCAGCGATTTGGACGAGGGTGTGGAGAGCATCCTCCCCAAGTTCACTGATGATACCAAGTTATGAGGCAAAGTTAGTACACCGGAGGGCAGGGAGCAGATTCAGGCTGACCTGGACAGGTTGGATCAATGGGCAGAGAGAAATAGGATGCAATTTAATAAAGATAAATGTAAGGTACTCCACCTGGGAAGGAGGAACCCCCAGCACACCTATAGTTTGGGGAGTGTCCTTCTCAGCAGCTCGGAGGCAGAGAGGGATCTTGCAGTCATAATTGACTCGAAGATGAACATGAGCCGGCAGTGTAACGAGGCCATCAACAAGGCCAATCGCACCTTGTCGTGCATTAGCAGGTGCATGACTAATAGAACAAAGGAGGTGATGCTCCCCCTCTATGCGGCACTGGTCAGGCGGCAGTTGGAGTACTGTGTCCAGTTTTGGGCGCCGCACTCCAAGAGGGACACGGGGAATCTCGAGAGGGTCCAGAGGAGGGCCACTCACATGGTTAGTGGCCTTCGTGATAGACCCTACGGGGGGAGGCTGAGAGAGCTGAATCTCTTCAGCCTTCACAAGAGACGACTGCGGGGAGATCTTGTGGCTGCCTATACATTTATTAGGGGAGGTCAACGGGGAATAGGGGAAGCACTGTTTACTAAGGTGCCCCAGGGAGTGACTAGGAATAACAGGTGTAAACTAGTTGAGAGTGGATTTAGGTTAGATATTAGGAAGAATTTTTTCACAGTAAGAGTGGCCAGGATCTGGAATGGGCTTCCAAGAGAGGTGGTGCTATCACCTAGCTTGGAGGTCTTCAAGAGAAGGCTAGATAGTCACCCAGCTGGGGTCATCTGACCTCGGTCCTCTTTCCTGCCAGGGGCAGGGGGTCAAACACAATGATCCATTGTGATCCCTTCTGACTCTACAATCTATGAATCTATGAAATAGTAAGGGGGGGGTCCCTTATCAGAATATCCTGTCTGGGCCTGGCCACACCCCCCTCCCCTCAGCTCAGCACTGACAAAGGGAAGGAAGGGCTGCTTTAGTGCCCCCTGGCTTCTAGCCTGAGCCACAGGCTGCTCATGTGCCTGCATTTCCTCAGTCCAGACGGGATGTCTGTGTGGTTACAAACCGGTTCAGTCTAGCCAATTTAGACTAGCCTGCAAAGATTGAATCAATTCAGGCTCAGGGTTTTTGAATGCCTATCCCTAGCCCCAGTCCCTGGGGGAGTGGAACAGTGAGGAGAGATTCTCTGTGCTTTCTCCAGACTGGGGTCTAGGGAATGGGTGGGAAGCAGCCATCTCCACGCCATTTCTGTTCTCTGAGAATGGAACAGAGAGAACATTGGAACAAAGACCCCAGCGCCTTCCCTAACAGGCCCAGGAAGTAAGGGGAGCAGCTGCTGTTGCTCCTTGTTTTTTCCTCACACCAGGAACTGCCTGGCTTAGTAAAAGGTCTGAGGACTTTGCTCTGCTACTCCCTTCTCTTCCCATGAAGCAGAACCAGGAGAACGGTGATTCTCCCAGGAGAAACTGAAAATCTGTATATGGTGGTAATCTCTAAATAGCCAGGAATATATTACAAGTGCATCAGCAACCAACCCTGACCGTAACTTTCTTTGCCCAAGGCTGATCACTCTTGGAGTTGAATTGGCTTCCTTTGGGTCCCCAGCACATGGCTGATTTGGAGTGCCTTATCCCTTGATCTCTCAATATGGTAGGACTCTCAGCTGACAGTACAGACCTAAGAGTCAATCTGGACTCATGTTTCTTTGTCACTTGTCTGCACTTCTATATGCAGTCTGCTTAGTAGCTTTTAAGACCTACTCTCAGCATTAACCATTCGAGTTAATGCTTCTGATCTTGCCATTTCTGAAATAGATGGTTGCTCCCTTTGTACCTTCAGTTGTTTGCACAACCACAATACATGGGCATGCACATTGAATATTCATAGAATTCAAAGATGGAGATTCTACCAGCTCTCTAGATAACCTGTTCCAGTGCTTCACCACCCTCCTGGTGAGAAAGTTTTTCCTAATATCCAACCTAAACTTCCCTTGCTGCAACTTGAGACCATTGCTTCTTGTTGTCGTCTGTTACCACTAAGAACAGTCTAGCTCCATCCTCTTTGGAACCACCCTTCAGGTAGTTAAAGGCTGCTATCAAACCCTATCTCAGTCATGTCCAAACTAAATAAGCCCAGTTCCCTAAGGTCATAAGTCATTTTTCAAATACATAGGGAGTAAGAAGAAGGGACTGACATGGGACCCCTACAGGACAGGCTTGGCAGCCTGGCGATTGCAGCAAATGAAAAAGCTGACCTCTTTAACAAATCTTTGCCTCCATATTCCTGAACAGGGAATGGGACATTTCCCCCTCTAAGATTATGGACGGACCCAGGGGAGGCACCACCATGCCTAGGGTCAGAAATGACCTAGTTAGGGAACTTTTGGAGGGGCTGGACATGTTTAAATCAGTAGGTCCAGATGATCTTCACCCGAGGGTGCTGAAGGAATTGGCCAGGGTTATAGCGGGGCCCCTGGCATGGCTGTATGAATGCTTGTGAGACTCTGGCCAGGTACTGGAGGATTGGAAAAGGGCCAATGTAGTCCCCATTTACAAGAAGGGGAGAAAGAAGGACCCTGGCAATTGTAGGCCAGTCTGTCTTACCTCATTCCTTGGGAAGACTGTTGAGAAAATTATCAAGGAGCACATCTGCAATGGCCCTGCAGGGGAGGTAATGCTCAGAGGCAACCAACATGGGTTCGTCGAGGGCAGGTCCTGCTGACTAACTTGGTTTCCTTTTATGATCAGGACACAAAGTCCCTGGATGAAGGCGACAAAGTGGATGTCATCTTCCTGGACTTTAAAAATGCCTTTGACACAGTTTCCTATCACATTCTCTTAAAAAAACTAGGTGACTACAGCATTGACACCTACACAGTCAGATGGGTGGCAAATTGGCTAGATGGTCTCACCCACAGAGTGGTGGTAGATGGGTCATTTTCCACCTGGAGGGATGTGGGCAGTGGAGTCCCCAGGGCTCGGTCTTTATCAGCAATCTAGATGTGGGTGTGGAAAGCAAACTATCCAAATTCGATGATGACATCAAGATGTGGGGTGAGGTGGGCACACTGGAGTGGAGGGACAGAATCCAGCTAGATCTAGACAGGTTACACAGGTAGGTGGATGAGAATAGGATGGAATTCAGTGCAGACAAGTGCAGGGTACTGCATCTAGGGAGAAGAAACCAGCAACACACCTACAGGCTGGGGAACACACCTCTTGTCAAAACAGTGACAGAAAGGGATCTTGGCATCATTGTTGACTTCAGGATGAACATGAGCCACCAATGGGAGGAAGTGGTCAGTAAGGCTAACCGCACCTTGTGATGCACCTTGTGATGCATCACAAGCAGGTCCAGGGAGGTGATTCTTCCCCTCTATGCGACATTGATCAGGCCGCTGTTGGAGTACTGCATCCAGTTCTGGGTATCACACTTCAAGAGGGATATGGCTAGCACTGGGAGGGTCCAGGGGGGGGCACTCACATGGTCAAGGGGCAGCGGGTCAGGCCCTACGAAGAGAGGCTGAAGGGCCTGAGTCTATTCAGTCTCCACAAGAGAAGGCGGAGAGGGGATCTGGTGGCTGTTTACAAACTCACCAGGGGAGACCAGGGGGAATTGGGTGAGGCTCTGTTCCCCCGGGCACCACCAGGGGTTACTAGGAATAATGGCCAAAAATTGTTAGAGAGAAGGTTTAGGCTGGACATCAGGAGACAATATTTTACAGTTAGGGCTTCCAAGCTCTGGAATGGACTCCCAAAGGAGGTGGTACTCTCTCCTACCTTGGGGATCTTCAAGAGGAGGCTGGACAGATATTTGGCTGGGGTGTTATTGCAGCAAAACCCCCATTTTTTTTTCTTTTTTTTTTTGTATTTATTTTAAAATGCATTCCCTCCCCTTCCCCAACCATTTCTGACTTTTTCTCTCCCTCTCTATTCCCTATAGATAAGTTTAAGTGAGCTAAGATCTAAGATAAGCTTTAACATTTTTAATTTGGCAGCAAGTTTTTGGTTTTGGATATCCACTGTTTTATATTGTATTATTATTAGGTTTGTATTGATTCTTACTGTTGTATATTATATTATTATCATTTTTGTATTGATTTTAATTGTTTCATATGGATATTGTATAGTTTAGGCCTGTGTTTGTAAGTGAACCAAAGTCATGTCAAGTTTCCATTTTATATGTCAGGCCTCCATCTTCTGTCCCCTGCCTGGGCATCCCATGTTGCAACTATATGGGTGACGTACCCCTCCCATGTAAATTGGTTCCCTGATGAATGAGAATGATTGGGAATGATTGAAGTACAATGGTAGCAGGCCTCTACTGAATGGCCTGTAATGACTGGACCATCACCTCACATTGATTCATCCAGGAACCACGGACCTCACCCAGTAACAGAGACAAGACCAGAATTTGAAAGACAAAACACTCTGCAGAACCGGCAACTATCACCATTACAGACACCCAAAACTGCACATCCCTGCATGGAGCATACATGCTCAGTACGCCACGGGTTGACTCTTGCCTGGGCATGCCTCCTGTCACTGGGGTCACACAAGGTCTGCCCCTATAAAAAGGGCAGTGAAGAGACCCAGTGGGATGCCCTCTCCATCTGGACCTGCACCATGCCACACCACCTCTTCACCCAGAGGTCCTGCCGGTGACCTCCCTCTGGACAATACCTACTGGACAAGGACCCCTTTCCAGCCTGGATAGGTAGATATTACCTGCACACCTCCTTCTACAATTTGGACTCTCTCTCTCTCTCTATCTCTCTCTATCTCTCTCTAGCTCCTCCTGGACTTCAGTGGACTTCAGTCCCTGCTCCAACCTCTCTAACCCCTGCTGCCATTGTGTGTGCATGCATGTGTGTGTGTGGGTGCAAGGGAACCAATTTGACATTGTGTTACCATCTCCCCTGTTCAATAAAACCACTGTCATTTGCAAGCCTGAGTTGGGTCATGTTTTACTGAATCCCAGTCCCTTCCTTATCTTAAATTCCAGCCTCATTCTCTCTCTCTGTCTCTCAGCTCTAGCCCCCACCCCTCTCCACTAGTTTTCCTATCTCCTCTCAATTCCTACTGCCTTTTCCCTGTGACTTTCTGCTGCCTTTCTCTGCTTTCCTGCTGCCCTGCCACCTACTGCTTTTCCTGTGATTTTCTGCTGTCCATCTCTCTGTTTTCAGGCTTCCCCACACCTTCTGTAATCCTCCCCCCCCCCCCCCCCCCGGGCAGCTTCCCAGCTCCTCTTAGCTGTCCTGCAGTTTTCTCCAGCACCTACTGCCACTCCCTGCAACTTCTCCAGCTGCCCCGGAGCCATCCTCTGGCTCCCCACACCCAGAGCCCCTCTTTAATACCCACACTTTCCCTTAGTCCCATTTTTCCCTCTCCCCGTCTACCTTTTTAGCTCTCCTATAGCTCTGGCTCCAGACCCAGCCTCTGTGCCAGCATGCTTTCCTGTTCTGTAGGCTTTGGGCATTGTCTTTTAATCAATTAAGATCAATTAACCTAAAGGTAATTAACCTGAAGTTACCCCCGAGCCTCAGTTCTTCAGCCCAGGCCCCTGTAGTCTACCAATTCTAATCCCGGTCCTGGTAACTTTAACTCCCTACACTTCTACTTTCTTATCTTAACCTTTCCCCAGGTATCCCAAGTACACCAAGCACATACATACATACACATCACAACATTCAACTTAGGAACTCACCTGTGTGTATGTGTAGGTGGGTGGTATGTGTGTAAATTAGTGAATACACACACATACATATATATATAGATATCATTTTGTGTGTGTGTGTGTGTGTGTGTGTGTGTGTATGGTATATGAATTAGTAATCCATGTATGTGTATTGGATGTGCAGGTGTTGGTAACTGGTAACTGATTCTGTCTAAATTTGGTGTGTGTAGCATGTATGGGCTTAAACTGGTGATAGGTGTGCATGAACCTAGACTGGTTATTTTGAATTTGTGTGTATCTGAGTTGCTAGTGTGTGTGTGTGTGTGTGTGTGTATTTATATATATATATATAATATGGCATTGTGTGCATGATATACAAATTAGTGATTTGTGTCTAACTTTTGGGGTGTATAGTGTATGTGCTTGAATTGGTGATAAGTATGCATGTGCCTAGGCTGGTTTGGATGTGTATGTGCCTGACCTGGTAGTGTGTGTGTGTATGCACCTAATTGATTTGTGTGTGTTTTGTATATGTGCAATTGTGTCACACCCTCCTGTCTAACAGTGCAATATTGAGATCCTGAGAGTTGGCCTGACCCCTCAGAGGGCAACATTATGACCCTGGCACTTGTTCCTGCCCAGGGCAGGAGGTCGGCCCTGATGATCTGTTTAGGTCCCCTCTGACCCTAAGAACTATGAAACTGTAATTCTCTAACCATTTTTGTTGCCTTCCACTGGACTCTCTACAACTTGTCCACATTCTTTCAATAGTGGGAGGGCCCAGAATTAGATACAGTACACCACATGTGGCCTCACTAGTGTCACTCCTACTAATGCAGCCTAGTATGTTGTTAGCCTTCTTTGCAACAAGAGCATACTGTTGACTCATATCCAGCTTATCATCCACCATAACCCCCAGGTCCTTTTCAGCAAAGCTGCTGCCCAGCCAGTCAGCCCCCAACCTGTACTGGTGGATGGGATTGTTCCATCTTTAGTGCAGGACTTTGCAATTGTCCTTGTTGCATAATTTCCTTTTGGCCCAATCCTCCAATTTGTCTAGGTCACTCTGAATCCTAGCTCTACCTTCCAGCTTATGTACTACATCCCCCAGCTTGGTATCATCCCTGAACTTGCTTAGGGTGCAATCAATACCATCTTCCAGATCATTAATGAAGATATTGAACAAAAACACGCCCAGGACCAAACCCTAGGGCATTGCACTTGATACCAACTGCCAACTAGACCTTGAGCCATTGATCACTACCTTTTGTGTATGATGATTCAGCCAGTTTTCTATCCACTTTACAGTCCATTCTTCCAACCCATACTTCCTCAGCAGGCTTACAAGAATGCTGTGGGAAATCACATGAAAAGCTTTGCTAAAGTCAAAGTATATTATGTCCACTGCTTTCCCCACATCCACATAGCCAGTTATCTCATTATAGATGAGATAATTGTATGTATTCACATACTAACATGATGGAAAAATGATCATTTCAACTTCCAAAACATAGAAGATGCTGATGCAAAAGATCACTAAACATTAGCTATAAGTCTACCAAACTGAAATATTAAAGTTAGGTTTCTAATGATAAAAACATGCATGGAACATAATTTTGTGTGTAGTTATTCTCTAGATTGTATGAGAGGAACATAGAGAGTTAATCTATATGGCATATTAAAACTGCTTCCCTTATTTATTTGGATGTAAACATGTTCTGATTGGTTAAATATGTTGGTAAAATAAGTTATTAAAATTTGTGGTTGAATATGGCCTTAGGATTAAAAATCCTACGAAAAACTCAGCCTTGTACTATTGCTAAGGTTACTGAAATCTGGTGTTATGTGCTATCTAAATGTCAGCCCACCAGATAGGGTCTGAGGTAACTGGTAGACCTGAATTTTTCCACAGCCTATGTTTGTATTCATGAAATCCTGGTTATGCAAATTCAAAAATAGTGGATGCTGATGGCATAGGCATATTCATGTAACAGTTATCAGAAACCAGCTTCTGAGATGTAATATTTTATTTTATTTTAAGATATAAAACTCTCAACCTATTTGATAAAAATATGGGGCCAAATCCTCAGTCAATTAAATCTACACCAACGATCTGTACAAAACAGATCTCTCTTCCATGCTTTTTCCCCCTTTAGTTTCCTTTATACTGGCTTGTTAATAAACATAAAAGACACACTGCAATCATGTTGTAAAACAAACGATAAACTATAGATTAGGCCACCTCATAGGGAAGCCAAACAAAAGCTCCCGATTTCTGCTCAGTTTAACACATTTATATACTGTTCATATACACTAGCTAGTGTATTTTTTCCACTTCATTTTACAATCATTTTAATATACTTCTTTGTGTATTTTATGGCATGGAACATACCAAGACTGGGAATAGCTGAATGCAAGCCTATTTTACTTACATTAGATCTGAATGAATAACTCTCAAACTTTGCCACACACACTTTTTTCAAAGTAACAATACATTTTTCCCTTAACTTCAGCCCCCTTTCTGTTTGTATCTCATAGATGATCTTGTAAACAAGTTCTTGGAAGGAATACTAATAGAAATTTTAAGCAATGTTAGAGAATATTCATAGAAAAGTAAATTTTTAAGTTGGAAATGAGAGTATTCATACTGGAAGCATGTTTAGGGGTTACATTCATTTAGTCAGGAATAAGAAAAACATTATATAACAGTGTTCGGCCCACACTAAACTGCACAACTTATATATGAATACACATAACAGACTGCTCATTAATCTCTGAGCCAAAAATGTGCAGAATTTATTTTGCAAGCAATTTAGAAAAAAAAATTAAACATACTTATTGCAATGTTACTTTCTAATAAGTATATACGTAATACAGTTACACAATTAGAAAGATCAACTAGGATACTGACCAACAGAAACTGTCCAGTAAAAGTCTCTAACTAGACCCATGGTCCACAAATGGAAGAAGAGAATTCCAACCTTAACCCTCTCCATGCTGTCACAACCAAATAAAGTAGTGCCCATGTCACAAACAAGTAAAACCATTCAAAACAGATTTTTTCTGTACTAGGTTAACTAAGGGTTAACAATAATGATAATAACCGCTTTTTTTTTGCTGCGCATGTCAAAAATAAATTTATAACTGCGACACTAACATGAAATAGAACTTAGCCTTCTGTGCTGTACAAAAAATCATTATAACTGGTCAGAGAAAACAGGGAGTAACCCTGTGAGATAACACCCTAGGAAGACCGCTAGGTAATTGGTGATTCTAATCAAATTTATGACATGGCGAAAAGCAATTGGCTATTACACAAATAAAACCCGTCTTCACTTCCATGAAGAATGGGAGACCGCCACGCACACACCTGAAAAAACCTCTGAATGTATGCGTGAGAATAACTGACAAATTGATCGCTTGTCAGTCTCCCCCGTCTCGACCTTATCAGACGTAAATCAACGACCTGCCGGCCCGATTTTTTCTCCGTTTATCTGCCCGACCAAAGAACTTTTATGCAGACCGACCTTCGAACCTTAAGCTGTAACTAACCAAGTATCTCTGACCTCCGCTATTCACCACCTTGACGGCGTGAGTAAATAATCTTGCTTTACAACCAATAAGCGTCCACCTAATTAATTCCACTCCAAGCATCACAAGTACCCTCCTGACGGCCTTCTAAGGCCCCGGACCCTTATTTGCCCGGGTGGGAGTCAGGGAGAGCTGCTGGCCAGCTGCCCTGGGTGGCGACATGGCATCACGAACAGGATCAAGGGGAAATGTGATGGAGTGGGAATTAATTAAGAACTGCCCCTGGTGTAGTGGGGGGCACCACGTAGATAACGCGGATGAATTATGGGCTCACATCGCTTATCACCAAGCGAGCGGAGCGGAGACAGGGTGCGTCAGCAGCTACTTCTCACTGAGAGGAGAGGAGGGAGTCGGAAAGGAGTGGGGAAGCTCTGAGTGGGACAAAGAAAAGATGATTAATGTAGTGTCACTCCTACTGCGTGAAAATGCAAACTTAAAAACCCAGTTAGCTACAGTCAGCAAAGCTGCTGCGGAGATGGCAGTGTGCCAAAACCCTCCGTTGCCACCAAAAAATGGCACCGAGAAAAATATGAGCTGCCCGGAGGACCTGAAAAAGAAGGGTGGAGCACCAGAAGAACAGGCGGGACTCCACCCAGCTACCCCGCCCCAGGAGATGACGTCGCTCCCAACGGCCCCACCTCCGTACCACAGGAAGGGGGCAACGAGCTAGAATCCGATCCTCCCACCAGACACAGTAACAACTACAGCTGCCGCTCATCCTGTAACAATAACCAAACAAGTAACCAACCCAGAGGGTGCAACTACCACCACTACCCTTGATGTCATCAAAACATGCATGGAGATTTATGGAGGAGAGGACACCATCATCCTTCGCCTTCTCCTCAACCTGCTCGTTACCCAGCCAGCAGAAAATCTTTTAAGTCAACTTCCACGACTGCAAGCCCTTGTAAAGTCAGCAACCGCAAACTCAGCCGTGGCTGTAAACCATCTTACTGCATATCCAGTCAAATACCAAGGGCCAAGACATTCCCAATTCAACTCACGAAAGAAATCAAGACTGCCACCCCAGAGGACACTGGAGGAAAGAGCCATGTTTGGGTTCCTCCTAAACCACTTCACGCTTACCTAGGAGATGCGAGACAACGACAACTGGCACATATACTAGGCTACCAACCTCGACCGATCCCGCCAACTGGTCCGGGCCCCGGAGGCACCCACGCCTAACAGTGCATTCCGGATAACACCGCAGCCTGCCCCAACAAGCAACTACTCGAAGGGGGCATCGATGAACTATTCCAACCACTACGACATTATGCTCGTAGATATACAAAAGACAATTTAATTGTTTTTTAGTTTTCTTTGTTTGTTTGTCTGTTCGTTTATTTTGTCCCCTTACAGGCCCAGCGGTAACGAAGAGGCAATCTGTGACTGCCCGATCGTGAGAATCACCGAGCACCAACCTGCAACACACCCGGGTCAACGCCACAATGGCTGCCTGCTCATATATCACAAGCGGGGTTGTCGCTCTATTCCTGCTGTTACCAACAGGTTCCTCGGCGAATGGAGCTGACTTCAAAACCTCCAACTCGGTCCTGAACCTTTTGTCATTTTAGGCCAAAAACATAACTAACAACTCATTTTATGGGTTTTTTTCCTATTAATGATCTTGTACATACTTGTTTTGTTTTGTTTTAAAGCCTGTTCGAGACTTTATGCAGTGAAGCCAAGTCATAATATTTTGAGTGAAAAACTCTGAATTATTGAGAAAGAACAGCATTGATAGTCTGAAGGTTTGGGGGATGTCGCAGAAAGGTCGGGTGTGGACAGAAGCATTAATTGAGGGAACGTGAGGAAAGAGATGAGGGAGATGATGATGGAAGGGGGCAAGTAGTCAAGGTTCTAAAGGAACCTGTACATTCAAAGAAGAGGAAAAGGAATGATTTGGGAAGAGAGGTAACAATAAAAGGAATAAAGAAAGGCTGCTAATAACGGTATGGAAAATTGGTGTTTTCAGAGCTACGATTTAACTCAAGTATAATAAGCCACAATTTTAAAAAAACCCTCCGTATAGGGGGCATTAATCTAATACCGCACTCTCAGTTACCTTAAAAAAATCGAATTAGAAAAGATTGCATACAATCAAAAATAACAGTTTACTGCGTTTAAGTTAATTCAAGTGTCGGCATCTTTGATTATCTTGTGTTTACCATGGATCATAATAGCCATTGTTATATTTGTGTGTTTTGGTTGTTGAATTTTACAATATCTCAAAACAAAGTTAACCACGCTTTTTGCTTTTATATACACCCGCTTGCCAAACACTAACAATGATGAACAAAATGGTCTGTATGTAAACATGATGTGACTTGCTGTGCCATGGGCAAGGGGGCATGTCACAACCAAATTAAGTAGTGCCCATGTCACAAACAAGTAAAACCATTCAAAACAGTTTTTTTTCTGCACTAGGTTAACTAAGGGTTAACAATAATGATAGTAACCGCTTTTTTTTTTGCTGCGCATGTCAAAAATAAATTTATAACTGCGACACTAACATGAAATAGAACTTAGCCTTCTGTGCTGTACATAAATCATTATAACTGGTCAGAGAAAACAGGGAGTAACCCTTTGAGATAACACCCTAGCGAAGACCGCTAGGTAATTGGCGATTCTAATTAAATTTATGACGTGGCTAAAAGCAATTGGCTATTACACAAATAAAACCCGTCTTCACTTCCGTGAAGAACGGGAGACCTCCGCACACACACCTGAAAAAACCTCTGAACGTATGCGTGAGAATAACTGACAAATTGATCGCTTGTCAGTCTCCCCCGTCTCGACCTTATCAGACGTAAATCAACGACCTGCCGGCCCGATTTTTTCTCCGTTTATCTGCCCGACCAAAGAACTTTTATGCAGACTGACCTTCAAACCTTAAGCTGTAACTAACCAAGTATCTCTGACCTCCGCTATTCACCACCTTGACGGCGTGAGTAAATAATCTTGCTTTACAACCGATAAGCGTCCGCCTAATTAATTCCACTCCAAGCGTCACAAGTACCCACCTGACGGCCTTCTAAGGCCCCGGACCCTTATCTGCCCGGGTGGGAGTCAGGGAGAGCTGCTGGCTGGCTGCCCTGGGTCCCAACACATGACAACCAAATAAAGGGATTTAGTTCACTAAATCCCTGCCATTCTTCTGCTTACAAACAAGTTCAAAAAAAGAGGCACCCAAACCAGAATAGCTTCCTATAGAGAATACTCCATATTTTGTCATAGTGGAATTCTACCGCAAATGCAGAATTGTTTGCCAGGATTTCAGCTCTAAAAATTGTTTTCAGTCCTTCTGGTTGCAGATGTAACCTTGCAAACATGAAGCAGAAGCACACTGCCTACAGGAGTGTTTAAGGGACCCAGAAACAACAGGTGTAAGAGCTGTGAATTATTTCATTTATGTCTATGGAGTGCTGTAGCTCCAAGGACTTGGCGTATGATTTTTTCCCCCACCAAGACACAAAAGAGTTCACCATTCTTACTGAGGAAATTACCATGAATTTCAGTCAGAAACCCAGCATTTGTTTTATATCCTCCTGACCTGTTGCTTGTCCTCCAGCTTTGCTCACAAGAGGAATTCCATTACTTTACAATTTGGATTCCCTGAGCTGTTCTATGCCAAGAAGCAGGGCATTAAGAGATGGACTTGGTGCTTATTTTGCAACCAGTGAGCTGTGGAGCTGGGAACCATTGCCTAGCCAGTTGGGAGAAGAGGAGAGCAGCCAAGACATAGGGAAATGGGTCACTAAAGCTAGCAACAAAATCCTGGCTTACTCTTGGCATGTATGAGGTAAAAGAAAATTGTGAGCCACTAATAGCATCAGGTCCAAGGCCAGTAGAGTGCAGCTGTTCTGTGTCAAGGTTCTAATTAAACAACCAACTGTCACAAATCTGTTGGCAGGGGTACCCCCAAAGCCCCAAGTTTCTCCCTACTGTCCCATTGCTTGTCCCAAGGAACAGACCAATGTTTATCCTGGGGAAACTCCTTAACCCTGCAAACCTCAGCTCCACTGCCCTTATACTGGACCCCACAGCTAGAGCAGAGGATTCTTTGGTAGTTCCATGTGTTTACCCTTTGGGTTGTGAAATAATTCAACCCCCCTCCCGTTTTGTAGAAGGGGATAGTCTGGAATATCTCTTGGCCTGGGATCATGCTTGATGACAGGTAAACAAGTAACAAAACAATGGCAGGATTTATTCTATAGGACAAAAGAATTGTACCAGAAAAAAATGACTGCATAGTTTGAAGTTTTTCCCATTGCAGGTAGACAATATGTTGGTGGTCAATCCCAACAATAGCATGCATTTGGATTGGCAATTATTCTTGCCCTTGTAACACATGAGGCAGTCATCTTTACAAGTTTCACCTTCCCTCTGGTCCTGTGACATAGAAACAGCACAGAACTAAAGGCCTGTATGTAACTTTTGATTAATCTGTGACCTGCATTATGAATATACATGTAGACAATATAGCATAGCATAGAATAGCATAATCCATGCAGTGATAAGAATGACATACATGAATACAGCTTGTTCCTAGCTTTTGAATGAGACCACACATGCTGAACCTCTGGACCTTTTGAAGTCCACCAATTATTTAATAGCAGTGCCAAAACTATAGTTAAACAGTATGGTGAATTTTGTAAAGTGACCAAAATAAGGAGCAGAAGTAATAACATCATAGTTGTTGTTATTAAATAATAATTATATTTACAACTAGAATGGCTATACAATTATACCATGCTAAGAATGATGACACATATGCAACATATCATATTCTAATATGTCCCTTGAAAGTATATTTTCCCACTCTATGTGGTAGATAATATATTTTTAAATATCATTAACAGCAGGAAGATTAACATTATAATAGTTAAAGCAATCAGGTAAAGAAAGTTGAGATGTCAATTGAACTTTAATTTAATCTCTTTCCTATCAAATTATGACTATACTCAGAAGAAACTAATTTAGTCTACCATAATTTGACTGTGTTCTTGCCAATGCACACAGACTTCATGGTTTTCACAGCATCTGATTAACTGAGCTTGGGTTCATGATAACTCATGCCTACAGCTCTGATTTAGTCTATAACATGCAAAATCAACCATTCCCTCTTCCATAAAGATAGTCACTGTAGTACCTTCATCAGTAGTTTGCAGGTTCCTATTTTGCTAATGTGAAGTCATTCTTCTAGAAGCAGAATGTTTTTGTAAGGAGCCACTACTTCAAGAACTATCCAGTCATCATAGGTAAAAAGACACAGATTAACAGCAAAGACAGAACACAGGAGGACCTTAAAAATACCTTAATTCCTCACTTCCTATCAGCTCTGGACATTTTCCTGTATGGAAAGTTTTTTTCCCCCCACAATGAAACACAGACTATTTGCTTGATATATATACCAAGAACCTACAATTTCATTACATAACCTTTGGAGATATTACAATCTGAAAGGATTAAATTTTCTCAGTCTTAAATGCTACTTCTGGGCATTTCAAGTAGAAAATATAGCAGCATGAATAAAATGAGGCTTAGAACATCATTGGAAATAAATTGAAGAAGATACAGCTGGCACAGTGAACTTAACCATCTTACCACATGGTAGAACAAATATTACTTCATACACACATCAGTACAATCTGATATAAACCTATCATGTATGTTAATATCCCACTGAGCACATTAATGAACATCCACATGTGCATTAATGCACCGTGGTTACTGTGCATTAAGTTTAGTACCTGTAATAACAGGTTTTAACTAAATGTGCAGAAACAGGTACTACTGCGCAGTAGTGCTGGTGCATGCCTTTTGAGTGACACCGGGTGCATCTAAACAAGCTGCCCATTGCACAGTTGTTACTGTGCTGTCATTTAGTACTTGCATAACCAAGTACTCCTAGTAGTAGTACTTGCATAGGCCTATCCAAAAGGCCTGTGTTTAATTTTGGTTTCGGATTTAGCGTTGTGATGGGATAGTGATTTGTTCCAGCGTTTCAAATTGCTGTTTTGTTTCAGTTGAGCCAAAACTGTTTTGAGTTTTCATACTCCTTTGACACTCTTTCAACATTGTTTCAGTGTTTTGACCATAGGCTATAATGGGGAATAACTAAATTGCCTATATCTTTGTCATTTCTTACCTGATTCTGATAAAAATTGTAGGAATGGTACCCCCCCGCCTCGCCTCCTGAGGGCATGAAGCCTGCCAAGTTTCAAGGAGATAGGTGCAGGGATTTCTGGGAAACTGCACCTCAAGCTGCTGACAAGCAAAACTCATGACATGGGTGACACTGTGTGTGTGTTAAGGCAGAGTGGGGTGAAAACAGCTGAAGCCATGAAGCCTGCCAAGTTTCAAGGAGATAGGTGCAGCAGTTGGGAAACTGAACTTTGTCATAGAGTAGGGTCCTTAGAGATGGTCGTGATATCCCTAGGGCTCTGTAACTGTGCCAGCTCCACCCTGCAGGTGCCTTCTCTTCTTGCCTGCTGCCATGTCTTGTTGGAAAAGATAATAGATTGCGAGGTTAACCTTGAACTTTAGCTCAGTCATGGTCCTAATGGACCCCAATAAACCCTGTAGGTTCTTGGACCTCTTGCTGGGATCCGCTTTAAGTAGGTACCTCAAGGGGACACCCTAAGCCTTATGGGCCAGATGCATGACTCCAACCATCCCTTACCATGCCCCATGCCTCACAGATAGTATATCAATATCATCCCTGTAATGAGGTCTCGGTCTCATTCTACCTTCTATTGTCACTGAGCTCTCTATTCCCCTGTTGCTGCACCCTCATTAGTGCTGGGGCCTCTACATGACATAGCAGCATATCCCAGTGAGGTCTCCTCCTCCCCTACAGACTTAGTTCAGTCCACCACTTTAAATAACAACAGGTAAGCAGCACAGTAGCACTAGCATCTCAGGCAGCCAAACTGTCACAGAGCCTTTCTTTCCTTTCCTGAAGGAGCTTCTTCTCCAGTAGCTGCCATAGAACTCTCACTGCCAGCCCCAACACTGAGGCTTAGCTGTGCCCAGGGCCTTGAGTCCTTCTCGGCAGCTGACCAGGGATAGGTGCTAGGGGTGTAGGTTGTAGCCGTGTTGGTTGAAGGACACGGCAGACAAGGTACTTTGCATCAATCTGATATCTTTTAGTAGACCAACTGAATAGTTGGAGAAATATGTTTTAGCAAGCTTTTGGGTTGAAAACCCGTTGTCAGGCTGAGGAAGCACCTGAACTTGGTGTGTGCTATTCCTGGATGGAAGGAATAGTAAAGAAGCCAGAGGCTGGCATGCAATGCAGGCAAGAAAGCCAGTCAGTGAAAATGGAAATGGAGGTGTCAGGGGTGAGGCACAGGCTGAGGTAGAGGGATCCATGGTCTGGATCCATTTGGTGTATTTGGGGCTGTAGGAAGTTGGCTTCTGGTGATGAGGTTAGCAAGGTTCAGTGCTTGTTTGAATTTACAAACCACTTTTCACAGATGAGCCTATGAACTGCAATTCATCAACCTCCTGGATACAGAAACTCATGGACTCAATACAGACATTGGAATTATGACACACTACAACCTGCTGGACATCTGACTCCCCAGGTACCTCTCCACTTTTATCTGCTACATCCCCCTTTCCCCCTACCCCAGCCTGTCTCTCACCCCCTGACACCTTGCAATTACTTACTGCACAGTAGTGCTCAGATAGACACCTGACTGGGAGAAACCCTGCTTCTGGTCAGCCGGCCACCAGGGGGCAGGAGATTGCTCCCTGCTCCTGGAAGCTGCCTGCTTCTGGAGCAGGCTACACCACAAGCCCCTGCCACCTGCTCCAAGCCTAAGCTCCAAGCCCTCTGCTCTGAGATGGCATTTGAGGAGTGGGGGCTGAGAGATACTTATCTTCCAGCCCCCCACTTCACCATCCCAACCCTGGAGCAGGCACTGGAAGCTCCCTGCTGGTGGGGCTGGAGGGCCTGTTCCCCACCCACCTCCATGATGACAGAGCTAAGCATGGAACAGGCTCCCCAGTCCCTGCCCCACAATCATGGAGTGGGGGCTGGGAATTGTTCCAGTCATAGTCAGGTCCCAGCCCCATGCCCTGATTGAGGCCCGGGGCTTGGAAAGAGCTATGGGGCAAAGGGTAGAGACCTGTCCCTCCCTTGCAGCTCTTTCCAAGTCCCTTGTCTCCAATTGGGGAGCTGGGGCCAGGAGCTCCTTGCTGCTGGGGCAGGGGGATATTGTCCCTGCCCCAGCGGGAGGGGGCCCCCTAGGGGCAGGGTCCAATGTCCCAGCCCTGGCCAGAAGACAGCTGTCTACTGGCCTGGTGCTCCCTGCCAGTACTCAGGCATTTCCTGCCAGTCTAGAGCTCTCCCTGGTGGTGGCAGGGGCCCATTTCAGGAACTCAGGAAATGGGAGCAACCTGTTTCTGCTTCTCTACATGTGTTGATGCCTGCCTGGGAGAGTAAACTGCTTCTTGATGTAATGCACATGTAGACACACCACATGTGAATACTTCCATTCAGAAAATAATCTCTTCATAGAATCACAACTTGTTTAGTTCCTCAGAAGAATAATATATCTTGGCAGTATGCTATATTGAAGGACTACTTATGATAATTTAATGCTGAAATTTTAAACACTGACAACCCTACACTCAAAGGAGTCATCAGGAAAAAGAAGAAGAACAAGGATCTAACCTATCTGAAATTTACAGCCTAAAATAACTTACCATAGTATTTGTAATATGAAAAGGTTTTATCATTCTTAACTTTCACAACTAATTTAATAAAATCATGTGAAATACAAGTCAGGAGTGTTCTTAGTTGCCCTGCCTCTTATATCAATACCTATTGTACTTCATTGTGCTGTGCTTTTATTGTACATCTCAGTTCATGGGAAAATATTGAACAAAATAAGTAATATATGAAATATTTTATTTCTTATATGAAAATATAGGTCAGATATTCTGAAATTCCTTGATGTTTGCTTCCTGTTAGTCATCCAGGACTGTGTCTGGTTCTTTTACTACAGATTTGTAAATATATAACTAGATTCTCTCTTCTACAAAAATCTGTGCAGGGAACTTTTAAGTATCTCACTGCCTAGAGGATTTATTCAGAACTAGCACTTGCCAAAAGGTCTGCGGTATATATCCCACTACCTATATCTTTCCTCATAATGCAAATAGCAGAACTAAATCTTTGCATTACGGTAAAAGAAGGGAATATTTATGCAGATGGTTGACATGGGCTAATAGAAACTTCTTATAAGTTAAAGTTAATTTGTATTTAGAGACAACTCAATTTTGCATTTGAGTTCAATAAAGTGCCAAAAAGTGCCATTTTCTTTCCTAAATAGTAGAGCAAGTTGAAAAGTAAAAATGACATTTTTATGAAAAATTGAAATTTTAGAAGGTTTATGGTTGTTGTGAAGCGCTTCAAACAGGCATTTTCTAAATGTTGCTTTTATAAATGTGGTGTTGTTTTCCTGGTAATGGTCCCCTTTATCCCTGTTAGATAGATAGATAGATAGCTATCTAGCTATCTATATAGATATATATCTATAGATATATCTATACATATATTAGGGCTGTGAGAAGCTTCAGTCCCTGATTTGATTTTGTGGAGATTCGGCCTGATTCAGTGGCCAAACCTCTGAATCCAAATCAAATCAGAGGACCCATGAATCTCTCCAAATCGAATCCAAACCCTCTGAATCAATTTGGAGAGATTCAGAAAGATTCGGTGATTTGGACATAGACACAGCTTTAAATGGTTTTTCTACATTCCTCTAGGTAGCAGGCAGCTCATGAATGTTGCAATGCTGGGGGGCATGGAGTGTGCTGCAGAAGTGCAGGGGGCTCCCTAGTGTGCTCAGCAGAAGAGCTGGAAGTGGATCAGAAGAACTTCCGGTCCACTTCCAGGTCTGATGGGGAGTGCGCAGGGGGGCTTCCCTGTACACCCCCCAGCTCAGCGACTTATGCCTCCTAGGTCTGGGGGGGGGGGAGAACCTGGGGTCCCCCTGTGGCCAATTGCCAAGCCAGGAGGGCATGAGGGGGGCTCCCAGTGTGCTCCCTGGTAGACCTGGAAGTGGACCAGAAGTACTTCTGGTCCACTTCCAGGTTAGCCACTGAACACATGGAGGCCTCACCCTGTGCTCCTGTGGGACGCTCCATCTCCCCCAGCATTGCAGCATTCAGAAGCCATGCTGGTACCTTGAGGTATGTAGAAAAAACTTTTAAAGCTGTGTCTATATTAAAATCGCTAATTCTCTGAATCAGAATCAAATTTTTAGATTTGGATTCAGCTGAATCAAATCAGGCACAGTGATCCAAATCAACTAATCGCATCACTGTCCCTGATTCAGGCCAAATCTGAATCCAAATCGAATAGGGCCCACTTCACACACCCCTAATACACACACACACACACACACACACACACACACACACAAAGAGGTTTGACCAAACATGTTTCAGTCAACACTTCACATTACCTTTGACCTTCTTGGGCACTGCAAAAGACTTGTGTGCAACCATATCCATCATAATAAGAATGTAATTACATTGGAACTGAAAAGGCAGAGGTGGTGCCCAGTCATCATGTAGGGGCTCCATAGAGTGGGGTGACAAATCCCTTATGCCTTCATGAATCCCTAAGTAATTCTACAGTGATCCTAAAATGTCTCTCTTTATGTAGCTTCAGTTCTATCACATTCCTAAAATCATTATGGTAATGTTATATGTCCTAATTAAGTACCATAACATTTATTTCTCACTATCATAAACAGACCATGTGATATTGTCCATAATTTAATTTAAATTGTCTTTCACATGAAATTCCGTTAAGTAGGTTTAATTGACTTTATTAGTGAAGTCAATTTGCAGCATTATTTAGTAATGAATAAGCGATTTAACCTTAAAAGATTCACCATGGAAATTTAATTAATGCGTTAATTGAATATTTAGATTCAACTACAGTAATGCACTGTAAATGCATAATTATCTTCTGAAACTATGCAGCTCTACTGAATTAAAGTAATAGATTAAGTTTTAAAAGTTTTTTTCTTAGAGTAATAAGGCACTAAGTAGCACAGTAAGGGGTATATGCATTTTAAGTATCTTCTTAATTAATTAGAAATCCTTGTGACTGAAAAGTGACTGAAAAGTAAATCAAAAGGATGTGACAAAAGAATAACCTGCAATTTCTTGAAAAGTTATTGGAAAGAACCAGGATGCCATATTATGAACCTTTTAAATGTATTGTGGTGGATATGTTGTACACAGGAAGAAAAAAAATGGGCATGAGAGAGATGCTTTTTCTTTGTTGCAATTTTACAAAGCATCTTAATTTACATGATAAAATGTAAATTCTGATGGAAAATTCTAGCCAAGTTAAAATCAATGAAAGTTTGCTACTGACTTCAAAAGGGGCCAGGTTTTCATTGAGAACAATAAAACAGAAATATTTAAAAAAGGAGAGAAAGATCATATAAAAAGCTAAAGAGGCCAAATTTTAATCCTGGTACAAATGGACAACACCTTCTCCCACCCTCTTATAAACAGTCTTCATGAAACCTATGCACTACTCACATCCTCAGGTACATATCATGGGAATGTATGGGTCTTGTGCTGGGCCTCTGCACAGAGGTTTTATTTTTACCCAGTTAGGGAAACAAGAAAAATATATCTCTCCGGTATTTCTTATACCATCACAGCTACAACATCACTGCAATGCTACCACAAGAAAAATAAAGAAACTCCATTGAGCAAAATTAAATTATTTTGTGATTGATATTATAATCCTAGATTTTGCTCCATAGAGAAAGAATAGATGGATCCATCAGCCATTTTCTAATCATAGGGACGGCAGCTCTAAGAAATCTTTCTCACTTCTTCCTAGCATTGGTACATGAACATCTACTCACTACAAAAAATATTTTAAATAATTTATCTATTCATGTTTAATACAACAATGGGGACAACTGGGTACAATGGAAAGAAAGTTTAGAGAAAAGTGGAAGGGGTTTTAAAAAGTCTCTGCTAATTTAATGAGCTGCGTAAATATTCACTTTATCAAGGCATAGTGTAAGCCAAGAAAAATGGCTGTCATATTGAGACTGAAATATTCATAGGTAGCCTACTAACAATATTTGAACCACCTGGTTATCATAAGATCTTAACAGAAGACTCAGCACACAATGAGTTAAAATATTATTTGTGTTTGTTATGTTAATTGTTTGATAATGATTTCGATTCCACAGTAGAAAGCTTCTAGATCAAGTCTGATAATTACCTGAATAAAATTAAGTGCAGACAAATATAAGGTGCTACATCTGGGGAAGGATAACCAAATGCACAAATACAAAATGGGAGATAATGGACTGGGTAGCAGTGTTGCTGAAAAAGATCTGGGTATTTTGGTAGATTGCTGACTCAACATGAGTCAGTAACATGAAGTGGTTGCAAAAAAAAATCAACTGTAATTTTGAGTTGCATCAACAGAAGTATTAGGAGTAAGACATGGGAAGTGATAGCGCCACCATACTGATTAGGCCTCATCCAGAGCACTATGGGCAGTTCTGAACTTCACATTTTCAGAAGGATGTGGAGAGGCTGGAGAGGTAACAAAAATGATAAAGCGTTTAGAAAGTAAGCCATAAATGTAAAGGTTGAGAGAACTAGGTATGCATAGATCAGGGCTGTTCAACTTGTAAGAGCCTGGAAGCCACATCCCTAGGGGCTGTACCAGATGCATTCTGCAGATGTTTTCCCCTCACCCAACCACTGCACTACGTGAACACACAAATGCAATTCTCTTCCTGTTTCAATATACACGTGCCTTGCACCACTGCACTGTGTGGGTGCAATCCCAGTGAAAGGTGATTCTGCTCTCCAACCCCCCATGCCAGGCACAGCCCCAGACTCACCCTCAGCTCCCCTTACTGCTACACCACCCCACCCCCTGAAGCAAAGGAAGGAAGTGGCAGCTGGAGTAGTGGGGGAGCATTCCCACATTAACCCAGGTCCCTCGTGTTAATCCCTCATATGATGCATGAGACCCACAGGACAGCTTAGGGAAAAGAAGATTAAGGATGCTATGCTACAAAGGAAAGAACATAAAATAATGGTCTTAAATTGCAGGAAAGCAGATTTATATTAGATCTCAGGAAAAACTTCCTAACTGTTGGAAAAGTGAGGCAGTGAAGTAGATCATCCAGGGAAGTTGTAGAGTCTCTTTCACCAGTGGTTTTCAAGGGGAAGCTGGATAAATTTGTCAGGGATGATATAAGAATAGCTGTCCTGCCCTCATGCAGGGTGGTTGGATCAGATGACCTTTGGGGTCCCTTTCAACCCTATGATTCTATAATAATCAAACCAAGATGTTAAAGAAGCATGTAGTACTCTATGTACATGTGCCCCATTAATGTTTTCTAGAAGCAAGCAAGATTTTGTAAAATGTGGATGCATATCCACATGCCATTGACACACAGCAATAAACTGTGGAGCAATAAGCTTATTGGTCCATAGGCTATGATCATGGGGAGCTCCAGGGCATGTGGTTTAAGCATGTGCCCAGAATGCAACAGTAGCCTCAGCTCTCAGGGGGTTTGTGGTGGGGGGGAGATCAGCCTGACAGCCTGGGGCTGTTCTGACTGTGGAGGGGTTGGCTGGAACATGAGGGTGCTTCAAACACTAGGCTAGTCTCATGCCCCAGCCAGTCAGCTCAGCATCTACATGTGTGCTGCTGTGCACAAAAAACTCAGCAGCAGGGTAGGACTTGTAGTTGCAAACCCTACACTGCTGTGGAATTTGTTTGTTTCATGCATCTTAATAGGGGTTCATATGTAGGTATCTACACATGCATTTGATGCAGAACCAGTTTACTTGTGAGTAAACTACTCATGATTAAATGCTCTAGGGCAGGTGTTTACATATGCAGGGAAGCAGGAACAGATTTGCTGTTCATGGAAGCAAACTGCTCCCACTTCTTGGGGCCCTGAAATGGGCTCCTGTTGCCACCAGGGGGAGGTGGAGGCTTTGGCAATCCACACCCTCCTGGGCCTCCAGCCCTGCCACTGGGCCAGCCAGAACTGGTGGAAGCACAGTGTCCAGGCCACCTGGGATGATAAGCAGTGGCTGGAGGCATTCTGTGCAACTCAGGCCACCTTCCTGGACCTCGTGGAGCAGCTCTGCCTGCATTTAGAGTGCCAGAACACCACCATGCGGCAGGCCCTCCCCATGGAAACCTGGCTGGCCATCACCATGATGAAGCTGGCCATGCCCACCAGCCTCCACAACATGGGCCATCTCTTTGGTGTGGGCAAGGCCACCACCGGGCAGGCTGTCTTGGAGGTGTCCAGCACCCTTCAGAATGTGCTGGGGCACATAGTGCTCGGCATGTACAAACCGGTAGTGGTGGGGTTCCATGCCCTGGGATTCTCCCAGTGCATCGGGGCCCTACACAGGACCCACATCTCCATCACCTACCTGCCCCACGGGGACTGCCCCTACTACAGCCGGAGGGCTATCACTCCGTTATGCTCCAGGCCACAGTCGACCACTGCAGTACCTTTACCAATGTGAGTGGTGGCTGGGTGGTCAGTACCCATGATGCCCACATTTTCCAGAACTCCACCCTGCCCACCTGGGTACAGAGCAGCCTCTTTGCACTGGGGGTGTTGGACCTCCAGCTGGATGCTGTGGTGGTTCTGTCCCTCCTCATTGGGGACCTCACCTATTCGCTCCTCCCCTGGCTCATGCAATCTTACACCAACTAGCTGGACCCCCATGAGACTCACTTCAACTGATGCCTGGGCCAGACCCACACAGTGATGGAGTGTGTTTTTGGCCACCTCAAGGGACAGTGGTGCATCCTCACTGCTCGCATTGAGTCTGCTGAGGACAACATCCTCCAGGTCATTGTCACAGCCTGCATGCTGCATAACATCTGCAAAGCCTGAGGGGAGCTGTTTTGTGAGGCTTAGGTGGAGGAGGCACAGTAGATTCATAGATTCATAGATGTTAGGGTCAGAAGGGACCTCAATAGATCATCGAGTCCGACCCCCTGCATAAGCAGGAAAGAGTGCTGGGTCTAGATGACCCCAGCTAGATGCTCATCTAACCTCCTCTTGAAAACCCCCAGGGTAGGGGAGAGCACCACCTCCCTTGGGAGCCCATTCCAGACCTTGGCCACTCGAACTGTGAAGAAGTTCTTCCTAATGTCCAATCTAAATCTGCTCTCTGCTAGCTTGTGGCCATTGTTTCTTGTAACCCCTGGGGGCACCTTGGTGAATAAATACTCACCAATTCCCTTCTGTGCCCCCGTGATGAACTTATAGGTGGCCACAAGGTCACCTCTCAACCTTCTCTTGCGGAGGCTGAAAAGGTCCAGTTTCTCTAGTCTCTCCTCGTAGGGCTTGGTCTGCAGGCCCTTAACCATATGAGTGGCCCTTCTCTGGGTCCTCTCCAGGTTATCCGCATCCTTCTTGAAGTGTGGCGCCCAGAATTGCATGCAGTACTCCAACTGCGGTCTGACCAGCGCCCGATAGAGGGGAAGTATCACCTCCTTGGACCTATTCATCATGCATCTGCTGATGCACGATAAAGTGCCATTGGCTTTTTTGATGGCTTCGTCACACTGCCGACTCATGTTCATCTTGGAGTCCACTAGGACTCCAAGATCCCTTTCCACCTCTGTGCCAGCCAGCAGGTCATTCCCTAGGCTGTAGGTGTGCTGGACATTTTTCCTCCCTAGGTGCAGCACTTCCTCCCTAGGTGCAGCACTTAGTAGTTGGAGGATGCCTGGTAATGGGAGTACCAGTTGTGGCAGCAGCAACAGCAGCGGGCCCCCGCACTGATATCTAAAAATAGTATGATAAAAATACATTTAATCCAACCTGAAGAAAAATGCACTGAATTTGAAATCTTGCCGAAGTCTATTTTTTGGACCAACAATGCAGTTGGTCTAATAAAAGTTGTCACCCACAAAAATCTTTACTTCTTACAATTTTGACTGCAGTCCTTATTCTTGAATATCACCTAATACTTTATGAATGCAAATTCTACTCCTGGTCTCACTCTGTTAGAGATTTATGGTTGGCAATCAATTGGTCACCAGTCACATGAGTCCCAATTCCCAGTTGAATGACTGAAATTTTTAAATGAGTGAAGGAAATCCATACCAGTCATTATGATTGGATAAGAAATAGCATAAAAATAATAGTAAATAGGCAATATTTTTTCGTGAACTACCTTTATCTATGCAAATATATTATTAAAAGAAGCCATTCCCCAATTAGTAACCTAAAAAAACCCCCAAACCCTCTTCATAAATAGGGAATATTTAGGAAAATGCATATAGTTAAACACCCAGTCAACAGAAAAAAAATATTAATTCAGTCTGTTCCTGAAATACCTGACCTGCCGTACCTCTCTTAGAAAATATTAGCATTGGATCACAGCTGAAACTGATTACTTTCATACACTGAAGAGAGATAAAGGATATTGGAATGGATATCAAAGGTATTGAACTCACTGTCTAATAAAGTTGTAGCAGGCTTTCAGGTGTCTGGAATAAGTATAAACATTATATAGCTTAGTTAGCAATAACTGACACATTAACCAGTTTACTTTTGTATCTTCAGTTAATGCCACTGTGTAACCTGTTCAATAGAGATCTTTTGCTCTATACCTCTATAGATCTATAGCTCTCCTACATCCAGCTGCAGTAAAAGATATTCAGGTTCTAATGACTGCCTTGTCATTTTTCATAGTGAAAAGGTCCATCAGTCAGGATATTTAAGATGACAAAAAGGTTACAGAGCTCAATGCCTGTCACTTACCTCTGTTACTACAGGATTAATTTTCTTTGGTGCTGAAGCTTTCCAGTAATGTTCTAATGTCAACCTGGACAATTTTCTTCTGAATTTCAGCAGCTTCACATGCCTTTCATGAGAAAAAAAAATATATTGATAGAGAAATAGTATTCCCTTTTGTTTAACATTTAGCTTATACCATAAATCAAGAGCTGTGTAGTGACCATAAATGACAGTATTTGTAAAAGACTTGTACATATAACTCATATGATCACATGGGTCAAAAATGAAAAGTACATGTTATACTGCTGCTACATAAATCAACTTTTTAAAAACAAATCTGGCAATTGTTTGAGAAGTAATGGGTATACATAATATAGATTTCCACTCCAATCCATAGTTCACTGGGCTGTGTTGTTGCAGTTGTTGCAGTAGCAGATACTGGCTGCAGTTGTTGCAATAGCAGATACAGTTGGAGAGGGGGGATATATAATGGTTAGAACTCCCATTTAGAACCAGGGAGACAAAGCTTCAGTTCTTTGGTTTGTACAAAATACCTACAAACCCTTGGGCAAATCATTTAGGCCCAGATCCTCAATACTACTTAGATGTAGTATTGAGGCCCCCAAGGCGCCCCCAGGGGTCACAAGAAATAATGGCCACAAGCTAGCAGAGAGCAGATTTAAACTGGACATTAGGAAGAACTTCTTCACAGTTCGAGTGGCCAAGGTCTGGAATGGGCTTCCAAGGGAGGTGGTGCTCTCCCCTACCCAGGGGGTCTTCAAGAGGAGGTTGGGTATGCATCTAGCTGGGGTCATCTAGACCCAGCACTCTTTCCTGCCTATGCAGGGGGTCAGACTCAATGATCTATTGAGGTCCCTTCCGACCCTAACATGTATGAATCTATGAATCTATGTCTTACTCTTATTCAAATGAACATGGTCAAACACAAAAGCTGTTAGACTTAGGAACATAAGTAGTAGGGCTGTGCAAAGCTTCAGTCCCTGATTCGATTCAGCAGAGATTTGGCTCAATTCATAGGCTGAATTTCTGAACACAAATCGAATCAGAGGACCCTTTAATCTCTCCAAATAAATTTGGAACCCTCTGGATCGATTTGGAGAGATTCAGACAGATTTGGTGATTTGGACATAGAGACAGCTTTAAATGTTTTTTCTATTTAAATGTTTACCTCTAGGTAGCAGTGGCTCATGATCGCTGCAATGCTGGGGTGGATGGAACATCCCACAGAAGCACAGGGGGCTCCCCAGTGCACTTGGCAGCAGCCCCGGAAGTGGACCAGAAGCGCTTCTGGGTCCACCAGGGAGCACGCTGGGGGCCTCCCCATGCCCTCCCTGGCTCAGTGCCTGGTCTGGGGAGGCACCCGGGGTTCCCTTGTGTACTTCTGGTCCGCTTCTGGGTTTGCTGCCAAGGATGTCAGAGAGCCCCCTGTGCTCCTGTGGGATGCTCCATTCGCCCCAGCACTGCAATGATCACAAGCCGTGCTGCTACCTCAAGGTACGTAGAAAAAACTTTTAAAGCTGTGCCTGTGTCCGAATTGCTGATTCGCCAAATCATCATTGAATCATCAGATTTAGATTTGGCCAAATTGAATCGGGGACAGTGATCCAAATCAATGGATCGAATCACTGTCCCTGATTCAGGCCGAATCCAAATCCAAATTGAATAGGGCCTGTTTTGCACAGCCCTAAGTAGCTGTCAGTATCTGGATCACAGTTTCTCTTTTTCAGGCCTTCATCCACAAAATAGGACCAATACAAGGGCTAGGGAAGTAATTTATTCACTAAGATTGTGAATTTGGTAACCTGAAACTATTTCAAATTCCAGGTTGCCTTTGCTAAGTAGTTCAAACTGAAAATATGTTTCAGGCTAGATTGATAAAAACCAGGAATATGAGTTATTCCCAATATGTTACTTTGGATTAAGGCAATTACCCAGGATGTTCTTTAAGCCAGAGAGCAAAATAATGGTAATGTAGTCTGGTGGCTAGGATACTGCTCTTGACTGGGATGCTATGGCTCAAGATCTATTCTGAGCTAGACAAAACAAAGTTATTTTGAAATTGGGGCCCTACATGCCACCTAGGGCTATAGGATACTCTGGGGTAGGCAAGATTTTCTCTTTCCTATTGATGATATTCTACTTTGCATAAAATAAGAGGTATTCAAATACTAAAGAGATGACTATAAAGAATGAGCCAGTACTTATATAGCATCATATTCTTCCTCCATATTATCTTTTCCTCCCTTTTTTCTGATCAGCTCTAGTTAAGAGTTTTATCAATGATTTCTGAAGTGTGAACTGAAAAAAAAATTATAGAAAAAATTGATCTAAAAGCAAATATGGGCCTGGGTTGCTGGGTTGTTTTTTTTTTTTTTTTTTTTTGGGTGGGGGGGGGGTGTTGGTGAATCTAGAAGATACAAGACTTCTAAGTTTCTAAGTGTCCAGTACTAATCAAGGCTACTGACATCAAGAGTTTTTACTTATAAAATCCAGGAAAATATCTCATATATGACACCCGATACTTCAAAGCAAAATTCAGAGATGGGAGAAAGTTAAATTGAGATAGAGTGGACATGATTTTCCCTTTCTATGAAAAATTTCAGGATGCCCCAAATTTTCCTGTTCTGCACTATGATGAAACCAAGATTCTTTTAGTTTTTGGTGAAAAATTTTGGATTCATAGATATACAAACACATTCAACCTGACTAGCCTGGTAGTGAGGACACACCTTTAGCGTGTAGAAGAGGTGACTTTTTTACCATCTCAGGCAAGTGTAGTATACCATGCTATTTGTTGTATATTCCCATGTGGTGCTCTCATTCTCCAACTGTACTGTTCACATTGTATAAATAATATAAAATAAGAATATAATGCATAATATAATAATTAATTATATACTCATTGGAACAGTGCTTTGAGCATGGATCTGAGTTATAAAGTTAGTCTCTCTTTCTTGCTTTATAAATGAAGATATATTTATTAGAGGTGCACCAATACATTGGTTCCATATTGGATCAGCACCAATATAAGGAAAATTGACACTTTCAGCAATCTGCTTTTTTTGGCTGATGTGGCTGATAATGTGTCCGATAAATGTCCTATGCATGTGTACAGCCATAGCACAGCACGCTGGTGGCCAGGAGCTCAGTCTGGCAGCATGGAGAGCAGCCAGGTCTGGCTGGTAAGTCTGTTGTGAAGGAGGGGACATGGGGGGCTGATCAAGGCCCCAGAGGTAAGGGAGGGAGTGGGGCTGGGGCTGGGGCTGGGACAGGGGCTGGGGCAGATGCTGCCTAGCTGGGGTGGGGCACAGGATGAAGCCATGTCTCATCCAGGGAGCTTGGGGGGGGGGGCAGTTCCTGCCACTGCATGCACCATGAGAAGGCACGGGGGCATGTACCCCCAGATCTGTGCATGAGGTGATGGTGGGCTGCTGTTGTGGGCTGGGGCCAGGGTAGTTCCAGACTTCCTGGCAGGGGGTTGGGCTGGACCACTTTTGGGGTGGGTGGTGGTGGCACTGGAAGGGCACTGCAGCAAATTATGGAGTGGCTGCAGCCCCCTTGCAGTTCCTCTCCCAGTGCTGCTGCTGCCTACCCTGAGTGTAGCCCAGCCCAGCCCAGCTCCCTGCTGGGAAAAAACCCAATGCCACCCCAGGCCCCAGTCTGCAGAGGTAGCCCACCCTCACCCCATGTGCAGATCTGGTGGAACACGACCCCCACTCCTCCCTCTGGGGTGTGTGGAGTGATGGGAGCTGCCCCCCCACCTCTTGGGTCCCCCCGACGAGGTGCTTGTGGTTCTGTCCTGTGCCCAGCCTTGTCTGGGCAGTGCCCACCCCAGCCCCAGCTGCATCTCTACTCCCTACCTCACTGCAGGGGCCTCGATTTGCCCCCCAAATGCCCCTTCCCTCACAACAGGCTCACCGGCCAGACTTGAAAATCGGCAATCAAATGGATACCAGCCGATATAGCTCGTTAAAAATCGCCCATCGGTATTGGCCCAAAAAATCTCTATTGGTGCACCCCTAATATTTATACCAAGTAGAACAGGTCAATCTTAAAGAAATTTACCTCCAAAAAAATCTATTAGCTAGGGCATCCTTCTGGATGTGGGACATCCAAGTTGTTGTTTCAGATCAGACAAGGAAGGGATGTGAACCAGACTCCCATATCTAAAGTGAGTAATATATCTACCAGGCAATTTAGATTTCCTGATTCTAACATGTGCACTTTTCTCACAAAAGATTTCCTGATTCTAGCATGTGCACTGTCCTGACAAACGGTATGTGGAAACACACCTCCTAGTGAAGAGTTTCATTTTCACTGAATTGGCATTTTCTGACAAAAACAAATAATAAAGTTATCCAAAAATTCCAGACCTTTCTAAGGACAACTCATCCCAGACCAATAGTTTGGCTAAGATACTCCTTATATAAATATGACTTCTCTATTAACATATTACTTTCATAACTGAAAAAAGAGCAGTGGGTGGATGAAGTAATGACAGTGAAGTGGGAGGATAGCTTCTCAGCCTAGTTTTGAGAAACTCCCTAACCCACACAGGACCATAGATGTAATTCTCCTCCTTGTAATAATTAGTTCTAGTATTAAAAATAAAATAAAAGCCTAGGGAGTACCTCATTCCCTCTCATATATAAATTTCCTTGTCCTTCTCCTTCCTCCATGCTCATTACTATTTCACACTTCAAAATTTCTCCCTTTATCTACTTTGCCTACTTCAGACATTGCTAACTCTCATAAGCCTGCCTGCCTTAGCTCAGGAAAGTATTTTTGTTCATCATGTTTAAGTAATAAAAGAAACTACTTTGATAGCTGTCATGTTTGATTACACTGAAATAATTGTACTTTTTAAAGAATTCTTTGAAGAAAACTACAGAATGAGGTGGTTTTACTTAAATTGAAATTACTTCATCTATGGCCTGTTATTTTCATTTTTTTTTCCTTTTAAGAAAAATGGGATATACAACTTATAGAGACTTTCTCAATAAGGGTTCCATTGCTTTAAAATAATCCATTTTGGAGCTTACTAATTAAAGTAAAAGAAATTAAATTGCTGGTTGATCACATCTATCTTTGCACTTTAGAAATGATTGCTGAAGGGCCCTTTTGAAACCCATTAGACTCAAGAGAAGTCTTTCCATCAGTTTTATGGGCTTCAGATCTAGTCCTTAAATGCACTGAAAAAATGCATGGCCAATTGTGTTTGTATAAATAAATGTATAACTACTCACCTAATTACTATGATTGTACATGCACATGATCATTTCAACATTCAGTTATAGGAAATATACTATTTAAGTGGTAAATGAGCATGCATTTAATATTCTCCAAGAAGACAGCCGGGTACTGGGAACATAGGCCAAAAAAAGTAATGGACTAGATAAGGGTCAATATCCGCTTCCTGTCACACCAGTGTAAATGAAGATATTCCAGATTGGCATCAGTGGGTGTGTATACAAGTGCAATTAATGCACTTCAATAAACCCCGGAGCTTATTGCTCCAGAGTTTATTGCTCCCAGGTTCTGCATCTTCACGTGTGCCGAGGACAGCAGCATGTTGAGCTGGGTCAGAGCAGCCCAGGCTGGCAGGAAGCTTGGGGGGATCAGCCTGCCAGCACAGGGCTGCTCTCCTTAGCTCAATGTGCTGTGGAGAAACTGGTTGGGATATGAAGGTGCTTCAGTGCAGGGCTAGTTGGCAAGCAGCCCCCACACTGAAGCACCCTCATGCTCCAGACAGCTGGGACAGCATCTACATGTGCGCTGCTATGGAGTAAAAAACTCCATAGCAGGGTAGTACTTGTATTTACTTCCATTTACAAGTACTCTCCTGCTATGGAGTAAATTAGTTTACTCAGGCCTAATAGGGGCACATGTGTAGATGTGCACAGTTTACTGTGCAGCTAATTAGTCTCCTCCATGGTAAATGTCTTGTGTAGACATGCCCAGTATGTGCTAAAGGTGAAATGAAATCCCAGCAGCATAGGATCTTGGAGGTGTGCCTTTTCCCTGGTAGCTTATTACAAATAAGACTGTATTTCTTGTCAAAAGCTGTGATTCCTAGAGATTTTTCTTAACAAACAATGGCTTTCCTAAACCTACTGACATGCAAGATATTTCCACATTTTTAAATAAAATTTGCTCTGTGTGTATCCATCATATAGACTATAGGACTGTGATCTTAGTTATTAAATCATTTAAAGTAATTCCATTGTTAGAAAAAAGGAAAGGATATATTTTGTTAAGAATCAAGTGATGCATTTCCCTCCAACTTTTTAATCAGGCTGGGGGGGGGGGGGGAAGCTTTTATTTTTTTAAACTTTTTTATGTGATGTAATATCACCAGGGCACCTCTGAACTCAGGACTTGTCCTGAACTCAGTGTGAAATCAAATAGAAAATGGCACACAAGGAAAGCTATCCAAAACTTTCCAAAATGAACAATTAAAAAATGGAAAAGGAATAATATCAAGCATTAACTACACTGTTCAGAAGTATTCAGGTACATGAATTTTTGGAGTTCTTGCAGTAGAAAAACACATTAAATACCTACTGCACTTTGTAATTTTAATATCGAATCTGCTGTTTAAATCTAGGATATCTTGAACATGTAACCTCTCCCCATTATCTCTATAAAGTTTAATATGAATAAACTATGAAACAAATATTAATATAAGGCCATAGCTTCAGTGGTTAAGGCCTAAGATTGCAGGTGCAGAGACTATTATTTTATTCCTAAATCTGTCTCTGATCTGATGCAAGATTTTAGGTCAGTCACTTCCCTCTCTTTGCCTCCTGACTCATCTCACTGTTTATTGTAAATTCTTTTGAGTCAGTGTCTGGCTTATTATGCTTACTACACTATGGACCTAATTTGCTTGCAGATCTTTGGGTGTTACTGTCACACAAATTGTAAATAAGATTAACATCACATCTAGAAAGAAGGTAAGTTTGGCAAGCAGCCCTATCTATATCCCTCACACCTATCTTTCAACCTTCGTTATTACAGTTCTGCCTTAAAAGGCTATACACTAACTCACTGCATCTTTTGTGTTTCTCTAAGTCTATAGTAGTTAGCTGGGATAGAAGAACTAAGAAGGGTTCTAAGCAGCCACTGTGCAGGGAAACCCAGACAGTTTAGGAATAATACTGCTTTATATTTTGAATAAAATTATTTTATTTACAACTAGAAGAAAGCAATCTGTCTTTCTTGTAGTACAAAACCTCTAAGTTACAGAATTGTTCAGAGATCAGGATCCTGATAGTCCTTAAGTGCATATCATGATTTCAGTTTTGCTGCCCTTGGGTGCAACTACATGTGTGCTTTATTGAGGAGCCGACTAATTAGCTCCGCAGTGAAGCATCACCATCTACACGCATACCCATGTTAGGGCACAGTAAATTAATTAACTTCATTGTAGGATACTACTGTCTGGGACAAGTACTATTCTACAACAGAATAATTTACACTGCCACAACACACATGTAGAGAGTGACTGGGGCTGACTGGGGCACATAGGTGCTACAGTGCAGGGGGTGCCTGCTAACTAGCCCCAAACTTTAGCACCCTTATGCCCCAGCCCTGACACCACCCAGAAGTGCCACTTGGAGCCCAGGACTGACCCCCAGACCCTATGCTAGCCAGGGGCTGCTCCACCCCAGCTGAATGTACTGAGGTCCCAGGTGAACATGTATATCCTGCGCCCAGGAGAATTTTCTTTGCCCTAATTGCACATGTAGATGTACCCCTAAAGTCACATCTATGCGGCAAACTTATGCCAGCAAACTTAACTTAGAACACTGCTAATTAGCATGGGAGGGGGCTAACTGGTACTAGTAACACAGCCCCTTGGGGCAAAGTGGAAGTGATGACTTTCAGTTCACAATTATGAATGCACAGCATCTGCTTTTTTTTGCACCCCCTCTCCCCATCCTGCTATAAGTTACCACCTGGAGCAGTTGCCCCACTGCTTGCTTCATTTAGCAGTACTGCCCACACACCACAAATGTGACTACACTGCTTCTGGTTCAGGGGAAAACTCATCTGGAGTAAGGTAGCATGTTTGAGGGTGTCATTGCCTGGCTTGCTAGATTTGCTGTTTAGACATGGCCATAGTGGTGCCAAATTTACAGTTTTCATGAAAGAAGTCCGTCTATTCAGGATGAAAAGAGGGTCAGATCTAGGAACTGAGGCAGAATCAAATATGTGATCAGATCCCAACCCTCTGCTCTTCTGCATTTTTATGTTGATATAACAGCTTATTCTTCTGCCCTGAAGCAAATAGGCCTTTCAAGTACCTGGTTGCTATACCACCAGAACCTACCTTGAAATAAAAACATTCCCAACCATAGTGAGGATTTTACACAAGGCAAAGTATCTTCAAAATAAAATAAAAAAAATTGTTAAAATATAAATTAAAATAGCTAAGAGTCAATTTAACCTAAATGGCAGCTGGTCACTGAGCACTTCTACATGAGATGCTTTACTCGAGATTAGAGCAAATTACTGCACAGTAAGCATCACTGTCTACACACGCAGATGCTTACTGTGCAGTAATTTGCTCTAATCATGAGTAAATTCTCTGCCTCTAAATACAAGTAGAAAATTTACTCTAGAGTAATTATTGCACAATACAGCACATGTAGACAGCCTACCAAGAGCAAATATGCTCCCAGTCAGCCAGGCAGCAGGGGGTGGGAGATTGCTCCCTGCCCCCAGGAGCTGCCTGCTGCTGGGGTGGGCTCTGCCACTAGAGCCTGGGCAGGGACAATATCCACCTGCCTTGTTTGCTCTACCCTCGCTCCATCATTGCAAAGTGGGGGCTGGGAGATGAGAATATTCCAGCTGCACTCCATAATCATGATCATGGAGCAGAGGGACATTTCTCCCACCCAGGCTCAGGTGGTAGAGCCTGCCCCAGCAGCAGGCAGCTTCCAGTGGCAGGGAGTAGTCTCCCAGACATCACCAGGAGACAGCTGCCTCCTGGCCCCATGATCCCTGCCAGCCCCTGGGCTACCACTCAGAGGGAGCCTAGACCTCCCCCTGGCTCTGCAAGGGGCCATTGCAGGGCCAGTGGGGGCAGACTGCTGCCAAGAGCAGAAAATCTGCTCCCACTTACTTGCACATGTAGATTACACTTCCACTCTGGAGTAAACCCAACCCAGATCATTTGCATATGTAAATGCATCCACTGAATATGATCTTTGCAATGTTAATGAACCAGGTTAACACTAGCCCCAGAATTAATCTTAGTGGGGTGTAAAAGCTGTCTACTTGAAATGTAGTATTACCAAAATTAACTTCAACACAGGTATAGAAAATACTACAGAGATTGCAAAATGAACAGGCTAAGAGCTATGAAGGAGAATGGAGATATCTGGAACCACAGGCATGGTTATTTCCTTGTGAGAAAAAACAAACAAACAAACAACTTTATAGTGTAGCTGCAGAAATCTTCAATACTAGACAAATCAGAAGTGAGGAAAAGACAATTTACACAATATCAAATAAAGAAACAAATAATTAAGGTTATCAAGACAGCTATAAAAGTCATAGCTTTGTCAGAGTAATAGATTATTCACAATTCCAGGCATTTCATATCTCTTCAGAGAAAGCACAGTGAATATAATACAAAATAATTTTATAATAGGCTGCGGCTGCCAAGAGTCAGACCTCAAATTCTATTTCCTATGTAACGGAGCTAAATTAGAATTGGACTGTAAAGTACTATATATTTTCCAGTTAAAAAAATTGTCTTCTCCTAGCATGCTTCATCAATGCCTAAAAGGTCTGCTTTAAAAAGGTTATGGTACAATTAGAGACTAAGAGCTCTGAAGATTTCATCTGCAAGGAAAAAGGAAGAGACAAGCAAACCGAATTTGCTTGTGTTCCATTTGAAGTAGGTGGAGGCAAAGGTGTAAGTGGCCATGCAATGCTGACATATGGTACAGCAGAAGCAGCCAGAGGTTTATGTGTCAAGTAGCTGATTTTTAGTGGCAAACAAAGGAGGTGACATCTCCCCCCACAGCAAGGAAACTCTGGCTGTTACTCCTACACTGTTCACTGCCACTGCTTCTCTGCCCTCCTGCTGCCAGAGCTACTGCAGGGAAGGTGCAGGGAGTAGGGCTGTGTGAAATTTGACCAGGTGTTTCATTTAGAAGCTGTTTTGATGTGTTTTGAACTCAAAACAGCAAAATCAAAATGAAACAAAAGGTTTCAAAACAGCTTTGAAATGAAACAAGGGCACTCAAAATGTTTCAAAAGTTTGGAAACATTTCCAGTTTTGAAGCCAGGTTTACTTGGCTTCAGTGCCAGCAGTGACAGCCTCCTCTCATCTGGCATGCAGATCCAGGAGCCTGCACCCCTGGGAAGGTTGTGGGGCTGTGCTGGACTCCTCATGGGGGTACAAGCCCCCGGATCTGCACGCTGGATGAGAGGAGGCTGCCACTGTCACCTGGGAGCAGCGGCTGTAGCAATCTTCCCAGGCACTGGGCACAGGCTGTGCCCAGCACCGGCCCTAGGTGGCAGCCTGAGCCTCCTCTCATCTGGCACACAGATCTGGGTGCTCGCACCCCCAGGAGGAGTCCAGTATAGCCCAACAGCCCACCCAGGGCTGCAAGCCCCAGATCTGCGGGCCGGATGAGAGGAAGCTCAGGCTGTTGCTGCCACCTGGGACAAGCAGCAGCAGTAATCTTTGGTGCTGGGTGCAGCCCAAGCCCAGCATTGGTCCCAGGTGGGAGAGGCAGCCTCCTCTCACTGCGGGCACAGATCTGGGGGCTTACACCCCCAAGAGGGCTGCCAGACTGTGCTGGGCTCCTCCTGGGGGTGGAGCCTCCAGATCTGTGCTCCAGATGAGAGGAGTCCTAGGTGACAGAAGTAATCTTCTTTGCTGCTGGGCAAGGGCTGCACCCAGAGCCGATTCCAGGCATCAGCGGCAGCATCCTCTTATCCGGCATGCAGATCTGGGGGCCTGCACCCCTAGAAGGAGTCCAGCACAGGCTCATATCCCTCCCAGTGGTGCGGGCCCCCAGATCTGTGTACTGGATGAAAGGAGGCTGCCACTGCCAGCAAGTGTCAGGAGTTGTGCTTTGAAGAGTTAGAGGTGAAGTTTCCCAGAGACCTCTATACCTATCTCCTTTAAATCTGCCAGGTTTCGTGCCCTCAGAAGGGTCTACCATCCCTGCAATTTTCATCCAAATCAGGCGAGACATGACAAATGTTTAGGCATTTTCATGATTCCCCGTTATAGCCCATGGACAAAATATTGAAACTCATCGCAACAGTGAAACAGTTTCAAAGAAATGAAATGGGACAGTGCTTCAAAATGAAATGAAATGACAAAATGAAACACTGTTCCTTTTGAATAGCAAAACGGACATCAACATGAAATGATATTGTTTTGCACAGCCCTAGCAGGGAACAGGAAATGGGAAAGTAAGGGTTCCCTTCCCAGCTCCATTCCAACATCCCAGACTTGAGCTCTGTTCACCCACTCACTGCTACACTGTGAAAATATTCATTAAGGTTTTGATCCTGCACCATTGAGGTCAATGCAACAATGAGATTTTCCATGGATCTGAATAAGCACAGGATCAATACTTAGATTAGCAAAATTATGGGAAATGAGTGATAAAGTTGTCATAAATACTTAAAGTGGCTATTTATAGATAGATCATCTAAAAAGAGTACGGTTATTGTTCCTCTTGTTTTATTTTTCTAATTTCATGGCAGAAAAACTAGTAAGTGCATGGTATTTATGAGTGCAGCAAGTAGAAACAAGGTTTTACTGGTCGTATGTTCATCTCATTTCCATTCTCCTTTGCAAAAAAAGAAAATGCATTGCTGATTGACTTGGGAAAAAAAGTTTCAATAAGTGAAGTCACAATAATATGTGTAGGAAAGAAAAAGCCACATAGATTCAGGAGTTGGGCTGTAATAGTGAACATAAAGAGCTGATTAATGAGTTTTCAGGTTGTAAATGTATGTTTACAGGGACAGGTGAGCTTTGAATTAGTTTCTCTCTCAGTAATCTGAATGTCTGCAAGGAGTATCTGTGGTTCTGATTTGTAACTGATTGTATTTTAATATGTGATTATTGTTGCTGCAATTATTGTTGTTATTATTTACTACCATAAACGTAATCATATTATCCTAGATAGTTATGTGGGAGCACTGAATACCATAGATATAGGCTCTTCATATATGCATCCATGGGTCTACTCAGCCCTTGAGCTTTAAAAGGGACAGCAAGAGACCCTGGGGTGAACACTCAGGACGTGCAGTGCTGAAGGGCAATGCTCAAGGGTGCCCTTTACATTGCCCTCGATAGGGACAGAGAAAGGGAAAAGGGGCATTTTTATACTGCTTGTTCCAATTTTTGTTTTTTGTTTTCATATATGGAGATATCAAATATGGGTTGGGCAGGGTGGATCATCTTAGGCAGAGGCAGAGGAGCAGAAAGGGATGTGGATTGCTTTTTTTGGGGAGGGCGGGGTTAGAGTCAGGGAGAAGCTTCTACTAGATTTTTAGTTTAATATTTTATTCCTGGTATGTCTGTATTGCCTTTTATTGTAAGCCATTCTGAGCTTATAAGGCTAAATATACATATAAATACAGACACAAATACACACACACACACATAGGCACACATACATAACAAATCCCAGAAAGTGAGATAAAATTTGAGTGGATAGCAGGTTGCTAGAAAAACCACACAGGTTAAGATCTGTGAACCCCACTCAATGATACAGAAAAATACCATCATCCAGTTTTTCATTTTTGTAAGTGTTTAACTGGACCACTTTCTGTATGCTGTGGTCTCTGTTTCCCAAAAGAGACAAAGGGAACTTTTCTTACTTTCATGGTTGACTCATCCAGGTGGTCCTTAAGAATAATTCCTCAAGAACTGCACCATCAAACCCATTCTATGCTTAAGATATATCATTAGGATATATCATTAGGACCAAAAGCCTGCAATATCTGATTATTGAACTTGTGATGGAAATAAATCATCACCCCTCCATCAAACTATTTCTTGAATACTCCAGCACCAGTATTTCTTTTTTAGACACTATGATCAATATCCAGAATGGTAAAATACAAACCACCATATACAAGAAACTCATGGACAAACATACATATCTGCACAGAACAAGCAATCACCCTAAACACACCAAGAAAGCTACAATATACAGCCAAGAGGAAGAGGAGCTGGACCCAGACAAGCCATCAAATTTTGGCCTGTGCTGGGGACAACCTTTCACTATATGGTAGAAAAGCCAAGTGACCTGGGGAGGAGTGAGGTTCATCTCAGTTTGCTATTCACTAATAGGGAGAAATTGGTTGATAATCTGAAGGGAGAAGGGCATTAGGATAACAGGGATCATAAAGAGTTAATTATCCTAAAAGAAAGAAAAGAAAGCAACAAAAATAATGATAATTGATCTTAAGAAAAACAAACTTTTAACAAATTCATCCTGCCCACCACTTCCCTGAGTTTGAGGATGGAATTAAGTGTATCCTTGGTAAATTTACAGATGGCGCCAAGCTGAATGACATAGGAGACACTTTGGAGAACAGAATCGAGATTCAAAATGAACATGATAAGCTGGACAAATTGAATAAGGACAAGTGCTAAGCACTACATTTATGCTGGTACAATCAAATGCACAAATACAAACTGTAGAGTGATTTACTAGGGTGCAGTGCTATTAGAAGAGCTGGCGATTATGATGGATTGCAAGTCAAATGACTTAAATGTGTAGTATTGTTGGGGAAAAAAGAAAACAAACAAAGCTGGTCTATTAACAGGAGTGCTGGATGCAGATCACAGGAAGTGATTTTTCTACTCTATTCAGCATCAGTGAAGTCTCACCTAGAGAACTGTATCTGGTTATTGCAATGCACAACACTTGAGGAAAGACATGGACAAATAAAAGTCCAAAGGAGAAGATGGAGTGGGGATTTCATAAGACTCTTGGCAAATAAAATGGGTTGTTATAAAGAAAATGGTGACCTGGGCTAAGGGCAGGCAGTCAAAAAGCCCAATCCTCAATTGAATCAATCTTGGAAGTTAGTCTAAGCTGCATAGATTGAACCAATAAGATAGTTAACAGACATTCAGTTTTGAGTCCAGAAATGCAGCCACATGCCTGCAGTGGCCTAGGTCAGAAGCTGAGGGGTGCTAGAGTATGCCTCCCTGCTCAGCAGGAGCAGAAAGCTTGGGCCAAGTCTGACCCACCCACCCTGTGTGGGGGAGGATACAGGGGAGATGTAAACCATCCTGGGATGCTGGGGGACTGTGAGTTAACTTGAATCTGGAGGGGATCTGGGACAGAAGTTCAATAGACCAATTTAACCTAAGTCAGTTAAGTCTCATACTACATCCATCCAGGTTTATTTTAAACCAGTTTTGGCCATTTTGAAAGTGGTTTATGTGCACTGAGCTTCTGTCGTGTTCTGGATTTGAACTGGTTTCCAATCACTTATACTAATTTGTGTGTAATTTCTATCCCTAGTTCAATTGACTTTAATGTCCATGGAGGACAAGACAGAAGTAATAGGCTTAAATAAGAACAAGGGGAGTTTAGGTAGTTAATAGAAGAAACCTTCTAACTGTGAGAAGAGTTCAATACTGGAAGGGACTATCTGCAGAGATTGTGGAATCTCTGTCATTGGAGACTTTTAAGGATAGTTTAGAGAAACATTATTCTAGGATGGATTAGACTGGGGATGGGGGGGGAGGGGCTGCCTTGAACAAGTGGTTGGCCTAGATGACCTTCTAAAGTATATTCCTGCACTGTGATTTTACTGCATACATCTATAAAACATATTAAGAAAATTGAGTATAAATTCAGGAAAGCTGTCAGACTGGTAAATCATACTTACAGAATGGAATGAAACACAAATTCCAGCTTGTCTTTGAAAAAGACAAGCTGAAAGCTATATTGGATTCCTTCCTTCTATAATTTTTTCTACTATCTCGCTTCAACAGTTTAAAAATTCTAATGTCAACACTTGATAGTTTAAGAGAAATAGCTTTGAGATTGTGAGTTGAAGTTTATCAGAGGTCATTTTTGAAATGGGGGAGTGTTAAGAGGAAATGAGTTCAAGCATGTAAGAATTCAGTTGAATTTTAAGGTCATTCAAATGTTCTGAGTTTGAAAATTCCTTCGTGGACCTGAACCTTGAATTTGATTCAAATTATATTAAACACTGCAGGCTGGTTAATGAAAATTTAAATTAAAAGAAAATCTCTATTTTAATTAAGAATGTTATAGTGCTCATTGAACAGACAATGCACAGAGAATATTCCTCATATCCCTGCCCTGCAAGCTCAGAAAAGAGATTAGCTTCTCAAGCAACACACTGAATAGACACAAGAATGCACTTCTGAGTAATAATGAGCGTAAAGAATGGAGTTAATGGAGAAGGAAAAGCATAGTAGCACATTTGGAATGGCTGATGTTCAGAGGTACTGCACTTTGAATGATAAGATAAAGATGGAAAATGAAGACTAAAAATAGGACTAAAGGTAAAAGGGGAAGGTGGATAAATCTGGCATGAGACAGAGAAAGGAACAAGGCTTGAAATAAAGGGTGCACAAGGAGATCCAGTGGCTGATTTTACTGTAGCAGTTCAGTCATACAAAAAAAAAATTCATACTAAATTATAGCAAAAACTTTCCTCATGTAAACTAGCCTACAGATAAAAAAAAGTTCCAGACAGATGAGTCTTTTTTGAGAAAAGAAATTTCATACAACATTTCTAGTAGAACAATTCTTAAAATACCTGTTGGGGAATTTTAGAATGAGAACTTTAAATTACTACATGACACAAGAGGTATCCTCAAATTAATCTGCCTTAAAAAAAAAAAAAAAGAGAAGAAAATGTCCTATTTTAAAAGAACTTTTACTGTGAACAAAAGATTTTGCTTCCAAGTACATAAAAGCAAAGTTGCAATGGAATCCAGAACTTTTTGATAAACATTCAAAATACTCTGAAGATCCCAAAACTTCAGAGAGAGTTTCCATTCCTACTTAATAGACTCCAGGATAGGTCTTACTTCAGCAAGGTTTTCCCAACAATACATTTTGTGCTTGTCTAATAAAATGAACATTGGTGGTAAAAAAATTGGTGGGACAGCAGTATTAGTAGTTAATATAGATGATGACAAGCACAGCAGTAGCCCAGAACTGAGACTGATATGCTATTAGTTAAATCTTGGCATGTTTAGTGGCTTTGGTGGCATATTTGATGCCTGTTCAGTAAGCACAGTTTGTACAATCTAAATTAACTTCCTTAATTGGAGTATAATTTAAAATGGAATGAAACACAGCTTATTTCAGTTTTTGTTGCACTTTTATGGACCTCCTTCTGTGTTCTCTGAAGAGGATGATAGTACTACCATCTTTGTGGCTTAATATAATTTAGATTACAGCTTTGTCTTGGAAGTGATGGGTAACATATTTAATGTTAATTATTCCAAAATTGTAATATACTGCATTGCCTGAAACAGTGTTTTATTGTGCACATAAAATCTGTAATACAAAATAAAGCTATACACATCAAAATGATCAAATGATTATTTTTTAAATGTGAACTTTAGATGCAGAACTGGATATCAGCAAAAGAGATATCCCGAGAAAAATATTTTTTTCTGTAAAGTAATACTTTTACTGTTGCTAGTTGTTGCTTATATATTATATACATAAATTAATATATTGAATGTGTGTATGTATAATACTCATAGGCAACTTGTCAACCATCTGCATTCATGAGAAAAATATTTTTCTTTGAAGTATTCACTTAGCTCTAATATTTATGGGGACTATATCTTGTCATGTAATCTATTCATTGTCTAAAGTTTCAATTTAAAGAAGTGTGGTTCAAAAGATGTTCTGCTAAGTTAGTTGAAAAACAAAGTATCTTATACTAAAATGCTATTAATGTTTTTAATAATACTTTTAAATACCCAGGATATCTCACATTGGAACTATCTTAGTGTTACTAAGAAAGGAACCTGATCCAGATACTTTAGTTTGTTTAGTCAGCTTCAAACAGACACACGTATTGGAAAGAAAAGCTTTTTTTGCTCCAGTAATACAAATTACTGAAAAAATCTTTAAAATAAGCCTTACTCTTCTGAACTATGTCTGATTTCACTGGGCTCTTTGTATTGAAATGTACTGAAATGTACCAATTGTCATGAGGGAAAAGACATGAAAGTAAATTTAGCTCAGTAGGGACTCAAATGAATTGATGGAAGTTAGGAAACAGAGAGAAGCTGATTAGTTATAGATGTAGGTCTTGGAGCTAATTATTCTCTGAAGATGAAATTAAATTATAATGGAGATAGAATTTAGTGAAAAGAAGGTAAAAAATACTAGGAAAAAAATCAAAGATTCATAACATTAGAGAAGACAGGAACATCCATAGATATGAAAAACAAAATACAATGTACATTCAAGCATCAGAAGAAACCAGGCAGTAACTATGAAGACAAATATTATTTTTCTCTTTTTGACAGTTTGCAAAACCTCTTAGATGAAGCAAGAAAGTTTTTGTTATAAACAATAACTTAAAAAGGATTTGAATTTTTATGATGAGACACAAATATTCTGACTGTTAATAAAACATAACAAATACTATTATAAGAAATATATTGGGTGCATCTACATGAGATGAGTTAATGCACCTTAGCCTAGTTTACTGTGTGGTATGGGTGCGTGTCTACATGTGCGTACCCTTACTGAGCAGTAAACTACTCTAATTATGAATACATTTGATACCTGCAAATACAGTTATCAAATTTAGTCATGATTAGTTAAAACACAGTAACCCACATGTAGAGGCGACCTGACACTGAGTTTAGTGCCAGGTCTGCCCTGGCATGAGGGGACTGGCTTAAGTCCAGCTCCAAGGCAGCTGGCTGGGAGCTTCTCTTCTAGACTGGCTTGGCTGCCTATGTGGAGTATAGGGTAGGCTGGACCCCTGATGAGGAGGGGTGGGATGATGACAGCACCCAGGTGCATGTTCTCCACTCCTGGCACAAAGTGCCCACTCTCCACAAGCATGCCCAGTCCCAAATTATAGAATACCTATACATTTTGTTCACTGCCTGCCCAGTCGGTACTGGTGTAGGTGAAAGTTCCCTGGTGGTGGATGACTGCCTGGAGGACCACTGAGTGGAACCCCCTATGGCTATAGTAGGGCTGGTCTGAGTGGGCAGGTGACAGGGATGTGTGTCCCATCCAGGGCCCCAATACACTGAGGAAACCCAGTGCATGGAACCCTGTAACCACCACCTAGGATTCATGGACATGGAGTTCCATGTCTGCCAGCACATCCTGGAGGGTGCCATATACCTCTAGGATGGTCTTGCCAGCAGTGGCCTTGCCCCCCCTTGAACAGGTGCCCCATATACTGCAGGCTGGCAGGAGTGGCCAACTTGATCAGTGTCAGGGCCAGGCGGGTGTTGGCAGGGAGGGTCTGGTGCATTCTTAGCACTCTGGGTGGGGCCGAAGCTGGCAAATCAGGTCAGTGAAGGTGGCCTGTGTTATCCTGAAGGTGTTGACCCTCTGTTTGTCATCCCAGTCATGTTGTAGCATGTGCTGCCACCAGTCCTGGCTGGTACAGTAGGCCCAGAGGCAGTGGGGCTGGAGAGACAGGAGGGTGATGGTGTTCCCGGTGGTGGCCTCCAAGAGCCCATCATCATCATGGCTGGTGGCAGCAGCTGTGTGGTAACACGGGCCCTGGGAGGATGTGCAGTGGTTATCCAGGAGGTCGCTGCATGTGGGGGAGCTGAGTGGAGCGGGATCACTGTGAGCCAGGCGCTGGTGATAGTGATAGGCCAGCAAGATTACCAAGGTGCCGGGAAAGCCATGGCTGAGAAGCACATCTGGGGCTGGAGCAGATCTGCCACGTGCTGCTTGTGTCTATACCATGCTGCTTCTCTTAAACAGGAAGTGTCTGCCCAGGCTTCACAATGCAGGGCTATGTTTTTAAGATGGCTGCCAAGTACTGGCAGCTGGGTCTGGCTTCAACATGGTTGCCAAATGCTGCCAACTGGGTCTGGAGCCTGGAGCTCCCCCCTGGTGGGCACAAGGGGACATGGCAGGGATGAAGGAACTGGCAGTAAATTTAGTGCCAGTTTCCTGCATGTGTAGACACCTGCCAAAAATCTGTTACTGTGCATTAAGCTAATGCGCAGTAAATTTAGTCATAACTAACTGCATGTGTAATTGTGCCTATTGTGTTGTTCAAGCTTGCATTAGTTCTGTTTGAGTGAAACAGTCTTCCACTAGCTGCCAGATACCTGTGACACCAGAGAATGGTATTTTACTTTATTTTCCTTGGTATCTACTGTGCGGGCGGGGTCAGGCCACGGGCCCTTTTCGTCATTCTGCACGCGGGCTGTGGCCGGCAGCCCGGGCAGACCGGGTTGGAGAGGGAGGTCGCCGAGCTAGAATTAGGCACAGACATGTAACGGTTGATTTTAAGATTGTTTACTTACACCGAGATGGTTGCGGTGCAGGCTGAGAACTTGCTTGAGTTGCTGTTACAACAGAAAACACGAACAATCATGTGGAGTTTGCTAGGCTCCACGTAGACAGAACTCCGGATGTCCAGGACAAGCGCGCATAAAACTCGTCAGTACGTCTTATAGTAGGCTCCGTTCGAAGACAGGAAGAGGTGGGCGGTGGATCAGGCCGCCAAATTCCTCTGGGCAACACACAGGGTTTCTATTACCCTGCCGCGCACACCTAGAGTCCCCACGAGATGGATGCAGAGTCCTCTTTGGCTTGGGCGGAAACTGCTCAAGCCTCTTATACGGCTAGCAGGCCAATCGCTAGCCGCCACGTGTGAATAATTTAGCGCTAGCCAATTGCGGGGCATGAATTTGCATACGACGAGCGGGAACTCCTTGCACCATGCATTTCTGTGTTGCAAAGGAAATGAACCCTGCAAAGATAGCTGCAAAGTGGCAGGAACTCTCCTTTGCATGTGGGTTCTCTGTGCAGCAGAACTTCTCCGTGCAATGAAGCTGCAAACCCATGGGGATAATTCTTAGTGCCGAAGCACACACAAAAAAAATCAGACCTTTGGGTCATGACATCTACCACTAAATTGTGGAGTCATATTGAACTGCATTGTATTTAAGTTTCAATTGGCATCGTATCCTCACCTGAGGTAATTTACATCTTGTCAAAGTTTATCATAATCTGAAATTCAAGAGAAACAAAGTTATTCTTAAATTTATTTTAATCTCTGTCTCCAACCCGGCCAACATAAATACACTTCCAAAAGAACAACAGCATTCTCAAGAGTTCTAAAGATTGCATGTATGTCCCAAGATGCATAACAGGAGTTAGGACCTAAGATGTATGTTGTAGTTGGAAGGATAGAAATATGTTTTCTTCTCCCACATAGATTATTTGATGTAAAGGATATATTTTAAAAGACTATATGACACTAAATTGAGTTTTGCTACCATAGGTGAAGGTTGCATAGGTGTCTTTTGAGTATTACAGATGAGCAGATATTTTTTTTCTGGCTCATCTATTTGGATAAAGTTACACTAGAGGAATAATTATTCCCAGGGAGAACTTCCCCAAAGTAATCATGAATGCCAGACCCTGTGTGAAATAAAACCTAAGTAGGAATTGTAACAGTTAGATAGGAATCAGACTATGGACTGAGTACTTACTGGGCATGTCTACATGAGAGGCTAACTGCACAGTAGCCAAATAATACTGCACAGTAGCATGTCACATCACCAACAGTGCTAATACACTACTGCACAGTATTATTAAGCTACTGCACAGCAGCATCACTAAAAAGGCATTCACCATCATTACTGCACAGTAACCCCAGCTACTGTCCATTATGTAGTACTTGATTATACAAGTACTTAATAAATGCACAGTAACTGCTGTGCAGTAACATCTTGTGTAGACACACCCATTGTGTGTAAAATCCTTACTAAGAAACTAAGTTACCTCTGTTCAGATAATGTTAGATTTCAACCACTAATCATATTTTATATTCCCAAGGGGAAATCAAGACAATCTAAGTAAGTATATGGAACTCAGAGCACTTAGGGAAAAATGCTGTTAAACAGTAAAATAGTTTCCATTTAATTAAAATGTGGCTACTGCTACAATATGCAATTTGTTTTTTAATGGTCATTTGAGGGTATATGGTAGCAAAGACTATTATCAAAGAAAAAAATGCCCACAGACTACTATGGTTATCCATTATCCATAATTTTTCATTCATTTTTATCTACATTACCCATTTTTAGCAGGTATCATTTTAACCTAGAATTGACTTACAGCTTTGTACTTGCACTATTTTTGGATCAGAGTAAATTCTTCCTTCTTTATATTGTTTGGATAAGAGAAAGGGGTTCCTTAATATAGAAAATGTCCACTAGGTTACATGCTTATGATAACAGTTCTTAACAGAACTTCTTAAATTTGGGATTCAGGCCAACATGAATAAAAATCTCAGTTGGTCTTTCTCAGTTCTGAATTGATACTTGTTAAAAAAATGTGATATCTTCATAAATTTTTAACACTGTGTACATATGGAAAGTCTTAAATTTACTTAATGAGGCCTGTTTCTTTTGTTTCAGCATTTTTGATAATGTTCACATTCTACCTGGCTAATTGGACTAACCCTTGAATGGCTTGGGACTAATTTTTGAATACACAACCTGACAGAAGGCTAAGATATCCAAATATAGTATCTATAGTAACACTTAAAATTATTTATTGTAATAAATTAGGTGTGTAATAATAGATATAGTTAAGGGAAAATAACCGCAAGTAACAATGTCTAGATGATAGTCTCTTGATTTCTCAGTTTATAGCTAATACCACTTTTCTCCATTTATTGGGTTTGTCTATATGGAAAATTACCAAATGACTATACCATTACACCTCTTAAATACAAGGATCAAAATGCAGAATTACATTGCACAGTTATAGTGGAAATGTTATCAGTAATATTACTCCACATAGACAAGCTCTTTGTTTATTTCCTTTTGAGTTTGAGAACAATTTGTGGGAGGAATACATTCAAACAGGCATTGCCCTTGTGCTGTCATAATAACTTTTATGATGGCACAGGTTGCAAGCAAACAGGTGTCCTAGGGTGTGTGTAGACAAAATAGGGGCCCTAAATTGAAGCGGTGGGTTTTTAAAAACATCGCTTCAATTTAGGGCCCTTTAAACGCCCGTGTCGTGCACACACCCGAACTTACCTGCCTCTCCAGTGGCAGAGAGGGGAGGGTGAGTTGCTTGCGGGTGGAGCAGTCCCTGGGCTATAAGGAGGGATAGTGCTTCCCTCCACTGTAGTGGTGGCCTCCTCTCTCCAGGTGGCACCTGCCCACAGGCACCTGGCTTGGGTGGTCCCAGGGGACACCACAGCTGTGGAGAGAAGCACCGGCCCCTGCGCAGCTCAGGCAGGCAGGCTCCAGGAAAAAAAAAAAAAGATCAGGCTTGCCACTTTTCTTGGGTGGAGCCTGCCTTCCCAGGTTGCTGCTAAGCTGCCTGCAGGGCTTCCTGCAGAGCTCCTGAGCTGCATGGAGCCCAGGGCTTCACTCTGTGGCTGTAGGGCAGCAAGCTAAAACTTCTCAGAGGAGTTTTAGTTTGCTGTGCCCCAAGTCATTTAAGGCGCGTTACCCTGCCGATTTTGATACAGCAGCTGGAATTACTGTGCAATACACCAGTGATGCAAACACCAGCACCATTAACACTGTGCAAAAGCATTTAACCCACTTTAAAGTGTCATTCACACATGCCCCTTGTTTTATCTACATGTGGCTGTAGGACATTATCACACTCCAAGTGACCAAAAATGCTTCTATAACCAAAGGTAGTAATGGTTTGTGGTGCCTTAAATGAGATGTCTGTTTGCTTATCGTATGCTGTGGAAATCCCCCTGCAGGGAATTCCCATAGTACATGTATCAGACTGCTGGCCCTCCCCCCCCCCAAGTTCAGGGTGCATATCTGCAAGTAAGGGAACTCCTATGGAGGTCCTCTATTTGTAAATGTGTGCTGCAGCGTATTCCCACAGCATGCATCTGTAAGCTGGGAAACCCCATGGAGTTCCCCTGATTTGCAGATGTGTATCTTGACTTGCAGATGTATGGCAGGTGGGGTTATTATCCCACAGGATTAGGCTCCAGAAGCCCCAGGAGCAGGACAAGGGTCCTAGAGATGTCTGTAGATGCCAATGAAGTGGATTAGCTGTGCCAGGATCCTGGAACAGCTGGTCCTACTCCAAAGATGACATCTGCTTATAGATACTGGATCTTATTTATATTCAGGGATATGGGTTTTCCATTTCCCATGGAAAAACAGACCCCCCCAATGGATTTTCCTTTTTGACCAAGAAAAATGCAGATTTTTAATTTTAACAGAGAAACACGTGGCTTTTCCACTTGTACTAGAAAAGCAGGCCCTTAAATTACACTGAAAGATCGGGTCAGCAGCAGTTATTTTTCAAACATAACAAATATAATGATAATTATACAGTAATTTTCAGAGCTGCTTTTAATGATAAAATGAAAAGCATAACAAAATTTAAAATCCACACCTCTGAACATCATTTTGCCTACATAAAAGTATATATTTTGGGCAAATGGATAATGAATAGAGAGCATAATCAATCTACATTTGGCTAATGACTTACCTAGAATTCTAATCAGCATGAGTATTGAATATGAAGTCAAATATAATTAATTATTCTCAATGCCACATTTCCCTTTTTTCCCTAATCCACAGTGTGGATTCAGTGAGAGTATAAAAAGACATTGCCAAATGAAGTGTATCAGCTGTGCTAGGATGTGCCTTAGCAGGGCTGAACACTTATTGGGTGTAATACATGTCACCTGTTGTCTCACTCATTGTTCCTGTAGGACAATGGGCAATTTGTTCCCCACTTGCAGAGACATGGCCTAGGAAACCTCTGGGGCATGTCTCTGAAAAAGGGGAAGACAAGATTCCCTGCTTACAGAGATACACTCCATATTTTCCCCAAGGGCTGGCACTGTAAGAGGGGAAAGCCAAGTAGGCACTTCCAGGGTTTGAAGGGCCTGTGGAAATTCTTGCCCCTCAGGATCAAGCTCCTCAAGCCCCAGGAGTGCCACCTTCTTGTGCAGTAAAGCAAATAGACATCCACCATGATACATAGGCAAGAATTATTACCACCTTTTGTCACGCCGCAAATTTGAGGACTTCCCTTGTGACAAAGGCATTGTCTATTTATACCCCAGGAATATTCTTATTTGCAAACATGCCTATTTGCTTTCCCTGTGTGCTGCTATTAAAATTCTTATTGTGCCACAAAGGCAATGTCTATTTATACCCCAGGAATATTGTCAATGGATAAACTTATCACAGAAGTTGAAGGATGGAAATACCCCTTAGAAGTTGTTTTTTATAGGCTGAATTTCTGTCACATTGTTTTATACTATTATGTGTCTGCAATACCATGCAAAAATGGTCAGTCATAAATAGTGGAAACCTGCTTTTCTAATAGAAGAGGACATCCAGTATACTCTGGTGAAAATAAAGATCATTGCTAAATCTAATATTTAAGATGTATTTTATTCCCCCTATAAAATATTTGGGGATTGTTCTTATTTCTAAAAGTTTTAATAGGTTTTGAATCTTTTCTTTCTTTTTTTTTTTTTCACTTGCCCTATTTTGGCTGGGTCTTCAGAAAGGGGATGAAATATGAGGGACTCTGCTAGTCTATTTATACAAAGTAAAAGTGAAAAGCAATGTAACAGGATACTAAAAATAGTGTATCCAATCAGGGGAGATTCCCTTAGTACAGGTTTTGAAGAAAAATGGATAACGCTTCTTCTCCTCCCTGCCCCCCTGAGAATTCCTGGTATAAGACGTATGCCAGGGGACACCACTGCAGGGAATCTGGACAGTGTTATAGCTTATAATGCAACCCTGAAAGGATGCCATAATATAGATGGGCTTTTTCTAAATTATATCATTAATCTCTTCAACACTGAAAAAGTCCAGAAATGGAAAGTTGCATGATTTAAAGCCATCCTCCCCCTCTGTTGCATTCATCATACAGTCATCCAGCACCATGAATTTGAGCAGTACATCATAGTCTCACCTTTTAACTGTAGTTTATATCATGAAAGTAACAATATACTAATAAATTATACCTCCTCATTGTTTCCAGATCTTTATTTATCCTCTTTATTCTCTTCTACATTTAGTGATACTAGCCTATTTTGTTCACAGTCAGTTTGTGATAATTAATCCAAATATCTTTGTAGATATCTTAGGCCATGAACATGCTGTCAGATTTCCTTTATCAAACTTTACAACCATAGAGGCCACCTCAGTTTGCCTTTTGGGATGGGTTCTGTAAGGTAGAAAGAGGAGGCAAAGGCAAAAAGCCCTATTCCCCATGGAGTGAAGAGAACTAGCTATGGACCAATTTATATACTGGGTGCATCTACACGTGCAGCAGACTGCGCAGTAACTGGCAAACCGGCATTACCACGCAGTCCCATCACTGCTGGGTTATTTTTAGCTGCTATTCTCAATAGCAAAAAGCTATTGTACAGTAACTTTACCATCATGGTTCATTCCTGGTGATGCTACATCACTGTAGCAATGAGCTATGGCACCGTAGCTCATTCCTACGTCAAGGCAGTGTCTCATGTAGACGAGCCCACTGAATAATATCTAAGCCCCCTAAAGGCACTAAGGGATTTTATAGAATTTTCTTATATCATCTTGTGAGTTATTTGTATAGATGTGAGTTCCTTCCAAACGACTATGGATCCTTTCTAAAGATTACAAAAAAAAATGTAACATAAATGAGATTGTTTCCAATCAAATAGTTTTGTCACAAAACTATTCTTCCCCTTGAGCTTCAGATGCAGTCACTAGAGAAATAGCTAGTTGACTTATCTCAAGGTATTTGGAAAGAAAGACAAGTATGGGATGTAAGTCAGTTCCTACTGAACTTCAACATGAGGGATGATTGCTACCAGCACACCAGTCCTCCACAGCTGATTTCCATCCTGTTGCAAGGAGTCCACTCTTCTTCCTTTACATGACAGTTAGTGGGTAGGGAAAATACAGTTCTCTCCTAATTGGGAGAAGAGATTAATTCTTCTGTTCTTAAAGGAATGTTACTTAAGTCCACCTTCAGTATTAGGGAACCAAGCTTTATTGAACAACTAGCTACACTGGATAGCTGGCACAAAGAGATACCAGTTATCTCTTGGCTATTATACCCATGCTCAAGCTTAGTGGGAAAATGGTTAGCCCCTCTCCTACGCTGTACTTTGCTTGCTGTGTCTAATTTCCTATAATCAAAGACCTGAGGAAGAATGTCTTGCATTTGAACACTTGTGTAACTTTATTCCAACTACATAGTTTATCCAATAAAAAAAGCATCACCCTAAGAAATCCCTGCCTCAGAAAATGGACTCAGGCAGGAGGTTAAAGGTATAAAAGATTGAAGGAAAAAGCCAGCATTTGAAGGGTGAAACCTTTCTTAAAAATAACTGAAGCTCAAAAATGTAGCATAATAAGTCATACAAATATATCACATTACACATATACACAAACTGTGGAAGAGCCCCAACAAGAAGGACTGAGACAGCCACCTTAAAACAGTCTGGGTGATACTCACTTGGGAATGTCCATATAGAGATATAGGTTCAAGTATCAGCTGTCTGATTCAGAACCTGAGTCATTTCTATGTTAGATGAGTGCTTGAAGTACCACCATGGGTATTTCTTGTTTGTACCAGAAAGCTGCTAACTGGACCTAAGAAACCTTTTCTAATGAAAGTTTCATCACACATAGTATGGCTCCATTTTGACAAATCAACCTCTTTGGCTGAAAACAAGTTTTGTTGAAGAATTATTAACCAGAGCTACCTGAAAGCTGAATATTAGAAACCTGTTTTTTAACATTTTGTTCTCAGGCCCTATAAAAAGCAAATAAGGCTGAATACACACACAGGTAGTTCTGTTGAGTGAACAGATACCATTTTTATCAAGCCTCTTCAATTTAAGCAGTGAGCAAATGATTAGGAGGTTTCAATGGAATTACACATAGAAACGTTCCCTCAGGCAAATACATAGCCTCTGAAACACTGATATCAATACTTGACACATGTATTCAAAGTTTAATTTAATTACTAGAATTCCTGTTGCTAGCAGCTTCAAGGATATAAGAAGGATCTTAATGAAATTTTAATTTACAAAGTATTTTAAGGGCTACTAATGTTTTGTAGCAATTAAATTTCATTAGTGCAAGAATATGAAATTAATTTAAAATGAAGATGGTGTATATTTTGTTACTAGATTTCTAATTTTCATAAAATGTAAATGTTATTAAAGTTATCTGAGTTGCGAAAGCAGGACATAAACAGAAATAGGTTTCCCATACTTGACTTGAAATATCATTGCTTCTGATGTTATTTTTGGGTAAGAGAGATCATGAAGAAATACAATAAATATGCAGTGATACAGCTCCAGCAGTAATCTTAGTGGATAATCTTCTGTGACTTTGAAAGCAAGTAGAGATAGATGTGCATAAACTCAAATAATGAATATCATGCCTTTCAGATCTCTTTTGCAGAACTCTAAGTCACACTAGTTTATTTCCTCTGCTTTCCCTATGATCTTAGTTATTATACATGGGTAACCCTTGAAGTATGAGCTTATAATGAACTAGTAACTCACTTCCAATGGGGAGGAGATGGAAGAAAAGAAAGTGAAGACTACATACTAAATGATGAATTTTCAAAACAGGGAGAGAATCAAGGAACACAGAAGCACCTGAATAAAAGATGTTAGAGTGGATGTGCTGAATCCATCACTGAAATGCACTTTAATTCCTAATGAAACACTCCTACTATGTACATCATGGAGGTGCCTTCCAGCTAGCCCTGCACTGAAGCACCCTCATGCCTTGGCCTGCCCCCCGCAGAATGTGGAGTCCTACAGCCTGGAGGCTCCACGTGCTGCAGAGGAGCTGGCTGGGGCACGAGGGTGATTCAGCACAGGAGCTGCCTTCTGGCTACCCCCCACATTGAAGCACCCTCATGGCCCAGTCAGCCCTGTCACCATCTGTTTAAGCGCAGTAATTTACTGTGCCATCAGCTAGTACTTGTGCCTGATGGGACTGTTGGATGGAGCAGTTAATTGGTCTATGCCAGCCTAACTGCTGTAGATGTGTAGATGGTGATACTTCACTACATGCTAAATTAGTCTACTGCCCAGTAAAGCGCACATGTAGGCGTGCCCACTGTGGACTGCATGCTGCAGGGCAGCCTTCCTGAGATGCACCCCGGTGCACTGGGCATGCTGATGGCACATGTCTCCTTTGCTCCCTGCTGGTGGCATATGCTACACCTCCTCCCCAAGTGTGTGAGCTGTCAGTGGCACATAGACCCTCCCCACACACCAGCAGCATGTGCCATGTGTCCCTCCCCCCCCCCCGCCCCCCACTATAGAGGTTGTGTAAGCCGCACATAGACCCCTGGGTTCCTCCCTACTATGTGGTAGCAGAAGAGGTGGCTGCAGGGATCCATGGGCTACCAGTTGGATAGCCCTATACTAGGGCAAAGTGACAAATCTGTTCACAGTTAAAACAAGTCTAAATCTATTCTATGTATAGTTAATAGGTAATTATTTGATTAAATGTTTTGTTTTTGTTTTTTAATCAGAAAAGACCAATTTGTCAGAGCCAAGATTATTCTTAGGACATAGTCATTAATAATGAATTTCTAGTTTGGTAAGAACATTGAAAAAAAGATTCAAAATTCTCTAATTTTCTTGTTTCAGCTTTTTTGTAAACAGATCAAATCCTGTTGTTCAAGTTGAATGATTCTGCATTTAGAAAAATTCAGTAAATTATAGGAGAAATGAAAAAAAGAAATAAAACACACAATATAACATAGTGCCTCTTGTGTCACTGCGTCAAGGTCCTCGTTTGTATCTGCCTTCATATCTTCATTTTGTTTTCTCCTCTTTTAAGCTCCACTGCTTCTATTAGAAGACTGCTCTAGAACCTCATGGCTCTGACTGTTAGAAACCTCCTAATGCCCTGCCTATGCTGTCTTATGACCATATTACTCCTATTTGTTCTTGTGACAATATTGTCTTTCATCTCTCTGCTTATTCCTAGTATTATTTTGTTGAGGTTGAGTTTTAGCCGTTTAGACCTAGAGCATTTCCTTACGAGCTTCTTCCCTTCCTTGGGCTATAAAATCCTAGGAAGCTTTTCCATCTTTAACTTCAAAGAATTGAATCCTCTCAGTTCCTCTTATTGCCAAGTTCATTAACTCACTCCCTAAATATATCAGTTTACTCTATTGAAATTAAGAGCATTGCATACCTAATTTTGTTTATTCTTCCATTTACTTTAAACTAAGTCACTTGATTTGTATGACCAGCTCATCTCTAATGTCCTCAATACTTACCAAAACAATACATGAGTTTTAGTTGTTTGACAGTTTAGTAAAAGTGTCAGCTATCATATCAGCAGTATCAGGGGTCTACCATTATTAATTTTTCTATGCTCTATGTCTGGGAAATTAAAGTTTCTAGTAATGTCAATTCCCAGTAGTTCTTTTGACCAGATTTCAAGTTTTAGTTACTTGGTTTGGCTTTTTATTTAAAACTACTGTTTTATTTTGACTGCTCGACTATTAAACTGGAAATAACACTGGTGTTTCTGTGTAATACTGTCAATTGTGGCAACTTATGTAAACTACTTTGCAGTTTTGTAAAAGTCTCTCATTTTATATGGTTGCTTTGGTGACAGAACTATTTCAGGTCATTAATATCAATAATTTGTAATATCAATAATTGATGAATGAACCTGAATGCAAACAGATGAAAGTAAAAAGTCAGCTCAGCTGACAACTGGATTTTATAGTCCACTACTCTAAAATTTATGAAGTTACACATTGTGTAATTCATCAGCATTTCAAACTATGAGCTTGTATGGTTTCTCATATAATAAAAAATGGCAAAACATATGTTCATAAGAAGAGTAATGTCACTTCAATTGAAAAGGGTACAAATTATATAAAAAATAGCTCCACTAAAGTAAAAAGTAAGCTTCCTGAAACTTGTCCTGTGCCCAAATGAGCAAGCAGATGAATGCCTGAAAAACAGTTTAACTTTATGGGCTTTGGCAGCTTTATAATTGTGTATAGATTGAAGAGGCATAATATCATTTTAAAATTATTTCCCAAACCCATTATGCACAGAAAAAAAAAAAACTTCCTCACAAGGCATAAACAGTAACCCCCTATTGTACTTCAGAATAATCCATCAGGCTATAAAGTATATAATAGAAAGACGTAATCACTTTACATTCCCTCTTATTGTAAATTACTCTAAGAGGGAATTCATCTACTCCAATATGTGAAGTTTTCTATAAGGAGATACAAGGAGGTACAAAGTCAACTGACTGATTTCAGTTCTCTCTGTTACAAGATAACTATATAACTTTGTGGTGTAGAACTCTTAGGAAGGAGGAGAGAAAGATTGTTTCTTCTGATAATTTACTTTGAGTAATCCTATGACTCAAGGCTGTGTAATCACAAAACTAGCACTTTCAAGTGCTATGGAAATGGGGCCAGAAAGTTATCCTAAATTTCTGGGCCTTCCAAGATCAAGTTTGAACTCTAGTACTCAATGAAATCCAACAGACTAATTAAGCACTAAAGTACCTTGTTCTCTTTCTTGTGCTTATCTCAGTTCCTCTTATCTTTCATCAAGTGTCAAACTATCCCAGATATTTGTAAATAACTTATGTTGCCTTAAAATTGTTTAAATCTACATTCTTTTCTCTTTATCTTTTTTTTTAGAGCACAAGTACAAAGTAAAGGACATTTTTGCTTGAAGGTCATCTCAATGAAAATCTATAATCATAACTCTATAGAAGATTCAAGAGTATATTTTAAGAGAGATGCAAGTCTCAGAGTAACAGAATTTATAAAGCAAATTGGTATCAACTAATAAATACTTTTTTTTACTGGGAGTCTAACAATATTCCCCTTGCTGACCAGCTTTCAAACACTGTTAGAGAAATCAGTGAGGTGTTCTTCCTTTCCATAAACTCTGACCATAAGTAGCCCAAATTCAAGAAGAAATCACTGCTAAGTGTTATGATAAAGTCCATCTTCTGTGGTATAAAGCCTTAGTAGTCACTGAGTGCATCTGCACATGACACTATGTCATCATAGAAATGCAGTATGGAGATGTAGCTCATCGCGAAGGTGATGTAGCATAGGCGGGCAAAAACTACAGCAACAAGATACTTCATTATAGCGTGTAGCTATGGCAACTTAGCATCTAAAAATAACTGTGCACGGTCGTTTAGTACTTCCAAAACTACGGCACCATGAGGGGCATGTGTAGACACACCCACTTTGACTAAGAAATTCTGAATGGCAATTCAGCCCTGAGCCATAGTATACAGAAAACAACTCAAAAGAACCAAAGAGAAGTAGAAAAGATCCATTTAGAGTCCAGGAAAGAAGGAAAAACAAGCTCACAGGTCCAGGGGTAAAGGAAAGGGAAGAGTAAGCTATGAAGAAGGAAAAGGCCAGTTCTAACATCTATGGAAAGGAGGAGGAAAAGGCTAAGCCTAAATCTAAAGGAACATAGGAAAAGCTGTGGAAGAAAGAAATAAGTGGCTATATACATAGAGATATATCCTGGGATGGATGCTAAAGCCCCTGCTGTGGTCGTTCTCAGGATCTTCTGCCTTCATTGTGCTTAACAGTAGCCACTGGGGATACCCTTGGAGTTGATTCAAGATCACCTTTCCAGCTTTGATGCATGCAGGCAGGAGTGAATGGGAGAAGCATTTTCCCAGAGCCATAGTGGGAAGAGCCAGCTAAATCATTTTGGCACATTTGTAGTCTGTGGTATCTTTTAGCTGAAGTTTATGTAAAATCACATTGGTTAATGGAGGCGAGATATGTCAGGAAATACTTAAAGAATTTACCTAGTACAGAGGTTGGCAACACTTTGAAGCGGGGAGTTGCTTTACCAGGTCTTAGCTCCAAGTGTGAGTAACTCCTAACCTAGCTTACACCCCCTCTATAGTCACTGCTCCCCTCCTTCAGTGCCACCAGCACAGCTTCTCCCCACTGCCCAGCTGCTGCATGGGTAAAGCCCCCTGTCAGTGTTTGCACGAGAAATCCTTCTGAGGAGCAGGGTTTGAGAGCGGAGCTGCCACTGAGCACTGGAGAGTAGGGCGTGTTACGCCAGGGTGTGACGAGGAGTTTGACTAGGAGTCTTACCTGCTCCAGGGACTGCTCAGGGAGTCTTATCTGCTGCTACACATCATCTGCCTACCCTGGTTATAGCTGGTACAACAGCAGAACAGGGCCTGTGCACCTGGTTGCTTGCTGCAACACTAGCCATGTCAGGCTGCTATTGTTATGGTATGGATTCACCAGGGGTGGGGACGGGAGTTATTCTGGTCCCCCCATTAAGTTAACACCCGAAGTTGGTACCCTGCTCACCTACCTGGATTCAGGGATGTATTTATGGGATGCAAGGATGGGGCCTAATATAGCATATTTGTCACTATTAAGGATGTAAGCACGTCAGTACTTCCTTCTATAGCATTTTGGTTTCTTTGATTGACTGAAAAGTACAGGGGTTCAATGTGATATTTACACCACTTTAGAAAAAAAAAAGTATATCTCCAAAGCCAAGTTCAAGAAACAATTTGTATTCTAGAAGCAGTTCTTTTATTGTCGGTACTATTATTGTGATCTATTTTATTTAAGACAAGTGAAGATGCCTGGGAGAAGGAATGATCTCTTATGTAACATCTCAAAATCTGATTTACATGGCTGAGACTTGAGACATAGTTGGACTGGGGATACAGTGCTTGCCTTTTTCAACCCAGATATAGTGAAACTTAAGAAGATTGAAAATTCAGCTTGAGGCATAGCATAACTAGGCCAGGAGCTCCATTTTGTGAGGAATTAGACATCATTTTAGGATAGATGGTGCCTACACAGAAATGTACTTGTAGAAAGAATAATTGGCTTTGGTAAGGGGTTTAATATATCAAGGGACTGTAGGAAGGAGGAAAGGAAGGAGAACTACACAGAGAAAAGTATCAGGGGCGAAAACTCCATAAGCAGAGGGGCATTAAAGGGAAATAAGATTAACAATTATACTGTACATATACAACTGCAAGAAAAGCAAAACAAGGGAGATCAGAAGTCACATGCTTGGGGACAATTCTACTATGACAGACTTCACTGAAAACTGATTGGGAAGTAAATAAGTGGGAGAGGCAAAACTGAATAATAGATATTCATTTGAAGAAAACAGAAGGGAAGACAAAATGTAAGATAAATATAGGTAACCTTAGCCTATGTTTTCTACATATAAGAATGTTTACTATGCATATTTTATATTTGGCCCACTGTGTTATTTTGCTACTAGAACAAAACTGCATTTTGAAAGAGTTGTTTTAGTGCTCAAAAAGGAGATGGCTCCTGAACTTTATTTCATATTACAGCACCATCAAGGGGTTCAGCCACAAACATGCTGTTCAGAAACAACAAAGAACAAAAAAACAGAGTAGTACAAAAGTGATCTATTTAAATGACTTGGCACATATTAGCTGTGGGCTCCATGGATGACATCTACAAGGACTTTTGGAGAAAAGACACTGAAAGTTCATAACACTTTAAGTCTCTAAGTCTATTTCAGATTTTTTTCCCCACTACTTTAAAAAGCAGCCACAAAAATGAGGGGGGGGGGGAAGTTATGAAAAGCTCACATAGATTGTTATAATTTGATACGTTTAGGAAGATGGCATGGAAGGAGCTGGTAATACTTTTGGGCCATTAATTATCTATTATATATATTTTATTTGTATGTTTTTAGAGAGTCTACAGTCATATAGCAGATGTTTTGCTAAATATTGAGAGAGAGATTCTGAGCAGATTCTTAGCTGTTCTCATGTATGTTATAGTAATTAAATTAACACAGGGGTTCTCAAACTTTGTGATACCATGACCCTGAGTGGTAGATGGTGGCGGCGGGGAATGGAGAACTCACATGCGGCAGCTGCTGCCATCCACCACTCCACACTACTGCCGCACCGCTTCCCCATGCTGCCATGCATACCCCCTAGGAAGTTTGCGGCCCCCTTTAGGTTGCTTCCAACCCCCCGGGGGGGGGGTCAGAACCCAGAGTTTGAGAATCCCTGAATTAACATAATTTAGTTATTGCAAGTTTACATGAATCTAATTGTAAGATCAGAATATAGTTCCATAATAAGAAAATTAAAAGTGAACCAAAATGCAGTGGCATTTCAAGGGTGGTGTAAAACATAGGTCACAATTGGCCTAGCTGAAAGCAATGGAGTTCCATTAAGTTCAGCATACACCAAAGATGATGCGATTCTAATAGTTTCACACAATTTGACAAATCATTGATGCAACCCTGTTTTTAACCATTTGAAAGTTTCTCCCTTTCCCCTCCTGTGTGGCATATGCAACAAGAGCTTTGAAGTTGAGCAAATTGAGAAATATTGATTTACTGGAGACTTAGTAAAAGTGGCCTGGAAATTGCTATATATTACTGTAACTTATATCGTTGTTGTTGGGTAGCACCATTTTTTTCTAAAATCAATAGTGGACCTGACAAAATTCTTAATGCATGCCTTGAATCTGTCTTTTCCAAAAAGAAACAGACATACTATGTTCTATTTAAGTGATGTTTGAAGTCTCTATTATGTTAAAAGTAAATTTACCAAACCTTGTCATTTAAAAGGAAATATACTTGAATCTAATGTAACTATTAAATAAATCACTGAAAATGAAGTTTATCTATCAAAAAGTGTATAGTACAATATAAACCACAAAATTAAAAAAAAATCTCTTTCATCTAAGAGTCATCAGATCTGATTAAGTTTTGTAAATCAATAGATTTCTTTACCCTCCCAATTCATAAGAACACACTGACTACCCTTATTCCAAGTAACTCTTATGATACTATCAATTTGAGATGTTTCAGGGACTGGTGATTTGTTTGACTGACCAAATTCAAATAGTTTTAGTTTAGGAAGAATGAAATGATTGGCTGTAGGTTGAAAAATAAGAAAACGAAACCAAACAACACCCTCTACTCCACCCCCCACCCCACCCCCCCGCTTCCCTCCCACCCTCCAAAAAACCTAAGATGTACCATATTGATTATACAAACAGCGAACAGTGAACATAAAAAATGCACTGTAACAAACTCCAAAGAAATATAATAAACTCACTGATATAAAAAAAAACCCTTTTAATGACTGATTAAATATTTAACAGACAAGCATACTATAAGTAAGAAACTTCTATATAAGCAATTGAGTACTTTTATCTTGTTTGCCTAAGCTCAAGAAGGACAAAGTACCTCAGTCTGTAGCAGTAATTATAACTCATCAACTCGCTAGTCATTGGCTGTGGACAGGCATTACATTTGTGTCAGGAGAAAAGTCCTTCTCCTAGCACAAAAGAAGGGTGTGTGGTGGGCTCACTGCTTTTGCCTGGCAAGCCCGGCTTGGAGAAGGACACTTCAAATTTGTGGAACATTTCTACCAATCAGGCAACAGCTGGGAGGGGCTTGCCCGGCCTTTGCTTGGGGTGGGGGGAGCAAGAAGCCCCTGGACCTGATTGAAGACTGCACTTTGCAGGTCTGCCAGACTTCAGGGGCGGGGCCTCCAGTGTAAATAAAAGCCCAGCATGCTCAACATGCTGGGCAGAGACAGTAAGGGACATTGGAAAGGTAAGAGCCTCTGTGGGATCCCTTCTTCACCCTAGCGGTGCGCAGGCCAGTACACGGGGCTCAGGCTCTGGGAGCTGCATTGAGGCAGCTCAAGCCTGCATCCTCAGCAGAGGGATGGATGGGGCAGTGTGTAGACTGGCACATGGAGAGCCGGCCCTGGAAATAGCTTGAGGCTGCTCAGGTTAGCCCCAGTGTAAGCCAGATAACTGGAGCCCCGCAGTGTGCTCCCCCACCAAAGAACTAGAAGAGCCCTGGAGCCTAGAGCAGGGCCTGGGAAAGGGAAGACTTAGGCATAAGCCTGGGTAAACCCAGCCAGTAGCAGCTAAGTTCCCCCCCATGAGAGCTGGAAGAACCCTCGGTGCCCAAAGCAGGGCACAGGGTCAGGATAGGAGGTCTCAGAGTGACACAGACAATGTTGGTGGGGCCTCTGATTGAGTGAAGGGCTCTGAGGCCCATTCAACTGCTCCTTGAAGAAAACTATAAGTTGCTGGTGGAGTCGGGTCCCACAGGGGAGACATTCCTGAATTAAGACAACCTCCCCCCCCCCCAAGGGAAGCCTCACCTGAAAGTTTCCCTCCCATCTAGATCCATAGAAGGGAAAGCACTCCTTGCTAGCTGGGATCTAGGGGTAAACACACCTTATATTGTGTAAAACTGCACCTCATATTTTGTATAATTGTTATCATAATTATGAATATGTTGAACAAAATGTTACGGAATTGGGTTAGTTTGGTATAATGGGTTTTTGGCTTATCATATTGTAAATATTCATCTGTATACCTTTGGTGTTGTTAAAAGATATTGCTAAGAATATTTTCAGAAAGTTTCCTTTGTTACCTATTAAAATATTTACCTCTCTCTCTCTCTCTCTCTCTCTCTCTCTATATATATATATATGCATAATAAGAAATAATATATATATTATAATTCAATAAACTGTAAATAGTTAAGAGCATTGGCATGGAGTTGACTCTATAGAGGAAAGAGGGACCCGTGCTCAAATCACTGGTGTCCCTCTCACAGCACTGTCTCCTGCCTCATCTATCCCTTCCAATTGAGGATGGGCACACCCTTGGGTGTTCCTGGGTTACAATTGCACAGCTGTTCAAGGGAATTCTTGTGGAAGGGCCAAATTAAATTGCTTCCTCCCAGGGTAAGCTGTTAGGGAGCCCTGTGGGACCCTGCATTGGAAAATTTTACCCCTGCCAATCAGCTGATTGCCAAAAAGAGTACTTGCCTGTAGCAGGAAGCCTCCCAGAGCATCAGAAGATTTCCTACTGTAGGAGAATGCCCTTCCCCCTGCTAGTTATCTGATTCTTCAGTGGTAGGAAACCTCCAGAATCCCAGGAAGTTTGCTGCTTGGTAAAATGGCCCCCAGTCCTCTAGTCCCTTCCCCATCAACTCTTATGTGTTAGCCTGGAAGAGTGGGAGGCAGCTGCACCTATAGTGTCAACCCTCACAAGACTGGGAACATTGTCATTGCAGGAAAATGCCTCTCCCTCCCCTCTGTCAGCCTGAAAGAGTGAGGGGGATGGCAGGTAGCTGGATCCATAACAGCACCCTCCTAGGGCTCCAATCTATAAACTAATCCAGGTGGAGGAACCTTGCATGCCTACTGTTAAAGGTGAGCCACTGTGCAGTCAAAAGGCAACAACTCATGTGACCAGGAAAAGAATACACAAAAGGCAGCATGACACCATGGCCCAAAGATGGGGAAGCTGCATGGAAGGGAAAAAAATTGAATTTGAGTTCTTATTATGAAGATCATTTTTCTATTTTAACCAGCGAACACTCCAAGGGTGCATCTACATGTCACCCTATGGCGACGCAGTGATTCACTGTGGCGACATAGGAATCACATGTGTCCACACATGACTGGCAGCTACATCACCATAGTGTTGCACTCCCCCATTGTAGCGTGCTGCTACGGCAACATAGCAGTGAAATCTAACCATTGGCCATGCTCATGGCGCAGAAGAGTTGGTTACTGTGCTTAAACACTGGAATCTAGTGCCACATTCAGTACTGAATTTGTAGAGAACACTGCTTTTGGTGCAAGTTAGGTCAGTTAGGCACCTTTCCTCTGGGTGCTGTGAATCCCAGGATTCACTGCTGAATCAAAGAGCTAAATCCTGAGAAGAACAGAAATTCAGACACAACCTTGTGCCTAGCATTTCCTATTGGCTCTTTCTAGATGCCCCCTTAGTGCTTTGGTCCTTTTAGATTGTAATTAGGAGGTGACTAACTCTCTCCAATGACTCTGTAGAGATTTTATGCACCTACCTCTGATCTGGATCTCCCTCCTGAAGCATGATGTCTAGCTTTTAAGGATAGCAATGTCTTATGGAAGCTACTACAAGAAAAAGTAGGGCTGACTCTGTATAGATTGTATTTATGCAAGGCCCAGAGAGATAAATTCTGCACTGACTTAATCCCAGAGATAGTGGATTCTATAGAATATAAACCAATGCAAAATTTGATCCAGAAACTGATGGTGAAATGAGAAGTTCACAAATCATCTGGGAGAAAGGCCATTATGATGTCTTTAGAGTAAAATTTCTCTGTCCCTGTATTATATGTGTGCAGCAATTTATAGTAGCTTACCTGATAGTGCTTATGGGTTACTTAGCTATCTGAAAGCAGCATCTCAGTGGAGTTTTCACTGAAAATCTAATCATTTCTTTCCCTGAAAAACTTTAATCTTATATGATCAAATGCAAAATATATCTCGTATCCTTCTTATTGTTGGAAGGTTTTACAGACCACCGTGGAATTTGATTTTTTATAACTTGCCTTTTCTACTACTGGAATCATATCTGTTATCTCAAAATGCTTTTTCAAAACAACAAAGTAACTGTAGGACATTAGTTGCATAGGAATACACTGCAATTATTATTATGTGCCCAGGAAGCTCATGCTAGGAAGTTGCAACCTGTTTTACTGATACAGAAGTCAACAAAGACACTAAGGTTACTCATTTCTCTTCTTTTAAAAGTTTTGAAGAACTATTTACTTTTCTTTTAATTCCCTCACTAGACTGGTATAATTGTGTGGTAGTCACACTTGTATAACAGTATAGGATTGAGTTATAAGAGTTTTTCCTTAATAGTTACGTGAAAGAAGACACTTTTCCTGCAACTGAGCAATTGATTCCATGACAAAAGTAAGCCTATTTCCTTCCTTCTGATATAGTACTCACCTGTGGGAGGTGCAACCCTGATGCTGGTAATTAGGGTGGGGAAGCTTACTCAGAGGCTGAATTGCATTCATTTTATAGAAAAAGGCCACCCTTTTACAAGCTAGGAAAAAGTGAATTTCCCTTCTGTTTGTGTTATGAGCTGCCCACTGCAGTGAGGGAGGGTGCAGGGTTGGGGCCGGGGCTGCCCAGCCAGGGCCAGGGTGGGTGTGGGACAGAGCCATGGCTCCCCGGGGGGGGGGTGCAGGAAGCAGGGGTGGCTCCTGCTTCTGCTCCCACTGCTCATCTGGGAGGGAAGGGGGGGCGCTGCCCCATGCCACACAGATCTGGGGGGCACACCCTCTCCCCACCCCCTGGATGAGCCACTTGCGACTCTGTCCCATGCCCCTCCCCACCCTGGCTGGTCAGCCCCATCCCCATTCCCTCCCTACATGCCCCTTCCCTCCCCTTCTACCACACCAGATTTACCAGCTGGACACAACTCTTCAAGCTGAAGAGCTGAGTATTGGAAACAGGCTGATATGCCTCCTTAAATATTGGCTATCAATATTGACCCCCCAAAATCTCTATTGTGCATCCCTAGTTTTTGATGAGGTAAGCATAAACATTTTCTTGTGATGAGAGAGTCTGAATCATCTTCCTTAATCCTAATTCTGAGATTACTAACTCTATATGGGTAACTCTAAACAATGAAACACAATTCTTAATACTGCACCTCAGTGTCTCAGTTTTCAATTTTAAATCAAGCCTGGGTGCATGACTCTTAACATTTTTATAACAATGCAGGCCTCAGTTATGAATGGTCAGTGATGCTCACGGATCAGATGAAACACCTTCAATCTCACCAGTTGCCTAAGAGAATATGGGATGAAAGAAATGTTACTCATGGAGCATGGCTCACTACAAGGAAATAGGAAGATAGACCTAGCTCTGTGTCTGGAAAGCTACCCCTGGCTGGGCCTCAGATCTTTTGTGGATTTGGCTTCTTTATTGGAGTAAAGCTGGGTCTGAAGCACATGTTGATTTTCATCTGTTTGATGTAGTTTGGAATTGCTGAGAGCAGGATGTGTATGTGTTTTGTTTTATTGCCCTTGAGGTATGCAAAATACTGTGCTTTTTCAGTTCCAGGACAAAAAGATGCTCGTTTAAACACCTCTTCAATGTCAAGTCTGTTCATCCTATCAATTCATCTAGTAAGAGAAAGCAGTAATGGAAGTCTTAGCAACATTGTCAGGGAGAGGATAAGATAGGTATTGAAATATTCATATACTAATATGAGAAGTATGGGGAAAAATATGAAAAATTGGAGGTCCTAGTACAGGCATAGAATTATGATACAATTGGTACTATGGATGTAACCCTTCTGCCAGGCACTGGTCTGCAGGAACAAGGGCTGGGTTCAATTTTGGGGTCTAAATATATTTTATCTTGACTCGAGCCCCAACCCAGACCACTTGGGAAACAGTAAATAAATGACTAGGGTGTTCCGCTCCATGCAAGCAGTGTAAACACAGAGGATGAATTTACTACAGAAAACAAAGGCAAAGTAAACAAAGAAAAACACTAAGTACAATTTACAACACTACCAACTATCCAGAGATGCATCTTGAGCAGGTCCAAGGAGGTGATCCTCCCTCTCTATGCAGCACTGGTCAGGCCACAGTTGGAGTACTGCGTCCAGTTCTGGGCACCGCACATCAGGAGGGATGTGGACAGCATTGAGACGGTCTAGAGGGGGGCCACCCGCATGATCAGGGGGCAGCAGGGCAGGCCCTACGAGGAGAGGCTAAGGGATCTGAAACTGCTCAACCTTCACAAAAGAAGGCTGAGGGGGGATCTAGTGGCCTGTTACAAGATAGTCAGAGGGGACCAGCAGGCATTGGGGGAGTCCCTGTTCCCCCGAGTACTACCAGGAGTAACTAGAAATAACGGTCACAAGCTGGCAGAGGGTAGATTCAGACTAGACATCAGGAGGCGCTACTTCACAGTCAGGGTGGCTAGGACCTGGAACCCACTTCCAAGCAAAGTGGTGCTGGCTCCTACCCTGGGGGTCTTTAAGAGGAGGTTAGACGAACACCTTGCTGGGGTCGTTTGACCCCAGTACTTTTTCCTGCCCATGGCAGGGGGTCAGACTTGATGGTCTGCTCAGGTCCTTTCTGACCCTACCATCTATGAAACTATGAAACTACAAGGCATAATTCAAAGATTGCACCCTCTTGAGGAGACTTCACCCAGGCAGTCTGGGACTTGAAGCTTACCCAAAAAGCAGTTCCAGGAGCTTGCACCCTTATACCTGCCCTTCAGCAATGGGCTGGAGCAAGAGGCTTCACTGGAGAGTCCTTTGAGCTGCTCTTTGGGTTCATTGGGCCACAGGAAGCTGTCTGAGAGTGTGGGTCCTTCTGTGTTGCAAAGGGCCCTTCATTGCTCCCTGTGATGCTGTAGGGTGATTTCCACTTCCATGTGGCAGCCTTGAGGGGTTAACTGTGGTTCCAGACAGCATGCCACATCCCTAAGTTCCTAGTCTCAATCTCAGCTTTGCTGGGCAGAAACTGCATGAAGAGATCTTCAAGAGAAATGCCAGGCCTACCTCACTGGCCCTGAACTGGGCAGCATAAGCCAGCCAGGCCAATACTGCACCAAGGCCTGAACATATAGCTGGGGTTCTGCCACACAGCTAGGCTGAAACACTATTGCTGTAGAAACAACAGAAAAACAGACCCTGGCCTATATGTCTGGGGCCTGGACACCTGGACTTAGCTATACCCTGTGCTGAGTTGATACAATTACAAAATAGAGGGGGCCCCTGTAGCCAGTAACTGCCAGGACCCATTCCTGGGTAGCTTGCTTCAGTCATTAACATTCCCATGGTATTAACCCATTTAAGAAAAAAAAGAAAAGAAAGAAGGAGGAAATAGAAATCTCAAACTCCAAAACAGATTTTCTCTCCCTCTACATGAGGCTTTCCCTTCAAATAGTGTTTGCTTACCTCTCCAGTAAAGAGTTGGGGAGACCCCCTCCACCACTATGGAGGGCAGGTTTTCTGGCTCCCAATGTAGTTGTGCAGCTCTTAGCAGACAGATAAATAATAGCCCCAGGAGAAAGATAGAGAACCTTAGTGAATTGTTCTTATATACCTGGTGTGACATCACCCAAACCTGGTCCAATCCGGAAGGGACACATTTTAGTCTCTCTTCCAACCAATCTGCCCGAACCATCCTCTGCTTCTTCTAGCTGATGAAGCCAGAGGGTTTTACATATTTTCCCACATACAGGCCCCAGATTGCCATGTGCTGAGCACATGACCAGAACAACAGGGTCCATCTTGCTCATATCAAAACACACACATACACAAACAATACACAACCCAGTATGTGTGTGGGTATTACATGGAGATGGTGTGGGAAGCCAGTATGTGTGTGGGTGTTACATGGAGATGTTGTGAGATAGAAGTATAGCCCAGGAGTACCCTATATATAAAGCTGATATATAAAACCTCCTCCTGTTTTCCTCTGCCTATCATCCTTGAACAAGCTATATCAATCCATGACTATACTCCAGACTCATGAACTGTCCTACCCTGTCTTTGTAACCCCAGGAATTCTTTAAAAAGTGGAAACTTGGTCATAGTATTAGGGAAGAGAATAAGCATAATGAGGAATGCCAAGGTATGATTTCAGATGCAGTTGGCAAGGGACATAAAAGAAAATAAAAAGGGATTCTACAAGCATGTCTAGAGTAAGAGGGGGACAAGAGAAACTGTAGGTCCCTTATATGTAGAAGACAGTCTAGTTATGCATAATGCAGAGAAGGCTGAAGATTTTGCTTTACATTTTTACTTTAGTCTTCACAAATAAGGGAAAGTACCAGATGATGATTGCAGTTGGCAGGAGAGATAGGTAAGGGGACAAACAGCCAGAATAGTAGAAGAATAGGTTATGGATTACGTAGAGAGGCTAGAGGCTTTCAAGGCAGCAGGGTGGATAGAATGTACAATAGGATTCTGCAGGAATTGGCAAAGGTAATATCAGACCAATTGGCCTATCCTCTTTGAGAACTTGAAGAGGTCAGTTGAGGTCCCAGATGACTGGAAAAGGGCAAACATACTACCCATCTTTAAGAAAAGGAGGGAGGAAGATCTGAGAAACTACAGATCAGCCACTCTGACCTCTATACCTGAAAACATTGTAAAGCAGGTCCTTAAGGAATCTATTGTGAAGCATCCAAGAGGAGAACAGGGTGATCAGGAACAATCAGCATAGATTCACCAAGAGCAAGTCAAGCATGACCAACCTGATTTCCTTCTATATGGTGACAGGTTCAGTGGCGGTGGGGAGAGCAGTGTATGGGATAAACCTTTACACAGGCTTTTGACACTCTCTGTCTCATGACATTCACATTAACAAGCTAGGGGAATACAGACTAGATAAAGGTACTGTAAGGTGGATACAAAATTGGTTGGATCATCGTATTCAATGAATACTCATCAATGACTATATTTCTAGTTGAGAAGTGCTATGAAGTGAGGTTCCCCAGGGATCTGTTTTGGGTCTGATATTATTTAACATCTTCATTAATGAGTTGGATGATAGGACTGAATGCATGCTTAGCAAATTTGATGATGATACCAGGTTGGGTAGATTTTGAATCCTATCTGGAGTATCTGAAAATGATCTGGATAGACTGGAGAAATGGTCCACAATGAATCAGATAAGATTCAACAAGGACAAATGCAAAGTCCTTCACTTGGGATAGAACAACTGCATGCACTGGGCAGTGACTGGCTAGGCTACAGTTTTGCAGAGAAGGAACTAGGGGTTACCATAGACCAGAAGCTGAGAATGTACCAACAGCATGCTGTTGTTGCAAAAAAGAGCCAGCCAGAAGCATATTGGGCTGTATGGACAGAAGTGATCTGCAGATTAAGATGAAAGTGATTCTTCTTCTCTATTCTGCACTGCTGAGTCCTCACCTGGAATTCAGTTTTGGGCCTCACACTTCAAAACCAATGTGGACAGTTTGAGAAGAGCCCAGTGCAGCACAACAAAAATGACCAGACAAGAGTTATAAGAAAAAGCCAAAAGAATAAGGTTTTTTTAGTCTGGAGAAGAGAATACCAAGGTAGGATTTGATAAGTCTTCAAGTACCTGAATAGTGAGTATAGAGATAGGTTTTTCTCTGTGACCATACATGACAGGAGTAGAAGCAATGGCCTCAAACTGCAGCAGGGGAAATTTAGATATGGGGGGTGGTCAAGCATTAGTACAGGCTGGCTGGAGAAATTGTGGATTCTCCATCCTTCGATGTTTTCAAGAACAGGTGAGAAAGGCACTTGCCTGGGATGGTTTAGTCAGGGGTGATTCTGCCTTGAGCAGAGGGCTGGACTAGATGACCTTGTGTGGTCCCACCAAGACCTACTTTCCTATGTTCTTATTTCAGAGATAATCCACTGTACAGCAATCAGATGGTCCTACACTTTAGCCTCCACTCATCATCTTCAGCCAGACTTACACCAATTAATATTAAGTGAAAGTGTTTGTATTCTGTTATCAATGCCACAGACCCTTCACTCCCCTACATCTTTCACTTCATACAACTCCATATCAGATTACGTTTTCTTAGTTTACTCAAATGATAAGGTATATTCTTTAAAAGTGACAGAGCAGTGATAAAAAGCTTACATTTTTTACAAAAGCATTAACTCCCATTTATATAGACGTCATTTTTTTGTCCTTTGTTATTATAGCACTACTCAGTAAGTCGTAGAGGAAGGATCTTTTAAAAATAACTTCAAAACATCCCATTCGATGACAGTCAACTGGAAAGATGTTTTATCCCCATTTCTCTTATTTATCTTTATCAACTGTGGCATTGATAAGTGCGGAAGCAGCTTTGGATTTCAAATACCTAGTCCCATAATTACTCCGCCGTGTTCTACAAAACGTGTCTGGATGATATGATGAACTTTTTGAAACTAGATTTGAGGGAGCACAAGCATTTACCTAGTTCTAATTTAAAATGCCTTGGCCTGCCAAATCTGTATTTTCTTTTTACTTTTTAGCTTACGTTGAGTATAGTTAGGGGCAGATCCAGAGGGGGATAGTGGCAGAGCTTCATTCTCTCCTCCCCTTTTAGGTTGCAGCATATCAAGCTGTTTGGGGCTGGGCTTAACTGGGGACTCAATGGGCATGTATACTTATACAATTAATTCAAGGCAATAAACTAGTGCATATTGTGGCAGAATGTATTGCTCCTGGGTGCCACATTTGAATATACCCCTAGGATCATAGCACATTGAGCCATGTCAGATCAGCCCCAGCTGGCACAGGGCCCAGGAGGTCAGCCTGCTGTTCTCACCTGGTTCAACATGCTGTGGAGGGGCTGGGTGAGGCACAAAGGTGCCCCTGTGTGGGGCTAGCTAGCAAGCAGCCCTTGCACTAAAGCACCCTTGTGTCCCAGCCAGCCTCATCAGCATCCACATGTGCATTGCTGTGTTCTGCTATAGAGTAGTACTAGTATTTACAGATAATACTTGTATTTACAAGTACTAACCTGCAGCAGAGTTTATTAGTTTACTGCGCCCTAATAGAGGCACACGTGTAGACACTGAGACATTTACTTCAGAACTAATTAGTCAGTTCTGCAGTAAATGTCTTGTGTAGATGTGCCCAGTGGGGCTCAATTTGCAAATGTATTTAATGCACATTTAAGCTTGCAAAATTTTTCATAAATATAATAATAGTTCATAGATTTCATAGATATTAGGGGCTGGAAGGGACCTTATGAGATCATTGAATCCAGCCCCCTAACAGAGGCAGGAAGTCTGCAGGGATCAAATGATCTCAACAAGATAAACATCCAAACACCTTTTGAATGAGTCTAGAGTAGATGCTTGTACCACCTCTGGGGGGAGTCTGTTCCAGACCTTGGATTCTTGAACTATAAAGAAGTTTTTCCTTATAACACGTCTGAGTTAGCCTTCTAGAAGTTTGTGGCTGTTAGACCTAGCTATCGGTCAAATGGTCATAAGCTCCTCCAAGACCGTTTCAGGTTGGACATAAGGAAGAACTTCTTTACTATCCGAGCCCCCAAGATCTGGAATAGCCTGCCACCGGAGGTGGTTCAAGTACCTACTTTGAATGCCTTCAAGAGAAATTTGGATGTTTATCTTGCTCGGATACTATGACCCCTGCTGACTTCCTGCCACTGGGGCAGGGGACTGGACTTGAAGATCTTCCGAGGTCCCTTCCAGCCCTAATGTCTATGAAATCTATGAAATCCCTTGGGGAGCCCTGGTGAACAAGTCTTCTCCCAGATCCTGATGCACCTCCTTTATATAATTATAGGTAGCCACCAAGACTCCCCTGAGCCTTTTCTTTGCCAGGCTGAAGAGTTCCATGTCCCTCAGCCTCTCCTCATAAGGCTTGCTCTCTTGGTCTTTGATCATATGGGTGAATCTCCTCTGGACTCTCTCTTGAGCTTATCTACATCCCTTCTGAAGCGGAGGGGCCCAAAACTGGACACAGTACTCCAGCTGCGGCTTCACTAAGTAAAGAGGGAGGATGACATCCCTGGTTTTGCTTTAGATGCATCGGTGGATGCATGCCAGAGTTTGGTTTGCTTTGCTGGCCACAGCACTGCATTGGTGGCTTATGTACATCTTGTGGTCAATCAAGACCCGCAAGTCTCTTTCAGTTGCGGTGCTAGTGAACGTAGCACTGCTGAGCCGATTAGTATGATGCTGGTTTTTGTCCCAAGGTGGAGTACCCTGCATTTCTCTACATTGAATGCCATCAGGTTTTGGTCTGCCCACTTTGCAAGCATGTCCAGGTCAGCCTGTATCCCCAGCCTATCCTCCAGTGTGACTGCCTTCCCCCATAGTTTAGTGTCATCCACGAACTTTGCCAGTCCGCACCTGATGCCTGAATTCAGATCATTAATGAATTTAGTGAAGAGTACCAGCCCAAGCACTGAGCCCTGGGGGACTCCACTGGTAACCTTGCACCACATTGATTTTGTTCCCATCAACTAGTACCCTTTGGATCCAACCTCAGAGCCAGTTCCCCAGCTATCGGACCATGAGATGGTCAAGGCCACAGTTCCCCAGCTTGGTCATGAGGACATAATTGGAGACAAAGTCAAAGGTCTCTTGAAATCCAGATAAATGACATCAACCTCATCTCCCTTGTTTAGGCAATGTGTCACCTGGTCATAGAAGGAGAGGAGGTTGGTCAGACAAGACCTTCGAGTAATAAAACTATGTTGACTGGCATTCAGTAGGTTGCTTTCTGTTAGCCTGTTGCAGATGGATCCCTTGAAAATTTTCTCCAAGATCTTTCCAGGGATGGACGTCAAACCGATAGGTCTGTAATTTCATGGATCTTCCTTTCTCCCTTTCTTGAAGATTGGGGCCACGCTTGCTCTTTTCCAGTCTTCTGGTACATCACCCAAGCACCATGAGCTTTCAAATACCTTGACCATAGGGCATGCTATGATGTCTGCCACCTCTTTTAAGTTGCCAGTTCTGAATCTGGCAACTAATTTGTCCTCCATAAATTATTCTGTATTAATTTCCTTATTATCTCAGTGTAATTGTTCAATCAGATCTCCTAAAAACAGACCTTTATTTGCATTTTGAAATTACAACCAACAACTATGTTACTCTTGTGTGTAAACAGATATTAACCTTAAATGATCTCTTTTCTTGTATCAAAATTTTAAAAATGGAACTTTTGAATAGCATAATCAATGCAACTAATTACTGTTTAAAGCAAAAAAATTACTTATGGAATACCTGCATTTATTTTGATATTTAACTTTCTGCTCATGTGGTGAAAATAAACATTTGATTCCTGAGAAGTGACTGAACTAAAAATATTCAGTAAAATGAGCCCTATAACAAACTGTGCATATTGTCATGTCACAGTCATTCATCTTAAGTATTTGCTGGCATTTTAAATAAATAGTCTGAAGTTGAAAATTTATTTTCAAGTTTTTTCTTTAAAAACTGCTCAAGCAAACATAATTAACCACACTGTATTCTAAAGTCAGATTGTAGTTAGCCTTATAAGGCTGTAAGTCCAGAAGAACTGCAAACTACCAGCTAACTGTAAATGTCTACAAGAGTATTATAGTCACCACTGGACATTAGTGCTATATTTAAAGGTTACAGAATCATTTCTGATAGGTGCATATAAAACCTGGGAGTTATAAATTTTCAAGATTGGGTTTTGATGAAAATATTTTGGTCTAAAATCCTTTTCAAGGGATGTATTTGTTTGGTTACTTATTGTTTGAGAGAAGGAATAAAAAACCCTTCACCCATGGATTTATGGAGTTAAAACACACAGATTCATAGATGTTAGGGTCAGAAGGGACCTCAATAGATCATCGAGTCCGACCCCCTGCATAGGCAGGAAAGACTGCTGGGTCTAGATGACCCCAGCTAGATGCATATCCAACCTCCTCTTGAAGACCCCCAGGGTAGGGGAGAGCACCACCTCCCTTGGGAGCCCATTCCAGACCTTGGCCACTCTAACTGTGAATAAGTTCTTCCTAATGTCCAGTCTAAATCTGCTTTCTGCTAGCTTGTGGCCATTATTTCTTGCAACCCCTGGGGGCACCTTGGTGAATAAAACCTCTCCAATTCCCTTCTGTGCCCCCATGATGAACTTATAGGCAGCCACAAGGTCGCCTCTCAACCTTCTCTTGTGGAGGCTGAAAAAGTCCAGGTTCTCTAGTCTCTCCTTGTAGGGCTTGGTCTGCAGGCCCTTAACCATACGAGTGGCCCTTCTCTGGACCCTCTCCAGGTTATCCGCATCCCTCTTGAAGTGCGGTGCCCAGAATTGCACGCAGTACTCGAACTGCAGTCTGACCAGCACCCGATAGAGGGGAAGTATCACCTCTTTAGATCTATTCATCATGCATCTGCTGATGCACAATAAAGTGCCATTAGCTTTTCTGATGGCTTCGTCACACTGCCGACTCATGTTCATCTTGGAGTCCACTAGGACTCCAAGATCCCTTTCCACTTCCATGACCCCCAGCAGGTCATTCCCTAGGCTGTAGGTGTGCTGGACATTTTTCCTCCCTAGGTGCAGCACTTTGCATTTCTTCTTGTTGAACTGCATTCTGTTGTTTTCTCCCCGTTTGTCCAACCTGCCCAGGTCTGCTTGCAGCTGTTCCCTGCCCTCTAGTCCACTTCTCCCCGTAGCTTTGTGTCATCCACAAACTTGGACAAAGTACACTTCACTCCCTTGTCCAAGTCGCTGATGAAGACATTAAAGAGTATCGGTCCAAGGACCGAGCCCTGCGGGACCCCACTGCCCACACCCTTCCAGGTCGAAACCGACCCATCCACCACGACTCTCTGGGTGCGACCCTCTAGCCAATTCGCCACCCACCCGACTGTGTAGTCATCCAAGTCACAGCCTCTTAACTTGTTCACCAGTATGGGGTGGGATACCGTATCGAAGGCCTTCCTGAAGTCTAAGTATACGACATCCACCCCTCCTCCTGTGTCCAGGCGTTTCGTAACCTGGTCATAAAAAGAGACTAGATTAGTCAGGCATGATCTACCTGCTACGAACCCGTGCTGATTTCCCCTCAGCATAGTTTGTCCTGCTGGGCTTTCGCAAATGTGAGCCTTGATAATTTTTTCAAAGACTTTTCCACGTGCACACCTGTAATCTTTCCCTTAAACGTACAAGACTCCATCCTATTTTACCATCAAATGCCTAAGTGTCACTGCTGCATTACCATTATTTTTGGCATGGTTTGGATTCCATGTTTAAAATGCTAGTCACAGAAAGCCATGACTAGCAGACATTTTGAGGAGAATAATGTTCTCCCCTATTGACTCAATAGTATAGTGATTTAGGCACTTAGCTAGAGAGTGGGACCTTGAACCTTGATTTCCTGCTTCTTGGGTGGGTGTTCTAACAACTAGACTCAAAGGCAGGAAAGTCTTCTGCTGCCTTTGTTGCAGAGTTACTAGTGGCAGTTTCCATATAATTACTGCTTCTGGGACTTAGTGTGAGCACTCCTTAGTTGCATTCCCTATTGAGTGGAATATAGTTGCAATGGGACATAAGTGGCTTGAGAGGGTCTTTCTGAGTTTCTTCCCAACCCCCACCCCCAAGTTGTGCAGGGAGCATGGGATCTAAAATTCTGCATAAGTGGCTCAAAATGTGACTTACCCATAAAAAGGAGAACAGAATTTGGGACTCTACCTCTATCTGGGAATTTGATGATTCACTCCTAGAAGTTTGTTTGCTAATTCCTACCTGTTTCAACTTTTTGCTTTCTGGTTATCTCTACTTTATAATGCTAACTTAGTGAGATTTTGCCTAGTACTTGGGAATTACTTTGCCCTTTCTGTGCTTGCATGGCATCCTTTGGTCCTTCTGTGCTCTCTATTTGGAGCAACAACTGCAACTTTCTCAAACCCACAAGCAGTTCACAGGTTGTCACAATGTGTTATCAGCCTTCACATGAGACAAGTGTGATCTCTTTCTCCTCACTGGTACTCTCCCTCAGATACAGCTGTCAGATCCCATTCTGCTTTGAGAAGACAAAGCAGGAATTTTCTGAGAGTTGTTACACCTGATAAAATACACATTCAAAGATGATAAATCTTAAAAACTGATGCTGGAATATAAAACACTTAAAACTTGTGCATTTTACTCTTCCTTTATAATATATACAACAATTCTTAGTTGGTTTCCCCCTCAAAAAGATTACTTTTTAATATATACATATATAAAAGCGCTTTCTGCTCTTTCAAAAGTAATTAAAACTATTGGATGCATTAATAAGACCTGACTGTTAAAGGCAGGTGTTCTGCATGTAAGAAAAGCAGGGCCCTGTAAGGTATTAGTTTCAAGGTTTGGGATTCAGAATTGCCACACACCTTTGAAAGGTTTTAAGCATATACCTTTCACTTTCCTCTAGAATATCACATTTTAATTCCTCAGTTTTGCTAAAACAAGTATTTGAAAAACCAAAAAGCTAAAAGGAAGGTAATACAAGAATTGATTGAAACCCGAGCTGCAGCTGTCTTGGCACTTGATTGTAGAGGATAGTTTGATTTTTCCTAAAAGAAGTATCGTCTTTTTAAACAAAGGGTTAGTGAAGCAAGCTTCAAGAAAATCAAACCTGCAGAAGTTCATAAGACTTCCTCCTTTCCCTCAAAAAGGAAATCTGCAGCTCAGTGTCTGGATAGGTTATTATCTTCCTTGCTCTTTTCAAGTCCTCTAGCAAAGTCAGGAGAATGACTTGAGAACTCTACTACTAGCAAAAAAACAAAAACCAGAAAAATATGTAGGGCAGTTTTATAATAATACTGAAGGAATACCAAAACATTTTTTTAAAATTCTGATGGTCACTTTTAATTTTCCTGGTGAAAGTCCATTAACAATTCTTCAAAATTGAAATTAAACATAAGTTGGAGAATGCATGTTTCACCAATTTCTCGTTATGGTACATGCACACATTCACAGGACCGAATCTACAATCATGTGGCTCACTTTAAGCCACATGATTGAAGATCATCACTCATTTGTGCAGACATTCACTGGTGCCAGGAGCTTCACCAGGAACCTGATTTAAGTAAGTCGGGGGGGTAGGAGGGTGGTGGATTGAGAGGAGGGTAGCAGGCCTATCTATGGAAGAAGTTGGTAGGATCAGGGGGGGTTGGTGGGTTTGTGGGGGGTAGGAGTGGGGAGGGGTCAGGAAGCTAAAAATACCCCTGTCAGGGTGGGGTGGGTAGGAAGACTGTAACCCCAGGGCTGTGCTTCAAATGTATACAGACAATTTGTTAGATCAGGCTAACCCATTCTCATTCTAACTTAATTCACCTCCTCAGGTGAACTAAATTTAGATTGCATTGGACATTTTTTGCCTGATCCAACCTCCCCAAACAGATCCTTAGATCACCTGAGGAGGTGATCAACCCTAGTTAGGTTGATCTAAGTGTAATGTCTGCATGCAGCCTTAGTTTCTGAAAGTCTAAACAGTTTCTTAGGTCTTCATATGTCACATTACCTTTGGGTCTTGTCTACATCAACAATGGAGAAATGGCTCAACTGCTACCCTAGCTGTATGAAAGGGCTTGTTTCAACTTAATTCAAATTAAGACAGGGTGTGAATTTTAATTTGAATAACTATAACTTACTGTGAAGTCAGGATGCCTGTTTAATTTAATCCATTTTCAAAGTGTATTATGTTAGGTGAGAAAAGGGCACACTTATTTCACAATTAGGGCAGCACTAAACTGCAGAATGCAGTGTAACAGAGGTAACTGAGACATCTGCCAGTGACCTAACTTGAGTATCAAGAGAAGCTAACCCTTCTAGCAAAAAAATTGGCTTTCACAGAGTTGATGTTATTATGGCTAGATTGCTTCCAGTTCCCTCAATTACTCACTCTAAGCTGTCTTCACACAGCAGTGCCTTGGCGCTAAACAGATGTTCCCTTGGTCACGGTAGAAACAGCATGGTGTTAAAGGAATTAGGACAAGTCTGTATCAGAACCCATGAGAAAATTTTAAATGTAGGCAGGCTGGATTTTAGATATTGTATTAAATTCAGCGACACCTATATTTTGATTGGAAAGTGATTCAAGGAACAAAAGATTTCTTTTTCTTCATTATCTCACTAACTCAGTTGTGATAGATCAGTCCAATCCTTTGAAGCTTGGCAAAAATTACAAATTACTTTGGTCTAGTACAAGATATATATTGACTAGCTGTTCAGTTGCATCTTAATTATTCATTCCTGAGTCAAAGTGAGACATATCCATTTAAAATTCCTCTTTAATCTAGGATAGAAACGATATAATCTGTATATTACATACTTCCACATTATTTGGATTTTCCCTTATTAAAGTAATTCTCTTTGAAGTTCATATCCTTGAAGTAAATCTTTCCAGACATGTCTATTTTATCTTAGCCATGACTCCACATACTTTAATTATCATAGTGTTGTCTTTTCTCAACAAATTGTGGTAACACCTCCACAAAGTTTCATTAATACACACATTGCACATTCATACAAATAATTCATCTCTTCAATGGATGGTATAGTACGTTTAGAAAACAAACAGCTAAATATCAGCTGAAAGAATAAAAAGCTATCATAAAATCCAAAAGGATTATATTTGGATAGATTGATTATGCTGGCTCAGATGGTTAGCGATGCCCTGTATGAAGTTAAAGCAAAGTAGTTTAGGATTTGATTAAACCCCAAATACTCACATACTCAAATTTATCTAATTTTTGGTGAGCTTTGGAAACTCTGAATCAAAAAAAAAAGAATCAAATACAGAGAGATTAATCCATTATTGCTGTCTCCTTGAAATATATTTACACCTGTGTTCTCTCATCTATGATATACAGAGCCAAGTCAAATATATTTCCTTTTATCAACCTGATAAAACAGAAAGAGCTCATCTGAACAGTGAATCATAGAAAAATATGTTCCTAGCATCACAGGGAAATCCAGTACAGCAAAACTATGGGTAAAAAAATGAAATGCAGACCACCTGAATAAATTAGCAAATCCATAATGCAGGATTAGGATAACAATCAACCAAACTCTGTAATTGCTGTGGTATCTGGTAACCATTCTGCAAGCTGACTTCAGCTGTGGTAGCAATGATTGTGGAAACCTCTGAAAGCTCTTTGATAGTTTATACAATATGCATGGTTGTCACCTACTGCCTACTTGTAGTTATGCTTTAAATTTACCAGGATCAAACTTTTGTTCTGTAATGCACAAGAAAAAACCAGCTGCAGTGCAGAATGATCTGGTCTCAAGGAATCCCCCTAAAATGCAGGGAGATGGTGTAAGTATAGCCAGACACTGCTGTACTTCTGGCAGCCCAGAATAGCATACCTGAAACTGTTTATTTAGCCTTAAGATTTTTTATTTTAATGCTGAATGATGAGCAAGTCTAATATTGGTACCAAGATAGGGGAAATTAGGAGATGGCTTAAACCCTAGCTTTGTCCTTACAGTCCTTATTCCTGCATGGCTGGAACTGATATTCATGGCCATAGAGTCTTGAAAGTGTAAACAACATAAAAAAACCCCAGCAATTAAAAAAAAAAATTTTTTTTTTAATGTAGAAAGAGATCTATCTTGTTTCTTGAAATTGAGTCAAACATTCTGACAGGCAACAGTAGTGCCTTTAAAACATGTAATGAGCACACCTGATAAACTCATTAATGGTTATTCTAAGCTAGGATTTAAGTGGCTGTAATTACAAAATATGCATACAAAGCTCTAGATGATTATTTTTAGGTCTAGCAGCTAATGATTATTTTTAGTTTGCTTGCACAGTAAAAATTAAATTGCACATAAAAGTAACTTGTGATTAAAAACAAGAATGTATGAACTAATGAAAGACAAATAAGTAAAAAAGTTATGATAACATTCATTTTAACTTATAAAATTAGATTTAAAGATCCTAACACCCCAGATCATAAAAAAGTCATTTTGAAAGCAAGGGTGAAATAAAATGTCATATTTTCAAATGACTAATTATAAAGAAATGGCCTGCCAAGTGTCAACCAATATATTGTGTATCATCTTTTATTATATATTATTACACATAATTGCTTATCTACTTTACTGCATGGGACAGAATTTAGCTTATGAAAAAGCGCATTGTGAGGGTTTGTAAATGTTTGGGAAATGGGTTTATTAAAATAGAGAAAGCAGAATTATTTTATCCATAGATGCCTATGATAATGTTATTTGCGCCAACCTCAGAAGAGTGTGCTCTAACAGTGGATTATTAGAAATTCTGCAGTCTCTCACTCCTGCTGAAGTTGTTCCAGTTTGTAAAATTAATTTTTAAAAATTCTTGTAATGAGGACTGGAATCCTGGTGTACCCTCTAGGGTGGGTGTCTGAAACACCATTCTGTCTGTCACCCAATAAATATTATTTATACAACGCAGAATAGGAGATACTGAGAAAGACCTGCTCCGGAATACCCTACTGTCAAGTGGTAAGAGTACTCTCCTGAAAAAATGACTGCAAGGTATGGCTACATATACACACACTTACTTACCACTAACTTTGTTTGTGCTAAACCCTCATATGACGAGTTGCATTTTCATTTTTATGAAAGCAGCCAGCTTTATCATTCAGTAATGCTGGCAAGTAGAAGTGAAGAGAGTAGATGCACAAAAGGGTTATTTCATGCATCTTAGGTTACTGAGAGCCAAGTAATATTATTTCAATTCCCACCCCCTCCACCCCATGCCAAAAAAGCCTAGCAAAACAAAGGTTTCAGTATAACCTAATTACTGCTTATTGTAATTTATTTTCTGAAATGTGATCTCACTATTTGTCATGCCAAAAGTTTTCTTGATGCATTAAATGCCACAATGATTCAGACACACAAGAATTCACATTTATTAATGACCAGCCATTCTACAAGGAAAACTAATGAAGAACAAGTAACTCCCACAAACCAAACAACACCCTCCCAACAAAACAAAATAAAACAAAACAAAACACTTTAATATTATATTAATGTACAAATAAAGGGTTGAGATATCATTATTTTAAGATCCAACAGTCCTTTTTATTACAGACACAGATCCTAAGAGTGTCATTGAGGTAGTAATTGTATCGATGTCAAATGAAAAGTATATAAGCTATTAGGGCATTTACAAATGTGCTCTGGGAGGTGTGGGGGTCACTTTAATTAGTGAGCAGTGGTAATTAAAAGCACCCAAGCGGCACATGTGTCAGAGTCCCCACAGTGAAAAATGACAGCGGTGCACTTTGAACTGAGGCTCACTGAACAAGTTTTAGTTTCAAGCACCCACCACCATTTTTCAGTGTGGGAATAGTGATACACATGATACCGGAGGCCGCTGGAGCATGTTAATTTCCAAGTTCCAGCAGACTCGATTAACTGAGTCTGCTCCAACGTGCTGGATTTTCAGCATGTCAGAGCAGCCTCCCTGCACATCTATAGGAACCCTTAGACCATTATTGCTAACTCTACATGCTTCCATAGTGATGGAAGTATAACACCACTGGATCTTTAACCCTGTTTTATTTAGGAGCATACAGGGTGCATCTAGACATGCATTTTATTCAAAGCAATAAACTCTGGGGCAGTTTGAGCTGGAGTAACCTACTCCAGGGCACAGTCTCTAAATGTGCACCTGAGATGGCAGCAATTTGAGCTGGGGCAGAGCAATTTATGCCAGGGACACTCCTGCCCAGCAATGAGGTTGGAGGTCTCTTCATGCATCCAGTTGGGCCCTCGTCCCCGAGTTTCAGTGGGTGCAGGGCCTGGCATGGCGGCATCTGAGAGCAGACTTGACAGGTGGTAGTGAGTTCAAGGAGGCTTCAGGAGGTGGCACTGGTTGGCAGCAGGGTCAGGGGGGGACAGACCTGGGCAGTGAATAGTGGTGTTGGGCAGCAGAGGGGCTGGCTGGGGCATGAGCGTGATGAAAGTGCAGAGCCATGTGGTTTGGCAGCAGACAGGAATCTGGCCCCCTGCTGGCTGGGCTGACCAGGTACAATTTATGCCTGTGGTCAGCATCTATACATGAGTTTAATTACAGTTAATTACCCCAACAGTACCAAACTTATGGCAGCATTAATCGGTTAACTGCAGCCTAATACTGTTGCACATGTAGACAGTGACACTTTACTCTGCAGATAATCAATATACTCAGCAGTTAAGCATACGTGTAGATACAGTCACTGTAACATAATAATAGCTACTGCATGGTCCGGAGAAGCAGATTCCCTTCTCCTTTTAGAGCATTAAGATGTCGTGTTTGTCCATAGAAAATTTTCCTTCCAACTGGTTAGAGGTAACACCACTCTTGAAGTTCATTTACTTTCAATTTCTATTTTCCCCAGTCTGTCACAAACAACACTGACCTGGCTAATGAGGAAGATAATGCCCCTGAGTCACAATGGCTCCGCAGAGAGCTTCCAGGAGTATTTACACCACTGTATAAGAGAGAGGTACTCTTCTTGTTAGGGAATCTTTCTGAAGTGAGCTGAAATGCAAGCCTGTTATTTCTCTAAACTGGTACCATCTGCTTATCATAGATAAAACAAGCAGTTTATAGTAGGGCAAAGAAGTTTTGTTCCAACTTTAAGCACTGCCAATGAAGTCTTATGCATATTATTATTTACTTTCAAAAAATTCAACAGCCCTGGAGGAGTGTTTTAATTCAATTACTTAAAGCAGCTACTTAAAAGTGTTCACTTGATCTTTCAAAGCAATAACTGGCTTAGAATGGTTCAAGCCAGACTGCTTAATGGAAATCAAGAGAGTAGCTTTTATCATATTCCTGCTAAGGAGAAGCAGGAAGAGAGAAATATAACAGGAGTATTCAGGAGGAGGTTAAAGCACGTCATTGCTGGGTGCAGGATGATAAACAACTAACCTGAAGGGAGAATACTTCAGGTGATTTCCTCACTGTTCTCTTTAGTTATGGCAAGAGAATGGAGATCCCAAGTGGAGATGTGGTGCATGAAAAGAGACTTTTTTTCCTTTTTTTCTGCTGGCTGAGCCATGCCACCACATCACATAACAGTATGACACAGCTGACTGACAAGGTTATGTTGTCTACACTACAAAGTTTTGCTTAGGCCCTTTAGGGCTTTTCCTGAAAGCCCCTGCTTTACCAGATCTTTGGTATATAACTACATAAGTTCAATTCCCCCCTCACCCCCCCAAAAAAGGAGCAAGAGAAAGTACAAATGTCATGTCAGAATGTCTACATATGATAGGGTCAACATCATCTGTAACCTGGTAGAGTTGGAAGAAAGGATAAGTATATAGTAGTTTCAGCTTCCTCAGATTTTTTGAGGCTTACCCCTGAATCTGCTCTGCTTATCTGGGGATCATGAGAGAATGTGCTAATAATGTTAAATACAGTTTGCTGTTTCTATATTCTCAGTAAGAAACTGATTTCATAACAAATATAAGATAACTCTTAGAAGCCAATCTACAGCACTTCCAATTAATGTTTAATGGTTGGATTCTAGTGTCATAGTCTTATTACATGGTTGATTACCTGAAGTGTTTTTGAAGAAGGAAGATTCATTTTCTTGCTGAGCATCTCAGGTACTGAAAGGCTGACCTTGACAAGGAATTGTTTGTCAGCTACTTCTTATATCTTTTAACCCACAATGCATACTTTTCATCTTTTTAAATTAATTTTCCCACTCTCAATTAGAGAATTTCTCTTAGGGAATTGGTTTCATTAAAATATCAGGATCTGTTACTTGTCATTTGTCTCATCAACATATTGTCTCCTCAACATCTTGGTCATCTTTTCAGTTGGTGGATATGCAGATTAAACAATACATTCCCTCATGAAAGGATGAATTGTTTATCTGGACAGCAAGACTCTTCAAAGCTTTACTCTAAAATATCCATATTCTGTTCACTTTCTGAATAGCAGATCCAATCTCATAAGATTTAGAAAAAAAGAAAGAGCTTGTTTGAAGGAGTATAACTCTGTAATGTTTGAACATGACATTTATAGAAGTACCACTTCTCATAGGGAGAGCTATTCTGTCAGCAACCAGAAACAGACCTGTTATCCCTCAAAATTGGTTGTGAGTGTTTGTTCAATACATATAATTCAGAGAGTCTTGGAACACCTATACATGTGCTCTGACACGCTGTAATTACAGTGCATCAGAACAAACTTGATTAGTCAAGTAATTACCATGCTCCAGCAGACTCCAGTGACTTGTATCAGTGTCCCCACACTGAAAAATAGTGGTGGGGGTGCTTTAATTAAAGCTCATTTCAAAAATGTTTCAGATGGCCCATTTCATTTCGGAGCTGTTTCAGAGCCCTGCATTTCATTTTGGATTTGGTATTTCAACCGTCGAAACCTCCGAATCCACAACAAAATGAAACAGCCGCTGAAATTTTGCACACCAATAGTAAACAGAAAAAGCTCTACTCCAGTTTAACTTGCCTATGGTCATGAATCTCAGTCCATCTCAAGAAATTAAATGGGAGGTGTGATATCCAACACCAGCCCACTAATAAAGGAACTGAGTAAGTAGGCAGTGGAAATTTAAGGATGAAAGTATAATACCAAATTTACTCTACCAGATTTCATCTAAAAGTGTGCTTTACTGAGGAGTAGACTAATTAGTTTTACAGTAAACTGTCACCATCTATGTATGCACTAGTAGTAGGGTGCAGTAAACTAATTAACTCCACTGTTGGGGACAATATGATCATACAACGGAGTAATTAACTGCAATGAAATGCATGTGTGCATGGTAACTGTGGGCATAAGTTGTGCCTGGTCACCCCAGGCAGCATGGGCCCAGAGCCCTGCCTGTCACCTAGCCAGACAGCTTCACACTTTTGGCACTTTCATGCACCAGCCTCTGCCTCCAGACGCCACCACCCAGATCTCAGGGCTGACCCCCAAGTCTGCTGCCAGCCTGGCATGCTCCACCCCACCTCATGTAGTTGCTGGACTCTGGCTCAAATAGATCCAGAGTTTATCGCTTCACATTAATTGCACATGTAGATACACACTCTGTGAAGGAAATGTAGGTCCATTTTGTTTTGTTTCACCTCCACACATTCTAAGTAAAATGACCATATCTTATAGAGCTGGAAACTATGAAATCTGATGGTTTTGTTGATTTCATAGATTTTCAGGGTCAGAGGTGACCTCAGTAGATCATCAAGTCTGACCCCCTGCCCTGGGCAGGAAAGAGCACTGGGGTCAGATGACTCCATCTAGGTGCTTGTCTGGTCTCTTCTTAAAGACTTCCAAGGTAGGGGAGAGCACCACCTCCCTTGGAAGCCCATTCCAATTTTTGGTAACCCTCACCATAAAGAAATGTTTCCTAATGTCTAATCTAAATCTGCTTTCCATCAGTTTTTGGCCATTGTTCCTAGTAACCACAAGGGGTACCCTAGTAAACAGAGCATCCTCTATTCTTTGCTGTCCCACCCCTGATGAATTTGTAGATGGCCACAAGATCCACTCTCAGCCTTCTTTGGTGGAGGCTGAAGAAATTTAGGTCCCTCAATCTCTCCTTGTAGGATCTTACCTGCAGGCCTTTAACCGTACAAGTAGCCCTCCTCTGGACCCTCTCAAAGTTATCCACATCCCTCTTGAAGTGTGGTGCCCAGAGCTGGATGCAGTACTTCAGCTGCAGCCTTACCAATGCCACATAGAGGGGAAGTATCATTTCCTTAGATCTGTTCATGATGTACCTTCTAATGCATAAAAGATTGAGGTTGGCTTTACTTATCACTTCATTAGATTGATGACTAATGTTCATTCTGGAGTTGACTATGACTCTGAGATCCCTTCTGGTGCTGTACTGCTTAAAAAGTCACCTCCCAGTCTGTAGGTGTGTTGGTGATTCTTTCTCCCTTAATGAAGCACTTTACACTTATCTTTGTTAAACTGTATCCTATTCTGTTCTGCCCACTTTCCCAATCTGTCCAAATCTGCCTGAATCCACTCCCTGCCCTCCAGTGTGTTTACTTTGCCCCATAATTTGGTGTCATCCACAAATTTGGACAGAGTGCTTTCCACACCCTCATCTAAGTCACTGATGAAGATATTGAATAACACTGGTCTAAGGACCAAACCTTAAGGAACTCCACTGCCCACATTTTTCCAGGTCATAAATGACCCATCTAGCACCACCCTCTGAGTGCATCCCATAAACTAATTCTTCATTGGCCTTACTGTAATCTCTACATCACAACCGCTTAATTATAAGAATGGTACGCAACACTGTATCAAAGGACTTTTAAAAATCTATGTAGATGACATCTACTTCAACTCCTGCATCTAAGCATTTTTCATCCCGATCATAAAAAGAAACAAGGCTAGTCAGGCAGGATCTATTTGCTATGAAGCGATGTTGGTTGCTCTTCAGCATTATTTTTCCCACTGGCCTCCCACAAATGTGATCCTTAATTGTAGCAAAATCCCCAGTTTTTGTTTTGTTGCTTTTATTTAAAAATGCATTCCCTTCCCATCCTCAACTTTTTCTGGCTTTTTCTCTCCCTCTCTATTCCCTTAGATAAGTATGAGTGAGCTAAGACATAGGATAAGCTTCAGCATTTTATTTTGGTAGCAAGTTGCATTTGTTTTGTTTTTTCTCCTTCTTTATATTGTATCATTATTATGTTTATATTGATTTTTACTGTTCTACATTACTGGTTTACTGATACTATATGATTCATGCCTACATATGTAAGTTAGCATAAGTCATGTCAAGTTTCCATTTTGTTTGTCAAGTCTCCATCTTTTCCCCATGTCCTGTTGTATAACCTATGACTCATACCTACCCCTCCTATGTAGCTTGGGCCCTGGATAAATGGCAATGAATGAGGGTGCTTGAGAGACAATGGCAGTAGGTCTAAAAATGGCTCCTTCTGAATGACTGAACCATCAACACCAATACCTGGACCAATGACCCAGCCATTAGAACCACCCTCAGCATTCAAGAAACAAAAGATGAGGCAACCCATCATTGTGCCAGGCTGCACATGCTCAGTAAGAACACCTGGAGCCCTCTGGGACAGGACTGACATTGCCTGGACATGCCCTCCCCATAGGAGATTATAGGTAGTCTGCCCCATAAAAAGGGGTAGTCCTTGGGGCATCCTCTCCATCTGGACCAGCACCATGCCACACCACCTATCCACCCAGAGGCCCTGCCAGCGACCCCCCTCTGGACAATACCTACTGGAGAAGGACCCCTTTCCAGCCTGGATAGGTAGTTATCACCCCCACCCCCTCTTCAACCAAGGACTTGGACTCTGCTTCTCTTCCCTACCTGGACTCTAACCCTTCCACTGAGTCTCTTTCTCCTGCTGCCATTGTGAGTGTTTGTGTGTGTGAACCTATAACTTCATGGAGCTGTGTAGTGTGTTATCTGTTTAATAAACCTGTTATTTTGAAACCCTGAGTTGGGTTTCTGTTTGTTTCCTGACTGTTTCCTCCTTTCCACCACTTATCTGCCCCCCCTACCCCCAATCTCTCAGCTGTCTGCCTCAGTTTCCAGCCCCAAGCTCCCAGGTTTCTGCCTCTCTCTCTTTCCTGGCTGTCTCCTCCTTTTCCCCTTGCACCAGTGACCTCAAGTAACTCTTGGGCCACTTGATCTTAAATAACCCCAAGCCTCAGTTCCTCAATCAGCTTCTCTCTAGTCCATCAGTTCTAACACTGGTTCTGGCAACTTTCACTCCCTACACTTCAACTCTCTCTCACCTTAACCTTCCCCCAAGTATCCCAGGTACCCCAAGCACACACATACATACCGTACCATCCAAGTTAGGAACTTACCTGTGTGTACATGGGTTGTATGAATGTGAACTTGTGAGTGTGTGTGTATATATATGTCACTGTGTGCATGATATACGAATTAGTGATCTGTGTATATGTACTGAGTGTGTGGGTATGGACAATTGATTTTTGTCTAACTTTTGGGGTGTATAGTGTATGTGCTTGAATTGGTGATAGGTATGCATGTGCCTAGGCTGGTTTGGATGTGTATATGCCTGAGTTGGTAGTGTGTGTGTGTGTGTGTGTGTGTGTGTGTGTGTGTGTGTGTGTGAGAGACACACACCTTCCTGTCTAACAGCGCAATATTGAGATCCTGAGAGTTGGCCTGACTGCACAGGGCAACATATTAATTATACAAATAATACAATGCTGTTGGAGCTAGTTTTCACTATGACAATTCCTGTTTTTTTTTATAGATGTAAGTCAAGTGCTGATCAGGTAAGTTGCTTCCAGCACTATACAGCTGTACCCCATTTTGATTACTTTGCAGTATTTCAAGTACTGGCCCAGGTGCATCAGTGCTGACAAAAAAGAGTTTCAGGATTTCCTGGTAGACATGAGTTCTTTGAGACAGTACATAAAACAAATATGACACAAATACATCTCCCAGGTGGAGGAAATAATTTATACAAAATAAGCTGTTAAAAATATTTCTGGTGCATGAATAAAATACATTCCTAATAAGAAAAAAAAAAATCAGCAAAAGTAGATTAGCTCTGCACAACTTATACAAAAAAATCCTGAATTTGACACTACAATTTTTCATAGATCTCATCCAGATTCTTAATATACATCCCATGTACCGCTGCCTGTGGTTCAGATACTGCAGAAATCATGCACCTAGTCCCAATTTAGAACCCACCAGTTCCAAGGTGTGGTAGACTACATTTTATCTGGTGCATCCTGTCCTTAGAACCAGTCAGCACAAAGTCTCTTATGTTACATTGGATTGATGGCAGACCTCACTCCTTCTGATTCAGGAGCAAAATGGAATTCCCTTCTCCCTTCTGCAGAGAGCAAATTCAGGACTGTCCCCCTTACCTGGTAAAAGCTGATGTCCAGCAGCCAGCTTACTTCTGCCAAAAACCTGGTTTATTCATGCTTAATGCATATCCGATTTTGCAGAAAGGTGGTAATTAGGGCTGTACAAAATTTTGGCAGCTGTTTCATTTCAGAGGTGTTTTGGGCTATTTTGGCACATGAAACACCAAATCTGAATCAAAACTGAGGGCTCAGAAACATCTCCAAAATGAAATGAGGCATCCAAAATGTGTTATGCCTCAGCTCTGTATTCTTGGGCAACCCTGGCACAGGATGCAGTTTGTCTGACTCACAAAGGACTCACCCCCCCCCACCTAAATGAAACTGATTAAGATGCAGTGAGAGACACACCTAAGACCCTCCAGATAAGGGTGACAAGAGTGAACCAACTGCCCTAGGTCTCATTTATATCTGAGATGGAACCAGATGACCATTCATTTACATGACAAATGGAGAACAGAAAGCCTGAAGCAGAGACTGCAGTGAATTCTGGGACCAGATAAGCAGGGGAGCACTGCATGATGGGGAATCTGTGCTTCAAATGTTAATCAACCCATGTTCACACACACCCACCTCAGCATTTATCAGACCAGTTCTAATCTGGATTTACTAAGGACTTCCCCCCCCCCCCCCGACACACACACACACACAGCTCTAAGTTTAATAGGCATCTCGGGCTGTACATTCCCCGGTCCCACTATGGGAGGCCTATTTAAACTTGATTGACTAAAACTCAGTTCCACTATGGGAGGCCTATTTAAACTTGATTGACTAAAACTCAGTTGCCGGGTTAGGGAATGCTGAGGCAAGAGACCGAGTCAGAGGGGGTATGGGCAACATTTGAACAATGGTTAAGGGTTCATCACAGCATCCAGCCTGCTGGAGCCCTAATCCCAGGTGTTGTCATACTTTTCCCGAGACGACTGGTGGGAGGCCTCTCCACAAAAGGTCATGAGCACCCCAATAATTGTCTTAAGTCTGTTAAAAGACTATAGTAAAATCTGGAAAAGTCATGCTAAGCTGAGGCTTATGCACAACAAGTAAAAATCCTGATGCTGCAAGCTATCTATTGTTCCTGAAGAAACCATGAGATATCCCATCAGTATATCTGCCATCCATAGGAATCTCAAGCTGGCTCCCAAGTATTTGGGTTACTCCCTAATCTTAAGTGTTTCCTGATTATCAATCAGTTTCTTGAGATGTTCCAAACCAGATAACCCCCTGTCAATAGAAAAGACAATGATGATTTACACTACTGAGGGTGCTTCAAAGCAGCTGAACTGAGGGTATAAAAATCTGTAAAAAGTGTGTGTGCTTCAAGAAGAAGAAGAAGAAGGAAAGGAGAAGGAGAGGAAAAGGAAAGAAGAAGAAAACTCCTGTGCTGACACCATCCCCTGTTGTTCTTGGGACGCTGGAAGAACAGATCGTCTCTCTCTCTTCAAGGATTGTGCTACAGACTGTGCCTGTCAGCTTTGCAGCCTGAGTATCTTGGACTAGGTGAGATCCCAGCACTCTCTCTCTTCTTTCTAGGCATAAACTTCTGAACCTGAACTGTATCAGTTAAGCTTGAGCTAAGTTTCCCCAAATACTTAGTGAAAACAGGGTAGTATTGTCATTGTTTGTGTTTGTTTTTCTTTTGCATGTCTATTACTACTAGTACTATTATATATTTCATATGCTTACCAATAAATAACTTTTATAGTCAAACTGGTAGTAATTGGGTATATTTTTCCATCTCTGCTTCTCTTTCCTCCCGTGCTCTGCAGCAACGCTTCTTTTACCTATGCTAAAGATCCCTGTGAAGCCCAAAATTATTGTGGAGTCTGCTCATCAAGAGGCCAAAGATTGGGACGTGCTGAGTTTGAAACACATAAGGGGATCAGCTTGTACAGGCTGATTGATCCAGTTTGACTCAGACATGCCCTTATAAACTGAATGCTGGCCCATGAGGGTGTCAGCTGGACACCCAGCCGGATTCAGAGGGATTCTGTTCACCTGTGTGCTTGTGTCTGACTGCATTTTATTGTTGCTCTTATGAACTGATTCTTGGCATATGAGGGTGTCAGCCTGTCCATGCTGATCAGCCCGGCCAGGTCAGGCGTGTCACGTTAATTTGTGTATGTTTGTGTGTATGACTGATTTGGTGACTGGAGGAACCCAGTCCCATTGAGATTGAGTCCTGCAAGATAGCTCCACTGGGGGTGAGGGCTTGCAGAAGGGAGAGATACAGCTCCGTATAGTAACACAAGCAGCACATTGGCAGAATTACCAAGACCCTAGAAACTATCCCTAATAAATAAGCACACCCCAAAGTAATGGGCAAATTTGGTAACAAATGCTTTTGGAAATATTTTGGAAAATTTCAGCATTTTGGAGCCAGGCTTGCAGGGAACCAGCTGTAGGCTGCTGCCCTGCCATGTGACCTGGCTCTGCAGGAAGCAGAGATCCATGCTGGGGGTCTCCTCACCTCTGCTGCCCACAGCATGCTGCCCCAGCAATGTGGGGCTGCACGGGGCAGGCAGCAGTGGTGAGGAAATCCCCAATGTGTATCTATACTCCCTGCGGATCCAAGTCACATGGCAGGGCAGTGCTGGTCTCTGCTGTGTGAGCTGGCTCCACAGGGAGCAGAGATCTGGAGCTACATGGGGTGGGCAGCAGCAGCAAGGAGACCCCGTTGTGTATATCTGCTCCCTGCGGAGCCGGGTCACATGGCAGGGCAGTGCTGGTCCCTGCCATGCAACCTGGCTCTGCAGGGAGCAGAGATCTGGTGCAGCGTGGGGCGGGCAGCAGTGGCAAGGAGACCCCCGGCACGGAACTCTGCTCTCTGTGGAGCCAAGTCGCACAGCAGGGATCAGCAGGCTTGCTCACTGCTCTGCACTGCTTCCCTGCTGTATGACCTGGCATGACAGGGATCTCACAGTTCTATGTGGGGGTCTCCTCACCTGCATGGAGAACAGCAGCCCTCCCCCTCCCCTGGATGAGCCACCCACAGCCCTGTTTTGCTTTCTGCTGGGGTCCTGCAACCATGCTCAGCTGGGCAGTAGGGCTAAGCAAAGCTTGCAGTCCATTCAAAACAGATTTGGAGGAGATTAGGTCAAAATGAATCACTGTCCTCTGAAATGGCTAAATCAAAAACTGAATCTAAATACAGCCATTTTGCACAGCCCTAGTGGTAATCTATGTTAGTCTTAAGTCAATCAGAAAGCAGGGTAGATATGTACCTTTATAGAGTAACTAATAAGATTATTTTATATTATACTAGTAAATTACCCATCAAGAATAATGGGGGGGGGAGGGGAGGGATGAAGCACTGCCACCCACCACCCTGCACTGCTGCCACCTCACAGGAGCGGGGGTGGGGGGGAGGAAGATTGTCCCACTGTCCCCTCCACCCCCTCCACCATCACCCAATGCAACTACTGCCTCTAGAGCCACTGGCCTTGCCCCTCCCCCACCGGCCCTGCTCCTCAGAGGTGGCAGAGCACTACCATGATGGCAGGGATGGAGCAGGGGGAACAACGCCAGCGCTTCATCCCTGCACTCCGTCCGTGCCATCATGCCGGTGCTCCTCACTCTGATTGGTTGCTTCACTAACCAATCAGAGTGCTCCAAGAGCATTACAGACAGACAAGCAGATGGACTAAGCCCTTTATTATATAAGAATATTTATACATATATCTATTACATGAGCACAAGCTTTCATGCAACCTGAAAGCTTTTGTGCACTCTCTCTCATATATCTATCTAATTTAGTTAGTCTATAAAGGTAGATATCTATCCTTCTTTGTGAGTGATTTCAGCCACATTCAGGCTGTCAGAAGCTGACCTTAGGTAATGAATATGACATTCTTTGTTCTTCAGTGGCTTTTGCCACTTCAGGGGAATCAACTGAGAAAAGTACCCCAAATCCACTAAAAGAATGTAGCATATCACATGTTTTTGGAAATCTAAATTACTGAATTGATTTTGAACCACCAAAGCTTCCAACACAAACACAGATTATTATTTTCTTATTTATTAATGTTATGGCTCAAACTAAAAAACAGAGCCAGTGTTCTAAGAAATAGTACCCATTTACTTTATTTGTATTTGATCATTGCATGGATTAAAATATAACAATGATAAGAAATAACGAAATATGAAAGTTTAGAACATTTCAAAATGTTATTCACTTATATTCACTTATCTTATTATACTTTACAGCCAAACAGGATACACAGCAAAATAAAACCAGAACACAATTGACCACACAAAGCCCCCCCCACCTCTCCCCCCCACCAACAGCACCAGCAGCATCTTCTGCGGAAGCTTCCACTTACCACTTCTGTGCTCCCACTGCCGCCATACCCCCCTCCCCCCAGGTTCTTGGGGCACATGTCGTTCATGGCCTCAACCAAGTGCTGTGGTTTGGTGCCAGTTTGAATTCAGGCCCAAGCCAAAGTAGGCCTGGTTCCCCTTTTGTTGTTTCATAGCTGTTAGGTCTCATCCTAGCAGTGTAGCTAGACTACTTATCCAGGCTGTAGCTAAGAAGGCCTGGCGCTATTTTGTTGTATGTTTAGGTCTGGGTGCAGGACAGGCCTGAGTCCCCTTTTTATTGTTTTACAGAGGTTGTGTCTCAGCATAGCTGTATTGCTGAGACCCGCTGTATGTTTGTTTGTTTCTTTCATGTCAGGGCCTGGCACGTTTTGGGCCTGGCACATGTTGCTTTTGTAGCTCTGTGTCCTCACCAATGCAGTGCTGTTTGCACTGGTTGCTGGTCAGGCTCTTTTCCTGTTTGGCTGGCTTTTCTCTGAGTTTTCTTGCAGTTTCCTACCCCAGGAGAGCTGGGATTAGGACTAAAAACTTTGGGGTGTAATATGCTGACAAAAACTGCCATTCACCCCTCAAATCCACCTTGCAGAAGTGAGGATCAGTGCTAGTTTTGCAGGGAGCAACAAGGGGCCCTTTGTAATGCATAAGGACCTATGTTCACTAGCAGCTCCCTGCAGCACAGTGGACCCATGGAACAGCTCATTGGACTCTCTGCTGTGGACCCCTCTTTCCAGCCCACTGCTGAAGGACAGGTATAGGGGTGCAGGCCCCTGGAACTACCCTTTAGGGAGTTCCAAGTCCCAGACTGCCTGGGCATCAGGAAAGCCACACCTCCATAGAGGGAGCCACCTATAGACTTTGTTTTGTAGTTTTAAGATTATAGTTAGTGATTACTGTTGTTTTTTTCTTTAAGCTTTGTAATAAATCAAGGTCTTATGTTTACACTGCTTTGTGAGAAAGGGGTTGTTGGTTTTATTGGATACCCTAATAATCCATTTAGTGTTTCCCAGGTAGACTAGGTGCAGGCTCGAGCTAAGGTAAAATATATTTAGTAATCCTGAAATTGAACCTGGCCCTTGTTGCTGACAGGTGCTTAGCAGAAGGGTTATATAAGAAGAGTTTTATATATATATATATATATATATATATATATATATATATATATATATATATCATCCAGGCTTTTAGCTTCCATATTTGCCAGCAGTAACAAAAGTGCCATTTTCTGACTTGACCAACTAGCAACCATGGTTCCTGATATATTGTCATAAAGGAGCAATATGCATTATAATGCCCACTTCATAAGCAGCAGCCACAACTATTGCTATGGAAATACTCACCTATTGCTAAAATATTCTATTGTATTTTAATCCAGGGTAATGAGTGGTTCCAGCTTTAAAGGGTAAGAACAGTTCTACTAAAGTAGAAATGGCACACACTACTTCTTACAGACACTGAAGACTTAGAAGTAGACTTTGTGAAGGATGATGACTGCATGAGTCAAAGAAATAGTCTCATTCCATTAGAATATTTTTCTCATGGAACTTTTCATTTTTATTCCTTTTGCTTTTTGTTTTCCTATGTTTGGCCTCCAAAAGGAAAACAGAGAAAGAACAACAAAGGAAAAATCCAACTCCCAAATCTTTCTACTTTAAAATATTTTTGTCAGTTGATAACTTTTGTTTCAGTCAAAATGTATCTGAAAAAAATGTGCTTGGTTACAAAGAAATTTTTCATTAAAAAAAGTGTGTCATGGAAAAATTTGGAATTATTTTATGTTTTAAATATAGTAATTTGCCAAATTCAATACAGTCATTCAACTATTTCTGGCAAATGTTTATACTATGAAGTTTCTCTATTCATTATAGCTGATGCTTTTTTTTTAACCTGATTTTTTTCCTGAAAAATGCCTCCTCAAAATCTTTTGTAGCAAAACTCCCAGTTTTTTTTAAATTTAAAATTAGATTCCTTTCCCTTCCCCAACCATTTCTGACTTTCTCTCTGCCCTCTCTATCCTTTATAAGTAATTATAAATAGCTATAGGTAAGCTAAGCTATGTTATCGTATACTATTATTGTAATAAGCCCCTTTTTATTGTAAATAGTGTTCCGTTATGTTTGTATTGATTTTTACTGTTTTATATTGAATTTATATAATTTAGGCCTGTGTCTATAAAGTAATGTCAAGTAATGCCAAGTTTCCATTTTGTATGTCAAGCTTCCATCTTGTGTCCCCTGCCCAGCCATAACATATTGTATAGTATGTTGTAACTGTGACTCATGTCTAACCAGTCTCATGTAAATTGGTTCCTGAATGCATGGGAATGAATGAGGGTGCTTGAGGCATAATGGTAGCAGGCCTCTACTGAATGACCAGTAACGACCAGACCATCAACTCAGCAACCCGACCATTCCCTTGCATTAATTCACCCAGGAACCACAGACCTCACCCAGGAACAGAGACAAAACCCAGCATTTGAAAGATAAAGAACCTAAAGGAACCCAACATTTGGAACACAAAGACCCTACAGAAACCAGCAACCCCACCACTGTACCCTACCAGACAATGAGGACACCTGGGTCTGCACATATGCATCTGAGCAGGACTGGCCTTTGCCTGGGCACTTCCTTCCCATAGGAAACACAGATTGACCACCCCTATAAAAGGGGTGGTAGAGTGTAACCTTCTTGGGATGCCCTCTCCATCTGGACCAGCACTACACCACGTCACCTATCCACCCAGAGGCCCTGCCAGCAACCCCCCTCTGGACAACACCTTGCTGGAGAAGACCCTGACTGGCCATTGAGGATCAACTTACTGCCCAGGATAGATGGCTATCACCCACCTTCTTTCCTTAAGCTAAGGACCTGAACTCTGTCCCTACATACCTTGACTTCAATCCTTCATTAAGCTTTTCTTCTCCTGGTGTGCGCTTCATAGTTGGGAGGGTCGGAAGGGGACCTGAGCAGATCATCAAGTCCGATCCCCTGCCATGGGCAGGAAAGAATGCTGGGGTCAAATGACCCTGGCAAGGTATCTATCTAGCCTCCTTTTGAAGACCCCCAGGGTAGAAGTGAGCACCACTTCCCTTGGAAGTTGGTTCCAGATTCTAGACACCTTGACTGTGAAGTAGTGCCTCCTGATATCTAGCCTGAATCTACTCTCCTGACCACATCCCTACATTGGTGGCCCATGTTCATCTTGGAGTCTATGACTCCAGGATCCTTTTCTGCCTCTGTGCTGATGAGAAGGGAGTTCCCCAGCCTGTAGTTATATACATGTTTGGGTATGTGGGTGGGAACCAATAACTTTTTGAAGCTGTGTAGTGTGTTGCCTGTTTAATAAAACTGTTATTTTGGAACCCTGAGTTGGGTTTTTGTCTTACTGACCTCCTGGCCCTGCTCCAATTTTTGCCTTCTGCCCCTATGACCTTTGTTCTCTCTCTCTCTCTCTCTCTCTGTGCCATCTCGACCCCCGCTCTGCCACCTCCAAAACCCTGGCTCTGCTCTCCTCCATACCCTGAATTTCACCAGCCCTCACTTCTGCCCTACTGCCCCTTTTACCCCTTGCTCCACTGCTCCTCCTCACTGCTGCCCAGGTTTCCTCCCCCATCTCTATTGCCCACTCTGCTGTCTCTGGGCCTGGCTTTTTCCCCTCGCTTGCACCCCAGGGCACTGTGACCCCAAGTAAACCTGGCACCATGACCCTGAGTAACTCTGAGTTACCTTGACCTCAAGTAACCCCAAGCCCAAGTTACCTCACATGCCCCCTAGTGTTAACACGCAGCCACAGAAGTACATGTTTGTGTATGTGCATGTGTGTATGAACCCATATAGTATTTGTGTAGTTTGTGTGTGTATATATATAATTTTCTATCACACCCTCCTGTCTAACAGTGCAATATTGAGATCCTGAGTGTTGAGCTGGAGTGTGTTAAGTCAACACTTTCTTAGATTTACCTTATCACCTTTCATCGCAGTTTGTCCAAGAATTTCAAATACTTTCTTTTATTAGACCAACCAAATATATTGAGAGTTTCGATATGCTTGAAGAAGGGGGTTTGTGCCCAAAAGCTTGCAAAGAACATTTTTTTCCAACTATTTAGTTGGTCTAATAAAAGATATCACATTTAACCAAAGAACCTTGTCTACCTATGTCCTTAGACCCAACATGGCTACAACCAGCAACCCTCAAATTGTTTCTCACATTTAATTTTGCAATACTCTTTATTTTTTATTCTTCTTTAAGACACCTAGTAACAGTCTCCCAAGTCTATCAATACCACCTCATACAGGAGGTCATGATTCAGCAAAAACAGAGAGATAAACGAAAAGTAGTAGTAGCTGTAATATCTTAGTCACTTGAGAAAGACAATTTCAAGACTTCTTGGACTTAGAGTTTTGATCTATTTAGGACTACCTAGAAATGTGTCTTCAATAGCTTTGCAGACAGCTTTTTGCAAGCCCTCCACTTCTCAAGGGCACTCAAACCCAATTTTTAATAGCCCTCACTGAAACTAGAGATTTGAGCATTCATTTATTGTGCACTTTTGAAAGTTTGGATCAGAGAGAGTATGGGCCTGACAACAAGTTGTAAAAATACAACCTGAATTTTCTTTATTCCCCATCAAAGTAGCATCATGTTACATTGGTTCTAAAAAAAGTGCATTGTATGTTGTTTAAATGCTTAAAATGATAGCAGAACTGACAGGGTTTGACCGTTAGAGACTGAAATGTTTCCCTTGTGTATTCTCAAGTCGTACAAACAAATTTACATTTTAGCTACTCCTACTTTTTAAAAAAAGGGACAGCTACTTGACATAAATATCTATTTACTGTACTTCTTGTAGCATTCTTCTCCTTATAATAATAAAATATGAAAGTTTTCTCCAAAATATTTAGATACTGGGACTTTCTCAACTGCCTTGCAAATTGTGCGGTAATTTATATTTGTGCAGAGTACAAATAAAACACTACCTTTTGGGCAGGTGGTAAAGTTAGTTGATATAAAGACAAATGCAAAGCTGCAGAAAATGAGACCCTATGTAATAAGAATGAAGGAAGGACAAATAAAAAAGAATTGAACAAATATGAGAAAATATGAGTGGCACAGTAATGTCACTCATTCAGGTTAGAAGGAAATATTTTCCATTATATTTAGTATGTAGATAACAAATCAACTGAAGTGGAAGCATAATATCCTTCCTTAATATGGGTAATTACTGGGATATTGTTGCCTTTTTATACTTATATACTCTGTCAGCAAGTCATATGCACATGTCTGAACTACTAAGGAACATTAGCTGAGTTATAGGAGCAGAATTTGTAGTTAATAACTAAAAGGTTACGACAAGGAATGTATTTCACCAAGGCTATAAATAGACCCTCCATTATTCTAAACATTTGAACACAGCTTGTCTTTCATCTAAGAAAAAAACAGTTCTATAATTTGTACCTTGAAAATTAAACAAAACAAAAGATAATGAGCTTTAAAAATATTTTTATCTTAAGAGACTTTTTCACTAGATTTTCTAATATACTTAATATAGTACATATCTTGCGGTGAAAGCATGTCTAGAAATGAAAAATCTAAAGGCTTTAGAACAGGGGTGAGCAAAATATGGCCCATGGGCAAGATCCAGCATGCTACGGCTTTTTGTCCAGCCCACAGCAGGTCCCTTAGTCTAGCCTGGCCCAGGTGTCCCCAGGCATGCAGCAGGGCTGGGACAGTGTGGCAGCCAAACTCACTCTGCAGCAGCCCTGGCAGTGGTGACTACTTCTGGCTGCCACAGCTGCTGGACCCGGCCCCGGTTCCTGGACATCCCAGTTCATCTGCCTCACACCCAGTGCTGGGGGCAGGACCTACACAGGCAGGGTGCTTGGCTGGACAGCTAGGAAAGGGCTGGGGTCATGCAGGTCATGGAGTCTGGGTGTGAATTGGGTGGGCAGGGCCAGGGAGACTCCAGGATCTTTAGGCAGTGACAGGGCCAGACCAGGCCCCAGGGCAGAGACACAATCCTCTGCCCACATGGCCCTGCGACTGGCATGGGTTCCATGGGCAGGGGTGTGAGGGGAGCGGATCACAGTTCTGCCCTGTCCCCAGCCCTGCACTGTCACCACCCCAAGGTCCTGGACCCAGCCCCAGATGCAGCCCTGCCCATCTGCAGTCCCATCCAATCCACTCAGCCATGCACCTTACCCACATGGGTCCCAGCCAGTCTCCATGGAAACCCTAGGATCACAGTGGGGTGACAGCATGGGGCCGGGGCCAAGCTGCCATCCACTGCCTGCAGCCCCTGCAATGGTTCTTAGGCAAGGCCATGAAGGGAGAGGATCAAAGCTCTGCCCTGAGCCCATGTTGTCACTGCCCTGCAAATCCCATGGTCTCCAAGGAGGCTGGCCAGGATCCAGGCAGGCACAGTGCACGGCTGAGCAGACAGGGTCATGGGCAGGCAGGCATGGAGCTGCCCCTAGGGCTGGTGCCAGGATTTTGGGGTGGTGACAACATCAAGCTGGGCCCAGGCAGAGCCATGATCTGTTCCCTGCATGCCCTTGCCTGCAGAACCAGCGCCCATTGTAGGGGTGTGCGGGCTGCAGATTGTGGCTCTGCCCTGGGCCCCAGCCCTGTGCTGTCACCACCCATGGCCCCATCCTATGATCCCAGCCTTGCCCACCTGTCCCACTCCCAAACATTACTCCTTGCCTGCCTGCATCCCTGTCCTACATAGGAAAATTTGGTGAGCTGTTGTATGGCTAATGCAGGGAGGGAGGGAAGGGGCTGGGGTTGACCCAGACCACAATCGCTCAGCAAAACTCCCTATGTGGCCCATGGACCCAAATAATTGCTCACCCCTGCTTTAGAGGATGAGTCATGAATATCCAATTTAATTAAGAAAAGGTTAATTATTCTGAATTTATCTAATCTCCCCTTACACTTAATGAGAAAAGTGAAACATGTTACCTGAGAAATTCAGAAGTGTCATGGTATTTTTTTCAACATAATTTTACTGGTATTTTTTAAACTAATGTAGTTCTCCAAAATGCTGAAAATGGCAAAGCACAGACTATTGTGATGCAAGATTTTCTACTTTCTCTCTTAGGCATTTATGTGTCTCTCTTGTCACAATAGTATCTGAGATCATTATAATACATTGCTAAGAGTAGAGAAATACAATTCTGTATTTTATAGATAAGAAATTTAGCCACAGGGAAACTTACACCCAGATCCTTAAATGAAATTAATGGGTGTTAGAAGCCTAAATGTCTTTGAGGATTTGAACATAAGATCAAGATTCAAATTGGTTCCATACACACCTAAATGGGAATGAAGCAGAATTTAGATGGCTACATTCCAAACATCAATTTAAACTGGCCCTGACAGCTACAAAAAGATCATTAGGCACCTGAATTCATTAGGAGCTTTCCTTTTAGAATACAAATTTCTATAGGATTCTGTACATACTCAAAGTGCTGCGGGTACACTAGGATTTCTGCACATACTCTAAAGTTATTCAGATGGTGTTGTGATTGAAATCATTATTTGGGGCACCTAAACTATGCCTAAGAACCCAGAGGGCTTGTCTACAGCATGGTAGTAGCAGTTCCCAATCAGGACAAGCCCAAGTATACCATACCCATACTCCACCCACTTGTGCTCACTGATGTGATCCAAACCCCAAAGCACACCAGTGACTCTCAACCCTAATAGCTGTTCTCAGATATGTTGGAGAATAAGGGCTAAAAGGCGGAAACAAGTCTGGAGGCCAGACTGGCATATGTCTAAGTTGAAGAGTGCCTGAAGCAGTGCTAGGGTTCATTCTCACTGATACCACCACCGCATCGTAAACAAGCTCATAGAAGTCCTATCATAGACGCACAAAACCCATACCTTACCTAGTGCTTAGAGCAATCACTCAGGGGATGCATCTACATGAGATGCTTTATTCAAGATTAGAGCAAAATGCTGTGCAGTAAGTGTTACTGTCTACACATGAAGACACTCACTGCACAGTAATCTGCTCTAATCCCGAGTAAATTTGTTACCTGTAAATACAAGTAGCAAATTTACTTAGGAGTAATTACTGCATAGTATGGCATGTATAGACTGCCATATGTGTTCCCAGTCAGCTGTGCAGAAGGGGGTGGAAGATTTCTCCAAGCCCCCAGGAGCTGCTTGCCACTGGGGCAGGCTCTTCCACTGAAGCCCAGGTGACAATGTCCCTCTGCCCTGGCAGCAGAAAGCTCCCAGCCCCCTTTCCATGATCACAATGAAGGAGCAGAGCAGGGGCTGGGAGATCCCTGCTGCCAGGGCAGAGGGACATTGTCCTTGCCCAGGCTCCAGTGGTGGAGTCTGCTCTAGTGGCAGGCTGCTCCCAGGGGCAGGGAGCAATTTCCCAGCCCCTGCCAGGAGACAACTGTCTTCAGGCCTGTGCTCCCTGCCAGGCTCTGAGCTAGCACCCAGGGAGGTTCCTCTGGCTGCTGTAGGAGGCTGGTGCAGGGTTGGTGGGCTGGGAGCAAATCTGCTCCTTCTTTGCCACATGTGTAGACACCTGCCTGGGTACAGTAAATTACTCTACAGTAAACCCACCACAGACACCCCAGGAGTCTGGTCTTAGGCTCTCCTCAAGTTGAGGAAATTCAAATCTTCATTTTCTACTTCCCAGAAGCGAGTATTCCAACTATGAGGGTCTAGAATAGGTTTAGTGAAAACACTTCACTTTCCTGCTGAGGCCATGCAGTCAAGCAGCAAGAATCAAGGATTAAAAGAAGAAGAATAAGAGGAAGTCCATCTCTGCAGTCTAGTAGTTACAGACCTCTTTTGTAACAAAGGGAAGTTATGGGTTCCAGTCTGTCTGCCACAACCATTGATAAATGTTGCATTGGAACTAGGAACAGGATCCATAGGCATCTCAAGTCCTAGGCCAGCATCCTAACTACTAACCCATATTTCCTTTCCTGTTGCTTTGTGCTATGTCCCATCAATGTAATAAACCCTACCTGGTATGACTCTTTTGAACAGAAATATAGTAATACAGCCTCCATTATTAGTTTTAATTAGATGGTATTTTCTTTCTTTATATTAAAAAGTCCTCGAAAATGGAGCCAAGGTCTTGAGTGGGAGTTATAAGCATTAGCACAAGTAATAGCAATACAATATAAACAATGAAAGTACTAGTCATCATTTTAGCATAATTGACATTTACAGATCATTAAAAATTCCCAAGCCAAGTAGCTCATGAGTACAGCTGAGTGAATCATTCCCCATTTAGAGCCAAATGTCAAAATGTAACCTGTTTTTTACCACAGTACAGCGAATATGTTGAAAGAAGTAGCAATTACTTGAATTCTTCACATTTTTATCATTACAAATATTCTCTCTTTGAGATCCATTAAATAATTGTAAATCTCCAGTTCAGTCACATGGTATTATTTGCCCTTGATTTGATGGGTGAACAGGCACTTATTTTTACAAAGTTTAAAATTTGATTTGGGTGACTATTCACACAGACAACTTTGCAATGTGCCATTTATGAACATTTATGCTAATTAATCTTGCTAGGTACAGTACTAATGGAAAACAAACACAAATGGCATGTAAGCATGAAAGGTAATTTAAAAATTCAGACCAATCCATTTAACCTTATGTTCCAACTCAAGAAAATATGAAAAGCTATTGTCTTCATTCTTAAAGATTATCTTCCTTATAATTGTTTGTTTTGAATCTATTTCTCTTAGGGGATACTGTAAAAACTGTAATAAGAAGAAAATCAATTGCAATATCTCCTCCTTATATCAAACAAAGTAATAACTGGAAAAAAGGTATAATTAGCAAACGGACCAGATCCTCTTGATATGTAACTTAGAATGACATTGATTCCACTACCTGGTGATGTGGTCCAAAGCTGGTTTGAACAAAGGAGAGGTACTAAAACTTTATGAAATTGTTGAGTAGAGAAGAGAGTACCTTCACTGATGTTAATAATATTAAACAGAAACTTAGATATACTGAGGAATTTTACAAAAAAATATGTAAATATGAATAAGTTGACAAGATAAGGGAAGAAATAGGAGGGGGATGAGAAGCGCTCACAAGCCCAGTGCAGCATACAAGCACCCAGGGCCCATGCTAGTGCTGCTCCTGCAGCATCCAGCCCCTGGCCACTAAGAAGTTGGACAGCCAACTAAGCTAAACCATGATTACTTTGTGTCACACAATCAGTCCAAAGCAGACCCAATATTAGTATACTTACCATTGGAAGATCAACCTAGTTAGTAAGGAACCTCGAGTGACATAACATCAGAGCAGCTAGCCCTACAACACACCATCATGGTTGCTGACACAAGGGACCTGGAGAAGGATAATATGCTATAGTTGAATAGTTTATTTTCCTCAGTAATTCTTGGGCCCAAGCCAGTCTGGAAAAGAACTACACTGATGCTGCTGTTATGCCCAGGTACAAACCCATCATATAGTTAGCTCAGGGTAGGGGGATGTACAAGAAACTCAGAATCCTCTGTGCACACATGCACAATTTGAACATGCACTCTTCAAGGACACTGGGGTAGATTTTGCTTCTAGAAACCATAAAAGAAAGTATAATCCATATCAAAAAGGGATTGTCATATTTTTTCACCTTTTACCTGTGATATGAATGTTTATCTTCATATAACTAAAATTGTAGAGGAGACAGAGAATGATTTAATAGTAGAAAATATATATTGTTGTGAAAGATTCACTGAGCTCAGTATAGTTTATCAAAGAGAAGGCTAAGGGGTGACTCATCCCAGTATATAAATACCTACTTAACAACGAGTTTTCTGATAACAGAAAGTTTTGTAATTTACCAGACCAAAAAAAGTCTCTTGGATGGTAGATAAACTAGACAATTTCAAACTGGATATGAAAAAAGAAAATTTTCAAAAATGAGGGTAAAAAATCTTTTGGAACAATTTAAGAGATATGGTGGATCAGCCATTATTTTAAGTTGTTTTATCAGGACTAAATGTCTTTCTAGCTCAATCACAAATCATTGGGTTTAATGCAGGAATTACTGCATTGTCAGAAACTTGGCTCTCAGATACAGGTTCTATCCAAGAGAATGATTACACCATATTCTGGCATGGGAAACCAGAAGGAGAAAACAGGGAGTAGGCTTTGCTATTAGAAACAGCTTACTTTTTTTCTGTGAAAGCCCCATTGTTTGGTCTATTTAACTCATGACCCTCAGATGCATATACAGAACAGCTTAATCCTTTTGTTTAGTGTCTGTGCACCTACCTTTCAAGCTAGCAATGAAGACAAGAATGTTTTCTACCAACAACTTGAAGAGACTGAGAAAAAATCACAGAAATTAGACCATTATACCACTTGGGAACTTCAGTGCAAGAGGTGGATGTAGGTTTAAGAATTGGCTTTGTATTCTGGACAAGCACAGAATTGGTAATATGAATGAAAAATGACCAGTGAGTATTAGAACTTTGTGCAAGTCAAAAGCTATGTGTTACTGACAGCTACCTTGCTGGAAAAATCACAAGAAAGATTTTGCGGGAACATTCAAGATCAGGACACTGGCACCAATTAGACCTAGTACTGACCAGCTGTAATCATCTGAAAAAAATCCTGCATATGAGGTCTTATCACAGTGTTGACTGTGACACTGACTGTGCCTCAGTCTGCTGCAAAGTCAGAATCAATGTCCAAAAGATTCGCTATAACAAAATTATCAGATTACACTCAGATAGACTTCAGCCGTAGTAAAGACATAAAAAAAATGCAGACTATTCATTGAAGAAGTTGTGAAAACAACTTAACCTAACAAGTCCATCACCAAGGCTTGGGAAAGCTTAAAAACTAACATGTAAAATGCTGTTATAATGCTGTTTGGCAAAATATGCAAGAAAATTGCAGACTGGTTTGAAAAGCACACTGAAACCTTTCTACTACTGACTGAGAACAAAAGGATAGTGCTAACCAATTGTAAGAAGTCTCCCAACATCATAACCCTGGAAAATCTGAGAGGCTCGAAGAGAAATGCAAAGGAGGCAAGATTTTTGGCTGAACCTCTGTGATGACATTTAGAAAGCAGCTGACACAAGGGATAGCTGTGGAATGTATGGAGGCATCAAATAAGCAACTGGTATAGTCAAGAAAACAGCTCCTTTGACTTAAATGGAAATGTCATCACTGAAAAACAAAAACAACTTGAACATTGGATTGAACACTACGGAATTATATACTCCAGTGAGATTGAAATCAAACACATGCACTACGTATGCTAGGTACTTTATACTGAGGAATACGGACTAGACCTCTTACATGTACATCATGATCCAGGGGATCTATGGTTGTCTGCTACCAAAATGGCAGGGTTAACTACAATGATATAAGCGTTACTGCAAGTTTTCACTGATGTTAATGCTATTTTTACATAACCCTTTGTGTGTTTATACATGTGCTCCAGGGAGGCACTTTAATTAGAGAAGCTCAGAGTCTGATCTGATGCACTGTAATTACAGCACATGGGAGTAGCCTCCTTGCACATGTATAGGTGTTCTTCATGTGCAAATCAACTCACCTGTCTTATCTATAATAGGAAATCATAGAACCATAGAAGTAGGGTTGGAAGGGACCTTGTAGATCTTCAAGTCTGACCCCCTGCTTGGGCAGGAGGACAACTGGGCTCAAATGACCCCAGTCAGGTAGGCATCGAGCCGCTTCTTAAAGACCCCCAGGGTAGGAGCCAGCACCACTTCCCTTGGAAGTTGGTTCCAGATCCTAGCCGCCCTAACTGTGAAGTAGTTCTTACAGATGTCTAATCTAAACCTACTCTCCAACAACTTGTGGCCATTATTCCTTGTTATCCCGGGGGGCGCTAGGGGAAACAAGGTCTCCCCCAAACCCTTCTGGTCCCCCCTAGTGAGTTTATGACGACTCCAAGATCCCTTTCTGCCTCCGTGCTCTCAAGAAGGGAGTTTCCCATCTTACAAGTGTGCTGCTGGTTACTACTGCCCAAGTGTTACCCTGCACTTGTCCGTATTGAAATGCATCCTGTTTTTGTTAGCCCACCCCTGCAACCTATCCAGGTCTTTCTGCAGTCTTTCCCTCCCTACTAGTGTGCCCACCTCACCCCAAATTTTGGTATCATCAGCAAATTTAAACAGGTTTTCACCCCATTATCCAAATTGCTGATAAAGAAATTGAACAGCGCGGGCCCAAGGACCGAGCCCTGGGGGACTCTGCTGCCCACTTCACCCCAGGTTGAATATGACCCGTCCACCACCACCCTCTGAGTATGACCCTTCAGCCACTTTGCAATCCATCTGACTGTGTAGGCATCAATGCCACAGTCGCCTAGTTTTTTAATGAGTATGGGGTGGTCGACAGTGTCAGAGACCTTGCTGAAGTCCAGAAAGACTACATCCACAGTGACACCTGCATCCAATGCATTTGTGACCTGATGGTAAAAGGCAATCAGGCTGGTCTCACATGACCTGCCCCTGATGAAACCATGCTGGTTGCCCGTGAGCATCATCCCTAATGCTGGCCCATCACAGATGTGCTCCTTGATGATCTTCTCAAAGAGTTTCCCCAGGATTGAGGTAAGACTGACAGGCCTATAGTTGCCTGGGTCCTCCCTCCTCCCTTTTTTAAAGATGGGGACCACAATGGCTATCTTCCAATCATCTGGCACCTGACCCAAGCACCACAAGAGCTCATAAAGCTGTGCCAAGGGCCCTGCAATAAGCCCTGCTAGCTCCCTCAACACCCTGGGGTGGAGAGCATCTGGACCTGCTTATTTGAACACGTCCAGCCCCTCCAGAAGCACTCTAACCCGGTCCTCCTCAACCTTAGGTCTTGAGGCGTTCCCCTCGAGTCTGTCTTGAATCACAGTGGGGGAGTCCCGATCCCTGCACAAGAAAACGGAGGTGAAGAATTTGTTAAAGAGGTCTGTCTTCTTCTCTGGCACAACCACCAGATTGCCCAGTGTATCTTGCAGGAGCCCCACATTTCCTGGTGCATTCTTCATCCTCCCTATATATTTGAAAAAGGACTTTTTTATTATCTTTGATCTTGGACGCTAGTCCTAGCTCTATGTATGCCTTAGGTATCCTAACAGCCCCCCTACAGGCCCGAGCAGTGGAGGTATACTCCTCTTTGGAGATAGCCCCCCACCTTCCACTGAGTGTATGCCACCTTTTTGGCAACCAGGCATTCCCGGACGTTCTTGGTGAGCCAGTGGGGCTTTTAGGCACTCTTGCCCCACTTGTTTCTTGTTGGGATCATCACCCCTTGGTGAAATATACCCAATGTTTTAATTTCTACTGACATGTTATCAGGACTGCCCTCTTTTTATTAAATATTGCTTCAATAAATGAAAATTCCATTAATTTAGCTATAGTCCAATATATAAACAAATATTGAAAATTAATTTTCAGATTCCCTTGGTAGTATTCATACCAATTCTCTGCATTTAGAGCCAAAGAACACCAGCTAAGCCCCTCCAGAGATTGTGTCCATGTTCAGGCAAGGAGCAGTAAGTGGAGCTACTTACTGAGAAGACAGGTCAAGCTTTCTTTTGTGGGCCAGCAGCAAGTTATTACCTTGGTGAACAAGCATAGGAGAATTTTGTTTTAGAGATGTATCTGTTTTCCACGACTATTTTTGAGGAACTATAATTTATGCTTAAATTAGTAATGATCTAGTAATATCTGAAAGGAGAATATTAGTATTTTCTTTTCTGTCTCTTCACTTTAGATTGCAAGCCCCATCAGGGCAGGGATTATCTATCCTTATAGGTCTGAATAGGATCTAGAAGAGGGCTTCAAATTTTGTTAGGGCTCCCACAGGATATCATATAACCTTCTCCACACTACTCCCCCGTCTCTCCCACCCCCTCAAAAGAAAATTGGTAGTTTCTTTATTGGAGACAATGGAAAATACATGGTATGTTAGGCTCACATGGCTATGTTATAGCATAATTAGGTCATTCACTGTAGTTACTGAAGACCATCTTGTGAAAAGGAGAATTAGTAAACTAACTTCCTCACCATCAGTCTGAGAACTACCAGTCATTTGAGCATTGCACTCTTAAACTTCATACCCTATGCTGCAGGAACCTGGAAAATGCTGGTTTTTTATTCATTGACAAGAAGACAGTGATTTATTATTTGAATTATTTGTGCCTTACTTTTTATTATATGGGATTTTCTCTGTTTGACATACTGTACTGCATCATCTGATGTCTCAGAGTATCATATTGCTTCCTTTGCCATGTCACCCTCAAAATATTAGAGAGCTTTGTTTCCTTTAAAGAATATATATCCCTCCTACTCTGAACAGCAAATGCTTCCCCTGAATTCTTTTGTTGACTGAAGTTTAAACTTTTCTGTCTAAAAATAAGTCTGAAGGAGAAATGTAAAAAGACTAACAGTGAAATTCAACCCTTTGCCAAGGATCCACAAAATAACTACACACCATTCAAGCTGCATTGAGACAGACTTGTCTTGGGCTTCACTCTACAGTGAGCACATTTAAATGTTTTACTCTACTTTTAGGGAGTATTGCCAGGAATATCTGTCAGTAAAACCAGAACAAATTTTTCAAGTGCATCCCGACTAGTGACTAAGACCCTTTATGGGTCTTAGATGTTAAATCAAGATAATCAGGGTACATCCCTATGAGCACACATGTGGTTTGCAGTGCCACAGGTGGGTCTGTGGCACCACAAACAGCACACACCACACATGCAGGCATTCACCATGCTACTAGTTTGCAATGCAGCAAGTTTTTTTGACACTGGAAGATCCTGGTGTCAAAAAACCCTGTGCCAGAAAAAAGTGGGGTGCTGCACATAATGGCAGTGTGTGCCACCCAAAACTGGAGCCTGGCAGACCAGAGCAACACTCCAACTGCTGGCCAGGCTCTGCACACCCAGATCACCACTGGTGGAGCCCTGGGAGGTCCCCAGTGGTACTTCAACCCCCTAGGTAAAGATGATGGGGTCAGCCCAGGTGCTGGTCCCACCCTCCCTACCCCACCCAGGGCAACTTGCCATGCATCAGAGCATGAGTGCAGGGGCATTCCCTGGAGACAACTAGCAGCGGTACAAATATGTGTCACTGCTATTTGTTCCTGGGGAACATGCATTCCTGCTCATGGGGATGTGCCCTCAGAGTGAAAATATACTATGAAAATATTATCTTTGATATAATTCCTTTGACTTCAGGTGAAGTACAACAAGAATAACTTTGACCACACAGTGATATCAAATAGGATGGTGCAAATGTAGAGAAAACAGAAAACCTGTTATTTGCAAATTAGATACATTTTTTTTTTTAATGTTTTAATTGTACTAACTACTGCAAGATTTTAAAGCTCAGGAAGTCCATCTGCTTTTAATTAACAATTAGTAAACCAAATAGAGTTAATTAATGTACAGCTTCTTGCTGATAAAAATCCCCATCTGATGTCCTAAATACCAACCTAATAATCAGGAGCACCTGCTTAACATTGTGTGTTTCTGACAATCATCTCTCTCAGGCTGATTAATGAAATGTCTCCCAGTGGCAATGCACATGACAATATGACACTTCTTCATATAACTTCCTGCACTGTTCTTGTCATTGCAGCCTCATGACTGGAAGAAGCTGCCATGTTAAAGTGACTGTACCAATTTGTCAACTGAGCACTAAATGAAACAGAATGAGAGCAAGGAAAGACGATTTGCTTGGGTGTGTGTGTGTGTGTGTCGGGGAGGGTCAGCGGGGAGGGGATTCCTATAGCCCACAGGAGAGTAAGACAAAAGTACAGCTCCTGTGTGCAAGACAGCACAGGGGCTATTGTTTTAGAACTTCCCAGGAGGTGGGATGGACAGAACCATGCTTCCCTCGGCACCAACAACTAAAGAATGCTGGCCATCTAAAGGAACATTATTCAAAGAGAATTGATTCAAGAAAGGGGATGCTGAAATACCATGTTCAAAGGAGACCCATTTCACGTGTGGAGACCTGTCCAGATACAGGTGTCAAGCACCCCATGCTGAATCTCCCAGGTGTAGGACTGGTCTATGAGTGCATCTCACAGAAACAGGAAGCTGCTCTGATACCAGCTGATAAGTGGGAAAAATACAGCAGATGCTGGTGCACTGTGGATAAGTGGAAGCAGGGTCAGAAAATGAGGTGAACTGGTACTGTTCTCCAAAATTCTCCAGAACTTCTCATCCATGCCAACTCCTCCCATTTTCCACTCAGCTGGTTGCAATGGCTAAGGTTAATCTCCATCTACTCTCTATCACAACCTACTCTATTCCTATTTACTGCCACCCCTTTCCTGGAAATGTCCAAATTCAACTGTCCTTAGTTTCTTGTCCAAATATCCAACTCATCCTTGAAAACCACCATAAAACTTAAAAAGTCTCAGCTTCCTTTATTCTTTGGATGCTTATGTGGACATGTTAACATGCTAAGCTATTCCCCCAGATATTTCTAGAGACCCATTAGTACTCATTTGCTCTCCCTTCTTTCCCATCCCCAATGCTAGAGGTTTGTTAACTCTCCCTATTTTATTTTAAATTTCCTAATACTTAATATTTTTTTCCCTTAAAGTTCCAGTCTGGAGACTCAAGTAATTGAATTTCTCATGCTTTCTTTTAAAAAGGAAGTTAAAGGTTTCTAGAGCATGTGGGTGTGATTGAAAATCCTGTGCATCTGTGTCCCTCCGTGTTATTGCTTAAGATAAGTTGTTTTTAACCTTAAGATGTAGTATGTCATACACAACTGTTTGCAAAAATACTGATTATTTCGTTGGTTGATTTGCATGTAATTTGCATAAATACAGAGAAAAATATTGGCAGATATGTATGATTTTGTTGAGCTCATTTCCTTTTCTTAATAACATTGTTTTAATACCCTTGAAATGAGATGGGCATCTGAATTTTCATAGCGTTTTGCAGCAGGATGCACGATTGTTAGGGTCAGGGGTCAGAACCCATTACACCATTAAATTGTCATTTGCCAGTAGTCAGAACAAAGGTTATACTTGAATGAGGCAGGTGAATTTAACTGGAAGCCAGGGAAAAAAAGAAACATAGGAAGAAAATAGCTGCATGAGTGGGCACATTTGTAAATAGGTTAGATTAGACTTTCATCATCAAATAAATATTTAAGCAAGTTCCATGTTAATTCAAAGGAACTACTAATAAAGCATTAATATACAACAATCTGAAAAGCAACAACTCTAATGATACAGCAAACCAACAGGACTAAAAGATAGTCAACCAAGTCTTAAATACATGCTGGCATTAGTGCCCACATATCATGTCTCAAATCCATGCAGAATCTTTTCACCTGCTCTGCAGCCAGTGGTATTATTAAAAACAAATCTATTTGCTCTTTCATCTGTGCATCAAATTGCACCAATTTTCATCAAAAATCTTTCACTCTAGTGGAAAATTGGTCCTCCAAATTCTTTTAGGAATATGAATTATCAAAAAAAGATTTTTTTCTGCATTTTTAAAGCATCGAATTAAATAAGCATGGAAAGCATCCAAGTCCCAGAAAAATACAGTGTATAGACCATTGTGAAGTAAGAAGATAGGCTGAGTTGTCAGGAGTCCTAATTTTAAGTGTGTCATTTCTTCTGGAAAAAAAAATAATTTCTATTTTTTCGTATGAGATGGAACATTCACATGGACTGTTTGAGCTGGAGACAGGGGAACTCAAAAGAAGGAGAGGTCAAATAGCATTAGTCAAAGAGAAATTAATTACATTCTTTCTTTTTTGGCACCACAAATCATTCACAAATAGTCTCATTAGTAGTGAATGTATTCAATATAAAGCTTATCTCAAGGAGGCATTTGTAAGAATACATTTAACATGCAAGATGTACTCAGTGCCTGTGCTGATGATAGGTGTATAAGTTCTTATAAATTTGTAGATGTTCAACAAATAAGTCATTAGTTACTATTCCGCAGCTCCCCCCCCCCCCCCAAGTGCTAGTTTCTAGACCTCAAAAACTGGTAATCTCAGTTGTAATTTTTAATTTTTCTTCCTGCATGCTAAACACATTCATAAACTGAAGCTGGGCTATCCAATTCATTAGGCCTTTGGGATGGTGAAGAAAGAAAAGATCAATTTTAGAATATATCTAACCTATCAGCATTTGGTGAATGTATTGTAAATTTAAAACATACATATATACAAAATTATCTTAAGAAGCAAAACAGCAGAATTTAGAGTCAATCCACTTCTGGATACAGCAGAGCTAGTGTTTTTACAACTGCCAGATAGAGAGCTTTTGCATGTTTCCAGCGTGAGAGAATTGTCAGCCTTGAGCCCTGTGTGATACAGTGTTATGCGGAGCTACCAACTATTCCCCATGGTGTAGTAGTTGCAAGCTAAGAGTTACAGTAATTGCTGAATATGGCCATTTGTAGATAATGCTTTTTAGTGGGTGTAAAGCAGGTTAAATGCCTTTTGCACTGCTTTAATGGCATTGCTGTTTGTACATTTGGCGGCATACTGCACATTAATTCTAGCTGCTGTAGCACATTTGGCGGTGTAATGCGCCTTAAATAACTTTGGGATGCAGCGAATGACTTTGGGGTGCTGCAAGGTAAAACACCTATGAGGAGTTTTAGTTCCCTGCACCACAGCCATGGAGGGAAGTACCAGGCTCTGTGCAGCTTAGGGGCTGTGCAGGCAGACCATGCAGGAAGCCCAGGAAGACAGGCTTCACAGAAGGAAAAAAAAGAAAAAGCAGCACGCCTGATCTCCCCCCAACCCTGGAGCCTGCCTGCCTGCCTGAGCTGTGCAGGGGCCTGGTGTTTCCCTCCATGGCTGCAGTGCCCCCTGGGACTGCCCAAGTCAGATGCCTGCAGGTGGGTGCCACCTGGGGAGGTGTGCTGCTGCACTGGAGGGAAGCACCAAACCTGCCCTATCTGCAGCTCAGGGACCACTCTGCCCACCAGCAGCTCACTTTCCCCTCCCCACCACTGGAGAGGCAGATAAAGATCGGACTCCGACATGTGTGTACACAACATGGGGGTTTACTTCATGGGGCTTTTAAAAAAAGCACTGCTTCAGTTTAGGGAAAACTAAACCCCCGTGTCATCTACAAATGCCCCCTCCCTCTACAGTTTTAAGGTGGTATATTTTTCCCGTTGCCCCCACAGAACCTCTAGATCAGAGCCTGCTTACTTTGGAAAAGATACACATATTAAAGCTAAGCCTCTTCCCCATGTTCTCGTGAAGGCATATATCAGATAACTATTGTAATGGGGCAATTTTTAATTTCTTCTGGTCTTGGTCTAGCTATTTTTGCCACTGTTGGTTCTAATCTCACTAGTTTTGCAAATGCCTCCCCCTCCAGTGCTACCCCTACTACTACTTCACAATTTCTTTCTTTTTCACACTATGAAGTTTATACAATCAGTATTTCCATTTAGGAAAATCATTTTTAAATTGGATACATGTAAGAGGTGGGCCTTCTTGGGTCCAGTTTTATCTTTGGCCCATCCACCTGTTCTGGACCAGCTTCCTGCCTTCCTGCCTGCCATGCCTTGTTATTAATTAATTAAAGATCTTAATTAGGCAGGAGGCTGCCCATTTCTTGCTCCAATGCCAGGGGGCACCATCTGCGGCTCTGTACCTCCCCTACACCACAGCCCATGCCTCACAGATGGCATCCATAGTTTTTACAGTCACTGGCCCCATGCTGGGCCCCAGACTTCTCTGATCAGGACCCCTCTAAGATCCCTCCATTCCTGCAGCCTACACTGCCTTCATTGAGGCTGTCTAGCACCCTCTTGGGTGTGGTTCCCCCAGGACCTTTGGCCGTACAGGCCCTGGCCTCACTTCAAGGACAGTCTGAAACCCCAGGCCCTCCTAGCTCTGGGCATCGCTCATGGTGGGCCCCTTTGACCAGTCTGTCCCTGGCCCCAGTGTTGACCACTCGAGGGTACTCTCTCTGTCAGGTCTCTGAGTCTCTAGCCCCACTCTATCTTCTAGGATCTGCTTTGGGCTCTACTAGTAGGTGACCCACCTGGTTGTGGGAGCTGGGGTTAAGGTATTCCCAGTCCACCTTTCACTGGGGTAGTAACTGGCCTGGCCTTTCCTGGGGGCTTCTGCACCACTGAGAGCCCCACCAGGCCACCCACTCCCAGCAGGGTGCAGTTTTAGGTTATGCCAAGGACCAGGAGCCTCCTAGCCATCCCCTACAGCTCCTCCCTTACCTCCAAAGTAATACAAGCTGCCTGGCCTGCCAGCAGGCAACTGACCTGTTTATATAGGCAGCCAGGGATCTAAAATGGCTGCCGCAATCAAGCACCTGCTGGCTGCTTGGCTCAGGTCTTAAAGTGGCAGGCACAAACAGTGCCCTGCCACAGTACTTCAACTTCCTATTGCAGTCATAGACAATCATTTGAAGAGTGCTTCGACAAGGCAAATGTTTCTGAGCTGTATGAATCCCAAACCTTCCTTTCCAAACATCTACAGATTGGTCCACTGTCTACACTCCTATATGTTCTGCCTCCTCTTTTTTCTTACATTTGGCACTTGAATGATGTTGGAGGTCTTCTGCATCAACTCAGCTGTAGTAGAGTGGTCTGTCCCCTTAAGAGGGAGAAGCCAGCCCTTTTGAATAGCTGCAGCTGTGGGAAAGCTACTAATATAGCCTGGGTCATGAAGAGCTTAAAAACCCCAGAGAGAAGGGCAGAGATAAACTGGGAAGGAACAGTCTGGAGGGTAGGAGGCACCAAACTTTGGGATGAACTGCTTGCTGCACAAAGAGCCTACTGGGCTGAGGGGCAGAGCCAAAGAAGATCCCTTCCTAGTGTCTAGGAAAGGACAGCAGGATTTTGTTGCTTGTACCTTGTTTGTTTAAAAGACTCTGTTTTATCTGGGAGAACTGACTGAGGGACTCCTCAGGGAGCAAATCCTGCCTGAGCCACCAGCAGGCTAGGCAAACCATCTTCTACCCTCTTCCCAGCTTCCTACGTTAGTAGTCTGGCAAGTTTTCTTTTACCCATACTGGCAGTTTTCATTTGACTATCATATACATAACATTTTCCACAATTCATCAAGATGGTCTTTTCCTTTCTTGTCAGATCACTTGTCTTTGCCTTGCACCCTGGTATCAGCATGTTAACTTGTTCTCTTTACCTGGGTCTCAACTACTCTGATTATCAATCTATATAGTCTCATGTTCAGATTTTCACATATTTCAATAATTGTCTTAATGGGTTTTAAAATGTGTTTAGCAAAATTTAGTTCCATATTAAGATGACAAAAAGCAGGTATTTTACATCCTAATTATTTACAGTTTTTTTACTTTAGGTATTTCAGTTTGTACAAGGGTTTTTCAAGATTTTATACTGAGAACACTGCCAAATATATCAAATGAGGTCATAATAGGAAAATATCTGATATTAAGGGAAATCTATACATATCTGCCATATTTACAGATGTTCATAGCTTTATTCTTATATACATAGCTTCCAGAATCCCAGCTGCAAAATAACTGCCTGATCATAACCCCTTGTTTACACTCCATCATAGAGTGTGATGTTAAATGCTGTATTCAGTAGCATTAGCAGCTGCTTAAATTCATGTGTCACAAAAAAGAAGAAAATTCACACCCCTAAGTGTTTCACACTTTATGTTCCAGATGGAGAGGCCCAGTGAGGACAGATAATTCCTCTCTTTCTTATCTAGAGTGATAACAAGCAAGAAAAAGCTTAAAAGAGACCATGCAACTTTGGCTCAATTTATACAGATACACCATTAATGAGATTTAGTAGGTATATTTTAAAAATGCTGGAATTTTGTTCTTAAATATCATTGGTACATTTAAAGTAATAATAGTAACAACAACATGGGCTTGTTCCTACACCTGAGTTTTAACAGTCAGTGGTTAGACTAATTTATATTATAATTATGTTTTAACAGAACACTAGTAATTACAATCAGAACAATAAACTGTACAAACTGTTACTTGCAATGAGAAGACCTCTCTAACTGGTCTCTAAATAACAGGTCCAAATGAAAATGTATCTCACATATAAGCTAGAAGAGGGATGCTCAATCTCCGGCCTGTGGGCCAGATCCAGCCTGCAAAGCCATGGGACTCCCCACAGATCTTAAAATTTGGCAGTGGCAGCATTAACTACAGATCCACTGCTGCCAAATTTCTAGACGCATGGTGCCCTGAGGGCTAGATGATGTTGTTGTGTGTGCTAGTTCATGCTGGTATGAAGCTGGATCCAGCATGCAGTTTTGAGCCAGTACGTGGTAGGATCCAGAGCATGAGGTTGAGCTGGCACATGGCTGGATCCAGTAAGCAAGATTTAGCAGTGTGTGGCATTAGCCTGGTGTGCACTTCCAAGCCAGTACACTGGATCACACCCAGGGACTGACCCCACATGCTGAATCCAACCCATGGACTGACCCCACCCCATACATCTGGCCTGCATGGCCAGAAGGGTGAACACCGCAGGGCTAGAAAATCCCTGATAGTCTATGGTTTCTATCCTAGATGGGCCATAAGTGCTATGCACCCCCTTCTGCATCTTTGGGCATCAAGAATTCAGCCCTGGAACTCCCCAACCTCACACTCTAAGTTGCAATAATCAACACTTAAGCTCTACAAGTTAGTGAAGCATCTGTCTTCTGCTAAACACATTCAAGTCCAACTGGATTATTCATGTGCTTATGTTTTCCATTGCTGAATAGATACCCTGCTACAAGACATGGAGAAGAATATATTTTACAGGAAGTCGCATCATCTCTGAGATTTATTCCAGTAGCCTGTTCGCTCAGACTGACTGAAGTCCTGTGGAAACCAGAGAAATTCTCAGTATCTTTTAGTCTTAGCAAAACTGGGAGAAACACTGGGAGAAGTGGAAATAGATTTGAAGAAGAAAGGAGGAGGACAAACAGAGATAACAGTAAATAGTAACAGTATCTCTGAAAACAAAGAGTCTTTCAATGTAAACCAATTCTACCCTGTTACATGCCCTACTTCTCCAAATTCCTACTAATCCTGACTTTGTTCCCAAAAATGTACTTTTGGGAATGCATCTTGGAGTGTGGTTTATTAATTAGATTAGCAGACTGGGAGTCAGGTGCACCAGGGCATGTTTACATGGCAAGGAAGTCATATGCAACCTAAGTTTGTACTAGTGGCAGTCTACCTATAGCACCATGGAGCTAAATGTGGGTTGAAAAAATGACCTAGGAAACTGGATAAATTTGCCTGTGCTGAGCTAACAAATTTAAAGCCAGCTTGTGTATGTCTAGACTATGTTGATGTGATGGAGCTCTATTCCTGGCTCTGTCACTGACTCCTTGTAATCACTCTCAGTTTACTTACCTTCTCTTTACCCAGTTTGTAAAATGAAAAAGATAAGTCTTATCTGCAGCTCAAAACATGTTGTGAGAATCAATTAATATTTCGTAAGTACTTTGAGATCTGTAGCAGTATTACTGAGTTGCAAGTAGGGACCTGCCAAATTCACGGTTGAAGTGGGGTGCATGGCAGCTCCTTTAATCTTTCATATTCATCTGCGTGCCCCTCCCTGCCATTGATTGTCAGAGGGGCCCACCACTCCCTCATGATAGACAGGGAAGTGAAAACTACAGTTTTTAAAAATGGCATGGTTTTTGCCTCCCCACCCATCAACAACAAACATTGGGGCCACCGGGACCCCTCAGCCAATCAGCAGTGGGAGACAAAAATGACAAAATGTTTAAAACTTCAGTTTTCACCTCCCTGCTAATCAGGAATGAGCTGCAAGTGTTAAGCATGGCCCCTGCACCAATCAGTGGTGGAGGGGCACACGGGGGAACCTACAAACTTAAAGGAGCTGCAGCACATACTAATTCTGCCATGAATTTGGTAGGTCCCTAGTTATAAAACAACAGATTAGTGTGCCAAGTATTGGAACCCTCTGCTGGACAGAATCAGGAAACAACTCTGTGGATGCTTCCGCATGAGATGTTTACTGTGAAGTAGACTTTTGCGAAGTGGTGAGTATTTGCTTTGGATTCCGCCAATTCCGGAGACAGTGATTCAATTCATCCTAATCTGACTTGGAGATTCAGCCACCACTGAATCGTCTGAATCAAACAGGCCCCATCCCCCTCCCTCTCTCATCCCCATCAATGGCTGCCCCACCCAGCCCCAGTGTCCTGGCACTTTAAAAGAATAAATAAAAAAAGCCCCGCAATCGCTGGTTCCTGCCAGGCAGGGGGGGGAATCCCTGCTGCCCCACACTGTCCTGCACTGCATGGGGGGGCTTTGCCATGAGCTACCAGAAGCCCTGTCAGCTGCTGTAGCATTTGGTGAGTGCAGAGCTTTTTTTTTTTTTTTTGCTTAAGTGCCAGGATGATGGGGCTGGGCAGGGCAGTCATTGATGGGGTGGGAGAGCGGGCAGGGGTTGGGAGGTGTTCAGGGGGCTGAGGGAGCAGGCAGAGGGTAGGGCCTGGAGGGCCCCCCCCATGCTCCTCCAGCCCCCCGCCCCGCCTCCTACTTACTGGCACAGGCCCGGGTCCAGCTCCCTGTGGCAGCAAGCGGAGACTGCCCAAATCTCTGAAATGTTTCCAAATCAATGTGGAGGCTTCAAATCAATTTGGTCCTTTTAATTGGTCTCCCAATTTGATTCGGATTCAGAGATACGACCACCAAATCTTTTCCAAATTAAATCAGCAACCGAAGCTTCGCACAGCCCTACTGTGCAGTAGACTAATGAACTGCACAATAAATGTTGTGCATCTACACATTTGCCCCTATTAGGCTGGGGTAAACTAATTCACTCTCTAGCAGGATAGTACTTGTAAATACAGTATTTAAAAGTACTAGCCTGCTGTGGAGTTTTTTTTACTCAGCAGCAGTGCATGTATAGATGCTGAGCTGCCTGGCTGGGGCACAAGGGTGCTTCAGTGTAGAGGCTGTCTGCCAGCTACCCCCTCACTGAAGTACTCTTGTGTCCCACCCAGCCCCTTCATTGCATACTGAGCAGGGATGAGCAGCCTTGGGCTGGCAGGCCGACCCCCAAGGTCTCCTGCCAGGAAGGGCTGCTCCAACTTGGTTCGACATGCTACAATGCTGGGCACACATTTACATGGCACACCCGAGAACAATAAACTTTTTGTATTAATTGAACATGTAAACACACCCTGTATACCCTAACAAGGTCATCCCTCTAACTCAATTGAATCTAGCCTATGCATTTAGCAGGGTATTTGAATTTTATCCCACTACAACAATGAAGTGACAAGTAGCTGTGTTGTGCAGTCTGTAGTATTCATGGCTGAGCCCTGAGTACTGAATAGGCATAACATTTAAAATACCCTCTGGGAATTCATGAACATCATAAGACAACTATCATTATTCTTGTCTTCCCTCCCCAGTATAAGAGAATAAACTCCTTGTACTACTTTCTATTTTTACATCTTGGCAGTGCAGGGAAAGGTCCTCCACAACTCACAGGATAAGACTGGACTCAGTTCCTTCATTCTCTTCTAGTCCTTCTTGCCCTTGATCTCCTCTTGAAGAATGAAGAACTTCTCCCAAACTCAGAGTCCTGCAGTAAAATCATAGTACCTGGCAGGCAGCCTTCAAACTCCACATTTGATTTACTTCCCTTGTTGTCCCACAGTGCAGTAAGATGAGACCATTTCACACTATTTTACTAAGCAACTACCTAACTTAATTGCAGGCATCTCCCTGCTCCTAACACATACACACACACACACACACACACACACACCCCCCCCAATGATCTGTTCCTTACTTCTTCCCAATTTTGCTAGTGAAATTTTACAGGATTATGATCTTGTAGTAAGAGCAGAAAGAATTATATGTTTGAATCCTCAGGTTGTTTTCTGGCTCCGCCACTGACTATCTTTGAGACGTCAGGGAAAATCATTTTGCCTCCTTACCTCAGTTTTCCATAATAGAGGTCATATTCACCTGTTCTATGGTCTGAATGCTATTACATTTTATTTTTTGTCATGTTCTGATTATCCGCAGACAGAAAGTTGCAGACATAGGAAATGTAATGCTGCCTGACCTACGTGGCTATCAGTCCCTCAGTGTGCAAGTGCAAATAATATTTTATTTCAACTCATGGCCCTTGACTAACAAAAGTGAATAAGAAGCATAGGTGCTTACTCTGTGGGTGCTCTGGGGCTCAAACACCCACCCAAAAATGAGTGGGTGCTCATCACTCACAAGCCACGGCCATTTTGGTTTTAAGCAATACATGTTAGATCTTTGTTATGCTAAAAATTTTTCATTGAAACCAAGCTTAGGCAAGCTGATAGCAGTCAGTATGTGGCAGAAGCACGTTACATGGCTACAGAGGAAGGCGGAATTAGACCAGTGCATCATGATCCACAGTGAGGTAGTGGACATGAGGTGGGGCCACGTGTAGGGCTAAAACACGCACCAGCAAAAAATGAAGTCAGTGCCTCTGGTAAGACAGTCAGCAAGAGAATGGGAGATGCAAAAATGGGTTGTTGATCCTTTCAATCACCACCAGAAGGAGGCATAGTGGGAACAAATTGTAAGAGAGAAAGAAAACTTTTTATATATGGAATTAATAAGATGAATAGCTTACTATTGCCTTGCTATTGTCTTACTTTTCTCAGTTATTCTTTTTCTTTTTGGTGTAATATGATCCTAGTCCTGCAATTGCACTGATAGGGAACTCCATTCAATTCAATTTGCAAGGTCAGACACATCTGGGCATGCACACAAATGCAATTACAAGATCAAGATCTCAGATTGTAAACTCTTCAGAACACAGATTGCTTCCTTACACATGCCTGCGAAGTGCCAAGTGTACCCTTCACACTAAATACAATGAAACAAAAATAAGGTAACTTATTTATCTTCTGTTTTCTATGGATTCCCATAATGCGACTTCAGAATTAACATGTTACACTTATTTTACTATCTGTGTCTTTGTCCTGAACCTTTTTTAAACACACTCCATATGTACAATGTTCTTTCTTAAAAATCATTGTAGCCTGTAATGTAAAAGAAATTAGGTTTTAAAAAGAAGTTTTATAAGAATCTAACCAAGAACTTAACATCCTTTTTAATCCTGCTTTTTAATAATACTTTTAAAAGCTCAAAGTAGGTTAAACACTCAGGTCAAGGACCTGTGTTGAGATTAAAATAAAACCTGGGCATTTTTTTTTAATATGTCACAAGTGTCTATTGTAGACAAGAGGGAGAAGAAAGCTTAGCCTTTCAATCAGAAATGTACTTACAGCTGTATAGAACTTGAAATAATGACGTAAAAGGGAAAGATATGAGATATGTACCACATGCTTAGAATCTCTCTAGCAAACCAGCTTTCTTCTTGTGACACATTGGTATACCTGGAAACTGTAGAGATGCCTTGACTTGAAGCTTCATGAGTATAAGAGAAAAGAAAACTGGCAAGGTTTCCACTGCTAGAGCCTTTGGCCTTTAGAACTCATGTTCTGCCTGTGTTCATGGCATCCTGAGTTTGTTTGTTAACTTTGCAAGACCTATTTTTTTTTCTCATTTGCCCATGAATTTTGGGCAAGGCTAGTAGTGATGATGTGTGCCCATGCAGGTGGTAAGGAGGTGGGGGAACACTCTTCCAATTACTGTTTGGATAACTAGCCTTGATTTTATATGGTGAAAATACTGGGTCTATTACCTGCTATATTGTTTAAGACTGTCAGTGGCATTCCTGTCATTATCAGATGAGAACCACAAGTTTGTGAAAACCTGCATAAAAATGAAAAACTATTAAAAATCCACATTGTGTGTGGTCTTATATGCCTTGTTGAATTGAAGGCTTTAAAATAGAATATTCTACACATAAGGAATCTGCTTGCATGTAAACCCTCAGGACAAAGAAAATGAAGGTCTTTTATCATGCAGTGCACAAGGAACAAAACTTTCCATTGCCTTTTATTCCCACAACAATGATCAATTATAACAGGAAATATTAATGAGCCTCATTTAAAATGTATATAATACCTTTAAAGAGTAAACAAAAATGTTTGAAGAGTAACCAATTTCTGTTTCATTTCATTGTATTAATTCATTTAAAAAAAAGCATTTGTGGTTTATTCACAGAATTCTTTCAAATGTCAGTTAAATATGCATCCTGCATGTATTAACTCATTGATTAAAATATTTGGACTTCTTTCATTTAAGCTTTTATACAGGAAACAAATTCAGTCACTTCAGTTTGTTTCCCTGTGGTGTAAGCAAGAATCCCTGTTTGATGTATAAACTCTTTGAAGTCCACTTATCATAGCCATGCAGTGCTTTGCAAATGTTTAAGCCTGATAACTTCCCTTCCAAAACATACGCTTTACAGACTAGGTAAAATACAGCAGAGTTTAAGTGAGATGGCCCAACAAAAGGTCACTAAAACAAGTCTGTGACAGTTGCAACCAAAACCCAGACAGAATGTGTATATGTATATAGATATTCAAATACATATGTATACATAATATATATCTATATCATTGTGTATATGTATACATATATATAAGGCATTGAAATCTGGAAGTTGTGGGATCTCTATGCTTGGAAACTTTTAAAAGCAAATTAAACAGACATTTGGCTGGGATGCTATAGCCAGGGATGATCCAGACTAGATTGAACACGGGGCTCGACTACTTGACCTTCTGAGCTGCCTTCAAGCCCTACCTTCCTATGTGTGAGTGTATATATATATATATATATATATATATATATATATGTGTGTGTGTGTGTGTGTGTGTGTGTGGATGTGTATATATATATATGTATGCATATGTATATGTGTATATATACATACAGACACACAGACATACACATACATACACACACAGACATACACACACAGACACACACACACGTACAGACACACAGAAACACAGATGCACATACAGACACACACAAGCACATACAGATACACACACAGACACACACATATACAGACACACACAGACACACACACATATACATATACAGACACACACATACAAACACACACACATACACAGACACACACAAATAAACAGACACACACACATACACACACATGCACACACATACAGACACACACATACACAGACACGCACATACAGACATGCACACATACAGACACACACACAAATAAACAGACACACATACATACACACACATACAGACACGCACACATACACAGACACATAAATAAACAGACACACATACACAGACATACAGACACGCACACATACACAGACACACACACAGACATAGACACGCACACATACACAGACACACACACAAATAAACAGACACACACAGACACACACAAAAACACATACAAAGACAGACACACACACATACATATACAGAACACACACACATACAGACACAAACACAAACAGACACATACAAACAGACACACATACAGACACACACACATATACAGACAGACACACCCACACATATACAGACACACAAACATATACATACACAGGCACATACACATATACAGACACAGAAACACACACACATATAGACACACACACATATACATACACAGGCACACCCACACATACATACACACACACATACATACACACACACATACAGAAACAGACACAACCACACATATACAGACACACACACACAGACACACACAAACATATGAATATACAGACATACACACACACTTACAGACACACAAACATACATATAGAAACATATATAAATATACAAACACATGCATACATATACAAACACACACACATAGACACACACATACATATACAGGCACACACATACAGACACACACACATACATACAGACACACAGACACACACACAAATATACCGACAGACACACATACAGACACACACACAAATATACAGACAGACACACCCACACATACAGACACACAAACATATACATACACAGGCACACAAACACATACAGACACAGAAACACCCACACATATAGACACACACACATATACATACACAGGCACACACACACATACAGACACAGACACACCCACTCATATACAGACACACACACACATACATACACACACACATAAAGAAACAGACACAACCACACATATACAGACACACACACACAGACACACACAAACATATGCATATATAGACACACACACACACTTACAAACACACATACATATACAAACACACACACACATAGACACACACATACATGTACAGGTACACACACTTACAGACACACACACAGACACACACACAAACATACAGACACACAGACACACACAAATATACAGACAGACACAAAAACACATACAGACACACACACAGATACACACACACATACATACAGACACACACACAAATATACAGACAGACACACACGCATACAGACACACACACATACATACAGACACACACAGACACACATAAACACACACACAGACACACACACATACAGAAACACACACACATACACACACAGACACACACACACAAACATACAGACACACAGACACACAAATATACAGACAGACACAAAAACACATACAGACAGACACACACAGATACACACACAAACACATACAGACACACACACAAATATACAGACAGACACACACACATACAGACACACACACATACATACACACACACAGACACACATAAACACACATATACAGAAACACACACACATACAGACACACACATACAGACACACACACATATAGACACATAAACACACAGACACACACAGACACACATAAACTTAGACACACGCATATACAGACACACACACATACATATACACACACAGACAGACACACACACAGACACACACACAGACTGACACACACATACATATACACACGCACATACAGACACACACACATACATATACACGCACAGACAGACACACACACAGACAGAAACACACACACATACACACACAGACACACACACAAACATACAGACACACACAAATATACAGACAGACACAAAAACACATACAGACAGACACACACAGATACACACACAAACACATACAGACACACACACAAATATACAGACAGACACACACACATACAGACACACACACATACATATACACACACAGACAGACACACACACACATAGACACATAAACACACAGACACACACAGACACACATAAACTTAGACACACGCACATACAGACACACACACATACATATACACACACAGACAGACACACACACAGACACACACACAGACTGACACACACATACATATACACACGCACATACAGACACACACACAGACACACACACAGACTGACACACACATACAGACACACACACACATATACAGAGACACACATACATATACAGGCATACATACAGACACACACATATACACACACATACATATACAGACACACACACAGACACACACACTTACACACACAAATACATATACAGACACAACCACACACATACAGACACACACACAAATACATATACAGACAGACACACACACATACAGAATAACACATATACATATACAGACAAACATGCACACATAGAGAGACACACACATATACACACATATACATATACAGATACACACAAATACAGACACACACACATACAGACAGATACACACATGTACATATACAGACACACACACATACAGACACACACACAGATAAAGTCACACACACAGACAGGCACAAACATATAGAGACACACACAGACACACACACACATACTCACACATAAACAGACACACACATACACATACATATACACATACACACACACACACACATATATACAGACATATACACAGACATATACGGACAAACATACACATACATACACAGACACACACAGACAGATACACACACATAAAGACACACATACAAACACACACAGACACACAAACATAAGGACACATACATATACAGACACACAGACACATACATATACAGACACACACAGACACACATACATATACAGGCACACACACAGACACACACACATATGCAGACACACATACATATACAGACGCACACAGACACACACAGACACACACATATACAGACACATATACAGACACACACAGACACATAGACACATACAGAGAGAAAAAGACACACAGACATACACAGACACACACAGACACATGTACAGACACACAAGACACAGAGACACAGACACACACATATACAGACACACAAACATACACAGACAGAGACACACACATATACAGACACACAGACACACACAGACATAGAGACACACACACATATACAGACACACACACCTACATATACAGACACTCACACATACACAGACAGATACAGACACACACATTCATATACAGACACACACACCTACATATACAGACACTCACAAATACACAGACAGATACACACACACAATCATATACAGACACACACATACACAGACAGATACACACACATTCACAGACAGATACACACACACAATCATATACAGACACACACACCTACATATACAGACACACACACAGACACACACACAGACAGATACAGACACACAGACAGATACAGACACACATACATACATATACAGACACACAGACAGACACACACAGACATACATACAGACACAAACAGACACAGACAGACGCAGAGACACACACACAGACACACACACAGACACAGAGACACACAGACAGACAAACACAGACACACACAGACAGACACACATAGACAGACACACAGTCAGACCCACACACACAGACACACGTACACAGACACACACAGACAGACACACATATCACACATATATTTACAGATACACACAGACAGACACACACACAGACACAGACAGAAAAGGGCAGACAGACACACACATACAGACACACACAGACATACATATACAGACAATCACACAGACATAGACACACACAGACAGAGATACACAGACATACAGACACAGACACACACAGACAAACAGGAACACAGACACAGACACACACAGACAGACGGACACACACAGACAGACGGACACACAGAAAGAAACACACACAGAGACAGACACACAGACACACACACATATACAGAGATACACAGACAGACACACACACAGACACACACATATACAGACACACACACAGACAGACACACACATATACAGAAACTGACACAGACACAGAAAAACACAGACACACACAGACACACATACGGACACAAACAGACACAGACAGACAGACACACACACATATACAGACACACACAGACATACACACACACATATACAGACACACATATGCAGACACACACAGACAGAAACACAAACATATACAGTCACACCCAGACAGACACACACATATACAGACACACACAGACAGACCCACACACATATAGAGACATACACAGGCAGAAACACACAGACAAACACACACACATATAGAGAAACACATATACAGACACACACACACACAGACACAGACAAACACACACACAGATATACAAACAGACACAGACAGATAGACACACACAGACACTGACACAAAGACACAGACACACACAGACACACACACAGACACACATACAGACACACAGACATATACAGACAAACACAGACACACACACACATATACAGAAACACATATTCAGACACACATATACAGACACACAGACAGACACACACATATACAGACACAGAAATGCAGACACACACAGACACACACGTTTACAGACACACACAGAAAGACACACACACAGACAGACACACAGACAGACACACACAGACACACGCATGTTTACAGACACAGAAACAGACACACAGACACAGACACACACAGACACACGCATGTTTACAGACACAGAAACAGACACACAGACACAGACACACACAGACACACAAAGACAGACTCAGACACACACAGACAGACAAACAAACACACAGACAAACACACACAGACAGACACACTTATACAGACAGACAAAGACAGTCACACACATATTTACACACAGACAGACACAAACACAGACAGACAAACACACACAGACACATGCATGTTTACAGACACAAACAGACAGACACACACACATATAGAGACACACAGACAGACACACACAGATAGACACAAACATATTTACAGACACACACAGACAGACACACACATATAGAGACACACACATACAGACACACACAGACACAGACACACACACAGACAGACACACACAGAACCACACAGACAGACACACAGACACAAACAAACACTGAAACACAGACACAGAAAAACGCAGACACACACAGACACACATACAGACACACATACAGAAACACACAGACACATACAGACACACACAGACAGACACACACACATATACAGAAACACACAGACAGACACACACACATATACAGACACACATATGCAGACACACACAGCCACGCACATACACAGACACACATATACAGACACACACACAGACAGACCCACACAGACAGACCCACACACATATAGAGGCACACAAACACAGACACACACAGACAGACACACACATAAAGAGACACACATATACAGACACACACATACAGACACACACAGACACACACACAAGGACACACACACAGACACACACAGACACACATATAGACACACACGGATGCACACAGACACACACACATATACAGACACACACAGACATACAGACACAGACACACACACACACAGACACACACATACAGACGGACACACAGAAAGACACACACAGACAGACACACACACAGACACACACATATACAAACAAACACACAGACATACACAGACACACACAGACAGACACAAACACAGACACACACACATATACAGACAGACACAGACAGACACACAGACGCAGACACACACAGACAAACAGACACACACAGACAGACGGACACACAGAAAGACACACACAGACAGACAGACACACAGATACAGACAGATACACACACACAGACACACACACAGACACACACACATATACAGAGATACACAGGCAGAGACACACAGAATCACACAGATATCCAGACAAATGCACAGACACACACATATACAGACACACACAAATATACAGACAAACACACAGACACAGACAGACACACAAAGACAGAGACACAGACATACAAACACATAGAGACACACACAGACAGACACACAAAGATAGACACACACATATTTACAGACACACACAGACAGACACACACATATAGAGACACACATATATAGACACACACATACAGACACACACAGACACACACACACACAGAAAAACACAGACAGACACAAACAGACACACACAGACAGACACACACAGACATACAGACAGACTGACAGACACACACAGACACTGACACACAGACACAGACACACAGAGACACACACAGACGCACATACAGACACACACAGACACACATACAGACACACACGGACAGACACACACACATATACAGACACACAGACACAGACACACACATACAGACACACAGACACACACACATATACAGAGATACACAGGCAGAGACACACACAGTCACACACATATCCAGACACACACATATACAGACACACACACATATACAGACAAACACACAGACACACACAGACACAGACACACACACACACACAGACAGTTACACACACAGACAGACAAACACAGACACACATATACAGACACACACAGACATACACACACACAGACAGACACAGACATATACACACACAGACAGACACATTCACAGACACACACATAGAGACACGCACAGACAGACACACACAGACACAGACACACACACAGAAAAACACAGACAGACACAAACAGACACACACAGACAGACACACACAGACATACAGACAGACAGACACACACAGACACTGACACACAGACACAGACACACAGAGACACACACAGACACACATACAGACAAACATACAGACACACACGGACACACACACACACATATACAGACACACAGACACAGACACACACATACAGACACACAGACACACACACACAGACACACACACACATATAGAGACACACACAGACACACAGAGACAGACACACACACATATACAAACACACAAACAGACACTCACACATATACATAAACACACACATATACAGACACACACAGACAGACAGACACACATGTGCAGACACACATATACAGACACACACAGACAGACACACACAGAGACAGATCCACACAGTCAGACACACACACATATAGAGACACACAGACACAGACACACACAGACAGACACACACACATATACAGACACACACATACTGACACACAAGGACACACACACAGACACACACAGACACACATATAGACACACACGGACGCACAGAGACACACACACATATACAGACACACACAGACACACACACATATTCAGACACACATATACAGACACAAACAGACACAGACACACAGACAGGGACACACAGACACACATATACAGACAGACACACAGACACAGACACACACAGACAGAGACACAGACATACAGACATAGACACACACAGACAGACAGACACACACAGACAGATGGACACACAGACAGACACACACAGACACACACATATACAAACAAACACACAGACACACACAGACACAGACAGACACAAACACAGACACACACACATATACAGACAGACACAGACAGACACACAGACGCAGACACACACACAGACAGATACAGACACACACAGTTACACACATATCCAGACACACACATATACACACACACACACATACAGACAAACACACAGACACAAACAGACACACACAGACACAGACACACACACACAGACAGATACAGACACACACAGTTACACACATATCCAGACACACACATATCCAGACACACACACATATACAGTCACACACACAGACACAAACAGACAAACACAGACACAGACACACATATACAGCCACACACAGACATACACACACACAGACAGACACAGACATATACACACACAGACAGACACATTCACAGACACACACATAGAGACACACACAGACAGACACACAAAGATAGACACACACATATTTACAGACACACACAGACAGACACACACATATAGAGACACACATATATAGACACACACATACAGACACACACAGACACACACACACACAGAAAAACACAGACAGACACAAACAGACACACACAGACAGACACACACAGACATACAGACAGACTGACAGACACACACAGACACTGACACACAGACACAGACACACAGAGACACACACAGACGCACATACAGACACACACAGACACACATACAGACACACACGGACAGACACACACACATATACAGACACACAGACACAGACACACACATACAGACACACAGACACACACACATATACAGAGATACACAGGCAGAGACACACACAGTCACACACATATCCAGACACACACATATACAGACACACACACATATACAGACAAACACACAGACACAAACAGACACACACAGACACAGACACACACACACACACAGACAGTTACACACACAGACAGACAAACACAGACACACATATACAGACACACACAGACATACACACACACAGACAGACACAGACATATACACACACAGACAGACACATTCACAGACACACACATAGAGACACGCACAGACAGACACACACAGACACAGACACACACACAGAAAAACACAGACAGACACAAACAGACACACACAGACAGACACACACAGACATACAGACAGACAGACACACACAGACACTGACACACAGACACAGACACACAGAGACACACACAGACACACATACAGACAAACATACAGACACACACGGACACACACACACACATATACAGACACACAGACACAGACACACAGACACACACACACATATAGAGACACACACAGACACACAGAGACAGACACACACACATATACAGACACACACAGACAGACACAACAGACAGACAGATACACACATGTTTACAGACACACACAGACACAGACACACACAGACATATACAGACAGACACAGACAGACACACAGACGCAGACACACACAGACAAACAGACACACACAGACAGACGGACACACAGAAAGACACACACATATACAGACACACACATTTACAGACAAACACACAGACACAGACACACACACAGACAGACACAGACACACACAGAGACAGACACACACAGACAGAGACACACTCAGACAGACAAACTCAGAAACAGACACACATATACAGACACACACAGACAGACACACACAGACAGACACACACACATATACAGACAGATATAGAGACACACACAGACAGACACACATATTTACCGACACACACAGACAGACACAGACAGACACACACACAGACACAGACACATACAGGCACACACACAGACACAGACACACACAGACAGACAGAAACAGACACACACACAGACACACATACAGACACACATGGACAGACACACACAGACAGACACACACAGATATACAGACACACACACAGACACACACATATACAGACACACACACAGACACACACACAGAGACAGACACACACACATATACAGACACACACAGACAGACACAACAGACAGACAGACACACACATGTTTACAGACACACACAGACACAGACACACACAGACAGACACAAACACAGACACACACACATATACAGACAGACACAGACAGATACACAGACACAGACACACACAGACAAACAGACACAGACGGACACAGAGAAAGACACACAGACAGACAGACACACAGAAAGACACACACAGACAGACAGACAGACATACACAAACAGACACACACACACAGACAGACACACAGACACACACACATATACAGAGATACACAGGCAGAGACACACACAGACACACACATATGCAGACAAACGCACAGACACACACATATACAGACACACACACAGACACAGACAGACACACACAGACACAGACACACACACACAGACAGACACAGACACACACAGACAGAGACAGACACAGACAGACAAACACAGACACAGACACACATATACAGACACACACAGACATACACACACACAGAGAGACACACACATACAGACACACACAGACAGACACACAAAGATAAACACACACAGACAAACACACACACACATATACAGACAGATATAGAGACACACACACAGACACACACATATTTACAGACACACACATATAGAGACACACATATATAGACACACACATACAGACACACACAGACACACATAGACAGACACAAACAGACACACACAGAGACACGGACAGACAAACACACACAGACATACACAGACACTGACACACAGACACAGACACACACAGACACACATACATACACACACAGACAGACACACACACATATACAGACACACACAGACAGACACACAGAGACAGACAGACACACACATGTTTACAGACACACACAGACACACACAGACAGACACACACATATTTACAGACACACACACAGACACACACACAGACACACACACACATATAGAGACACACACAGACAGACAGACACAGACAGACAGACACAGACATGTTTACAGACACACACACATATAGAGACACACATATAGAGACACACAGACACAGACACAGACACACACAGACAGACACACACACACACAGACAGACACACACACAGTCACACACATACAGACACGCAAAGACAGACACACACACATATACAGACACACACATACAGACACACATATTTACAGACACACACGGACACACACACATACAGACACACACATACAGAGACACAGACAGACAGACACACGCATGTTTACAGACACACACAGACAGACACACACATATAGAGACACACATATACAGACACACACAGATAGACACACACATATAGAGACACACATATACAGACACGCACACACAGACATGCACACACAGACACTGACACACAGACACTGACACACACAGACACACATACAGACACACATGGACACACACACAGACACACATATACAGACACAGGCACAGACAGAGACACACAGACATATACAGACACACAGACACACACATATACAGACACACAGACACACACACGGACACACACAGACAGACACACACAGAGACACAGACAGACAGACATATACAGACACACACAGACAGACACATGGACACACAGACAGGCAGACACAGAGACAGACACAGACACTCACACACATACAGACATGCACACACACACACACACACACACTGACACACACACAGACTTCGACACACATGCACAGACACCCACACACACGCACAGACACCCACACAGACAGAGACACACAGACAGAGACGATTGTAGGAAAGTAGGGCTGGAAGTAAACTCAGAAGATTATCTAGTCCAGCCCCCTGTGTAAGGTAGGTTCATCCCCAACTAAAGCATCCTAGCCAAGTGTCTGTTTAATGTGCTTTTAAAAGTTTCCAAGTATGGAGATCCCACAACTTTCAGATTCCAATGCCTGACCACACTCAGTCATGCAGTTCCTCCTAATCTCCAGCCTAAAATTTCCTATGCTGCATCTTGCAGCCGTTGTTCCTAGTTCTGTCCCCTATAGCCACGGAGAAAAGCCCATCTCCGTCCTCTCTCCAATTACTCTGCAGGAATTTAATGACTGTTGTCAGATCCCTTCTTAGACTTCTCTTCTCCAGGATAAATAATTCTAGTTCTTTCATCTGTTCTTATATCTATATATAATTTGCCATCAGTAAGAAAAATCCCACAAAACTGATCATTTTTTCATCGTATGCATTATTCTTTTTGTCCCTATTTTCTAGTTAGCCGTAGTCTTTTATATATTACGTTATGGGCAATGAGAGGTTTAACCTTAAAGATAGTTTACAGAATTGTAAACTGAAAGGAATTAACATTCTAATTGGAGCAAGAGGAAAGGAAAAATAAAAGTGTTTGCTTCATTTTACTTATTTTTAAATATCGAAGGAGAATCTTACCTCACATGCAATCACTAATTTGTATTTCATCTCCTCTCCAAGCAAGAGTATGGGCAGAGTCTGAAAAAAGGTGTTGCTACTTAAGCAAATCAAGAAATACAGCAGCAAGACAGAGGCGAATAAGGATAGGCTTGAAAGCATTCCACTACTGTAAACCTGACACAAACCAAATCACTAAAGGTTGAAAGGGGCAAACAGCTGAGCTCCTCTTCTATAGTAGGACTCCAGAGAGTGTGGTCAGAACCCACATTTCTATAAAGCATCTGATAAATCAAGTGTTTAGAGCTATGCCTATATAGATTCCACAGTGCTTTCAAGAGTATTTCTGAGAACCATGTCCTGCTCCCACTCTGTGTGCCCCACATCTGGATATAGAGAGATTAAACTGCCCTGATAGTCCACCCCATTTCTTCTCTCACACATGCCAAAGGCAGATCTTAGGAAGGGTGAAGAGTGCTGATGCAGGATGCTTAAAAGGCAACTGAATTGGTGCATGCAAAAGAGATGGAGGATGCTTCTCAGTGGTCCTTTTTGGAGAGTGCTGAGGAAGTAACATAAAGGTACCCAAAGCATTATCTTACTATTTCTAATGTATTCAAGCTAGGCTTGCAGCTCTGGTGCAATAAGTAGATCTGGCTGGTTTACCAAATTTTTTGTGGAACCAGATTTTGTTAAAAGCTTAGTTCAGAAAGAAACACAAAAGGTGATAATATCCTGACCCTTCTTCAAATGCATTGTACCAATTATCCATTTCATTTGTCTGTTTTGTTGGTTTTTTTTATCCATGCACCCTCCCTACCCCACTGGTGACATTAGGAACTCATTCACTAAACCTGAAATTTAAGTTAACCTAATAATTTAATTATTTAACTTATTAATTTATTAATAATTAAGTTATTTATTTAATTTAATTATTTAACTTAATTTTAAGTTAAATTCACTTAACCTAAAATTTGAGTGCTGCATCACATCAATACTAAGATTTTCAAGAACATTCTAGGCATCATTAGAAGAAACTCTATCAATTTTGGAGAAAAATCAGAAAAGAAAAGAACAGAGTCAGAAATGGTATGTCTACATGGTGCAAAGTAGTAGTATGGATTAACTCTGCACTTGCTAGCTCTAGAGCTGGGAGCAGTATATGCATGTGCATTACTGCAGTGTTGGACTTGGACTAATATGCTTTTCTTGTCATTACCCTTTGCTTCCAGAGTTAGTGCAGAAGGAGCTAAAATGGGGTATAGCTGCATGGTTCTACCTTCCATCATATAGAAAAAAAAAAAGAAAAAAAAACCCCAGGGAGCTCCTGCAACCTGTTTTAGAAGAGTTCTGTCTTCACATACTTCTACAAGTGCTTGTAGATCTAAGAAGTGTTGATGAAATCAGTTAACAAGTTCTTGTATAATGATATTCCCCTAATTTCTACCTCTGTTTGGGTGAGATTACACATTGCAGTAGGACCACATTAAAGAGCACTAAAAACTTGAAAGAGCACTTGCTAATGAGCCTTAATGTGTGATAAGTGCCCTGAGGCATCTTCAAGTTATACCACTTCAAGTGAAGATTATCTTTGACTACTCGAGTTAAGCAGTGAAGAGTATTTTTGACTGCTTGATAATCTTTGACAGGCAAGGTTCTTTGAGTAGATGTGATATATTTTATTAGACCAACTGAGTAGTTAGAGAAAAGTTCTTAACAAGCTTTTGGGTGCAATCACCCTTCTTCAGGCATAGGGAGTCTCTGCTGTTCTGAGACCCCAAGCTCTGAGACTCAGAATAGCACAGTCTTCCTATGCCTGAAGAAGGGTGACTGCACCTGAAAGCTTGCTAAGAACTTTCTTCCAGCTACTCAGTTGGTCTAATAAAAGATATTGCATCTACTCAAAGAACCTTGCCTGCCTACGTCCTTAGGCCAACATGGCTATAACCAAAAACCCAGCAACATGGATAATAATCTTTGACAGTTTGTGTTAAGTTAATATCTGGATGTTCACCTGAGATAAGACTACCAATCTTTGGCCTTCCAGTATCCCAGGAGGCACTGGTGGACAAGGCATCATCCAGGACTCCAGAGCCCTGGAGTGACAGCTGTGGACAGCTGGTGTCGCAGGGCACCTTAGTGCCTACTCCTAAGAGAGGAGAAACTGCCAGGGAGAGAGCCCTGGCAGAACCAAGTGAGCACAGCTGCGGGTTGCCGGAGCAACTAAGCAGAGCCAGCTGCCTGTAGGGGGCAGGGCCTGGCCCTTATAAAGCCCAGGGCCGAAGCCAGGCTGGCAGTTCTCTGCCAGCAGCCGGAGAGGCGGGAGCTCCCTCGGCCAAGATATGGGAAGGAGCCTAAGTCACAAGTACAGCTCATGATAGCCCTGGAGGCTTGAGCTATGATGAGGAGTTATGGCCAGGCGGCTTGCATTTGTGCTACAGCCTAGAGGCTTGTGGTTTTGCTTTGTGTTTGTGTTATTACACCCAGAGGCTTGGGCGAGGCTGTAGGGGTTGGAGGAGGCCTCAATTAATCGCACGCCAGTGCGTGAGCAACTGGCGGCGAGGAGCGCGGCCAGTAGGTCGCGGGCGCAACCCGTAGGTTGCAGACGGGGACCTAGACCCTGGATTGCGTGTGGGGGAACATAGACCCCGAAGGCGCAGCTCGCACGCCACTGCGCGAGCAGCTGGCGGCGAGGAGCGCGGCCAGTGGGTCGCGGGCGCAACCCGTAGGTTGCGGACGGGGACCGAGACTCCAGATTGCGTGTGGGGGGAACATAGCCCCCCGGCCCCAGGAAAGGGGCGGTATTACTGAGTAGCCCAGTGTGGGCGCGGCGAGCCCCCAGAGAGGGGGAACGCCCTTGTACGTTATTGAGTAGCCCAGTGTGGGCGCGGCGAGCCCCAGAGAGGGGGAACGCCCTTGTGTATTGTTGAGTAGCCTAGTGTGGGCACACGGTCATAGCGAGCCTGGCCGTAGGCTAGTGCAGCAATCCCCCTCAGACCAAGGCAGGGCGCTGCGGTTGCCCCTGAGAAGACAGGGAGTAGCAGCGCGGGGAGCCAGAGTCAGGGAGGGTATCCGTGCGGTTGGCCCATAGGACCGGAGGCCCGCTAGAGAGTCCCGAAGCAGAACCACACCGGCAGGGGAGGCCCAGAGTGGGCCAGACGAGAGTCCCAGCAAGAGGCTGGGCATGAGAGAGGGAGCCCAGGGTGGGCCACAGTAGAGAGACAGACCGGACAACGTCCTTTACATCTGCGAGGCTTGGGGCGTGGTATTAGGGGCTGGTAGGAGCCACGCATAGCCCATAAGGCTAGGGCGCTTGGGTAGCGCCCATTGTACGGGGAGACCCACGAGGGGTCCAGGAGCTGACAGGCCCGAGGAAACACAAGGCAGCCTCCCTATTACATATTACATCAAGACGTGGCGGGCGAGAATGGAGGGTGCCCTCGGGCCGGAGTAGCGTGGTGAGAGGGCCTCAAGGAGATCACGGCCCTCCGTGAGAACCCCGCCGTGACATCTGGTGCATTGGCCGGGAACCGGCCGTGCACGGGGGAAAGAACCCGTGTCCCTGACAAGGGAAACGAACCTTAGGGTTATTTTACAGATCAACAGGGCAGTGAGATTGAGGGGCTTGAGAAGGCAAGCCCAGATCAGGAGAGACACTGCCAGTTGAGAGCGTTTGAGGACGTTGGGTCTGGTTTAAGACAAACAGAGTCATGGCAGGGATAGACAATATAGAAAGCCTGAAACGAGAGAATTTTGAATGGCTGTTATGAGTGAGCGAGCTTGAAGAAAATATTGAACGGGTAGAATGGGAGCTAGAAATAGCTCAGTCCCAAAAAGAGCAAGCTGAGGCCAAAGTGGTCACTTTAGAACTGCGGGGACAACCCGGAAAAAAGGAAGGCTCCAAAGAAATTAGGCGCCTGTTGGCAGCAGAGGCGGAGAAGACCCGAGCAATAGAATGGCTCGTGGCAGAGGAAACTAAGAGAAGTAGGCAGCGGGAGGAAAAGCTCCAAGAAATGCAGAAATGATTAGCAGCATGGGAGAAGAAGTCCCCCGAGCCTGATATAGGCCAGACGGGGGAACAAAAAGAAGCAAGGCAACGGCTAGAGGTATCCAAGAACCTCATAGCAGCCCTCCAGGAGGAGATCCGTGACCAAGCAGAACAGATAGAGACCATGCGTGAGAATGTAGGAATCTGGCGGGAGAGGTCTGAACAGGCTGAACGCTTGGTTCTGGAGCTTAGAGAGAAGCTGGCAGAGAATCATACCCAGGCAGAAGAAACCAGGAAAGCAATAACAAAAGAAATGGAGAAAGTGAAAGAGTATATGTCTAGTTATGAGGCTTTAGAAACACAGAAGCAGTCCCTCGAAACAGAGCTAAGAGATAAAACAAGGGAGTATGTAGAATTGCGGGCTCAAAGGCAAGAGGTGGAAAGAGAAAAGGACCACCTAGAGAAAGAGGTGCAGTCCCTGAGGACCTGTGTAGAAGAGAGCACAGTCACAGAGAGAATAGTACAAGCAGACTTCGAGCAGCAACTGACACAAGTTGCTCAAGCACAGAGAGAGAGATTGACTGCAGTAAGCTTGCAGTTGGAGGAGTATACATCTAGGAGTAGCACTGAGCAACAGGAGCAGCTGCAGGAGCTGGAAGCCCTGAGGAAAATCTTGCTAGAGACTGAGAAATGGGTAAACAGGGCACAGACCGTACATGTGAAGGTCCAAGAAGATCAGGAGCTCCATAAGAATACTGGGAGAGGAAGCTCCAAGGAGGAGATGGGAATAGAGAACGTAGAAAAGGGTACGATGACGGAGGGATCCCCTGAGACAGAAGTGGCAAGAATGGGGGGAGAGAGCATCCCCATTGTGATCAAATACGTCAAACAGGAATGGAGTCGCTGGGCAAGCCAGTATACAAAAGAATTGAATGGCTTGAGGGAAAAGGTAGAGAAACTGGCCAGCGAGCACAATGCTGGGGTACTGATAGTACCAAAAGAGGGGCAACGAATGAAGGTAGATAAGGGGGATACAATACCTGTTCAAGGCAGTGAGCCGGACAGGGGGGACCGCAAAAACAGTGATCTAAGCTACCCTAGACATACTCAGGAAGGCAGACAGCTAAGACAAAAGGACCAGAGTCCAGAAATGGCAAAGGCTCTGATGGGTGATAGAGCCGATAGGGCTCCCAGAGGGCAGAGAGTGGCAGAAGCCCAGAATAAAGGGAAGGTGCAAGGGCCCAAATTGGAAAGAAGGGGCCAGAACCCCAAGGAACTTAAGGGGGGAGGAGATGGACGACTCAAGCTCCACCTTAAAGAAGGAATATCTAGCCCAGCACGACCGCAGAGACCAGACCGGGTGCAAAGGGCAGACCCAGTTAAGGAGGCAGCAGGGCCATCTTCACCGAAGGTAATTCGGTCGAGCGGAGATCAAGAGAGGAAGAAGAGGCCATGCGTGTACGTTAGCCACCTCCCAGGGCGAGTCCAGTGGTGGACTTTAAGGAGACTCATAGATATGAGGATTGGAGGGGTGGCCTATGTGACTATATATAAAGGGCCTAATGGAAGACCTACCAACCGAGGGAAGGTAGAGTTTTGGGGAGAAGAGTATGCCCAGAAGGCTTTGAGAAAACAGTGGGAGCTCTGGGGAACGCTTATGGACTGGGAAGAAGCCGTAGGAAGAGGGGACCCATTACGAGGGCCCCAAAGAAGAGAAAGTTCAGGACATAGGAGGATGGAGAGGAAAATCCATCCCAAACAATAGGAAGTAACTCTCTGAGGAAGAGAGAAGAAGCCGGCTTGGTAAAATGGGGGGGCTGTAGAAGGAAAACAAAAAGAAGATGAGCCTGAAGTGCACCCTACCAGGGTTGGCAAATGTGGGCGGGGCTATCTTTGGCAGGGTGGCTCCCAAGAAATCCCACGTGATGCGCCCCTGGGTAAAAGGCGAGGAGGAGGCGCCTTAAAATCTCCGCCGTTTGTAGGAATTACCCGCAGGTGCCAGAAGACAGGCCGAGAAGAAACCCCGAATCCGGCAATACCTGAGGAGAAGGGAAGATCTGCCTCAGTGAGTCAGGATCTTGTGGGGAGAGGTGTGTCGCAGGGCACCTTAGTGCCTGCTCCTAAGAGAGGAGAAACTGCCAGGGAGAGAGCCCTGGCAGAACCAAGTGAGCACAGCTGTGGGTTGCCGGAGCAACTAAGTGGAGCCAGCTGCCTGTAGGGGGCAGGGCCTGGCCCTTATAAAGCCCAGGGCCGAAGCCAGGCTGGCAGTTCTCTGCCAGCAGCCGGAGAGGCAGGAGCTCCCTCGGCCGAGATATGGGAAGGAGCCTAAGTCGCAAGTACAGCTCATGATAGCCCTGGAGGCTTGAGCTATGATGAGGAGTTATGGCCAGGCGGCTTGCATTTGTGTTACAGCCTAGGGGCTTGTGGTTTTGCTTTGTGTTTGTGTTATTACACCCGGAGGCTTGGGTGAGGCTGTAGGGGTTGGAGGAGGCCTCAATTACTCGCACGCCACTGCGCGAGCAGCTGGCGGCGAGGAGCGCGGCCAGTGGGTCGCGGGCGCAACCCGTAGGTTGCGGACGGGGACCGAGACTCCGGATTGCGTGGGGGGGGAACATAGCCCCCCGGCCCCAGGAAAGGGGCGGTATTACTGAGTAGCCCAGTGTGGGCGCGGCGAGCCCCCAGAGAGGGGGAACGCCCTTGTACGTTATTGAGTAGCTCACTGTGGGCACGGCGAGCCCCAGAGAGGGGGAACGCCCTTGTGTATTATTGAGTAGCCTAGTGTGGGCGCACGGGCATAGCGAGCCCGGCCGCAGGCTAGTGCAGCAATCCCCCTCAGACCAAGGCAGGGCGCTGCGGTTGCCCCTGAGAAGACAGGGAGTAGCAGCGCGGGGAGCCAGAGTCAGGGAGGGTATCCGTGCGGTTGGCCCATAGGACCGGAGGCCCTCTAGAGAGTCCCGAAGCGGAACCACACCAGCAGGGGAGGCCCAGAGTGGGCCAGACAAGAGTCCCAGCAAGAGGCTGGGCATGAGAGAGGGAGCCCAGGGTGGGCCACAGTAGAGAGACAGACCGGACAACGTCCTTTACATCTGCGAGGCTTGGGGCGTGGTATTAGGGGCTGGTAGGAGCCACGCATAGCCCATAAGGCTAGGGCGCTTGGGTAGCGCCCATTGTACGGGGAGACCCACGAGGGGTCCAGGAGCTGACAGGCCCGAGGAAACACAAGGCAGCCTCCCTATTACATATTACATCAAGACGTGGCGGGCGAGAATGGAGGGTGCCCTCGGGCCGGAGTAGCGCAGTGAGAGGGCCTCAAGGAGATCACGGCCCTCCGTGAGGACCCCGCCGTGACACTGGGCATAAGGTTACTGGGGAAGGAGGGAAAAGGGTGAATGGAGCAGGGGAGGCTGGGGGGTGGGACATGGGGAAGGAGAGAAGACAAATAGGACAAAGGGGGTAGGGGGAGCAGGTGGGTGGGGAGCTGCTAGGTTGCCACCCCAATCCTCCTACCCCACCTCCAGGATCACCAGCCTACTATTCTAATCACATCCTCTGCCCCATCAGTCCCTGGACTTCCCCTTCCACCCTCTGACTGGTCCACTGTCACTCTGATCCCACTATCACCTGGTTCACCACCCACCCACCCTGATCACATAAAGGCAGCATAAGAGAGAAGGAATCATGGGGGGAAAATGGTGCTGTGCACAGCCTCTAACATTAGGGAGAATGGATTATCAAGTCATTCAAGGAGTGCCTGGATTTTGCTGAAGAGAAACTTACCGAGGCAGCCACCTTCTGCTTTTATATACCATGATATAATTAAAAAAAAAAAAATCAAAATTAGAAAAAAAAGAATTCGTTTTATTTAATGTGAAATAGTTTGGTCAACCTAAACACAAACAGAACAATGTCTATTGAATACTAGGCCTGTGCGAGTCGACAGCGATCTGATCTGGCTTCATATCTGCCCGATTTGGATGCCAGCAATCCAATCAGGAGCTCTGGACCGGGTTTCTGCTTTGATGTGGCCAAAAAGGGTCTGAAGCTTGGGAGCCGCCTTGGAGATCCGGCCATAGGGTATAATGGGGAATCAATGAAATATCTATAACTTTGTTTTTTTTTGTATGATTTGGATTAAATGTGCAGGGGTGGAAGCTCCTGCTCTGGGCACGAAGTCTGCCAAGATTCAAGAAGATTGGTGCAGAGGTTTGGCAAGAACTGTACCACAAATACTTGAAAGCAAAACTCATGTCACGTGTGTGTTAGAGCACGGGGGGGGGTGAAAACTGCAGGAGTGGTGGCCTCTGGTGAAGCAAAAAAGCCTGCCAAGTTTCAAGAAGCTCAAGAAGAGGGGTTTGGGGGGGTGGGCATAAGGTCAGTGTTGCACCTCCCCCCCGCCCCCCCCATGCCACCACTGCCTCCACTCCTCCATCCCCTCTGTCCCTGCCATCATTCTCTCTCCCACCCCACTCCATATCCAGCTCCGTGCCACCCCCTGTTCTGTCCCCTCTGTCCCCGCTGTCATGGTGAGACTCCATCCCCCCCATCATTCTTGATGGGTAATTTGCCCTGCACGCAGCAGTGGCTGGATCCACGCCCTGCTGGGAGCCATGCCTCTCAAGAGTGTTACGAACAGACAGACAGACACATAGACAGATGGACTAAGCCCTTATATATAGTTTATAAGACTTATATAGTCTTAGTTTTTCTCTCTCCCTCTGAAAACACTATGGCCTGCTTTGCTTCTCATGTTTTCTTGGCTGTCTGAGCCTCAGACAGCTGTCATGTTATGTCATATACAGCTGTAATGTCAGGGACTCACCTACTATTGTAAAGAGCACTGTAGCTCCTGCAAGGGGAATTTCCTCCTTGTACCCCGTGCCTATACTTGCCTTGCATTTAAAATCTTGTCTAACTTTCTCCCAAACATGCAATTAATCGTCCAGAAAAATCCTTGTTTTTCTACTCTTTTAGAAATACATGAATGGCTTGCTTATCTTCCACACACTCTTTTTTCCATTTAACTCTATTTCATTTGCACAAACAGAGAAGGAGAATTAAAGGTTCAAGACCTATGGTGGCTGGACTCCATTTCTCTCTGCCCTGATCCCCTAGTCAAGTCTTTAAGGAGCCAGAGCTGGGAGGAAGAAAGTTACCAGGCTCCCATTCCTTGGTCTTCATGATCATCAGGAGCTGTCTGCTCCTTTGTCTCAACAGAATATCCATTAGGAACCTTCATTCAGTTCCTACCCTAACATGGCTGGAAAACCAAGTTACCCAAACTCTAGCTAAGCATATACCACCAGCTACTTTCTCTCTCCCCACAGAGACCCATTTTCAAGAGGTATAATGACATGGCCAGGTACCCAGGGCAACTGCCACACACAGGGGCAGCAGCAACTTCTGGCTGCTACTTCATCACTGGCACCATTGTGTAGCTATGGCATCAGCTGTTTTTTTCTATGCCCTCCTTCCTGAATCCACTCAAGTTGGTGCCTGGGACAGCTTCCCAGTCCCAGTTATGTCCCTCCCATTTTATAATCAACATTACTAACACTCAAATGGCAAATCATCTCAGATTCCTCCCCCAAGCCAAAACCATCAGATTGTGATCTCTATTACTGCAGTGGAGAAACAACTACCAGGCTGGGATCCTTCTCAAGGACCCTCCCATCATACTATACAGATAAGAAACAGTCATGGTGAATAGCAAAAGTCTGAGAGTTATTACTGTAAACAATAGATTCATATTTATTGATAATGACATATTTGAAGAAAAAACAGTAATCAAAATATTGTTTTGGGATGCGGCCTGTCAGTCAAAAATATAAACTAATAGGCTGACCGGTGTATAATGGTCACACTTACTAAAGAAAAAAGAAAAGGCCATAGGGAAATATAAACTGTAATCGTAAATTAAGTGCATTAGCCCTGGGAAGTAAAGTTTTCCAGACTGAAGTCAACAGCTGGGGCTTCCCTTCTGGAACTTCTAGTATGAATGGAGTTTAAATACAAAGGAGGTAAATGGTGTTCTCTATACACCCTTTCACTTTTAATAAGATGTGCTGGCTGCTTTGAAAAACAAATAATTAAGCAATGGGACACAGCACACAATATGAAAATAATAATGGTATAATTGCATCCCTAGGGCATTTATAATGCCTAAGAATGTAATGAAGTGTGTCTGATTCTTTTGGGAAAAGTCATTAATATGTATCTCATAGTAACCCTATACCCTGGAGTTATCTTATTTCTAATAAAAGTTTTTATTGTTGAAAACAAGTAACATGGGGCAGTGGGGTGGGGGGGGGGGAGAAGGAGACAGTTTAGAGCTGTGCAGTTATTTCAGTTGGTCTATTATATGTGATTATTGAATGTTAAACACATCATTAGATAATTTAGGATGTGTCAACAAATCAGAATTCTCCCTGAATCTAAGTATTTATAATTTTCATAAAATCAAACTTGCATCTATTACCTCCACCAATATCATCAAATTCACTTCTAAAGACATAGCCACAGGAGATATGTCAAACACTGCACTTGCCAGTTTGTTCTCACCCTTTTTCTTTACATGACTGCCTCAGGAACTGGACTGTTGAGGATATTGGAATTCAAGGACTTCTACACAAACTCATCTCTTATCAGATTTAAGATTTCTTAGACCATATTCTCAGCTTTAGGCTACAATTTAGAAGAAGTTAAACTATCTAGCTATAAACAAACATATCTGCTTCCCTGAAAGTGAAGTCCATAGAATTCTGATAGCATCTTTTCATCTTGTTTGTACTGTAAAGATTTATCTTCTACTTAGTCTCAAAAATATAAATGAACAAAAGAAAGCACTTAGCTGTGCTGTGTGGGATCTGTGGCTTTTCTGGTCTGCCCAATTCCTACTATACCCAGCCAACAACAGGAATCATTTGTATTAATTACTATATATTACTTGCACAGTGTCACTAGGTTTACAGTGCCTTACAAACCTGATGGAGGGTGTAGCTGCTTTGTCACCAAAACCATGCTATCTAGTATGAATAGGTGAAGTATTCACATTTATGTAAACAGACAGATTAAAAAAGAGACAATGTTTAAGGAGTCCGGGAAAAGGCTGTTTCAAAAGGAAAAGTGCAAAAGTTGGCCCAGAGTTAGGAGTACAGGGAAGAAAAAGATAGTGAGGTCCTTGTCACATGTTGCACTTCGAGCTGCCTAAATGTTGTTGGTGCTAGTGCTATATTGAATTTGGTGTAGTCACATCTGAAGGCTAAAAACGTTCTTTGGTTGTCCCTCACTTGCACAGCTGTGACTTGCCACTAGGGGGTTGGCCAGAGGAGGCTCAACTAGGAGCTACAGCTATGAGTTGCCACTACAGGACTGGTGAGTCAAGACATGCTTCTATCCCTGCTCTAAGTTGGTGAGGTGTGAGAGTTGGATTTTGGGGGCAGGACATGAAGCTGAGTTAATGGGATGGGAGTGGGTAATGAAATGGGAGATGGAAAGAAAATGGGGTTGGGGGAAGGGTGGTGAAATGAAAAAAGTCAGTCACTGAAGAATAAAATAAAAAGTAAAGAAAATTAAAAAGAAATAAAGAGGAAGTATATTAAAGGACTAATTTTTTAATAAATTGGGATTTGGGATTGGGGCATAGGGGGCTGGTGGCTGGGAAGTGGGAGTGGTGAGGGAAGATGTTTTTGGGGGAGCTACTGTCTCTATCTAGGGAAATTATCCCCAGCTCATGGGGACCTGATATGGCCCTCTACCTTATTTCCCTAAATCCCACTGCTGGACCTTCAAGAGGGATGTGGATAACCTTAACAGGGTCTAGAGAAGGACTACTCGTATGATTAGGGGCCTGCAGGGTAGGTCCTATGAGGGGAGGTTGAGGGACCTGGATCTCTTCAGCCTCCGTAATAGAAGGCTGAGAGGAGATTTGGTGGCTGTCTACAAATTTGTGGGGGGGAGGGAGCTGGGGAGGCGGGCAGCAAGGAATAGGAGATACTCCATTTACCAAGGTACCCCTTGGAGTAACTAGAAATGACAGCCATAAACTGACAGAGAAAATTTAGACTAGACATTAGCAAGAAATTCTTTATGGCAAGGGTTACCAGAACATGGAATGGGCTTCCAAGGGAGGTGGTGCTCTCCCCTACCTTGGAGTTCTTTAAGAAGAGACTGGGGAAACACCTGGCTGGGGTCATCTGACTCCAGCACTTTTTCCTGCCCAGGGTAGGGGGCCAGACTCAATGATCTGCTGAAGTCCCTTCTGAACCTGAAAAGCTGACCCAAGCAGGGTGCAGGGCCCAGGGCAAATGAGCCCATGCAAGACCCCATCCCTACCCCAGTCCCATGTGCCCTGGATTCAAAAAAAGCTGCCACAGCCATCGGCAGTGTCGGCAGCAGGGGGTAGAGACCGGCTGGATGCAGCCACTCCCCCCAGCTCTGCAGGGCTTCCCAAAGCATGGGGCCCAGGGTGGTCACCTCAATTCACACACCCCCAGGGATGGCCATGCTGAAAATCTATGAAAATATCTTACACTTGTCCATACCCTCTGACCTTGCTAGGTGGCATGTCCTGTGCAGGCTGTTTGCACAGGATTGCACCCCTTGGGGTGGGAAGGTCACACCCCTAGGGATTATAGGGGGAGTTGGCTTGGTGCCAGAACCACCTCTGAGCAGTACAGTTCAGGGGGTAGAAAGTTTGTGCACACAGAACTGGAGTGAGGGAGCACTGCATTCTGGGATGCGGAAGGACTGCAACCTGTGTAGCTCATCTGTGGGGAATGGCCATATATTAATGGAACACAAGCTAGGTAACATGGATCAGAGATAAACTTGCCCTGGAGTGGCATAACTTTAAGCTGTCTAAAGCTTGCTTAAAACTAGTTTCAGGTGTTAATGTGTGGACAATCCAGGGGTTAAGAGCTCCAGGAGCCATATAAAATTAATGTGCAACAAAACCTTGACAATACCAGGTGTCATAAATGTGCTCTTTCACTAGGCTTGTAAAACATACTTGAGATGCTTCAGATTTAACCTGAACATGGAGGATGATGATGATAAAACCCTGTGGAATTCCAGAGAGGTAGTTGGCCATGTTAATCTGTAGTCAGGCAGAAGGCAGGGCATGGTGTCACCTGACAGACCAACTCCTGACCACTGGGTTGCAAAAGTATCCTGAGGTGAATCTTTTACAATTCCTCCTGTCAGAACTGTTCCATTTGAATTATATTGTTTTATGTCTAGTGACAGAGAAGAAGAAAGTGAGAATGACTGTCTAGGCAGTGATTAAGGTACTCACCAGTGCAGTGTGTTACCTGGGCTCAAGTTGCTGCTCCAATGAATGCTTAATTATGATTTGAAAGTGGAACTATGTCAAAAAGAGAGATTAAGTGGACATGAACTGTAAATACCCCATAGCATGCTAATTGGAGAGTATGCTAGACAGAGGGAGATGTGGATTTAAAGTACCTGAGGCAGAGGAGGGCATTGATCCCAGGACTTCTACAGGCAGCTTTTAAAAACTGAAAGGCATGATTCTAGCTTGGTTTTTGGAGGAGCTTTGTTAAAGTTAAATTATTTTCCACAGGATGTTTTGAATTCTATGCAGCAGTAAATTCAGACAAAATATTGTATAATTGATTTTTTTGAGCCAGGTATACTAAATGTTATACAGAAAGCATCCATTTCACATACCCATTTCACTCTAAATGTTTGAGCCTAGTACTATACTAATCCATTGTACTAGCTTATATAGATCACTCTGGATTTAATTCCTATTGAATTATTATGAGTTCTGTTCTGTAGTCCTTGTTCAGATAATATTCCCTGTGTGTTTCATGAAAGTGTTGTCTGAATGATAGATAGCAGAGGGCTGGGCCAAAGATTGTCTTCTGAAAGTCCACTAAACTGGGTGCAAGTAAAAAATTTGTACTTATAGTTATTTGGTTATTGCTCTACTTTAATTACACAGTGAGCATGTCTACACATGCCACCCCTGCAGTGTTGTTTAGTATCACATAAGCAAGTATTAAATGACTGTGCAGTAACCAGTAGGGCTGTGCAAAGCTTCAGTCACTGATTCAATTCAGTGGAGATTTGGCCCAATTCGGTGGCTGAATCTCTGAATCTGAATCAAATCAGGAGACCCTTTAGTCTTTCTGAATCAATTCAGAGAGATTTGGAGTGATTTGATGATTCAGACATAGACACAGCTTTAAATGTTTTTTCTACATACCTCTAGGTACCAGGTGGCTCGTGAATGCTGAGATGCTGGGGTGGATGAGGCATCCCATAGGAGCTGGCAGGGCTGGGGTGGGTTAGGGGTTCCCAGCATGCTTGGCAGTGGACCTGGAAGTGGACCAGAAGCACTCCTGGTTCACTTTTGGGTCTGCTGCAGAGCATACATGGGACCCTTCCTCCATCCCCTCAGCTCAGCGATTGGTGCCTCCTGGGTCTGGGGGGGGAGGGGGGCACCCGGGATCCCCCTGCGGCCAATTGCTGAGCCAGGGGAGGGGTACAAGCGGGCCTCTGGCACGCTCAGCAGCGGACCCAGAAGTGAACCAGAAGTACTTCTGGGTCTGCTGCTTGGGCCGCTGCTGAGTGGGGGGCCCCACAGTGCTCCTGTGGGACGTTCCATCCACCCCACCATTGCAGCATTCATGAGCCGCACCTAGTACCTTGAGGTATGTAGAAAAAATATTTAAAGTGGTGTCTATGGCTGAATCACTGATTCTCTGAATCATCATCAAATCTTCAGATTCAGCTATAGCTGAATCAAAATTGGGACAGTGATCTGAATCAATGAATTGAATCACTGCCCCCGATTCAGATTCAGGCCGAACCCAAATCAAATACAGCCCATTTTGCTCACCCCTAGTAACCAGCATTATTGCACAGAACCAGTGCTGCATTCTTTTAGATGCTACTTGCTCAGTAGCAATGAGCTACTGCACAGTAACACATTACTACTGTGCAGTAGCATTACTGTCATAATTTCTGCACTAAAGCGTTTTTCCTAATATGCATTAAATTTAGTACTGCCAATGTGAAGTACTAAACAAATGTGCATTAGGCTGCCTTAATGCACAGTAATAAATGTGCAAGGTTTTTAAATGACACTTAATGTGCAGTAGCCTATTTTACTGTGTATCAGTGTATTAGCAGTTTTTTACATGACACTATGATGTGCAGTAAAATAGGCTACTGTGCGTTAAATGCACACATGTAGATGCACCCAGTTTGTAAGAAGAGGTATTTTTTAAGTTAGCTTTAAGTCTTCATTTATGGTAAGTTTTAGTCTCACCTACTGTGAAGTGAATTTTGCATAAAAACTAATGAAATTTGATGTGTAAATGGCACCTTACATTAATCCAGAAAGCTTGCTATAATTTCTGCCAGTTCTAGTTCTTTCTTATAGGGTCAAAGGAGAAAGCAGACAATTGCTGGAAGGTCCTGTTGTGGAGAAATCAACATTTATTTTTGTAACAGTAGTAATCTAGGTTAATGTGTTCTAAAAGCTTTAACCCTAAGAAAACACTAGTATTTTTCTGATCTGCCAGCAAAAGGCATATTTAAATAAATGAATATGCACTGCAGGGCAAATTCATGAGTGTTATAAGTGGGTTCAACTCCATAGATGTCAGAGAAGTTTTAGATCTCTTACACCAGTAATAAATTTGACCATCAAATCCCTCAAAAGGATTTTAAAAGATTAACACGAAAAGTAAGATAGACATGATTTTATGTTGTAATAAAGGGCCCTGACAGATGGTACATTTATAGTGTGATTAACATGTTAATCGATCACACCATAAATTGCAACATGCTACATGTTAAGTCAATTTAGGGATCCATAAAATGGCAAGCCAGCCATGAAGATGTTCTATATTATATGTGGAACATCTTTTTGTCTGGTCAGCACGATGCCTTAAATTCAACATGTGGCACATGTCTCAGACCCAGAGCTGCACTGGGCCTGATGCTAACAATCAGCTCATTGTTGGCATCAGGCCCAGGATAGCCCCAGGTCCTGAACTGGGCCCCACTTGTTTGAAGCCTGTATATGGGGTGAAGGACAGGGCTTTAAAAGTGTCATGGCACTTATAACTATAATATTTTTAAAAGAATGTACAACAATTTTTTTTCTTCCCAAACAGTAGTTTTAAAAATCTGCCAATATATTAATTCAAATTCCAGGCTGTGCAAAATAAACTGTAACAAAACTGTAGCAAGTTGATCACAAAATATGATCCTCCTGCTAATTTAGCAGGGCACAATGTGAAAGTTTTGCTTGCTTTTTTGGCCTTCCTAATATGATTTATTTTAGCATACCTGATTGATTTCCCTCCTAACTTCAGTTTTAGTTATTTTAAAGTAACATTTTCCCGTGATCAGCCAATGTGAGTCCTTTATAAACTTTAATGCACTTATTCTCCAAAAACACCCCTGTGAGACTCGTAAATAACTGTGGGACAGCAATTTTTGCTGGGGTAGAACAGTTTATACCCCTGCTGGTCAGCCCCCAGCTCTAGGTGGCAGCAGAGGACAGCAAAGGGGCTGACTGGGGTCTGAGAGTACTGAAAGTGCAGAGCCATGTAGCTAGGTAGCAGGCAAAAGTCTGCCTCTCCAGCTGACTGGGTATATTATACACCCATGGTTAGAGGTTACACATATATTTAATTACAGTAAATTACCCCAGTGTAAGATTGTACTGTCTCCAACAGCATTATCTTACTGCAGCAGTTTTCTGTGGCCTAATACCATCACATACGTAGATGGTGACACTTTAGTCTGCAGCAACTTAGTCTACTCTGCAGTTAAGCACATGTGTAGATACACAATGCAGCAAAAAAATTGCCCTCCTCTGTTTAAAGTAAAATTGTACTTTAAAATTACACTTGGTACCTGAAGCTGTATTTTTTTTTTAATGAAATGTTAGAGTTTTAGAAAGTGGTTGCATTTATTCTCTCTCAATAAATAGAAAAAAAAGAGAGCCAGGCATAGTATTGATCAAACAAGCAAACAAACAAACTACAAATAGAAATCTTTCCCTTAAGTGACCCTTTTTCCTTTCTGTTTTCAGGGAGAAAACCTACTCTCATGTTCAGTCTTGTAACACTGCAGAACGTAGTTTTGCAGCAGCTGAGAAGACTACTGGAGGTAGACCAATACACCAAAAGTCTAAACAGTATGGGATAAAGTAAATCCATACTTACTTTTACAGTGGCATGTAGGCCCTCTGAGATGGAATTCCAATTTGGAGTGGCACATTCAGTGCTCATGGATGGACATTCCTTACACCTTGGTTCAGTCTAACTAGAAAGACAAGACACATGGAAATCTTTTGAGCACAAAGGGCATCTATACATGTACATCGAGGCTGCTCTGATGCACTGTAATTAGTGGGTCAGACAATTAATTGAGTCTGCTGGAGCATGGTAGTTACTGTGTGCCAGCAGACTCCAGAATCATGTGCATCAGAGTCCCCATGGTGAAAAATGGTAGCAGGGGCATTTTAAGCAACACTCATTTGATAAGCTTTAGATAAAGCACCCCCACCACCCTTTTTCAGCATGGGGACACTGATACATGTGACACTCCGGGTGCTTTAATTATAGCAGCTCTCAGAGATGCTCTAATTAAAGTACCACCCCCCCCCCCACCACCTCCCAGAGCATGTATATAAACATGGAAAAAGAGGAAGTATGCATAGAGACAAATACAGACACTAGATGACTTTCTGAGGTCCCTAATTTTCTATGACTATGACAGTCTTCCCTCCACTAAACATAAGACCATACCTCTCACTCAGTCAGGAATTAAAAAATAAATAAATCAGGGAATCATGATTTGTCTGTATCCTTCCTGACCTGTGTCACAATCCTTCCAACATCTAGAATTGAAATCAAATTTAAGGCTAAGCTAGTGGTGCACAATCTTATGGCCCCAGATTGCACCCACTGTGCTCCCCAGTCGAGCATACAAGGCCATGTTATCCAGCCTGCAAGGTCCAGAAATTTGGCATCAGGGAACAGTGTCAATGTTCCCACACTGCCAAGTTTTGAAAGTGTAGGGAGCCCCGTAGGCCAGATGCCATGGTCTGGATCTGGCCCACAAGAAAGGCGTTGAGCACCCTTGAGCTAAACTAACTGTGATATGCTACTCTGCATTCAAACTAAGGTCAGCAACACTTGATGAAGGAGGCAGGACTCCTGGAGTCCAGCTCCTGATCTTCTAACAACAAGCCACTCCTGCGTGGAAATAAAAATAGAACTAAGAAGTGGTGCCTGCATGTTCTTCCTCATATAAGCCTCTCCTCTCAGTAGTTAATCCTTTCTGCCCATGAAGATTCTAATCTTATTCCTTCTTCTTCTTTATCTCCAAATCTTTCACCTATGAGGAAGAAGGAAGGAGAAGAAATAATTCACTTGCAAATCATGTCAGTTCCAAGACCCTATGAGACTCCAAAGAATTTGTTGCCGCAAAGGAAATTTACTTTTTTTATACTATTTCTATAAAACAGGATGATGAATCCATCACTAACAACTTTGTTTTCTTCTCAAACTCCTCGAGCTCTAGATGTTAGAGTAATGCAAAGTCAAGCAAGAGGAGGTTAAAAAGCACTGGAATTGAAATTTACTTGCACTAAGTTTAATCAATCCCAGAAGACTCATAAAAGAGTTTTTAAAGCTGTTATGCTTCTAAAAGGATATTAAAACATAATGGACTGTCCATTTATATTGCATCTTATTGATGCATTAGCTCATGTGCTGGGCACAGCATTGAATTAAGGCTTATGAGGACTTTAAATAAAAATTAATTCAGCATCATATAGTTGCCATAATATTTATTTCCTCTGTTAAATATATTGCTAAGGTTACCTCATTAAAAGGAGTGATTGCATCTGGAAGAAATAAAATCATTTTGACATGGGTATAGGACTTCTTGTATTTTCTGTGTACATTACTTTTCATGTTTGTCTAAAAGATAGGACATTTCATCTTGCTAAAAGTAATCATGTGAAATCAAATGGCACATGCATTTAAAGTATAAAATTATGTATGGTTCAAATAGTGCTATTATTTGCACATATTGTCTTAGGGGTTTGTTTAGTCAGTTGAATACATAGGAGCCCTTCATAGTGACAATGAAATAAAGATTTAAACTTTCTGGTAGCTTTACTGAAAATCTTAAAAGATGCATGTTTACCCCTAACTGCAATTATTCCAATTGAAATAAAATATAAATACTCAAACCAAATCTACACTGAATACCAGTGAGGAGACAAGAGGCTGTTCAAATATTTCAGTCTTTCTTAAAGAATTCTTATATGTCCAATTGACACAGTTATGGCAAAAATTTACTCAGGTAAAACCTCAATTATCTATTGCTTCTCTTAAAAGTAACGACGGTTCTAGTCACCAGCCAAGAGCATTGCTGAGTTCACCATCATGATACTGAAACATAGGAACCCTTGGAGTCAACATGAGGCTGTTTTAATGGTTAATACAAAACCCAGAAGGCCCAGTTGCTTCCCATAATGCTTAGTAGGGAGTGCCCTATAAACAAATCAAGTGTGTGACTTTTGTTTAGAATGAAAATCATCTCATCTTGAGAAAAATGGCTGTGTTTGAGCAAGTATAGCTCTAAATAGAAAACTGCATTTATAATCCCTGTACTCTGGGGCAGCTCTACCTAAGCTTCTTCCCCACCCAGTTTTTTTGTAGGACTTTGGTGGATAGTGTGTCAGCTTCAGTTAAATTAAAAAAAAAAAATATGTTCAGTTTTCCTGAATTAAATATGAAAAGAAAGACTAGAATAAGTATGGAAGTGTTAATGTTCATACTCATTTCTATTATTTTATACCTCCTATACATTTCAGGGCACCTCTTTATATCAGGGTATATATCCATGGCTCAATATAGGTCAGTGGCCAAATCGTCCCACTAGCTATACAATAAACTCTTGGGTGGTAGGTTGCGAAGGCCTTGAACACATGCCATTAACCTCTTCTGGGAGTAAGTAAGCATACATATTTGGCATATCTGGCTTTCTTTGGAGCTTTGGTCTACTGGTAGGTTGCCGAGATCTTAGACAACTGCAGTATCTTTCAGCATTGTCTGAATTATGATTTCTGGTCTCTTTTGTAGGTAGAAAACTAGGGATCATGGTATATGGTCTACTAGCAACTCATTTCTCTTTCTTTCTGCCCAGCATTGATGCAGGGGATGTATTTTATTTATAGTCCCCCTTAATTTTGATATGCTATTGATCTTTAAAAAAAAATTCAAGCACAACATAGTCTTGTAAGTCAGTAAAGCTCCCCCTCAGGACAAATTTGCACCTTTTCTGCTCATTAGCTCTTTCCACAAAATGCCTAAAACCAGCACAACTGGTCTGGAAAAGGAAGCTGCTCTTGCAGACTGATATTTCTAATGAAGGTACATCTTCGTGTGCTTTCTAAGGCTGAAATAGTAAAACCATTAATGGCTATAAGGCCTTCCCTTGTGAGGATACATTTCCTACCTTCAGCACACCCCAACTATTTTTTTTTCTTTTTAATGGAGTTTAAGACTTACATCCTACAAACGGAGACGATTCCAGGTGGGTGTTGGGCCCCGGGCAAAGAAGCCGGTGTGGGGTCCCACTCCCCCTCCCATGGCATACTTATGCCAGGGAGTGAAAGCCCTGGCACACCAGACACGGTGGGATGGGTGGCGGCTAGGATGTTCAGCTGCAACAGGCAAAGAGCCATAAACTGCTGGGTGGGCAGCTGAGCTAAACTGCAGCTGTGGCTTCTCTGCCCAGCTCTGCAGTGCCCCGCAAAGCACAGGACCCTGGGCGGTTGCCCCAGTTCACCCAGCCCTAGGGACAGCCCTACCTACAACCATATTTTCATCGGCTGGCAAGGTAACTAGTGGCTGCTTGTAGCCAGGCCAGCAAGTAGAAATTAAGAGCTGTTTTCATGTTGGACTACAAGTAAAAGTAGTCATGTGTAGCTTTGCACTGGCGACAGATTGGGCAGGCAAAAGGGATCAGAGTGGCACTGCAGAATAGTGCAAGGCTAATTTGTGACATGTCTGCTTATATGTAGGGAAAAAACAAAAACTTGAAGAAATGCAGGGGAAGAAAGGCAGGCAAGAAGGCAGATGGGTAATTTATTTCCTAAAAGATACCCACAGATTCAGCTGCCTCATGCTTTCTTCATTCAAAGTCCTACTCCAGAGGCTGCTCAAGCCACCATACTGCAACCTCAAGCACCTCTTCCAAAAGTGTAGTCTCCACCAGTCTAACATATACTGTTTCTGATGCAGTCACTAGCAAACACTGGTGCTGGGTCATGCATCAGTAGAGTCAGTGAAGCAGAGATATGGGGCATAACATTTTCCAATGCTTTATTTTTCCATTTCTAAACCGTCATGGTTTGATAAAGTTCATTAGTAACAATAAATGGATACCAATACAATATTAGGCAAGGTTGGCAGTTTCAAAGTTGTAATTAATATTTTTCAGGTGATTACCCCTAAGACGTGTGCAAGAGAGTGCATATGTTTTATCGATTTGTAAACAGGAGGGTAAATACACTCACATAATAATCCAAACCAAAAAGCAAGTTATGAAATCACCTAATTGGCTGTGCAGGTGAAATCAAAACCAAAGCTAAAATTCTTATTTCATCTCAGATTGCAAGTGAAAGCAAAATCAAAACTAAAACTGTAATTAATTTTTGTTTCACGTTCAGTTCATACATACAGAACAGTGTCTCATTTCTTTTCTTGAGTTGGGGAAGTTGGAAGTGTTTGCATAAGTTCTGTTAGTTTTTTAGTGCTTTTGGTTTTAAGTAGTCATAATAATGCCTAATCTGAGAAAAAAACAAAAGAAAACTTGTGTGTGGCATCATTATAGTAAAGTTCAAGCCACTGAAGGAAGGAAGAAAGTTGGTAGATGTAAATATTGCAGGCAGGAGTATGCTAACAACGCAACAAGAATGAAGAAACATTTAATAACGTGTAGAAACTGTCCTGAAAGAGTACAAGCCATATAGAAAAAGTGAATACAACCAAGTTGTGGAATAACATCTGAGAAAAGTCTACTTCAGGAATCCTATGCAAGTAAACAAATTAATATGTTAAACAACACACGCTATGGACTAACATCTATTTTTTTAAACATTATAATTTTAAAAGTTGTTAATGTAACTCTGGACTATTATTTATTTATTTAAAATAAAATTTGTATCCTGCTTTCCTGCTTGCACTAAGCACCCAAAGTGGCATAGGCTTAACAATATTTCTTTTTAATTGCATAATGGGTAAATAGTTAACTATTTCTACACAGCAGAGTAAGCTTAGTCCTCTAGCCGATGGCAGAGGCCAAACTATACTTCCCTTTGGCTCCGCAGTCCCAGGGCAACTGAGCAGCAAGTTGAGCAGCAGGGTGTTCTTTTTGGCAGGGAGGGGAGAAACAAGCTCCCTGCTGCTTCTCCTTCTCATGGATGAGGCCAGACTAGAATAGGCTACAATAAAAATCTTTTCCCCCTTTTGTTGCAGGAACTTGGTAGCTCAAGTGAAATAGCAGATTTGCAAAAATGGAAAAAAAATGAAAATGTTGAGCTCCCAGGTCTGGGGGAAGAAGAAGCAGGATCCTCACTTTCAAGATCACTTTCACCAGATATACAATCCACCATGAGTAGCTGTTCAAGACAGTCAAGCTTTGTGGACCAAGTGTCAAAACAAGATCAAGAAAAAGCAGATGAGACATTATCTCAAGCTATATTTGCAAGTGGTACACCTCTTTCCATAACTGAAAAAAAAAAACACAAAAAAATCAATACTGGAAGGAACATTACAAACGAATTCACCCATCATATAAGTTACCGTCACATTATCACATTCTCTTAGATAGAGAGTATGACAGTTCAAGAAATGTTTATTCAAAGGATTGGTCAAGCAGAATCACTGACTATCGTGTCAGATGGATAGACTGATATACAAGGAAATCCTTTATTGAATATTATGTTAGCAACACCTGGACCAATATTCCTGAAAGCAATTGCTACCAAATCTTTTCATCATACAGGTGAATTCATAGCCAAATTACTGAGTGAAGAGATTGAAACTGCAGGTCTCTCCGGGGTACAAGCCCTTGTAACTGATAATGCAAGTAACATGAAAGCTGCATGGCAAATATTAAAGGCAACATATCCTCATTTAATAGCATTTGGCTGTATTGTTCATGGGCTGAATCTTCTGGCAAAGGACATGATAAGTGTGAATTCAACAAAGTCAATATTGCCAAACTGCAAAGTGATTGTGAAGGTATTTGCCAATCATCATGTTACTAATCAGACTTTGAAGAAATGATAGAAAGAGAAACAGGGGAAGGTAAGTGCACTTTTATTGCCAGGAGAAACTAGATGGGGCTCGGCTACAAAGTGTTTACATAGTTTGCTGTGCACAAAGAACTGTTTGCAATGTGCTTCAATAGATGACACAGTATCCCAGATTATTCCTGTGAACATTTGGATGCAGATTCTCGACAACAATGTGTTCTGGGTTCGAGTTAAAGGAGCATGCAATTTGCTACTACCAGTTCCAGTGGCTATCAAGAAACTTGAAGGAGATGCACCAAGCCTTTCAAATATTGCAGAGATATTCAGACAGCTGAATGAAAATCTAATTGAGCTTTTTCCTTCTTCACCTCTATCCAAAAAAAAAAAAAAAGTAGTAGTAAAACAAATGTTTACTAAGAGATCTGAGTTTTGAACTGGATGAGAGCATCTGGCAGCAAACCTTTTAGATCCTTAACACAGAGGACAACATTTATCAGAAGATGAAGTATCTACTGCTCTCAATATAATTATGGTAGTAGCTAAGAATGTCCCCAACATTGCTGAAAACCATGATGACAAACATTGCTGAGTACCATGCAAAAGAAGAACTTTGGAGCAAAGACATCCTTTGGCAGGCAACAGAGAACAGACATCTCGACTCACATGGTGGAAGGGATGCTATAACACCTGACTGTGGTCTAGGATTGCTTTAAGGATCCTAATCATTTCACCAACAGCAGCTTCTTGTGAACAGAACTGGAAGGCTTTCAGCTCAATGAAGACAAAAAGGAGGAATAGATTAACAAATGAGCTTGTTTCCATTTCTCAAAATCTCTTGCTTCTGGAAAATCAGTCAGAAGCACAATTAGTGAAGAAGGTGAAGTGTGATAAGTTGCCCTTCCCCACAGACTCATTGCTACGACCATCCTTTAGTGAAAGAGAATGTGGTTCAAGTCGTTCTGAATCAGATTTGCTTCAGTCTGATTTTGAAATGGAACTAATAAGTAGTGCAAGTGATTTTACTGATAGAGACAATGAAACTGGAGGTGCTGCAATGACCTCAGTAGAAGAGAGTTAAACTCTGTTGAAGTAGATGAGTGGACTATGGCATATCACGCATCGTTCTTTGGGTGTGCTAAAATTAGTGTTTCAACAGTTTTCAGCGCCTTCATTTTTTTCCTTAAATTTAAAACAAGCAATGTAAGGGATGTACATGCTATTGTGTATTGTCTTTACATTGTTACAAGTATTCCAATGAAAAAAATTCTTTCCACCTAAAGCTTTGAATTTATTTGAATAGAAGATTTAAACCACATTAAGTGTGCTGTATTTAATTTTGTTCCTAATCAAATAGTTTAGTTCAAATACTTGTGGCTATTGGGACAGAACATTGACATGGTGGTACTTTTTTAGTTGTGTTTACCAAATATAAAGTCAAATAAACATGCTAAAATCAGATCACGCTCTATTTAGGGCCTTGGATTGGAAAATTTTCTGGAAAACCCACATCTCTGCAGTGAAGTGAAATGGGCAGAAATGTTCAATCCACGTATGCAGCTACAGACTCCTTACACGATATGATCTAGGATTCTTTTGCCATACCCTTCGGTTGGTAAAAGAACATGGCAAACCAGTATTAGAATGTATTGGGTAAGGAGTCTGTAGCTATATACGTGAAAGAAACAGGGTACATCTGCCCATTTTACTTCACTGACTATGTCATGGCTTTTTAAACCATGACAACAGAAGGAAGGTACATGGAATCCCTAAAATAATGGTAGGCATTTCCACAGCCCATGAGACTGACATGACTACACTATCGATGTAAATTTAGGTATAGTTTTCAACGTGTTATTTATGCACACTTTATTCTTTTGTTGTGTTTTTAAAAAATATTTTTGGTAACCTTAATTGTATATATTTGAAAAGCTCTATTTATTATTAATCTTTTTCTCCTGGCAGTATATATGCACTAGTGCCTGCAGACTAGGATAACAAAGGGTGGTCCCAGCAGTTGTACATTGATGTTTTTTATTCAAGAGCATCAATGCAAACAAATCTAAACTGATGTAAAAGCAAGCAAACAAGCACAAACAATGTCATTAGACAAAAAACAGCATCAAGTAAACTGCTTGCCTGCTGTAAAAGTAAGCAGGCTGCATAAAAGGAAATAATAGCAAGCAGTAGTACATGCACTGTTTATTTTTATACTACAACAAGAATCACATCCCTTCAACAATATCACATTGGCATACCTGACTTTGGATGCAGAAAGCACCCTATTTCTCTGCTTGTCTGGGCTAAGACCAAGGTGGAAATATTACTTACCTAATGCTGTCCTCCAAACAAGCCCATATTTTAAGCCCATTCTATGCAAAAAACACTTTTCACTAGTATCTAAGTACTTTTTGAGGGGGTCTTGCCTTGAACCTGCCAAATACACATTCCATCATTACCTTGCTATTACTCAGCATGTTATTAAACATACGTTTGCCATATCCTTCCAGATCTGGTCATGGTTTCAAAGGCCACAATAGGAAAAGGCATATGGGGTTCTTAAAATAATGGTAGACATTTCATTTACTTGATAAATACATTATTTGAGGGGAATAGATTCCCCCCTTTCCAATATTGAAAAGTGCTACTTGTCCTGAGCACTTTTCCCAAAACGTCTTTGTTGTTCCATCTCTGGTGTCAATGGGAGTCTTCAAAGAGATCAAACAAGATCTTCAATTCGCATGTTCATGCATGCCTGACGGGGGGGGGGGGGGGATAAAACTGTGCGTGCTGTTGTAGAAATTTGGGAAGTTCATTCCTAATTATGCTCATTAGGCATGTGGAAATCACAGTATTAATAACGTTATAGACTTCCATTACCACAGCATTGGTGGTAGAATTGGAGTGGACAATAGCAAACTAGTTAGCTATGGACTTGTAGCAGTCTGGGTTGATACAGCCACCTTCCTTTGAGTGGCCAAGTGTTGGAGGATCTGGGAAAGCTCCACAAACTTCACCTTGAAAAATGCTTTTTCATGTAAAAGTTCTGCAATAACCGCCTGTTCATGATCTATATGACAATACAATTCTACCTTGCTGGTCTACAGCTGGAGAAACAGCAGTTTTGACAGCAAAGATCTGGTGCCTTGACTGGATTCAGGCCATGTCCTCCAGCAGCTGCTGTGCCAAGGGATAGATACTGCCCCTGAAATATCTACCACTGTTTTCATAGACTATCAGCCAGCAAGAAGAAAAGCTCTTCCTTGGGTGAAACTGAAGCTAAGCACCAGATTAGCTCTGGCAGATACATAGGAAAGGAAGAAGGCAAAGCCAGACAAAAAACAAAAATAATCTCACCTAGACATGCTTAAAAGAATATTCCTGAACAGAGTTATCGGAAGGCTATAGAACAGTGTTGGAAGGGACTTCAAAGATTGTTTAAGTCCAATATCCTGTACAGATGCCATCTCAGACAAATGTCTCTTTTAGTCTCTTCTTGAAAACCTCTAGTGAAGAAGATAGCATAGCTTCCCTAGGTAGCTTGTTCTATTTTCCTACTATTTTGACAAGCTAGGAAGTTTTCCTTAAGATTTAAAACTAAATCTGCTGTGTTACAGTTTAACCCCACGGGCTCAAGGGAGAATAGTTGACCTCCATCTTCTTGATGGCAGCCTTTCAAATATTTGTGAAAACTGATGCCCCCTTAATTTCCTTTTCTCCAAACTAAATACACCTAGGTCTTTCAATATTTCTTTATACAGCTTCAGTTCAAACTCCTTTTTCATCTCTGCCACTTGCCTTTGCTTCCTTGACAGCTTTTCTACATCAGTCTTAAAATGCAGTGCCCAAAACTGGACACAGTACTCTCACTGAGGCCTAACCAGTAACAAATATAGTAGTACAATCACTACCCTCTCTCTCATACAATATTTCTGTCAACACAGGCCCAAATAGCACTTTTTGGGGAGCAGTTGTTGTTCAGGGATGGTATGTCATTATTGAAACATAGCACGTTTGTAATGTACCAAGGCCCCCCCAGATCTTTCTCGGCAGTGTTACTTCCAAGCCATTCTATATTTGTACATTTAGCTTTTCTTCCCACACCTCCTATAGAGCTTCAATCCACACAGGTATAAGTCATGTATATTATATAGTCCTGTATCATTAAATATATAATATAGTCCTGTATCATTCAATAAGTCTCTCTCTTCTATATATACATATAACTTTATTAATGAATAAACCTGTATATAGTTAAGCAGTTGGGTCTTGGCCTGACTATAGGGAACTGAGGGGAGCGTGTGGTTAATAGTTTCCTCCCACAGCACCTCTACCTGCTGACAATCCCCTTCAATTCGGGGGGGGGGGCGGGGGGCAGGGGGGAGAGGGGGGTCATACCTTGTGTATGCCCAGGCTATAAAGTCATTAATACATATGTTAAAAAAGCACTGGACCCAGAACAGATCTCTAATCAAACCTCACTTGAGATCTGCTGTCTGCTTTTGGTCCATTTATAGTTGCTCTTTGCTTGCAGTTATTTAAACACTTATTTATCCACCTAATGGTAATTCTACTTAATTTTTTTAATAGCTTGTTCTGCAGCCTGGGATGACTTGTCAGGCTCAGAAGACTGCAATTCATTCAAATTTAGCAAAAAACCCAACAGCAACAACATCGAATGCACTTTTATTTATGATCTGCAGCTTCTCTCTTTTATTTATATCGATTTTGTTATTTGTTAGGACCAACAGATTCTCCTGTTAATACAGCACATCAATTCCTGAACTAACTTCACTAGCAAGTCATAAGGAGCCTTACTGTAAAATAAATAAATAAATAAATAAAGCAAAGCAAAGCAAATAAAAAAAATATATCAGTCAGAATGTGGCTACCTAACTATAAAATACTTCTTCCTATAGTGTTTTCCATAGTAGATAGGACTGGGCAGCATGAGTATGGATGTGTCTAAGGTTTTAGTTTTGATGTGCTGCAGGGTTTTGTTTTGCTTTTCCCCTTAAATCATACAGAACTGCATCCTAGAAGCTGTCAGGAATAACAGTGGAGCTTTGGTAACTGGGAAGAACTAGAATACTTGACAGGTATGTGCATATTTCAGGATTCCAAGAAAAGTGGCCAGTGAATCTCTCTACAATTTGTATTGGCAGTGAAATAGTTAGAAACCCTGACATGGAAAACGGTCATATTTAGGTGTAGAATTACTGATTGAAATGAATAGGACAGCTTGCACCTCTTAGAGCTATTCTAGAGAATTTCAGTCTCTCTTTTACTCAGGAAGGCACTGTTGCATTCACTTGCACTTAATTCACATTTTCAGCACAGTTTTTGCCCAGGGGTAAATGCCATGGCCATGCTTAGGGCCTTGTCTATTACTTAGATGAGGATTATTATGAAGGCACCTGTCACCATGGTTTCAGACTGTACTTTAGTTTTAGAGACATTCTCCCGTAATAAGCCTTCTGTCATTGCTTGAATAATTCTAGAGGGAGTCAGCTGGAGCTGTTAAAAGTAGGCAGAAACCAGTCAGGGGAGCAAAGGAATAAAAAAAAGACAGGAAGTCAGCAGGTGACTTAGGAAGTGTTTAAAGTCAGTGAACTTCTGACATGTACAAACCAACAGCTCAAGAAGAAAAAAAAAACCTAGAACAACTCAGAAAGCCTTTTGTGACTCAGCATGAGAGAGAGAAAGAGAATGTGAATCCCAAAAGGACACAAAGAACTTGATTTGAGAATCAGACACAGACTTAACTGGCTTAATTAAAACCTAGCTACTTTCACAAGTGGTTTTGTTTGGGTTATTTTGTTTCAAAGCAATATCTTCTCAAGCTCTCACGAGTTTCTCTTATAAGTCTGTTTTCTTTGAAGATGGGATACATATTGTACTGTTCAGGATTAGAGACTATACAGCAAAAACAAAGTTCCAGAGCTTATTTGTTCTCTGCTCCTCTTTACATGATGCATGCGCCACTGATGACAAAAATGGGAAGAGAAATAGACAACAGAACTAAAGAATATCAAAGTTGGAGGCTGTAGGCAAATTCACAGGTCAGTGATTTTAGCATGATTGGTTTCCTCTGAAGTCATGATATTTGTTGTTATTCTAATTCACTTAGATGTTACATGTCCTTGTTGCTTCATGGGAAGCAGGGGAAAATGTGTAATGTTTATGAAATTGTATATTAGCAATTGAGGTGTTATTAGCGTTTTCATTAAGATAAATACAACATTATCCTCAAAGCTTGTAGCTAAAATCATGAAAGGTCAATAATTTGATATTGACAAAAGGAGTGAGGCATAATAATACCCCCAAAGAATGAGAAGCTTGTATTTAACACAAACAGAAAAATAAAGCAAAACAGCCAGTCAATAATGTTACAGGAGTCCTCTCATCTTATTTCAAGAAACACATTATTTAAAGCTGTTTTATTACTTCTGGAGTTGCATCTAAGAAATACCAGGACTGATGTGGTTTCAGCCATATGTCTTTGGGTCAGAAGCTGGCAGAAAAACAGCTAGAAAAAAAAAAAAAAAAGGGAAGGGGGGGTCAGTGAGAAAAGCACTTTAAAAGGCAGTATGAGAGAAAGTTAAAAAGTTCTTGTAGAGTCGAGTACTGTATAGAGAGAGTGGCTTAGCATTCTGAGCAAGGGAATTGATCACTTGATTTTACTGTGTAGTGGCATAACTAGAAATAGGCAACATAAGCACTAGCTTCAGACACAGCTTGGGATGGGTGCTAAAAATCATTCTCTATATTCACAGAATCTGCACCTGGGCAGCAAGAGCAGCCCCACAGCATTGCACTGGCTGCTGCTGCAAGAGCTGCTGTGCTGTTTTAAGAGCAAGAGCCAAGTATGAAGAGCATGCAGCCACAGCAGCAGCAGCTATGGACTGGGTAAGACTCCTGTTTCCTCCCCTCCCCCCCCCCAATTATTGGAAATCAGTACCCCCCTCCTCCTGTACACACTCTCTCACAGGGTTTGTCCAAGGAGCAAGCCCCACTTGTTACACTACTGTTGCTATGTTCAGAAAATTGCAGCAACATTTGCATTTGATAACATGCTAAACAAATAATGAACAGAATTGTATCAAATACATACTTAGTTCTATCATCAGCAATGTTCAGCACTGGTAAGAAGCCTCACCTGGACTATGTAGTCCAGTTTTGGACCCCACATTTCAAGATGGATATGGACTGTTTGGAAAGAGTCCACTGGAGAGTGACAGAAACAATTAGAGGCTTAGGAGAGAATGACTTAGGAGGAAAGGCTGAAAGAGGTATGGTTATTTGATATGGAGAAGAGAAGACTGAGGGTGAAAATTGACAGAAGTGTTCAAATACCTGAAGGACAATTATAGAAAGGATGAAGATGGACTTTGTGCAAATAGGGAACAGGACTAAAAGCATAAAGCCGCATCAGAGGAAATTAGATTGAAGATTAGGAGGGAGTTTCTGACTATGAGGGTGGTCAAACATTGGCTCAGGCTAACTAGAGAAGTTGAAAATTTCTAGGGATGGAGATTCCACAAGAGTAAGTTGGACAAACACTTGGATGGGATAGTTTAGTCCGGAGGCAGGCAATTATTTTGGGAGGAGGACCGCTTACCAAGTTTTGGGAAGCTGTCAAGGGCCATGAGTAGCCCCGCCCCTTGACAAGTGCCCCGCCCACTGGTTACTATATTGTGATTGGGGCTAGGGACAGATATTAAAAAAGCCTGAGGCTGAATTGATTCACTCTTTGCAGGTTAGTCGAAGCTGCACAGCTTGAACTGATTAATAACTTGACAGACATTCTCTGTTAAATCAGGAAATATAGGCATATGCCTACAATGGCTCAAGCTGGGGAGTGCTAGAGCATGCCTGCCAGTGGCTGCCAAAAGGGAGGGAAGACAGATGCCCTCCAAGGATCTCACCCTTCCCTGCTGGAGTGGACAGGTCATGGCCAGGCACCAGCCTGGGCTAACAGGACACACAGGATGCCAGCCAACTGCGGGGGGGGGGGGGGGGAAGAAGGGGAGCTGTTGCCAGACTAGGAATGGGGATGGAAAAAAAAAAAAAGTCCTCTCTCTGAAGCAAGCATGTATTGAACATAGCAATTTGCAAAGCATACAACAGGGAACTACTAAACTACCAAAAACTTTCACCTAGGCTAAGATACAGCCCATTAAAACACAGCATACACAGCTTAGTCTAACTTAAAATGTAAAGCAGGAAGACAAGATAAATCCTTGCATAAGTCTTACTAATCCTGAGGGCAGAGTGTCTTCTTACAGCCAGGCATTCAGAAAGGCTTTGTTTAGGTTTTACTGGTTCTGCTTTATAATGTAAAATGTAGCTCTCTACATTCTTTGGTCTGCAACATCCAGCCAGAAGCCATCTGCAGCTTCCCTTAACTCCATCTCCAGCACATGTGTGATAATTGTCAGGTCTTTGCCAACACTTCCCACCTCTCCATCTAGTCCTGCAGGTCTTACCTCTGGGCTCACAGGTGCAGGTCTTCTCTCTCTTCCCTGCTCCAGGACCACTGTGGAAATAATCCCCTGGCTGCAGGCAAGCTGAACAGAGGAAGGAATTAACTTCATCTCTGCTTGGCTGCAGGGAAGTCTTGAAGGTGCAGCTGGGGCTGGCAAACCCCAGCGGCAGTCCACAGGGTGTGCCAGTGGGGGGGGGGGAGGGGATTGAGGAAGGAATTTGCATCATGGGCCGTGGCAGGCCAGTGTCTGGCCACACCCCACTCCTGCTCTGGCTAGAGAGCAGAGGGGAGGGGCCAGCCCAGCTCTCTGGAGCAGAGCTCAGCCCAGAGAGCATGTTGGGGGTTTCTGTTTCATCTTAAACCAGCAAGGGGTCTGGGACAGACACTGGATAAACTGGTTTGAGCCAAATCAGTTAAGTCTGATAATACATTCTACCAGGTTTTTCCTCAAACTGGTTTCGGCCATTTTCAAACTGGTTTATGTGCACCGAATGTCTATTCTGTTAGAGGTTTAAACCAGTTTCTGATCACTTAAACCAGCTTATGTGGAACTTCTGTCCCTAGCCTGGAGTCCCACCCCCTAACCTTTGCCACCAGAAATCCCTCCCCTTGCCCCCAGAAGTACTCCTTTCAGCAAGGGGTTTTGCCATCTTGGAACTAGAACCTCCCCCTCCCCCCCAATTATATTCTAAAAAGCAAACATCTAAAACATTCATTAATTTGTCCTGGTTTACATGTCTTTGTGTAGTGCACATAGAGGTGATGGTGTATAGTAGCTTAAAACAAAGTCTTGCTCTTGTATATTGTCAGGGGGGTATAGGTTTGTGGGGGCCTGTGGATATGCAGGTATGTGAGGTGTGGGGGAGGGTGTGAGTGTGTCTGTGGGGGTTGGATAGGTGTGCAGGTGTGAGGTAAGGGAGCATGTGGGTGTGTGGGGGGGGTGTGAGTGTGAGACTCTGCATGTATGGCAGTACAAGAGGGGGTATGAGTACATGTGTATGGTGGGATGTGCATGTGGGAATCACCCTATGCATGCTCACACAGACAGACCCACCTAGGGTGATACTGGCATGGGCACCATGCTCCTGCAGTCTGGCGATGCAGCCAGGAGCCACGGGCTGCCGGAGCAGTGTGCAGGCAAGAAGGCAGGGAAATGGCTGGGGGTGGGGCAGGGCTGAGCTGCTGTGTCCTGCTGCCAGCTCTCCCTGGGTCCTACTATCCCTGACTCCTGTCATCTTTGACAGGTAGCTAGGAACAGATAAATATATTCTAAATTTTTAGGGGCCCTGCAGGCCAGATGGAATGGCCTGGTGGGCCAGATGCAGCTCTTGGGCTATATTTTGCCCACCCCTGGTTTAGACAGTGATGATCCTGCCTTAAGCAGGGGACTAGACTAGAAGACTTTCCATCCATATTTTCCTATGATCCTTTAAGAAATGAAATTCTGATAAGGAAACAACCCACAGGACCCCAAATATTGATCAAACTCTTAGATCAAAGATGTAACCATTATGTTTAAGCAAGCATGACTTGGCACAGCCAGCTAACTAATTAGAGACTTTCAATCTGAAGGTGAAGTTCAGCACTAACCAAAGGAAGCATAAATTTAATAATGCTCCACATCAGTAGCGTTGTTGGATTATACCAGGGATAAGTTTTGTATATCAATTCAGGAATACATACATACATTTTAATCACAGTGGGTACATCTACATGAGATATTTACTGTGAGCTGACTAACTGTGCAGCAAATGTCTCAGCATCTACACGTACACACCTATTAGGGTGCACAAAACTAAAACTCCACAGCAGGGTAATACTTGTAATAGTACTCTTGCTGTGGAGTTTTTTTGTTTTTTGTTTTGTTTTGTTTTGTTTTTTACTCTGAGGCTATGCATGTGTAGACACTGGGAGAGGTTGACTGGGGACAAGGGTGCTTTGGTGCCAGGGTTGCTGGCTGGCTAGCTCCACCCTGAAGCACCCTCATGCTCCAGCCAGCCCCTCCACAGCACATTTAGCCACATGGGAGCAGTCCTGGGCTGGCAGGCTGACCCCCAGGACCTCCCGCCATGTGGGGCTGCTGTAACCCAGTTCAATGTGCTGTGGTCTGGGCACACATGCAGAAGCTCCCAGGAATCTCCTGGGCATGCAATAAACTGTGCTGTTTATTGCTGCCCCCTAATGGCATGTTAGATGGGCCCAATGAGTAAAATCCTGGCCCTAGTGATGCCCATGACAGGATTCTCACCGACTTCATTGAGGCCAGGATTTCATCCAAACAATGCAGAGTTTTCATGTTCTAATAGATGTCCAGTTGTGAAATACATGCTTGTGGTTTGGGGATGAAAGAAAGTCATCCTTAATTCAGTTCAGCCTCTCTAAAGTTTAGAATATTCCTGAGAGGCTTCAGAATCTATATATGGGGAAAAAAGGTAGGAATTATAGATTTATGCAACTAACAGGGCACTGGGGCAGCTCCCCAATCCCTGTGCTGCAGTCTACCTAGGCACCCACACTGACCTGGGTATTTAATAGGGCTCACTCCTCCAGGATGTCCGACCTGAAGCCCCTTTTCTAAGCCCCTCCTGGAGGCCTGGCATTGGCTGCACGCATTACTAGGGCATAGCCAATCTACCCCAGCAGATCTGTTTAACCCTTTCCTCAGCAGTGGCTAACTAGTCCATGCCATCACAGTAAGATGCAGTGATTCATACATAACTATTTTTTCCTTTAGATTTAATTTTACTAATCATTGAGAAAGGGTTAGCAATCAACTACAGAAAACCAAATCAATACAATACAAGGTGAATTAGAGAGCTGACCTAAGTCTAAGGCAGTAAATATAAGCAATGGAAAAATCCAGATATTTGCAAATTAAAATCTTCAGGAAAGATATCAAAAAATTAGGCAAGAAAGGGAAAAGGAAATTAAAAAAAAAATAAAAGAGTTGAACAGCAATTGCAGACCTTATTATGAGAGTATGAACTACTCTAGAAAAATCAACTGAGTCCTTAGAAGGGACATTACCCAAGAAATAATATTGCAGCTACAAATTATTCAAAAATCTGTCAATGTTGCGGAGGACTGGGAGGAGAAAAGGTCAAAACAACAACAAGAGAGAGATAAGATTATTGAAAGTGTGGAAAAGAAAGTGTAAGATGAGAATACGTAATTTACTTGATCCAAGATGAGCCTCCAGTCAGCACAGCAGGAAAAGCCCCCATCTTATGTATGTGTGTGGGCAAGCAGTTGCTGCAGCTCAGGATGGGGCTAGGGTGGCTCACGTGGCAGGTAGTGGGCGCATGGAGCAAGGTCCCTTTCCACAGGGGAAGGGGGCATGCAGTACAGGAAGGAGCATGGGGAGAACATGGGGAAAAGGACATGTGGAGTGAGGAGAGCATAGGAAAAGGACATAGGAAGGGGACAAGGGACAATCTGCCTGCCCCGCAGCCACTGCCTTCCCTACCACTATCCCTGTGGCAGTGGTGAGAGGAGGATGAATTGAAGAGGACCCTCCAATAATTAGATCCCAGATGTGGAAAATTAGAACACATTTAGAATTTAGAATCTAATAATTGAGGAACTGCCCTAAATTCCAGGTCATCTTGGATTTGGTTAAAAATCCAGCAAGTTATTAATTGGGTATGTCAGGTATTCACCTCTTTCTGCTCAAATATAAAATGGAAACAATTTGTAGAAACTAAACTGACTGTCCAATGGAAAAGAATCACTTGAAGCAATTAACAGGTAATCTACATGTTGCAAAAGCCTTCTACATATCGGAGCAGATCCATACCATGCAGGATTAATCTTTCTAGAGAGGCAATACATGCAGAGAGAGACAAGAATAATATCTATTGGTCTTAATGTCAACAGGAATATCCACAAAGCTGAATTTACAGAGCAACACGCATTTGACTAATGACAAATCAGTTATTATAAGGCCATCTGACAAAGGGGTTTGCCAGCTACCCTGGACTATAGTGATTATAGGAAGGTGTGATTAAAGGGTCTTCCAGATGAATTATGTTTCAATATGCACTCAATATGCTTTCTACAATGTGAAAGTGTTGGCATGCAAGCTAATCTTTAACTGTCAACAAAGACTAAAATATCAGAGAACTAGAAAAATATACATATCCTTCCACACATTTAAAAAATGAAAGATATAAATCCAAAATATATTATCATAGGAAACATACTAGTCTCAGAAATGGCACCCCTTTCACAAATTATCTCCATTTGTTTGTTTTGACCTTGTTTGGTACCCACTGCTAGAGACTGTATAATGCATTTCAAGCAGCTGCTGAGGTGTCCCAGAGGGAACAAAACAAAGGACCAAAGCTAGACTAGCAAGAACTTCTCAGCTGCAAATTCAGGTGAAAGAAGGGATGCATCTGACAGGGTTTGGGGCATGGAAAACTTTTGCAAGGAAAGAAGGAATACATTCTAGGAACATCGTGAAACTTAGGACATACTTAGTGAAAGCAACTTTCCAAAGAGCAGTAAAAACTTATCTTCTATGAATACAAACCACATTTATAAATGGCCCTGGCCAAACCCTAATCTTCAAACACTGATGAGGGAGTTTGCAAGAGGGATTACAGTCCATTGTAGTGGATTGATAACATTCATCACAAAGGTTGTGGTCTTCATACATCCTAACTTTTGTTGTCGATTAAAGAAAAAACAAAAACAAAAAAACCTGGGGGGGGGGGGAGGGAGGGAGGAAAGGGTGAAACTTTTTTATAAAAAGTCCAGATAAAGGTGAAGGTTGTTAAAACATTTCTTGTCAACATTATCAATGAGATGAGGGATAAGAACAGAACAATAAATGTATGTCATATTATGGCAGCACTTCTTTGAAGCCAATGCTTTGTTCTCCAAAAGCAGAGGTGTTTTCTAGTTGTTGGGGTTTTTTTGTTGGTTTGTTTTTAAGGATTGAACTGGTGCAGCTGTCATAATCACAGAGGAAAACTTCAAAAAATGAGGACTCTATGTAAGTGAAACAGATAATATGTCTGGAAGCCTGAAAGACTTGTTTTATTCACACACACACACATACACACACACACACACACACACACACACACACACACACACAAAGAGAGAGGTGCCCTATTCTTCTCCAAAATCCCTGCAATTAACGTGGTTATTCTCAGACCTCATGCATGAAGGAAGGGTCACAGATCTGCCCAGTCTACTGGTGATGATATTTTATTTCACGGACTTGCAAGGGTAGAACCTATTTTGTAGGTGAAACTTTCAAACAGGACTACTACCTTTCCTGTCCTGTTACCCCCCCCAACTTAAAGTCACGTGTTAAACTGGCATTAATAGGTTTCTTTGTCAGACTAATTTCATATACATAATTATGCAAACAATTGGAGTGTCAATCAGACACCTACAGAATCCTTTACATTTCTGTCACAACCCAAGGGTGTGATTTTTGTTTTGTGTGTGCTTTGGCACCACTAAATTATTTTCCCGCCAATTTGTAGCTTTCTTTGCAGTGTGCATTTCTGCTTTGCAGCACAGAGATGCACGGTGCAAAGAGTTCCCGCCATTTGTATTATAATTCGAGCCCCATTATTGGCTTGCGTGAAATTATTCACACGTGGCAGCTAGTGATTGGCTTGCTAGCTGTATAAAAAGCTTGAGTGGTTTCTGCCCAAGTTGGAGGACTCCATGAACACCAGGAGGAGGAGACTTCACACTGCGTGAAGATCTCTAAGCGCTGCGGAGCCTATCGGACCCAGCGCATTTCAAGCAGGCAACAGGGGTCTGATCAGCCTCTCGCCTCTCCCCGTCACCAAGCGCAATCCTCGATGTATCCCTCTTCCCTGCGCGCAAAAAGGATCCACAGAGCCTAGCAAACTTCGTGTGAGTCTATTCAGAGCTCTCTACTTCTAGTACTTTCTTCTGTTGGCGCGACGGGCTCGCGGTTTAGAGCCTCCAACCAGATGGGCTAGAAGAATGTTCACGGGAAGGAACTCTAGTCCGCCTCTCTTCTTTTCTATCTGTAACTGTAACTCAAGCAAGTTTTCCAGCCTACACCGCGACCATCTTCAGTGTAAGTAAACAATCTTGAATCAACCATTACACGTCCGTGCCTAATTCTAGCGTGTCGCCTGTTTTCTCTGACCCAGCGTGCCCGGGCTACTGGCCACAGCCCGCGCGGCGTGAAAAAGGGCCCGGATCGCTCCCGGCCCGCACAATTTCAAGCAATATACACAGCTCAGACTTAAACCTGGGTTGCCTCTCTGTTCAGGGTCAATCCGATCACTGTATTTGGTTTCAGGCCTCCTGACCCTCACTGTGCCTTAAGGTCTTTAACTGTGGCCTCCAGCCACCCCTATAACCATGCCCATGCCTCACAGGTATTACTACAATTTTATTTACTGGGCACCCTGGCTCCATCTTTAAAGCAGCTTACCCCATCCCCAGGCCCCTGATCCTTTGAGGGCTCTCTACTGCTTCCAGGATTAAAAGCACTAGATGTTTCCCAGGCACCTCCTGTGATCTCCAAACCACCCCTATATCTACAACTGGTCCTCCAATCAGAGCATAAGCTTCCAAAGAAAAACAATTATAAACACAAAACTCAAACCATTTGGTTGTAACTCAAATAAAAACCCTTCTTTGGATCTCTTAACTATTCTAGCACTCCCACCCTAGGGAGCTCCAGTCTCTAAAGTACCTCTCATTCTCTGGCAGCTAGCTCTATCTGTAGCTTCTCTCTCTGCAGGTCTAGACTCCTTAACTTGGAAAGGCTCTCCTACAGAGTTTCTTTTCCTTCTGAGGAGCTGGGCTGCTTAGGCTCATAGGGCCCCTTGCTCTTCCCTTTTCTGGTCATCTTATCCAGTTCTCTGTTAACAGGGCCCAGATGCTACCTGCAATCTGCTTTTAATTGCGCTGCCCACACCTGATGGTTCTAGGTTCCTTGCCAGCAGCAATTACTTTGCTTGCTCTATCCTACTCTGCCAGTAACCTTTCCAGCAATAGGCGTAGGAAATTCCTCTACATTTAGCAAAGGACTGGCATTTTCGTTGGTTCTTCTCTTACTTCTATCATGCTTATTGACTACTTTTTTCTTTGTCTTTTATGCTTGTCAGCAGCACCTTTTATGCTCCTGAAATTTGTGCCTGGAGCATCCTGATTTTCCTCCTGAATAGCTGTGCTATACTCTTATGTTCATCCCTGGTAGCCTGTCTAAATTCCTACTTCTTACAAGATTTCTTTTTAAGCTTCAATTCACTGAAGAATTGACTGAAGACTAAGCCACGCTTGTCTCTTGCTATACTTCTTATTTTGCCTTCTTTTGGGACAGCTCACTCTTGTTCCTTTAATACAGTCCCTTTACAGTACAACTAGTGCTCCTCAACTTCTTTTTTTCCCTTAGTCATCAGTTTTCAAGACCCCAGGAAAAAAAAGTCACGTCACTTTTCTTTTAGTGCCTATGGTTTGTAGCCATATTAAAAAGGTTGGCCTATTACATTTTTTTTATCAATGGGTAAATAGAGAAGTGAAATAGTTTAAAGAAATGTTGAAGCTCACAGAGGTCACTGGACTCCTGGATTCTAGCATCCTTCTGTCATCACTGAACAATACTTCTCTCCATTTAACAAACTAGTAGTCTATTAATATATAAACCAAAATAATCATTACTTTTCATTAACTTGAGATTCTTTTTAGAGGTATTATGCACTAATAATGGAGGGCACAAATTGGAGTAATTACTTGCCTTCAATTTTGCAAGACTATTTTCTTTTGTCTGAGAACAGCAGAATGAATATTAAATCCAATGCATTAAGGTCAGGACCTATATCTATCTACTTTTTATTAGGTCATTTGCTAAACTAAGATCCTTATTGAAGAATGAATGACTTTTTAAATACCTTTTCATATTATTCCAGCTGCCTACTTTTCTCCCTCCCTCTACAGCATAGAGTAATTCTAGCTGACAGATCTAATCTGTAATATGTTAATTGCATCTGTATGTCTATTTCTCCTTCTTCTAGCAGAAAGAGTATAGTGGTTGCTGTCTAGAAACTCCAGCCATATGAATGCTGCAACCCGGACCTCTAGTCATAATACTGGTTAAAAATGTGGTTCTCAATATTGACTGCTTACGCTCCATAGTTCTAAAAATGGAGGAGTTTTCATTTTTTGCTTCCTATATTTACCAAACAGTTTTTTGTTTACACACTTCTTAATCTGTCCCAAGTAAATGCCACTCTCTTAAACAGTTGGCACCTCTAGTAAAGTTGGAGGGATAGTTTTGCAGATGGGTGCATATGCATGCTTGAATAGAGCCTATTGGTTTACAAGGACTAGAAGAGAAATTGTCGGTCATATTGACAGGGAGGATGGCTTGGGAGGGAACACGCCACTTGCTGCATATGTCACTATTCTTAAAAAATATACCCCAGATTTGAAATGCTTATGTTCTTTTTTTGGTGGTTCAGTGTCATACAACAACTTTGTTCCATTATTCATTTTGTCATGATCCAAGTCTTTGTGAATCACCTATGGAATCATTAAATGATTCACGAGAACGTAGATTCAAAATATGTGTATTAACTATTTTTTCATTCAACATGCAGCACATCTGTAATTTTCCAAGACCAACACACCTGTTTAAACTCAGTTTGAGCCTAACACAGTAAGTGCAGCTAGACAAAAATATCAAGTGGTATGTTAGTACCTGGCTATTCACTGCAGTGAAATAAAACTTGCTTGTGGGAAATTAAAAATGTGTACTCATGTACTCAACAGAATATTGCTTTAATTTTATTAGTGGTTACACTCACCTTAGCACTTCCATTTTTCTGTTGGAAGCATCAGTTGGGTCCCCCTCCTGTTACGTATACTCTAACAGACATTGATGGGAGAATAAACGGGGGGAGGAGGGGGCTCCTTCTTAAATATCCCTTCTAGCTAATATTGTTTAATTCATTGTTCTGTGCTTGTAAAGTTTTTTTGGTCTGTCTCTAAAATTCATTGAAGCCTTATTTGTTATTTCATTACATATGAAAACACTTCAAGACTGGGGAGCAGTGGGGCAAGCACTGCACAAGGACTAATTAAAGAAAGACAGGTATAACAATAAACTGTATATATTTAAGAGTCCACTCAAGTCAGTTTCCAACTCTAATTATCAATAAATAAGCAAGCGCATTTTCATGTTGAAGACATCTCATACCACAAACACTTGTCATTTTTTTTTTTCACAAACAAACTAGCAAAATGGCTGCAAGGTAAATTATTTCCATACTTGACATGAGACATTGCCTTCTATCTATATGTTCAATTTCTCATTATATCAGAAAAGTTCTTAAAGTAGAATATGGCTCTTAATATAGATTAGAATGTGCCAATAACATGAAATTGCCTGTTTCATTTGTGTATAACTCTATACACAGTTATTTGCTCACACTGGGGCCCCTATCATTTTAAATATTGTATTTTTTAATAGTGTAATGTTGGGCGAATCTAGAGATAACTAATTTACCAGAGATTTGATTAGAATAGAGACAATGAATTATTGCAGTAGAGAATTGAATGGGATAGAAAAAGCCTCCTTTTTTGGACTTCATTGAATTAGGAGGAGCCCAGAATGATCTTTGTAAAATGGATGTGGGAACTGATGTATGAGAAATACCACTTTTATTTGTTTGACATTTTAATTCAGCTAAAAGTGAAGAAAATAAAAGGATTTCCTCTCCCCTTCTACATTCACTGGGCAATCTCAATGTCATATAAAGCTGTATCTATATTGCTACACGTAATAAAAAAAAAAATGATGCAAGCATCAGAATCTATCCTAATAATAGTTTTCACGAACAAATTTTATAGGAATAACTGAGTCCATCTTGAACAGTAATTTAAAAATCTCAGTGCGTTTAAGACCATAAAGAAAGTTACCAAATGTATTAAAGAAGTCTGAAAAACCCGAAGAGCTGCTTTCTTTTCATTTGGCTCTAAAGAGCTCATTAAATGAAACAGGGAAGCAATACATTCGGTCTTTTGTGACTGTAATCTCTGCAATGTTATTGATTTTTTTGTAAAATGCCTTCAAAGAGCTTTTATATTTCCTCACTATGACACTGCAAATGATGAAATATCATACATGAGGAATTTAGAACTGGATGGGAAATTTCACAAATGTCATCTTATTTTCTTATCAGTATTTTCTAATCGGCTGCATTTGATAGAATTTAAGCCTTACCTAAACTGTATTGTGTGAGCAGGGGGATTATCTCTTTTCAATTGAGTTGTCTTTAAAACCCAGTTAAGACCTGATTCTGCTTTCTTTGTAGAACCAAACACTCCCAATGAAGTCACTTCACTTTCCTGAAGTCCTGTGCACTTTTAAATTTGCTTTACCATATTCATTCCTTCTAAACCACACTTAGAAGCATACAGATGGATGTCTGCCATGTTGAAGCTCCTTGTTCATTGTTCAATCCACAGACTTGTGCAATGGAAACTACTATGACACATACAAGAAAAGTAACTTAGCTAGCTATGGTTTGAGCAACTGTTTCAGGACCTCCTGGATCATTGAGACTATTCCTGTACTATCACAGGCAACTACATCATATAATCCTTCCTAAGACTTGATCAAATCTCTATCTAAAAACTAGTTAGATTGCTAGCTCCTCCACTCCCCACTCCCATCCCTATTAGAAAGCTGATAGAGAACCTAACTATTCCTTATTTCCAGCATGAAACTATTTTTTGGACAGTTTATACTAATTTGTTTTCATGGTAATGTAACCCAGGTGGTGGAGCTACCTGCCAGCTGTGGCCAATTATGGATCCCTGGGGCTTCTGCCTTGAAGCCCCCCCTCCTAGTGTGGGAAGTCTCCCTACAGAAGACCACCTGGAGCCTTGAAACCTTTGATCAAACAACACTCAGTACTTAACTATATACAATTTATTTACATAGATAAAAAGGGGAGGTAGAAAAGACCATAAGGATACATCACAGATACTAATAGCTATTATACATATGCTACAGTGGTATGAAACCCCAAACAGCTGCTTATTCTGGAAATTTGGCAGCAGTCTCAGGGGGTGGGGTGGGGTGGGGAGTCGGTGAGAACCCCTTACACAACCATCAGGACAGTTCCTAGATGAGTTTCACCCTATGTTGCTTGTAGTGACATTGTACAGGTCCCGGAGATGAATGTCACACTGGTCCTGGATCCGAGTAATAACCCAGTCTTTTACACACACTCTCCACCCCCACAGGAGAGGCAGCAAAGTTTTGACTCACATGTGTAAGCCCCTTCAGGGTCTTATACTCTATAGCGTAGCAGTCATAGACCCTCCGTGGATCAGTCTCGTACCAGTCACCCCTCCTGTTGAGGGAGTGGGGACAACTTCCTTCAGCCAGAACCCAGCTTGTATCCCTCAGCAGGGCTCTGGTAAGTCCTGTGCAGCTTACTACCAGGCTCCTGCACCCCAGGGAGGGGTTTATATCTTATTCCACGGCTCGGTGAAAACCCACAGTTTTGTGATCCTTGCCTACAATATATTTCTCCAGCACTCACAATAATGATCAAATCTGAACAATCAAATGCAAAGCAAACAAAGAAAACACTGATGCATAAGTACTTATATATTTTCCATGTGCCGCCCCAGAACCTATATTTTCAAAATTTGACACTGCGTATGAGGTGCAATATTTGGTGAGAATTGTATTTGGTAAAAATATAGGGTAGTTTTAAACCAAAATTATAAAGAATTTCAGTCCCAAAGGAAACAAGGAGCCTGATTTCTGTGGCTTCACACAGTAAAAGTCAATTTATCATCACTTTATCATGACATTTCATGAGATTTGGCATGATATCTTGTAATAACTTCATTTTCCTCAAAGAAAAAAATAAAGCTACCTTGAAATTTTGCAATAAATCTCATAAAAGCTGAGTAACTTGGCATTTATTGGATGTCCCTGCCTTTGATTTAGCATTTCTACCCCCACAATATTTCTTTTCTCCAAATACTTGCCCATCTCCCACTTTAAGACAATTTATACTTGTGGCTCCTTTTATTGCCTTTGGTAGTTTGTTGCATATATTATAGTGTCACAGTGGCAACACTATATTTAAGTAGATGTCAAGATTTTTATTGTAAAACCCTATCTTCAAAGGTTTATAGCTTAGGAAAAGATCCTTTGGGAAAGACACACAATGATAATACAAGTTTTCAGATAACAAGGGATCTATTCTTTTAAAATTGCTCTTGACTTTAAGTAAAAATGGGCTTCCAACAGGCTTTGTTTTGGTGTTTTTGTGGATATAAATCTCTAAACTTTAGGCTTTATTTTGTTATCTTTATTCAGTTTGAATAGTAACCTCTCTTTTTATCCCATAGGTTCAATTGGATTTCTTGCAAAGGAAGATCCCCAATATTTAACATAGAATGCTACTCTTTAAGGTTGCCAATGCAAACATATAACGGAGGCATACTTAGAGATTGTAGGAATCACATAAAGAAGTTACACGCCATGAAATAAACAGTAATGATTAGCATTCAAATAGGCAATAAACCTTATTTATAAATTGATTTGATTCTAGCACACAACAGGAACACTAATTTATCAGTGTATAGAGCTGTATAGAAAAATATGCCGGCAAGTAAAACACATTTCTAAGAGCACCAATTGAAGTTTGACCCTACTTGATCACATTAAAAAAAAAAAAAAATCACTTCATTTGGAAAAGACCAATAATTTAAATCTGAAAATCTTTACTTGTGAATATTTTACCACTTAAAATCAATGAGACCCAGCATGATGTTCAAATCTAAGGATTTGAACAATGAAACTGTTACTGTGCCAACGGCTACAATTAAGATGTTAATACTGTTCAACATTACAATGAAAAATTCAAAATTATCTAAGCATGTTTATTGATAATATAAAAATATTACAATGAATCAAGATTTAAATTTAATTTAATCCATATGATGAGTATGATAGAACTTTAATCTAACCTTGATATGTTCATTATTACATAATTATCTAGAACTAATTTGATGTAAATAAAAGTAAAAAATAACTGGATTTTTTTTGCCTTAGATATAGATTCATAGATTCATAGATGTTAGGGTCGGAAGGGACCTCAATAGATCATCAAGTCCGACCCCCTGCATAAGCAGGAAAGAGTGCTGGGTCTAAATGACCCCAGCTAGATACTCGTCTAACCTCCTCTTGAAGACCCCCAGGGTAGGGGAGAGCACCACCTCCCTTGGGAGCCCGTTCCAGACCCTGGCCACTCGAACTGTGAAGAAGTTCTTCCTAATGTCCAGTCTAAATCTGCTCTCTGCCAGCTTGTGGCCATTGTTTCTTGTAACCCCCGGGGGTGCCTTGGTGAATAAATCCTCACCAATTCCCTTCTGTGCCCCCGTGATGAACTTATAGGCAGCCACAAGGTCGCCCCTCAACCTTCTCTTGCGGAGGCTGAAAAGGTCCAGTTTCTCTAGTATCTCCTCGTAGGGCTTGGTCTGCAGGCCCTTGACCATACGAGTTGCCCTTCTCTGGACCCTCTCCAGGTTATCCGCATCCTTCTTGAAGTGTGGCGCCCAGAATTGCACGCAGTACTCCAACTGCGGTCTGACCAACGCCCTATAGAGGGGAAGTATCACCTCCCTGGACCTATTTGTCATGCATCTGCTGATGCACGATAAAGTGCCATTGGCTTTTCTGATGGCTTCGCCACACTGCCGGCTCATGTTCAACTTGGAGTCCACTAGGACTCCAAGATCCCTTTCCACCTCCGTGCCACCCAGCAGGTCATTCCCCAGGCTGTAGGTGTGCTGGACATTTTTCCTCCCTAGGTGCAGCACTTTGCATTTCTCCTTGTTGAACTGCATCCTGTTGTTTTCTGCCCACTTGTCCAACCTATCCAGGTCTGCCTGCAGCTGTTCCCTGCCCTCCGGCGTGTCCACTTCTCCCCATAGCTTTGTGTCATCTGCAAACTTGGACAGAGTACATTTCACTCCCACGTCCAAGTCGCTGATGAAGACATTAAAGAGTATCGGTCCAAGGACCGAACCCTGCGGGACCCCACTGCCCACACCCTTCCAGGTGGAGACCGACCCATCTACCACGACTCTTTGGGTGCGACCCTCTAGCCAATTCGCCACCCACCGGACTGTGCAGTCATCCACATCACAGCCTCTTAATTTGTTCACCAGTATGGGGTGGGATACCGTATCGAAGGCCTTCCTGAAGTCCAGGTATACAACATCCACCCCTCCTCCTGTGTCCAGGCGTTTCGTAACCTGGTCATAGAAAGAGACTAGGTTGGTCAGGCACGATCTGCCCGCCACAAACCCATGCTGGTTTCCCCTCAGCATAATTTGTCCTGCCGGGCTCTTACAAATGTGAGCCTTGATAATTTTTTCAAATACTTTACCAAGGATGGAGGTGAGACTGACCGGCCTATAGTTGCCCGGGTCCTCCTTCCTCCCCTTATTGAAAATGGGGACCACGTTAGCCCTTTTCCAGTCCTCCGGGACTTGGCCTGTGCGCCACGAGCATTCGAATATTCCCGCCAGTGGCTCTGCAATGACGTCGGCCAGTGCCTTCAGCACCCTGGGATGGAGCCCATCCGGGCCTGCCGACTTAAAGGCATCCAGTTCTTCCAAGTGACTCTGCACCACCTCAGGATCTACGCATGGAAGTCTGGCGCCTTGCTGCTGCCTCTCTACAACCCCAGTGAGAGACTTGTCGTGCCCCTCGCTTAGGAACACTGAGGCAAAGAACTCATTGAGGAGTTCAGCCTTGTCCCCTCTATCTGTCACCAATTGCTTCTGCCCATTTAGCAGGGGTCCTATTCCTCCCTGGGCCTTCCTTTTACTCCCTATGTATCTAAAAAACAATTTCTTGTTGTCCTTTACTTGGGTTGCCATCCTCAGCTCCATGGTAGCTTTGGCCCGCCTAACTGCCTCCCTACAAGCACGAGCAGAGGAGGTATATTCATCTTTAGTGATCTCACCCTGTTTCCACTTTTTATGTGCTCCCCTTTTGGCCCTTAGGCTGCCCTGGATTTCTCTGGTCAGCCATGGAAGCCTCCTGGCCCCTTTCCCTCTTTTGCCTCGCTCGGGGATCGTCTTGCTTTGTGCCCAAAGGATCGTTTCCTTTAAGCACAGCCACCTTTCTTGGGCACCCATCCCATCAAAACTCCTACTCTGCAGTGTTTCCTTGACTAATCGCCCGAGTGCAGTGAGATCAGCTTTCCTAAAGTCTAGCACTTTCACCCTATATATATATTAATATTTCATTTGATCAATAGTACTGGATGACCATAGCTAAGCAGTGACTCTGCTCTTGGTGTGGCCTCAACAACGATGGTACTGATACACACACACAAAAAATGAAAACTAGCTTGACACTTCATTTAACATAAAAATCTAGAGTGTTAGCAAATTTTTGCCAAATAGAATAAAAAATAGACATGAGACATTTTCATAGATTCTATGAATGTTGTGGGATTGTTGGGATGGAAAGCATCCTGAGAGCCACCTAATTCAACTCACTGCACAGATGTAGAATTTATGATTCCAAACCATCCCAGGCTAATGCCTACCCCAGCCCCTTTTTAAAAACCTTCAATGAAGCAGATTCTACAACTTGTCTAGGCAACTTGATCCATTGTCTTACAGCTCTTGCATTTAGGAAGTTTTTTTTTTTCCTGAGATTTGATTTAAATCTGCTTTGCTTCACTTTAAAACCATTGCCACACCCTGTCCTCTGTAGCAAGGGAGAATGATGTTGCTCCCCTTTTTTTATGACAGCCTTTCAAATATTGACAGTTGTTATCCTGTTCCCCTTTTCTCCAAAGAAAAAGTATTTTTCTTTTCCAACCTTTCCTCATATGGCTTGCATTACAGCCCCTTGAAATTGCCATCATTTGCCTTGTTATCCTTTACAATTTCTCTACATCATTCATAAAGTACCTAGGATTGGACATCGTACTCTAGCTGAAGACTGACTAGCACCATGCATGGTGATTCTTCCACCTCCCACGTTTTGCACACAACATTTTTCAGTTAACGTTAAAATTCCACTTCTTTTTGCAACAATATCACATGGATGACATTGAGAAATCTTACACAACCCCCAGATCCTTCTTAACCTAGTCAGTTAACTCACCTTCTGTATATGCACATTAATTTGCCTTTCCAAGGTAAAGTATGCCTTACATTTATCTTTGTTGGATTTCACTCTGTCCTTTTTTTTTTTTTTTTTTTGTATGTAGAACAGTTCTTTAGTTGACCAAATCCTTTCAAATACCACTTCCCACTCCAGAATGTTTGCATGCACTCCCAGTTTTGTGTCATCTGCAGACTTGACCAGGATACATTTTATTCCTTTATCCAAATCATTAATAAAAGTGTTAAATAGCACTGGAACCAGAGCAGATTCCTAATTAAATCCCATTTGAGACTCCCTATCAGTCTCCTGTCAATCCATTAATACTTACTCTTTATTTGCAGTAATTCAAGCAGATATTTTCCACAGAATAGTGATATGTAGCTTACATATTTTAACATAACAAGAATGACATATAGGGATCTCAGTTCTCATCAAATATTGCCAGTGTCTCTGGGATTGTTCTTTTAGCATCTAGGAATGAATTCATTCAAATCTAAATGTCAAAAGTTCCCTGATGCCCTTTTTTCTTATTATGATTAGCATTTCTTCAAGTTCTTTATTTATAACAGTTTTGCTAAAGTTATGATCATAGGGAGGATCCTGCCTTGAGCAGGGGGCTTAATTAGATAACCTTAGGAGGTTTCTTCCAGCTCTGTTGTCCTATGATCCTATGAACATTTTTTTTCCCTGAAGATTGAAGCAAAGTAGGCATTGAATAGCTTTACCTTTGTTTTTGGTACTAGTATACTAATTGATCATATCTATTCAGCAGCATATCCACGGTTTCTATGGTCATTCATATTGATCTAACATACCTGCAAAACCCCTTTTGGTTGCCTCCCATATTTCTTGCTGGGTAGCTATAACATTATTTACTTACTTTGATTTCCTGAATTTGTCCTTACCAGCCCTTCACGTTTCATTAATGCAAATTAAATATTATTTTTTTCCTGATATGACCCCCTGTTCATCCTTTCTATTCTCCATATTCCTTGCATTCATATACAGACACTGAAGAAACAATATCTAAAGATACTTTTCTCCATTCCTGCACAGCAGTAATATTTTCCCTTAGTACATTTTTAGAAGTATATATTCTATTATCTCTTCACTGTGTTCTATTAATATTTGATTCTGTCCTTTCAATTAAAAAAAAATTCTCTCTTGTTCTTATTGTTAGTCTACTAACCTTAATTTATCTCTCCCTTCTGTTCTCTTCCAACTTTTGAGTCTTTCTTCCTTCCAACAGCTACAGAACACACACCTAATCTCTGACCTTTTGGAAAAAATGAGCTCTTTGTGCAAAGTATTTTTTTTTTGAAATATTGTTTTATATTTGCTTGAGAAATTATGGATATAAACAGACATTGCCCAAAGAAGCAGATCACTGGTACTAGGATGTGGTCTGGAACACTTGATCCACTTCATAGATTTCATAGACATTAGACCTGGAAGGGACCTCGGAAGATCTTTGAGTCCAGGCCCCTGCCCCAGGGGCAGGAAGTCAGCAGGGGTCATAGGATCCCAGCAAGATAAACATCCAAATGTCTCTTGAAAACATTCAAAGTAGGCGCTTGAACTACCTCCAGCTGCAGTCTATTCCAAACCTTGGGGGCTCGGACAGTAAAGAAGTTCTTCCTTATGTCCAGCCTGAAACAGTCATGGAGGAGTTTGTGACTGTTTGATCTTGTCATCCCTTGGGGTGCTCAGGTGAACAAATGTTCCCCCAGATCCTGGTGAGCACCCATGATAAACTTATAGGTGACCACCAGATCACCCTTGAGCCTGTGCTTTTCCAGGCTGAAGAGTCCCATAGCTCTCAGCCTCTCATCATAAGGTCTGTTTTCCTGACCTCTGATCATGCATGTGGATCTCCTCTGGACTCTCTCAAACTTCTCCACATACTTTTTGAATTGTGGAGCCCAAAACTGGACACAGTACTCCAGCTGCAGCCTCACCAAGGGCAAGTCCAACAGGAGAATGACATCCTGGGATTTGCTTGAGAAGCATCTATGGATGCAAGCCAGCTTTTTGCTCACTTTACTAGCTGCAGCATTACATTGATGGCTCATGTTCACTTCGTGGTCAATCATGACCCCCAAGTCCCTTTCGTCCATAGTGCTAGCCAGCGTAGCACTGCTGAACCTATAAGCATGCTGCAGGTTTTTCTTCCCAAGGTGGAGGGCTGTAACAGGGAGGGCCTCTTTGGGATTCGTCTACTGGTGACCCTGCCCACCTGTTATTGGCCAACCGCCCACCTTCTCTCCTGCCATGCCTTGTTGTTAATTCATTAATAGATGTAATTAAGCAGGAGGCTGCCCATTTTCTGCCCCGATGCCAGGGGGCACTATCTGCAGCTCCATTCCTTCCCTACACCACAGCCCAAGCCTCGCAGATGGAACTGATGTTGTTCGGTCTAGGCCTTATTATAATATGGCTCCCTGGTCCTCCCTGAGCTCTCGCTGACCTGTCTCACTCTGCACCTTCCCCGGCGCTCAGGCTCTCTGCAGCCCTGTCTCGCGCTGCGCCTCACTAGCGCTCAGGATCTCCACAGCCCTGTCTTGCTCTGTACCTCACTGGCACTCGGGCTCTCTGCAGCCCTGTCTCGCTCTGCACCTCACTGGCACTCGGGCCTTCCACAGCCCTGCAAAGTGCTGTGCCCTTTCTGGTGCTGGGGTCCCTATACTGCCGTAGGTCTGTATGAGGCCTCCTCCTTCCCCTAAATAGCCTCACCCAATCCACCGGTTACACAGCAAACAAAACACAAGCCCCTGGGCTATAACATAAGTCCAAGCTGTCCAGCTATAACATTATTCAAACCATACCGGGGAATACTCTGTCCCTCAACAGTGTCAGAAGCTGCTCCTGCAGTCAGGCCTCTCCCCTTTGGTTGCGCTGGGAGAGCTCCTTCCCCCTTGGTTGCTGGCAGTGAACTGCCATCCTGGCCTCAGGCCTGCAGTTTATGTGAGCCAGGCCCCACCCCTTCTGGTCAGCTGACCGCTGGCAGGTGTGGGCTGCTAGCTCACTCTGATTGCCCCGGTAACCAGCAGCTGGGCTCCCCACTCACTGCTAGGGCTCATAAAAATATTTATGGTGACACAAAGATAACATTTGCTTCCATCCTGTATTTCCTCCCTATACTATCACTGACATTAGGATTAGAATGGGCACCTCAGTAGTCATTTCCAATACAAAATTGCATGGCAAAATTAATTGAGCTCCAGCGTAAGATAACTTAAAAAGGAACTCTACTTGTTTACCCTGGAGCATTGTATTTTGGTAGTCAGCCTCCGCCTGAGAAACTTGTTGCAACTAATAGCTTTTCAGAAACGTTTTGGACATATCCAGATGAGTGCAGCCGTGATGTATGTGGTGCTACAGACCTATCTGCAGCGCCACATACTGCACAACCAGGCATTTCCTGTGCTGCTACCATGTACTATGGGGCATGTCCAGATGTGTGTGGAAGTTTGGTTTCCCAGGGACAAGTAGCGGTGGTGCATCTTGCGCCATCATTTCTTGTCCCTGGGGAACGCCCATGCTATGCGAGCTTTGGTACACAGCAAGTGGCATAGGGGGGTTCCTTGGGGTTCTGGGGGCCTCCTGGAGCTGCAGCCAGGGTGATCCTGCTGGGTGGAGCTTGGCTGGCAGCCACAGCTTGGCTCTGAGCAGCCCGGCTCCACTTTTTAGCAGCGTATGCTGCCCGAGCGTATATGTGATTTGAAACATTTTGTTCAGCCAGAAATGAATTCTTTAGTTTTCTTTTGGAGTATATAACCTCCTTTCAAAACTATTTACTGGATTCAGTCCAAAAGTATGAATAGTTTTGCTTACCTAGAAACTGCATTTTTCAGAAAAAAATACTATTGGTTGATATGAAATCACTATTTTGTTAAGTATGTAGTTGTTCAGCAAAGTAACTGCATCTAATAAAGAATATATCTGTAGAATATACATTTTGATTAGCATTGTGACTATTTGGAATAATTTATGGTGTATGATGTGCAAAAGCTCTGCATATTGATCAAAGTTAGAGATGATAAACTAAACTAGACAGGCTACTGAATTGGCATGGCAAGTCAAAATGAAATTAAGCAGACAAATATAAGAAGCTATGCCTAGGAAAGAAAAAACAAATTCATAAATAAAGACTGGAATATATTTGGCTAGATACACAGTGCTAAGAAAAAAAAATGGGGTTATGGTAGATCACAGAATCAACATGATCCAACAACGTGATGCAGTTACAAACACAAATAAAAAGCAAATGCAATTTTTGTCTGCATTGATAGGAGTATTGCAGGTAAGACACAGGAGATGATAACACCACTCTACTCAGCACTGGCTAGGGCCTCTCCTGCATTGCCTATTTTCCTTGCTTCTGTATTTTCAGAAGGATATGGAGAAACTGGAGATAACTCAGAAGTAGTGACAATGATAAAGGTGTCAAAAAGCAAGCCTCACAAAAAAAGCTTGAGAGAATTTAATTTGCTTATTTTGGAGAAAAGGAGTTTAAGAGTGGAGACATGCAGTTTATTTAAAGAAACCTGAAAGTCTGCCTAAAAATGATGGAGAATAATTGTTTTCTCTTCTTACTACAGAGGACAGGACACTAGGCAACGTGCTGAAATTACAGCACTGCAGACTGAAATAAATTCTCATGAAAAATATTCTTCCGTCGGTTGCATAACTGGGGTGGGTTAGGGCCAGAGAGTCACCAGCCCTGGCATGGGCAGATCCAGGATTTTGAAAAGGGGGTGCAGATGGTATGGTACATCATCACATAAAACACAACACGCATTATTATTCAAGTTAAAAGAAACTAATATGCTAGGGGTCTAGGGTTATATTATTTGGTTTAAGATCAAAGCAAAAACAAATATAACTTTACTGGAATGTGCATTCATTAGCTATAGCATACATTATATACACAACAAACTAAGCAAAAATAATCAAAAGACAGTCTCTTTAGTCCTGTAGTCCTTAGAATTAAATGTACCTCTCTTTCAGATTCATAAAAAAAACCCTGGCCTTCTTGAGCATCTTTGCAGTGCATCCAATTCTTCACTGAAAGTTATTTTAACACCTGAGTTAATATTCACCTGAGTTAAATATTTCCACATCTGAATTATTATTTTAGCTAGCGTTAAATTTTAGCTGGGCTGTGAAATAGGAGCTACATTAAGAGGAACAGCTAACAGACAGCAGAATTGTGGAAGAAAGAATAGCTTGATTAGTGGAATGTTAAGACCACTAAAAAAGGGGAGAGGGTCATTAACAAATGTAGAATGAAGAGTATAGAAGGAATCAGGTAGATGATAATGATCCATGAAGTCAAATGACTTCAGCACTTATTCCTAAATAGAAACACTGCTGCCCCTTCCAGGCAGTTTATTTTAAACTTTGGATAGATTAAAAATCGGGGAGGGGGAGGCACAACTGTGCCCCTGCATTTTCCTCTGAGCCTTGGGCACTGACTTAGGGGGCACTAGAATGGTATCCTCCTTCCTTAGAGTCTTTGTCATGCCAGGCACAGCTTTAGTAGCTGAGCTGGAGCAGCCCCATGCCACCTGGCCACAAGAGATAGATGTAGAGACATGACAGGAGAAGATCTATACCCCCTGGCTGTACATCAGGAGCAATCCTACATCACCCAGCTATAAGGGCCATGTGCAGGGACAAACCAGGAGTCCTTGAGTCCCTGGGGCAGGTAAGACCTTCCATAAATGGCTAGAAAATGATATTTAGAGATTTGCTTTTAGGAAGTGTATTGTAGGTAGAGTAAATACTGCATTAGAGCAATGGTTCAGGGGAATGGCAAGGGTTAAATTGTTTCTAAAAGTCTACTTGTGACAAAGTTTCATATTCGCAGCCTTTTAGCAGACATTGGGTATATCTATGTGAGATGCTTAATGCTCAGTAGACTAATTCTACTGTGCATTAGCATGCCATGGCAAAAGCCATGCTAATGCGCAACAGAATTAGTCTGTAGCACATTAACCATCATGAAAAGATCATGTGCTGGAGCTACAGTACAGTAGTGCCAGTTACTGCACATTTAGTCACTACCTCACATATTAGAGGTATTAAACTTAATGAGCAGTAATAACAGCACGTTAATACATGTATAGACATGCCCACTGTGTCTGAATCTAACAGACAAACAGGCACATGCATTCTGAGAAATTGAAAACATGCAACCTGCACCCCTTGCTGGTCCCAGGCAGCAGAGTCACCCCCAGGAGGGCTACTGGGCTGTGCCAGACTCCTCCCAGGGGTGTGAGCCCCCAGATCTGCACGCCGGATTAGAGGAGGCTGCTGCTGCCTGCTGGGACAGAAGGCAGCAGTAATCTTCTCTGGTGCTGATCACTTTACTCCAGATGTGGCCTCAGCAGTGCTAAATAGAGGGAAAGAATCACTTTCCTTGATCTACTGGCAACACGCCTACCAATGCAGCCCAGGATGCCATTAGCCTTCTTGGCAACAAGGGCATACTGCTGGTTCATATTCAGCTTATTGTCCACTGTAAGACCTGGGTCCTTTTCTGCAAAGCTGCTGCCCAGCCAGTCAGCCCCCAGGCTGTAGCGGAGCATGGGATTCTTCTGCCCTAAGTGCAGGACTTTGCACTTGTCCTTGTTAAATCTCATGAAATGCCTTTTGGCCCAATCCTCCAATTTGTCTTTGGTCACTCTGAATCCTAGCCCTACCCTCCAGCCTATCTACTACTCCCCTCAAAATAGTGTCATCTGCAAACTTGCTGCAGGTGCACTCCATGCCAGCTTACAGGTCGTTGATGAAGACATTGAACAAAACCAGCCCCAGGACCAACCCCTGGGGCACTCCACTTGATACTGGCTGCCATACCTACTGCACATGTGTATGTAGAGAGGTTCTGCAGATTTCTTACCTACACTAAAAGAGAGTTCTAAACACAATTTAACATAATGAATTATCTGAATTCATTCTAGGGATATGGTGTATTTATTTACTTTTCTTTTACCACAAGGGATCAACTCATTTAAGTAAACATCTCATTTACCAAAGTGTCCTGGAATAATGCATAATGATATACTTCTTATTAAAATAATGTACTCCTACATTTGATACGCAGAACATGATCATTCAGAGCATTCTGATTCAGAGTGTGATTCCATTCAAACTAGATATTTTGGGTTATACCTTTCTTAAGTTTTAGAATGTTTTGTATGATTAATCATTTCAGTTAAAATTATTCAGACTAGGCAGCATTCTAAATCAGGCAGAACTTACAATATTTAATTTGATTTTCATAGTAGAAAATTCAAAGGTCCAAATTCTGATTTCAGGCACTTGAGGATGATTTAGGTCAAAAGGAATTGCAGACAACTATCAAAAGGTTGGAATTTGGATTTCACTTTGATAAACAATATCTGCCTAGAATCTAGATGCTATATATGGACTAACCCAGTCCCATATGAAATGGCCATTGAAGACTCTTAAGAAAAAAGTTGTCTGGTTCTACAAAACCAAAAGGAAGGACTGAATGCAGAGATCCTCTCTCATACATCTAACAGCCTATTCCAACCATAGGTTGCAGCAACTGCCAAAGGATAACTGAAGAGAGGCTCTAACCTGAGGTGTAGAGAACAGACTATTTCTTCAAATAATCTTCCATCACTGACCTTACCAACTTAACACAGATACCTTGCAGAAACTTCAGCCTTTATGTGAAAATATTCCAACTGCTGCTAAAATGACTGCTGCAAGGGATATAGCACTACACACACAAGGAATGATTTATCCATTGCTATACTAATGTAAATAAGATGTAATATCAGATCACACCCCACAACTGAATCTCCTATACTAAGTGAGCTGCTTCAGTACAGTTTCTTTAGCATTCTCTGTGATTCCATCTGTCTATAGTGTGACTGCCATTTAATCTGCAAGAGGCTTTTGATACTGATGTGGTTCAGAAGACAAAGAGAAAATAAACAAAAACCCAGCACACCAAATTCTTCCATCAATTCAAATGGATAAGTTCCAGTGACTTATGGATTTATCTAACAAAACTCAACTCAATAACTGAGAAAAGAAAAAAAAAATCCAACAATCTTCTTAGAGTTTATTTGAATAATGCAAACCTAATATAAAATATTTTCAGGGACTAGCATTTATTCCTTGCTGTCTGTTCCAAGCCCACTATTCCCATGGTAAATGGGCATATTGCTAAGCAAGGTGCTTTTCCTGAACATATTCTTTTGAAGCATACTAAAAATGTTTTTTTAGATATATATTTCTATGATGTAGGTATAACCTTCATACTTTATACTGCAGCATTTGATTTTGTTTCAAAGAGAGAAGAAAATCACTGAGGAAGAGAAATAGTTTTCAGTTGAGTCTCCACACATGCAGAGTTAAGGGCAGGGAGACACAGCTAGATGTCTCCTGAAATATCCAGAAATATGATGCAGTAGTTCCCAGGCATAGTCAATAGTGGTTCCTGAAGCAGTAAAGAAAGTGTTTATATTGGACAAGCCATCTGGCAGTCACATCCAGGGATGCCTCTCCTTTCCCCATCAACAGCTAAATTAGTACATGGTAATGGTCAGAAAGGTTATAAAAATATAAAATTTAAAGGAAGTTGTGTGGACTCAACAGCTGACTGATACAGGACTGAGATGTATGCACTGTGAGGACTGGATCCCACGTAGTCCTTAGGAAATAGCGCACAGATGGCTGTGACACCAGCATCTGAAGAGAACAGTCTACCATTCATTCAAGAACTGGAATTCTGTTAGCTGTGAAGACCAAACAGGGTCTCCACAGTCCTGAAATGCTTGGGTAGTATTGAGAAGCTGGTGGCAAGACTCCATTTTACAGACACACTAAGAAAAGTTGGTTCTCTGGACTCTTTGACTGAAGATTAGGAGGTCAGGTGAGCTTTTGACCTTTGGGTTTGATATTTTGGATGAAGAATCTTCACAATGGATGTGCATCAGAGCAATGTTACTCTACATTGGCACAGTTGTGGGCCCTATAGCATGTGATCACATTGATCTGCATAGAAATCAAGCGGGGGCAGATCCAGAGAGGGTGGTGGGGTAGTGCAGTCGGACTCCTTTCGGCTGCAGGCTGCGTGCTCAGTGAGTATTCTGAGCTCGCTGGCATGTCAGAATAGCTACTTCTGGAAGCTCTCCATGTACTGTGAATTCAGTGGGCTCATTGGCTGCTTTGGGGGCTGTCTGAAGCCCCTGCTGGCACACAGATTGCAGGGGGTAAGCATTGCTGCTTGTTGCCCTTCCCTTCTTCCTCCCCCACCCCCATTCTTGAATTTAGCAGTAGTGGGGGGAAAAAAAAAGAGGATGAGCAGCCGGTAGTCACACTTAGCCCCTCCAGAACCTACTCCTTGTCCCCTTTTCCCTTGCTATTGAATTAGGGTGGGTGGGGGAGGCAGGTGGAGGCAGGAAGAGAAGAGCAAAAAGCAGCAGCACTCAGCCCCTGGGCTCCAGAGTTGTGAGAAAGCAGGCACTCCAAGCAGATTGCACACCAACCAGTCAGTGAGCTCATAGAGTTTATGACTAGGGACAGACAGTACACACAAACTGTTTTAAGTAATCAGAAACAGAACATAAGTTCAGTGCACATAAACCAGTTTCAGAATGGATGAAACTGGTTTAAGATAAATCTGGTTGAATGCAATATCAGACATACCTGATTTGAGTCAAACCGGCTTATGCAATGTCTGTCCTGGACACCTTCCTGCTTTAAGTTAAACCAGAGTCCCCCAACACACCAAATGCTTTGTAGCCCTGGGCTGGGCTCTCTCCTCCAGAGAATAGGGTTGTTTTTGCCCCTCTGCTCCCTAGCCAGAGCTTCAGCGGAGACTGCAGGCACAGCAGGGTCTGCCTTGCTTCCCCCTGCCCTCCCCCCCCCCCCCGGCTCTGCTGTTCAAACAGGGATCTCCTCTCCCTCTCTCCATCCCTTCCTCCCATTTCCCACAGCACAGACTGAAGCTGAATGGACCCTAGGCATGTGGTATACTAGCTAATGCTGAATGGTATATGTGTGTGTGCGTGTGCACACATCTCCAATTTCATTGGGACAGGCAGACAGAACAGTGTCTGCTTAGGGCTTTTTAGAACTAATCAACAGGTGAGCTGGTAATGTCCCTCCATTCCTTCCTTGGAAACAGTTGTTTAAGAAGAACCTGAACTAATGAGAGGCTTTTGTTTTGTTGATGGGCTGTTAAATGCTGTGTTATCAGCTCCCTCCCCTGTCAGATTTGCAGAAAGTATGAAGAACTGGGAAGAGGGAGATTGAAAAGCTCAGTATCATCAACAGATGCATGCACTGCACCCCCTTCCCCCTATGTCTCAGAGTGCTAGCTGGGGCTGGGGGCTGGCAACACCCTGCCCCTTGAGCAGCAAGCAGGGAAAAGCCAGGGACAGTGCAGGCAGTGTGGGGGTTTACACCCCTCCCTAATCAAAGCATCCTGCGAGTCCTGGCCATGCCCCGCTCTGCTCAGCTTTACTGAAGGGAAGGAAGAGCTGCTCTAGTGCCCCCTGGCTTCTATTCTGAGCCACTGCAGGCATGTGCCTGCATTTCCTCAGTCCAGAGGTAATGTCTATACCCTTACAAATTTGTTTAGCCTAGGCAGGTTAGACTAACCTGCAAAGATTACATCAATTCAGGCTCAGGCTTTTTGTATGTCTGTCCCTAGCCCAAGACATGTGTGGGGCTTGCAGCAGGAGCTACACTGACAAGCCAGTGGGCTCAGAGGGACCACTGGCATGCAGCATCATGGTGAGAAGGGTGTGACCACACCCCCTTTGGCATCATGACCCATGTGCAGTGAGATCTTTTCACTGTGCATGCACCATGCAGCTGAAGAGAAAACTATACCCTGATCATCAGGATCCTGGATCTGCCCATGCAACCAAGTGTAGGATAAGCAGGCCCAACCAGTGCACAATATTCAGTTGCTGAGTAACAGAGAAAAAAGCAGATATCTGAAGACTGTGAGTGTTAGATCACCAGGTAAAGCTAGCAAGCTTGCTGAGTACAGGTATTGATTTTGACAGTTAATTTTGTCACATGGCAATTCCAAGACCAATCAAGAGTAATGCTTGTTGATAGCCTGAATACATATTATGTTTTAGTGGGTCCCTACTGAGGGAGATATTCAACTCCCAAGTTGCTGAAGCATTATGGAACAGAAAAGTGGATTTTCAAGACTGTATCTGCAAGTACCAATACAGTTAATAGATGGCTATAACTGCAAAAACAGAACTCAAGGTGACCTCAAGGATAGAGAAGACATAAAACTGGGTGTCCAAGCAGAAGTAAACATCTGTCTACAGTATGACATAGTTTAGGCTAGTAATCTGCATCAGTTCACAAGAGGACCAAAGCAGGGTGGGGTTTCAAACAAGAGGGAGGCTCTTGGAAGAAACCCCACACATTTTATGCCTATGTAGACAGTATTGTCACCCCAGCTTCCCATTTTTATTTGTTAAATTTATGTATTAAAAGAAAAAGTCACAACTATATTCATTTCTCTCTGTCTCAGTCTCTTTTTTCCTGATCTAGCAATTAGACCTAGAAGAATAATAGGCCTTTTGTTACAGTGGCAAAAACAACACATTTTGGTTTGGCTTAATGTGCATTTACAAGTTTCATGTGTTCTCTCCAAAGTTAGTTAGTACCATTGTAGTGATTTCAATATTTCTTGAGGAACTCAATGATTGTTAGCAGTTTTTTTCCTAATAGCTTTATTAAAAAAATGTAAATATAGGTAAAATACAGGGCATTTACTCTCAGGGCATAACTATTCTGTGACAGAGTGAAGAACAATACATAGTGATTACCATGTGGCATATAGATGTGTGTGGGATATACATGGGTGCCAGGCTTTTGCTGTTAATTCCTATCTAGCAGAAATCCCTTAAATCAGTAGTTACAAAAAAAGCTACTTGACCTACAGTAGTGAAGAAGACTTCAGTGCAAAATTAGTAAGTATCATATTTATACAAGCTATTTCTAGCTTTTCAGTTATGACCTGCTGGGGCAATAATTGTTTTGGAGTGACTCCTAAAATTAAATGTGTTTCATTAGATCCTTTTATTTTAATGATCTTAGAAAGAACTGAAATAATAGCAGAACAAAGAAAAATAAAAAATACCTAAAGAAAAATATATTATGCATCAATTCAATCACTAAACTGACATAATCTATACACAGTATGTTTACTGCTGAAATACCTGTGTTTTCATTGTTTCTATTGAATAGGATTGATTTTCCTTTTACTTCTCATTAGAGAGGCATAGATTTCAAGAGCATAAGGGACAATTAAAATAATCGAATCTGACCTTCTGTGCAATACTGGACACAGAATTTTGGCCAGTAATCAAATCCATAACTTCTGTTTTATTTAGAGCAAATACTGTAGAAATAGAAAGACCATCACCCTGTACTGGCTAATTGTTATCTTGCTTCACCTTGGTAGCAAAATTAATACACTTTATTATTTTAGGTTGTATTGAAATTTATGAATGTTATTTCAGATGCCACCTGTCTTGCAAAGCACTTCATCAGTGATCTGTGAAAGTGATTGCACCTGTCAGCTTACCACCCAAGTCCAGAAAAATATACAGTGTCTGAGCTTAAGGAAAACTTGCTTCTGATTTATTTTTGTGACAGATTTGGGCTATGTACAATGTCTATCTCCTTTAGGCTCTGTAAAGTGCATCATGTGGCTTAGTTTAAAAACTGTCTATTTTAATTGTAGATGCAGGTACATAGCTTATAAATCTGCAACCATTAGATATCCTCCCCCATATGAATTATGTACAGCCTGCAGGTCTGTTAATTAAAGTCCTTTAATCAAAGATCTGATTTGGTCTCAAAAGAAAATTCAGCATTGGGTAGGGTTAAATTATTATAAAACTCACTTGCAGAATAATTCTTGCTGAAAGATATTAGCTATTCTCCTGGAATATCACTTCCTTTAGCACTGCAGAAACCCTTCAGACATTAAATCAGTCTTCTGAAAAAATGTTTTTAAAGCATATAGACCATATTCTACTTCATCTTACTCCCAGATTTTGAGGATATTTAGCAGGATCCAAGTCAGCATTTGTCCTTATGTATATAGAATAAATACCTATTAAAATAAAAAATACATACATAGACTTTCCCCTTTCTTTAGAGAAACCTTTCACTAGACTACAAAAGTTGTATTTGTGAGTGGTCACAGAGCAGACTGAATATCCTGGAATAACTTAAGGAAACCCTTCCTTTCACAGGTAAAGGAAGCTGAAGGATAGGTCTAAAGGATTCAACACTATAGTACATAAATTCTCTAGTTCTTCCTACTATGAAATAGAGGCACTATTGACAAGAGATACTGTTGTCTTTCCATGCAACAGCATCCATGGAGTAGCTTCTGTACTGTAGAGCAGCGCCCTTTGTCTAAGTTTAACCACCAGGGCTTTGCCAAGAGGCAGGAGTTTCCCCTTAGAAATAACTACAGGATAGTGTACAATGTTCAAAGAGTTGTTGACTCAAAAGTGAATGAAAATTTCATAAAGCAGAATTTGATTCTATCTCCCAGCAACTGTTTTGCTATCAGAGCAAATGCCTGAAAAATAGTGTTATAGTGGTATTTACAGATAGTTTGATATTTTAGCCCTAGTATTTAATGGAACTCCACATAGTGCAATCTCCCTTGCCTTATAACAGTCATTTCATTGAAGACCCAAAACACTTCCCTGGAATAAGTAATATTCCTAGGGCAAAAATTGTCACCATCAAGGCTGTGTTAGTTCTATGACCAATGCCAATTAATATTCCTTTGTGGAAGAGCCAAAAAAAAGCTGGGGGGAGTAGTAGATATGCAGGAGGGTGGGGCTAGGATTCAGAGAGACCTCAACAGATTGGAGGACTGGACCAAAATAAATCTCATGAGTTTCACTAAGGACAAGCACAAATTCCTGCACTTGGGACAGAACAATCCCATGCACCAGTACAAGCTGAGGGCCTACTAGCTAAGCTTCAGCTCTGCAGAAAGGGATATGGGGGTTATAGTGGCAATAAGCTGAATGATCCTTGGAAGTTTTTAAGATGCAGGTAGACAAAATCTTTGCTGGAATGATATAGTTAGAAACAACCCTGCTTTGAGCAGGGGGTTGGACTAGATGACCTCCTGAGATCAACCCTAATTTTCTATAATTCTATGATTCTAAAGCAATGAATAATAACTGATATCATCCTTCATAAATAACCCAAAAATAGTAGTTTGCAAAACTGTTATTTTATAGGATCCTAATGACTTAGGATTCTTTTGTTGTCCTGGGGCTGCTATAGCTTATGCTGCCATAGCCTGGGAGCAGGCCAGGTTCCTAGAAATGCAAATCACCTTTGCACACACTTCACTTGTAGTCTGTCATTTCCCTACATTATGTCTTGCAGGACCCTGAAAGGAATCTGAAAACCATGGGCACTGACAGAAGTGACATTTATCACATGATCAGCTGCCTGAAAGCACTCTACAACCATGCCATGATACACATTCATGGCTGCATAATGTTTTAAAAATGGTTGATCACATGACAAATTAACTCTCATTTAATGAGGGATCAAATGAAAGCACTCCAAAGTGGAATGCCTTATATAACTTCTGTCAATCCTTCTGTGTGTTCAGAACTGGGCTGATACAGCCCAGCCCCACCCCAAGTGCTGTCTGCAGGAAGGGGCGGGGGGAAGCGAGAGGGAGGGATCTGTGGGCTAGGGTTTACCCAGCATGAGCTGGAGGGAAGGTAGGTAGATTGGATAGCAGCACAGCAGAAGATAGGGCTGGGAGCAGAAAACAGAGCAGCAGATTGGTCAGGGAGCACAACGTAGAGAAAAGAAAGTTGAGCAGCAGGATCAAGTAAACGAGATTGGAGAAGCACTTGAGGAGAGTACAGGGCTAATTTGTCTGCCAAAGAATTTGGTCCCCTTCTAGTGATTAACCCAGACTGAGACTGCTGCAGCTGCAGCTGTTCCCTCAAACATGATTTAATGCTTCACATAGTCTGCCTCTCCAACTGGATATTAGGGGAGCTGCATACATACAGTGCTATAAGCAAACTAATTAGCAATATGTACTGATTGATACTGTCATTCAGCACCGCACAGGTGCTGCTTTTACCTCAGAAGGGGTGCGTCTACAAAAGATGCTTACTGCACATTAGCCCAATAACAGTGCATAGTGGCATTTCATGGCAAAAGCCATGTTAATAGTCTACTGAGCAGCATTATTAGGCTAATGCACAGTAAGAGTTACTAAATAACCATGTGCCAGCACTACTTCACAGTAACTTTAGGTACTGTGCATTAGTTAGTACTTTATTAAGGAAGTACTAAACTAAATGCACAGTATCTAAGGCTCATTAATGAATGTATAGACAGGCCCAAGCTAGCACACATGGAACACATGGCACAGAATCAAAGTAATTAGGACAGAACAATCCCATGTACTGGTATAGACTTGGGACTGACTAGCTAAGCAGAAGCTCTGCAGAAAATGACCTGGGGGTTACAGTGGACAATAAACTATATATGAGCCAACAGTGTGCCCTTTGTGTGAAGATGGCTAACAGCATACTGGGCTGCATTAATAGGAGTGTTGCCAGCAGATCAAGGGAATCGATCTGCTGGCTATTCCCCTCTATCTAGCACTGGTGAGGCCACATCTGGAATACAGTGTGCAGTTTCAGGTTCTCCACTACAGAAAGTATGTGGACAAATTGGAGAGAGTCCAGCACCGGGCAATGAAAGTGGTTAGAGGCCTAGGAAACATAAGAGGCTGAGGGAAATGGGCTTATTTAGTTTGGAGACGAGAAGATTTGGGGCGGGGGGGAGGGGGATTTAATAGAAGCCTTCAACTGCCTGAAGGGTGGTTCCAAAGAGGATGGAGCTAGACTGTTCTCAGTGGTGACAGATGACAGAACAAGGAGCAATGATCTCAAGTTGCAGCAAGGAAAAATAAGGTTAGATATTGGGAAAAACTTTCTCACTGAGAGGGTAGTAAAGCACTGGGACCAGCTACCCAGGAGGTTGGGGAATCTCAATCTTAGAGTTTTTTAAGACTCAGGTACATAAAGACTTGGTTGGATTGACCTAGTAGGGGATGGTCCTGCTTTGAGTGAGGAGTTGGACTGGATGACCTCCTGAGGTCCCTTTCAATCCTAATTTTCTATGATTTCATAGACTCAGAAGAGTAGGGATGGAAGGGACCTCCAAAGGTCATTTAGTCCTGAGGCAGGACCATCCATATCCAAACCATTCTATGTAAATTCATTGTCTAACCTCTTAGCAAAAGTATACAGCCAATCCTGACACAATGGAATACATAATACTCTAACCTGCTACTGGTGAAATGGGGGAGTATGTTGTCAAACATTCTCCTGCTGTAAAGGTTGTTAATATATGCTCAAGAGATCCCACGAAGAGGGCCATGCCCCCCTCCCCTCCACTACAAAGGAAAGAAAAAAAACCCATGGTTCATACCAATTTGATGGGGTAAAATTCCTTCCAGACCCCAAATATGGTGATAGGTCTGACACTGAGCAGTGGGCAAGAACCAATGAGCAGAGGGGCAAGACACTGAGCAGAGGAGCAAGACGCAGGAACCACCTAATTTTAATCCCAGCAGGAGCACTAGCACACTCTAGTCAAAATCTCCAGCCCTGACAGCAGTCAACACCCAGTGCTTGAGGAAGGCTTAAGAAAAATCCCTGACATGTAGCAACTGGGGGAAGGGAAGGAAGGGGAAGAATTTTCTTTGAGCCCCATACAGCAACCAGCAAAGCTTAAATGCATATGAAACCCATAAAAGAACATAAGCATAGCTATGCCTATGTCATTCTGACCAGTGGCTGCCCCACCTCTTCTTGAACACCTCCAGTGATACAGAGTCCACTACTTCCCTATGGAGTCTATTACATTGCCTCATTGTTCAAACAGTGAGAAAGGCCTTTTCTGATATCCAATTTAAACCAACTTTGCTGCAAGTCCAAGTCATTGATCTATGTCCTACACTCTGTAGCAAGAGAAAAAGGTGTTTTCCCTCATCTTTATTTCAGCCTGTAACAGGGAGTTATATCCCTGTTATTGGAGCAAAGACAAGGGGTAGGACTGAAGGGCTAGGCCCCTTTAAGGCAAGGACTTTTACTGCCACAAGGGGTAAAGGACAGCAGCTGAGGGCAAGCTGCAGACCTGACTCTTCTGAGGGTGGCATGCCCTTAACAAGGACCTTCTGAGAGGTCCTGAATGGAGGGGGTCAGGTAACTGGAAAAAGGATGAGGGACCAGCACTATAAAATCAGACCCCTGGTTGCTAGTAGGGAAGAAAAAGCCTGGAAGGAAATCCGGGAAGGATGGCACTTGAAGGGAGACAGAAATCACTTTGGAAGCTGGCTGGCCTGACCCTGGGATACAAGGGGTGTGACCCCGAAGATGAAAAGATAACTGTAGTGGTGAGCATTATGAGTTTTTCTTTTTGTTCTGTGCCCGATGGGATGATTATGTTTTGGAACTTTGTGGGGTTTCCCAGATGGCAAGACAGTCCAAAAGAAAGATGTCTCCATTGCTAACAAACAGTAGCATGGATACAGCTATGGGGGGGATAAGGGTGCCATATTGCAGAAAACTGACACAACGGCCTTTGCTGTGGTTGATCCTCAGTGGGTCAGGAGTGCTGGTTTCAGTGTTTGGGACCTGCTAGGGCAGCAGAAAGTGAGACCCCCTAGGTCTGACCCCAGAGGTGGACTCATTTGCCTGTAAGGTTGAAGTTTTGGGGTTTGAGCCCCATAGGGTCACAAGTGGGATTTCGTGGCCTGGACCAGGAGGAGCCTTACAGGCAACAGGGCAGAGGCCCTTGGAAGGGGTGCAGACCCAACTAGCAGCAGTGATATGTTTAAAGAAAAAGCACCAGCTGGTTTTGGAACACCCCCCCCCCCCCCCACACACACACACACCTTTTTGGGTGCAGCAGCCTCCCCAAATTTTTCTAACTCAAGGTATGGTGGGAAAGCAAGAGGGGGCAGAGAGTACAGACCCAGCCAGTGATGGAACCTGTGGTCACTTGCTGGTGGTACCCTGTGACACAGTCCTAGAAGTACTTGAAAACTGCTATCATGTCCCTTCTTGAGGACTTTTCCCACAAACTGAACATGCCTACTCCTTCAGCCTCTCCCCATGTGACTTGCATTCCAAGCCCTTTATCATCATTTTCACCTGCCTCTGGACCCCCTCTAACTTCTCCATGTCTGAGGTCACTACTTCTGGGCATAGTAAGCTTGTGCTGTAAATGTGGCCTTAGCTCAGGTTCCTATATGCCTAAATTACTTTTGGAAAGGGGATTTAGATACTTTTCAATTTTTTATTCAGTGTTTTCACATTCTCCATTATTATATTTCATACCATAGCTGAGAGATCTGTACAATATCTAGGATAAGCCAGTCCTCTAGGACTGTTATATTTGGTTGCATTGTGGACAACTGCTAGTGTTCCACAATTAAAAATGACAGGTAAAACAAAATATTCTGCTACAATTTTATTTTGAATATTCTGACAATCTATTTAAAAGATAAGGTATTTCTGAAACAGCAGGTGCAAACCCTAATTGGCTCTCTATGGGTGTCTATGTGCTAGCAAAAGATTAAGACATTCTTTTTCTACAAATAAGATATATTGTGCATGCCAATTACACATTTTCTGTATGTCTGTCATTAGCTTTGAACAAAAACAGGATTTTTATCCTGAATAAGGTACTAAACTAAATGTGTATATATTTGTCACATGATATGATAACCTCTTCTAAAAAACCATCTCCCATCATACTTTTATTTTCTGTTTAGGCAATAACCAGACAGTATTTTAAAAATGCACTAAAATCAAACATAGCAAATAGTCCTAACCAGCACCAGTCAAAAATCAATCATTTCCATTCATGTCATTTGGCTAATTTCATGGTGAAATGTTTTGCAAACAGCACTGAGTTTTATTTTCTAAGTCTACAATAGGTTATAACAATGTTGCTAGTTCTGCACATTTATAAACTTTCCCATTTTTTTACATGGCCTGTTTATATAAGCACAGCCTTATCCTCACCTCACAATCAAAATATATAAAAAATGCTGTCTGCTATATTAAGGATGTTAACCAGGACATTGAATATCTTGGTGTGAATTGCAAACTTATCTTTTTACTATCGACCTTCTCTGTGCTTAAGTTGTTTTCCAATTTTCTACACTAATGAAGAAGCAGGCCTAGTCTCCTTTATAGATATTATCAGGTTAGAGGAGATTCTAACATTTAGGAAAATATATTGCCTATACACACAAATTCCCCAGACAGTCTACAAATGGGATGATAGCCAGTTACAACATCACACCTTGCATCATCTTTAATAATCAACTTACACTTAGTTAGTTTACTCTGTCTGGAAGGGCTGTGCAAAGCTTCGGTCCCTGATTCAATTCAGCAGAGATTCGGCCCAATTTGGTGGCTAAATCTTTGAATCCAAATCAAATCAGAGAACCCTTTAATCTCTCTGAATTGATTCGGAACCATCTGAATTGATTTGGAGAGATTCGGACAGATTCAGCTATTTGGATGAAGATACAGCTTTAAATGTTTTTTCTACATACCTCTAGGTAGCAGGGGCTCTGAATGCTGTGATGCTGGGGCAGATACAGCATCCCACAGAAGCACAGGGGGCTCCTCAATGTTGCACTGAGGGGTCAGGCCAACGTTCAGGATTTCAATATTGTGTTGTTAGGAGGGTGTGGTGTACAACTGCACATGCACACATAAAAATCAATTAAGCACACATACACTCACTAAGTTCATACACCCCTACTAGGCATACACACTCATACTAGCAGCTCAGATACACACACGTTCAAAATAATTAGTCTAGGTTCATACACACCTATCACCAGTTTAAGCCCATAAACGCTACACACACCAAATTTAGACTGAATCAGTTACCAGTTACCAACACCTGCGCATCCAATACACATGCGTGGATTACTAATTTATATACCACACACACACACACACACAGATATCTATATCTTTATTTATGTGTGTATGTGTGTAGTCACTAATTTACACACATACCACCCACCTACACATACACTCAAATGAGTTCCTAAGTTGGGTATTGTGATATGTATGTATGTGCTTGGTATACTTTGGATACCTGGGGAAAGGTTAAGGTAAGAAAGTAGAAGTGTAGGGAGTTACAGTTACCAGGACCGGGATTAGAACTGGTAGACTACAGGGGCCTGGGCTTAAGAACTGAGGCTGGGGGTAACTTTAAGTTAATAGATCTTAATTGATTAAAAGACAATGTCCAAAGCCTGCAGAACAGAGAAGCATGCCGGCACAGAGGCTGGGACTGGAGCCAGAGCTATGGGGGAGCTGAAAAGGTAGATGGGGACAGGGAAAATGGGACTAAGGGAAAGTGTGGGTGTTAAAGAGTGGCTCTGGGTGTGGGGAGCCAGAGGATGGCTCTGGAGCAGGTAGAGAAGTTGCAGGGAGCAGCAGTAGGTGCCGGAAGCTGGGGAAAGCTGCAGGCCAGCTAAGTGGAGGTGGGAAGCTGGGGGTGGGGGGAGAATTACAGAAGATGAGGGGGAAGCCTGAAAACAGAGAGACAGACAGCAGAAAATCACAGGAAAAGCAGCAGGCAGCAGGGACAGCAGAAAAGTGAGGAGAGGCTGAGAGGTGGCAGAAAAGGGGAGATGGAATTGGGAGGAGCTCAGGAAACAAGCAGAGAGGGTGGGAACTGGATCTGAGAGAGAGAATGAGGCTGGAACTTAAGATAGGGAAGGGACTGGGATTCTGTAAAACATGACCCAACTCAGGGTTGCAAATGACAGTGGTTTTATTGAACAGGGGAGATGGTGACACAAAGCTAAATTAGCTCATTTGCACCCACACACACACGCGCACGCACACACAATGTCAGCAGAGGTTAAAGAGGCTTGGTGCAGGGGCTGAAGTCCACTGAAGTCCAGGAGGAGAGAGAGACAGAGAGAGAGAGAGTCTAAATTGTAGGAGGAGGTGTGCAGGTAATATTTACCTATCCCAGGCTGGAAGTTGATCCTCGATGGCCAGTTGCGGTCTCCTTCAGCTCACTGTTGTCCAGAGTGGGTCATCAGCAGGGCCTCTGGGGTGGATAGGTGAAGTGAAGCTGGTTTGGTCCAGATGGAAATGGTGTTCCCACTGGGTCAGTCTTCACTGCCCCTTTTTATAGGGGCAGACCGTGTGTGACTCTAGTGGCAGGAGGCATGCCCAGGCTAGGGTCAGCCCCTGGCATCCTGATCATGTGTGCTTCATGCAGGGATGTGCAGTTTCGGGTGTCTGTAATGGTGAGAGTTGTTGGCTTTTCAGGGTCCTTTGTCTTTCAAATGCTGGTCTTGTCTCTGTTCCTGGGTGAGGTCCATGGTTCCTGGATGAATCAATGCAAGGTGATGGCCCAGTCATTACAGGACATTCAGTAGAGCCCTGCTACCATTGTATTTCAATCCTTCGCAATCACACTCATTCATTGGGAACCAATTTACATGGGAGGGGTACAATGAATCATACTGTTGCAACATGGGATGCCCAGGCAGAGAACACAAGATGAAAGCTTGACATATAAAATGGAAACTTGACATGACTTTGGTTCACTTACAAACACAGGCCTAAACCATACAATATCCATATGAAATAATAAAAATCAATACAAAACTGAAAATAATACAATATACAACAGTAAAAATTAATACAAACCTAATAATTATACAATATAAAACAATGGATATACAAAACCAAAAACTTGCTACCGAAATAAAAATGTTTAAAGCTTATCCTAAGTTTGAGCTCCCTTATATTTATCTATAGGGAATAGAGAGGGAGAGAAAAGTCAGATATGGTTGGGGAAGGGGAGGGAATGCATTTTAAAATAAATTAAAAAAAAGAAAAACTGGAGGTTTTGCTACACCAACATGTTCAGCACCACTTCTGTTCCACTTCTTGGTACAGTGGGGAGCCTGCAGGAGAGGGGCCCTGCCCCTCCCCCGTTCTGCAACTGGTGCCTTCTGGGTTGCGGGGGGGTACCCAGGGTTCCCCTGTGGCTGATTGCCAAGCTGGGAGGGCATGGAAGGGCATGGGAGGAGGGGCCCAGCGCACTCCCCAGCAGACCCGGAACTGGGCCGGAAGTACTTCTGGCCCACCTCTGGGTTTGCTGATGAGCATATGGAGGGCCCCCTTGCGCTCCTGTGGGATTCTCCATCTGCCCCAGCACTGCAGTGATCACAAGCTGTGCTGCTACCTCAAGGTATGTAGAAAAAACTTCTAAAGCTGTGCCTGTGTCCAAATCACTGATTTGCCGAATCAGCATCAAATCTTCAGATTTGGATTTGGCCTAATCAAATCAGGGACAGTGATCCGAATCAACAGATCAAATCACTATCCCTGTTCCGGGTTGAATCTGAATTGAATAGGGCCTGTTTCGTGTCTGGGGTTCAGTACCAATGTGGTCCTTGTTATTACTGCCTCAAAGTGCACTAGCTGCCTTGCACTGTTTTGCAGAGATCACTGCTTTGTAACTGAAATTATGTAGACAGTGTTAGACACGAGAAAAGACAACTGAGTTAGCATAGCTAGCATGGACACATTAAACTGCTAATGAAAACAATTCATCGTTTAATCTCTCTTAGTGTCATGGTGTTTACCACACTTGCTTTATTTGTCTGGATATTTAATTGATTTAAAACATAAATGGGAGAAATGTAGTATATGATCAGCCATCCATGGATTACTAGGATGATTGGTCTCAAGATTGTTTCAGCCTTATTGTTTCAGTAGTCAAAAAAGTGAGAATCCTATATTTATTTCAAACTGATGTATTCAAAATGGTACCAGATAGTAGAGATGATAAAAATATGCTTATATTCACATTTAGATCATGCCTGGATTTGAGTGCCCTACTATTAATTCTAATATAATAAAGGGCTTAGTACATCTGTCTGTCTGTAATGCTCTTGGAGCACTCTCTTTGGTTACTGAAACAACAAATCAGAGTGCTCCAAGAGCATTATAGGAAGGAGGCGGCAGCAGTGGCAGCGTGGCAGAACGCCATCATGATGACAGGGATGGAGAGGACAGAGCGGGGGGGGGGGGCGAGGCCAGAGCCACTGGCCTCGCCCCCCCACCCAGCCTTGCTCCTTGGAGGCGGTGGAGCACTGCTGTGATGGTGGGGATGGAGGGGACAGAGTGGGGGCCTCAACCCTGCCAGCCCTGCTCTTTGGAGGCAGTGGCGGCAGCAGTGGTGCGGGGCTCAGGCAGAAGGGGATGGAGGGAACAGTGGGGCAAGCTCTCCCCCTCCCCTTTTCTTCTTTCCTACATCATGTAGTAGGGTTCTTAGACTTGTTGGCTCACAAATCATCATCAGTGACTCAGGCCAAGTGCCATCTCATAAAAGAGCTCACTAAACCTTACTTCAGGTAAGATCAGAAGTGTTGCCTTGTTCCATGATTAGGGAACCTAGGCTGGATTAATATACATTACTTGCTTTTATGTAGAGACTGACCTCAATAAAAAAATAAGGTCAATGAGGGGGGAGGGGGAGGGAAAGATGACATATGATGCCACTTTTGAATAGTCAAAAATGTGCCTCCTAGACCAACACTTTAAAAAATAGTTTTAATGGCTCAGAGGCCTAGGGTTACATATGCAAATCTGTACATTAAGGTATACATCTTGTTTGCATATGCTTAGAGAAGCTGCATTTATAACACAGTATTTGTAAAGGGTAATGTAATGAGCATAACTGAGCCAATATTTCCCCTATATTTAAAACAAGGCATATATTTTAGAATTACGGATGCCAGCATGCAGATGGATATGCTGGCAGAGACTGTCTTGAACTTCCCTTTTTTAATATGAATAAAACACTCCTTTGGCCCAGAAATCTATCTGTTTCCTAAACAACATCATTAGACTGAGTTTCACGCTAATGAGATCTGCAGTTGTCACAGGCAAGTGATGTTGGATTCCATATTTAGATAGAATATGCTCTTATGGGAAGAATAAAATTTATGATTTAAATCATAATTTGTGGTCTTATACATTCTCTGAAGGAATAAGAGGGATCTTCATTAATGGGAAAACTAAATACTGGACTAATGAAGAAAAACAATCTTTTTTCAAACATTTGGGAGCCTGCCTTATACTCCTTAGGTGTATTTGCACTGCTTGCACAAAGAATAAGGGCCAAAATAAAATAGAACTGTCCTTTTCTGTTTTATCATTCATTGCTCCATTTTTGTCTTTTTTACATCATTATACATCATGTTCTGTTTTAATATGGTGTAAATTGGTAGAACAGATAATTTTATTGTATTCTTTTAGTAAAAATTGTCATTCATATAAATACTATTATTTAATATATATAATTTTTATTGTTCATTTTATTATACTGTTTAGGCAAAAGCTGTAAATAAACTACTGCTACTACTTGTAAAGGCTAATGATCAGTTATAAGGTAGTTAACTGCATATACATTTTGGCTGACACTTTAAGGTGGTCTTCTCCCTTATTTTTAAAGAAACCCAGTCTTCAAACTATTGTTTGAGGGAAAGCAAAGTTAATTTTAAATGAAACATTTATATTTTAAAAAGGTTTTAACAATTATGTCTTCAGATTAGAAGAAAATATTCTGGTTCAGCCTGGCATTGTTATTTATGTAATGTTTTGATTACAATGAAAGAGTATTTTTTTCAGATCACACAATCAGACACACTTCTAATTAGTGACGAGTGTGCACAGGGGAGATAACCCAAGATGAGTGCTTTATAATTAAATATTCTCTGCTTGAAACAGTAAGATATTGTACAGGACAAAATCATTCATGTTAGTCAGGTTCCTCAAAACTCTTGGGCTTAATTTATCCTTGGTGTAACTCCAGTGATTTCAACAAAGTTACACCAGGATACAGTTTATAGCTTGTTCGCCTGAATAATTTGTTAGCACACTCCAATTCCATCTATGGTGTTGTGATTATTTCATTGAGATTTCACTAATTCAGCCTGACAAAAAGCTGCTTGTGTGATGGAATGGATCAACCTAATCAATGAATTCTTTGTTCTGGATTATGAAAAGCCATGTAATCAGACAAACATTTTGCACAGTTGTCTGGATTTGAGTAATATGCTATAATAAATAGTACTGAGAATATGTGCAAGTAGCATGGTCTAGTGGACTCCATATGAGAAAGAGTGCCAAAGACTCCTTATCTTAAATTTTAGTTGCGTGCTTTTAATTTAGATTACCTCAATTAGGCTCTAGATACATCTGTTTGGTGATGGTGCAGAACAACACTACCAGAAATGGACTATTAACATATGTTATGCCTCAGGAGGGAAGAGGGCTTCTTGGATATCCTAGACAACCTCTGTGAGCCTGTTACTTACCATAGCCATTGGCATGGTCCAGCTACCTAGGAGTTGGTGGAACTATAGACTCAGCCTCCTTGTTCACTGAGAATAAAGAATGAACGGCTCTTGTACTTCACATGGAAAGAATGCAATATGGCATAATGCTTACACAGTCTGTGCAGTGAAGCCACTTATCTCTCATATGCACACAGGATTTTTCTGTTTATGGTCTAGACAGAATCCATTCCTCCATATAGATACCTTAATTTCTTACCTGTAAACAAATAGCGATGAAGCCTGAATACTGGATGAGATTGTTGTGAGAACTGCATTACTTCTGTTTGCAGCCCAGCCCTGGGGTGTTTTTAAATGGATACTTAAACAAAAATGCCCTACCTATGTTGGCTGACAAAATAACCAGCTTTTAAATGTATCGTAACCTTGATTAATCTTGGTTTCTGATGGATCCTCTAATTGATTTGCTTTCTCTCATCTCTCTCTCTCTTTTGGCAGTAATATAACACCTGAATAACTGGGCAGCAAGATGTTATATATGTTTTTTGCAATGAAAAATGATAGCCCAGCTCTGTTGCTTAATAAATGTAGGAAAAACTGTTATAAAACATCATATGTAATACTAGAGATAAGATGTAGACAAAATTTAGAGCAGGATGTGAAAACTAAATTTACTGAATATGCAGGTATATTCAAATCTCTGGTCTTAGCTTGAGTCCTCCTCTAGTAATCATATTATTCTTATTTTTTATCAATTTCCTGAACCACAAAACACAAAATTCATTTGATGTGAACTTTCCTCTTCTTTTTTTAAAAATAGCAATATTCTAATTTACAGCTTTTGTCTGGAAAGAAATTAAAAATCCAATTCAAGGGCAACTGTGCTTTGAATGCAGTGTTACTTTATCTAAAACCCAGAAACATCTTAAATACCCTTTTTCATTGACCTACAACTTCATTCTGGATTAGTATATGTAAAACCAGCAATTCAATCACATTTTACAGTTGATAACAAGGTCTTATCTAATGTTTGCCTTGCGGATGTAATTTGAAAGGAAGAATTTCATTAACATTTAAGCTCAATGAACTCATGAAGAAATGCATTGAGTTTTGATAAATATTCACTTTTTTCTAAATTACTTATCTAATTTGTTTTGAGATTTCTATCTACTGGAATATAACGAATAACATACAGAACACTAGCGCTAAATAATTATATTTGTTCTTTGTTATAAAATACAGTCCACTTTATTATATGCTTAAGAAATATCTTCAAGCAATTGTGTTTATTTAAAAAATAACCTTTGAAAAAGTTTAATATTCTCTATGAAACAATACACAAATATTATGTTCAAAGAATGTTATTAAGGTGGAGAATTCAAGCATTTTAAAGTCAGGAAATGCTGGAGTTAAGGTTGCCTGTGGAATCTTAATTTGTCTCCCCAGTGTATCTGCATTATGATGCAGTCTTAATTACCTGATCAAACTTTTCCCTTCTTCAGGAACAGATTGTGTTGGCTTAATGAACAAGTATCCAATATTTTGTTTTAGTCACATTGTTCAGTACCTTGTACTAATTGTTACCACATCCTGTTCAAACTATCCTGTGAAGAAAGATTCATGAAGATACTCATGAGCTTTTCAAACAGCACTCGTCCCTATCTCATCTGAATCCTACACAAATACATCAATGAATTTGCTTCACAACATCTGTATGAGACGAATAGCTAGGTTTCTCTTCAGCTTGTAGAGAAAGATCTGAGGCACAGAGAGAAAGATGAAAGGTCAGAGTATCCGCTTAATCTGGTTGCCAATTGAGACACCTAAAATGTCCAGACTACTTAACACTATATAGCAATTTATATCATCAAAACACAACTCCCATTTACATCAGTTGCCTCTGAGTACTAGTACTCCTCACCTTTGGAATTCAGACACTGGGGGCTAAAGTCAGGCATCTGGAAAATGAGTAGTACATACTTAGTGACTACTTGGAAAATAATTTATTTAAATGGCTTACTCATCAACATGTAAAGACTCTGCTGGAGAGGAAAGGATAGAGTATATTTTTCTCCTGATCAGCATTACTTTTCCTAAGCTAATTTTACCTTGATTTTAGCAAGGCTTTTGATATGGTCTCTCACAACATTCTTGCAGGCAAGCTAAGAAAGTATGGGCTGGCTGAAAGGGTTGTAAGTGGATAGAAAACTAGCTGGAGCATCAGGCTAGGAGGGCTTGATGTTTAGTTGGCAGCCGATATCAAGCGGAGTGCCCCAGGGGTTGATCGTGGGGCTGGTTTTGTCAATGTCTTCATCAACAACCTGGCAGATGGCATAGAGTGCACCCTCAGCAAGTCTCCAGATGATACCAAGCTGCAGGGAGTAATAGATACACTGGAGGGTAGGGCTAGCATTCAGAGTGCCCTACACAAATTGGAGCATTGGGCCAAAAGAAATCGAATGAGGTTCAACAAGGACAAGTGCAAAGTCCTGCACTTAGGATGGAACAATCCCATGCGCTAGTACATGCTGGAGGCCCCTTCAATCCCCAGCCTCATTATCAGATATAGTTGAATTATTTTGTCTGAAGTATTCCAGAAATATTCAGCCTGAGATAGAGCCTGGCACAGAAAATTTGAGCCCAAGTAGTTAAACTGCAACAAACTATGAGCAACTGAAAATAGGATCTCATTATTATATGCGTCTTTAATGGCTTAGTAAACTGTAGGAGCCCCACTTACAACATTTAAGTATTTGCAAAAATCTGGGACATCAGCAAAATTTACTATTCCTACTAGGAGCATCATTAATAGTTCTCCTTCTTCCATTATATTTATGTTCCTAATTTTGCTGATGCTCTGGGACTTTGTATGGTCTGTTCTAGTTTTTTTTTTTTCTCTCTGAAAGTTATTTTGCTGTTTTCACTGATTGCACTTTAGTTTATAAAGCATTTATTTTGATAAAGCACTCATGGAACTTGTATAAAGCATATTTTATGATTGTAACATTTTGCATTAATATCAAGCTGTGTTCTTTAAGAACAGGATTTGAGGTAGAACTTGAATTACTTTGGATCCTCCATTCTTTATAGTACTGAGTCAAACAAAAATCCTGTAGTCCCACAGACTGTTCCAACTTCTCTACAAAATCTTTCTTAGTGTTAGGGCCAGCCTGGAAACTTAAAAAAAAAAGGGTGGGGGAAAGGGGAAGAAAAGAACAAACTTCAAAGTTGTCTGAACAAGTGCAATTTTGCTATTTTCATTTGCATTCACTGCTAAGAGGAGCAATTGTAGAACTAGGGAACCTGACAGTCTGCCAGGAAGGCTACAGAGCTGTCACTTATGCACTGAGATGTATAAATCATTGATTTTTCCTATGTATTAGCTGCACAACAACAACAAAATCAGAAGATATTTGCATTTCAGGTTGAGACAGTTTTCTTCCTTGAAGAAAAATAAAATATTTTAAGGAAGTAAAGAGAGAATTATTATTATTATTATTATTATTATTAAATTGAATACAAGTTAAACTTTGAAACAAAAACCACTCATTTTGAAAGAGTCAAAAAATATTTTTTGAAATAACAATACTTTCTTTCTCTTCCTTTCTTTCTTGGCTGAGACAGACTGAAGAATTCAGCCTGAATCAGTGAATAGTTTGGTGAATCCAAATCTGAATTGTTTGATAACAACAATATTAGCTAACATTTTTCACTTAGCTGGATTTGTATTAATTGACTTTAGAAACTAACCTGGCTGAAAAAGTAGTAACAGTTTTTTTTTTAAAGATATCTTTTCAGTTTTGATGAGATTAACCTCCACCCCCAAAATATAATCAATTGACTTTTCTACCCCCCTTTCTCCTTTTTCAATCTGCTACTGAAAATACAGAGGACCGAAAAACTGAAATGTTTTGAGGATTTCTTGAGAAAATTATCTATGTAGCTCCATTAATGAAGGAAGACAGAATATTATTAAGGATAATGGAGAATGCCTATTTATATTTCACTTCTGAACTTCCATATCATGAAGATCTATATTCCCTTGAATACACTGGAACACAAAAGTTTAATGGAAGACATTTTCCCGCTGTTTAGTTCTTAGAAGACATCAACTTTGCTGGACCAGCCACATCATCCAGATGTCTGACTTCAGACTCCTAAAGTCTTATTCTCCCAGCTCAATCAAGGTGTATGCTCAAGAGTAGGGCAGAGAAAGTGCTTCAAGGACATCCTCGAGGCCAACTTGAAAAAAAATGCAACACTGACACCAACTCATGGGAGACTATCACCCAGGACTGCCCCAAAAGGAGAAAGAGTCTGCTGCAAGTATTTCAGTACTTTGAAACCTTATGACAACAACAGGAGACAGAAAAGTGGGAATGGCAGAAACAGTACATCACGGGGTGAATCAAGAGCCATCCACCCTGCATGGAAAACACATGCCTGAGTTGCAGTAAAATCTGTCAATCCTGGATTGGCCTTATCAGTCATCTTCAGACCCAAAGATAAGGCAGTCATGGAAGACAATCCTCCTTGACTGTGAGGGATTGCCAGTGATAAGAATTAGTGAATATATAATATAAAACAGGATTTTATCAAGACATATTTCATATACTGGTGACATTCTTACTATCTGACTGCAGAAGTAGTGATAAATTATTTTACATGAGAGGATGGGGAAACCTAAAGAATTTGCAAATATGTAAGAAGACTGGGGAAGTAAATGTTACAAGTCACGTTACATAACACATACACATTGCAAATGTATACATATAATTCCCTTGATTATGTTCCCTTGCCAGGAAATCACATGCAGACATTTACACACAGTCTACAAGTAAAATTTGTTCAAGCAATATTGGACAAGTTTTGTACAAGGCCTGCATCCAATAGGCCAAGCTTTTTTCCTTTTTCTTTTCTTTTTTGGTGGTGCAGGTGGAGGAGCTATGTCATCTTTTAAAAAGACCTACGTGGGAACTGAATTTAGGAAACATCTGACCATATAGTTTCCCAAAACAGTCACAAATTTTATGGGCACAAAGGCTCTGATCGCCTGATTCTGGCACAACACAGCTATTGAACCATTTATTATTATATCAAGTTTGTACTTTGTGGTTGAACTACAGCAGTGTTTCTCAACCCATGGTTCATGATCCAGCAGTGGGTCACAAGAATATGTGAAAGAGTCATGAACAAACTTTAAAAATGGATTCTCCTGTAAAGGAGAAAAACATGGGAAACCTTGGGCTGTTTGGGGCCCCCCATCACCTACATACCCCCCAACCCCACACACTGGGGAGCTGGGGCTTGTGGGTGGGGGGCAGCGGGTCAGCAGTGAGGGGCAATGGGTCAAGACTGGCCATCAATGTTTACAAATGGGTCCTGGTCCAAAAAAGTTGAGTACCACTGAAGTAGAGCATACACTTTAGAAAGAATCCAGTCCTGATTACTGCAGGTGATGAGGAACCCATCATGTATATGTATTTCTCTCAAATTGTATCCAAATAAACCTAATGATATCCATGGAATAGAGTAACAGAATTATCTGCTAAATGTATTTATCTTGTGAATTAAGCCATAATAACATGACCCAGAAATTATGTACTAATTTATCTCATGCATAGATGTGCTGTTTCCTTTCAGCATGGAGAGCAATCCTTGCATTCTGATTTCTGCTGCTACTGTTGCTCCGACAAACCAAGGAATTTTTTTTGTAAGATCAATTGGGCTACTTCTTGTGGAGGCAGATGGGCTGTCTAAGAAGAGGCAAAGCAATGACTATTATATAAATGAAGAAAAGGACCAGGAAAGCCTCATCTTAGCATCATAGGACCCAAGCAAAAAAGGGGAAAAAATTATTTAGAGTGCATTCTAGTCAAAATACCACCTGACTCTCAATAGCAAAGCTAGATCATTTGCTACTATTGATGACTCAGTAGCCATTGTCAGTGCACATTTATCCACATTTTATGTAGGGCATACTGTTGAAAATACATCATACTGGTAGCCCACACCCCTCAACCATTTTGAAGTTTGCTTCCAGACTCAATTTTAAATTTAGGCCCTGTTTTATCTCTATATTGTGCTCTGGCTACATGTAGAATTGTAGAACTGCAAGAATCAGAGGAGAATTTGTAATATATCCAGCTCTAAAAAAACAGAAGAAACAGTGATCACTACAACTGTATATTGCTACTCCCTCTCTGAAGGTAATGGCACAGTCAGGAAGTTAATTCTTCTCTGAGGAAAAAAATCACGCTATCATTTTACTGTGGTTTCAGCTGTACTTTACAAGGCTACATGTTGAATTGAACAACTGACCTGAGAGACTGAAATAAACTTGTATCAGACTATGAATTTCATTTTTTTTAACTTTGGGTTGAACAAAAGCTTGGATGTGAGCAAAAACAGCCTCTTGTACTGGATTCCGGAGAGTTGCTCGAGCCAAGGAAAGGTCCTTGACACACTTTTGATAAGCTCTTACTGAGATGCTCTCAAGGCTTCAACTAGTGCAAAGAGCTTTGATTTTCTTGCCACTGCTGGCCTACACCCATGGAACAACTCTTGTCCTGCAGATGTGTCCATAAGTAGAGCAGACATGAGAAAAGTGGGCAGAAGCTTGGAGCTTCTCAGGGTTGCCACAGATGAAAAATTATAACACTTCAAAATTTTAGTGCTTTACAACTGGCTCACTATAACTGTCTGTTTTAAATGGAAGCTAAACCATTGCAACTTTAAAGCCTGTTTTGTTCAGGTTTAAAGTTACAATGGTTTAGCAGGTCCAGAATAATGGCATAAGAGAAGACAAATTCAATAGTTAATCAATTGTACAGATGCCTTCCCAAAAAATTACTCCCTCTCCTTTTAAAATAGTTTAGGGCTATATCTATCCACACTCTCAGTTCTATACCTGCATGGAAATGAGAATCCTACTTAATAGCTGGTTTCTGACCACTGCTGCACATAATAAAGACTCGTAAGAGGGAGGGAGAGAGAAGGCAGAAGGGATTCTGCTTTGCTTGATATGCTAACAACTGCAGACTTATAGCAAAGGTGAAATGAGACTACAGGAGTCAGATGTCTGGTTAAGGAATCCCTTTGTTAACCCTATGTTCTTTGCTATCCTGCCATATTGTCCCTTAGGGAGTTCAGTTAGAAATGCAGATTGATCCCAGCCTTGTTGGAGCTTGACATAGGGGGCAGACAGACAGGCCAAGAGATCTTGGGGATGGGGTTCAAGGTCTACAATGTTGGGCAGTTGTTTTCCACATCCCAACTGATCTGAACTTGGGGTTGTACATCTGGGCACAATAACTACATTCTACTCAAGCCCAGTTGGCTAGGAAGCATGTGAGACTATCACTGTACAGAGACATACTGGACCAGATATTGCATCTGCTCCCCATCTCACAAACTAGCTTTCCATGCCTGCCCTCCTGTAGGTTCCAGAAGGAGTTATGTGGATGGAAGGGCTCATGTTGGCTTAGTTATGAGAGAGAGCTTACAGCTTGCCACTGTTTCCCTCTTCATAGCCACATGCCTGTTCTCTGAAGCAGAGGAGAGCATCTGGCCCTTACTGAACAATAAATCGCAGTTTCTGTGTTTGTTTTGAGTCCAGCTGTCTCTTTTTAAGCTCACTGCAACTGATGCAGTATTGGATACATTTCCAGCATGGCACAGTCTGACCTGACCTGTTAGAAATGTAGTTTATTGCCATGGCCAATAAACCTTGGCTTATTGTGGCTGTGGCTTGCCAAGTTTAGAAGTAATCTCAGAGCAGGTTTTAATTTGTTTCTCTTGACAGTTTTTAAATTTCTGCTAATTTGTGTGGAAATTAAATTAAGTTATATTTAATGATTGCTTGGGTCTTTTTAATCTTTCTGACACCATCTCCTGAAGAAAACTGCATGGATGCTTCATCGCATTTTTAGTGTGCAACAATCTCTCCTGCTGAGATTTGACTAATTTACCTGTGGACTTTAAAACCTGCTTTATTCTGTATTTTTTTAGATTAAAAAAGAATGAATTAATGGACTGTGTGCAGAAGCTGTTTCACTATGGGCTTCTGAAACTAAATACCTCAGTGGGAACTCTGCCTACCTGTGTAACTTTGCTTCTGTTCTGCTAGACTGAGTATTGGCTTTGTCTGCTTACCCAGCTTGCCTTGCTTGGCTGTTTCATGACTAAGAGTCTGATTTGCTCCCTCTTCGCTGGATTAAAACACTGCATCAACTTTGATTTTGCCAGCTGGAAGACTAAGGGGAAATTCAAAACAGTGCATGGAAAGGAAACAAACAGATTCAGTGAATAAATAACAGGATTCATGCTTTCATGGTCTAAGAACTATTTTGAAAAATGCACTTCTAAGTGCCTGGATAAGTAAAACATACTTTGTCAGATTGTATGGATTCTTCTGTGTATTATGTGCATGGGAACTCAATGAACAATTTAACTAGATAAGCAGGAGGCTAAGAGAGTTGGCAGTAATGAAAAGCAAGGTATGCAATTAAGCAAGTATTCATGGACAGGATCATAGGCACCCTTAGCTGGTGAATATCTGCCTTCAATTCATGAATTAATACAGTAATGAATAAGCACCTAGAGATGGGTTGGCATTCAGTTTAACTTCATACCATTATTTTATAACAAAGGAAGATATTATAAGCCAACCAGCCAAGAAGCCACACACATACTATACATCCTAGTTTTCAGTTCTATGCATTCAAATAACACTCTTTAAGAGCCCGGTGTTAATTGCTCCAGAAAGGGAGAATAATTAAGATATTATAAGGATAATTTGCAAGCATTTGATACTTAGATCTGATCTGTGCAGAATTCAGGTATGTAATAGATATTATTTTAAGCCCCTAAACAGCCTTGAAAACCCCAGCCTGTTCCTCCAAGCATTTTGTTCTTTATATCCCCAATGCTGAGGATGGGATTTTTCTCAAATTCCATTGGTTTAGTCTGAAACATGTCAAACTAATAGCATGTTTGAAACTTGGCATCCTGCAAACCTAGAGGGCTAGAACGTGATGAAAGGTGTGAATCTTACATGATAGAAGTATCTGCTGTTCATATGAAGAAGTCTATTAATAGGGATTTAAAGGTATGATATGTATAATATGTACAAAATCTATGTTAAGCCATGTGTAGAGGTATTTTATCAGTATTTTCCTCTTCTTTCAAAGTCTGCAGAGCTGGGTTTGTAATCCTAAAGGATCTTGGCTTTGCAGGAGGAAAGATATAATACTAGAATAACACTTGAAAACCTGTTTAAACATTTGTAAAATAGCTCCTTCTTTCTGCTAAGAATGCGTTAGGCACAAAGTAGATGCTGTGGTATTATAATCATCTCACAAAGCATTTGGGAGATCTGAAGACAGTTAGGCTATCACATGGAGACATCCCCATTTCCTCCTCTGGGACCTCTTATTCTGAACCCATCCCACTGACTATGAATAAAAATAGCTTTACTGGAACTGTATTACAAGGACCTCTCTGGCTGTCAGTTGGCCCTGGAATTCCGTTTAAGTTGCATTGTCAGTGTGTCTGCGGTGAAGGGGTGGAAAGCAGAGGAAAGGGAAACATTTCTGAAGACAAGTGGAAAGGATGATGTGCCTCTTGACCCATCATTTCCTTCTCCATCTTACCCAATCCCCATTTCCACTCTCTCTCCCATCCACATACCAATAGAGAGCCTTCAGTTGAGTCCCAGTAAAGAGAAGCAGTGTCACAGAGGTTCCTGACCTCGCTTTCTGTAGAGCAGACATGAAACTTTTTGCAAAGAGGCTTTTCTATGGACATTTTTCAGAGGTGCATTAGGAAGCTCCTTTTATTATCTCTCACACATACAAGAAATGTGTCATTTGAATAATAATGCTATAAGATTCAGTAGAAAGGAGACACAAATGTTGGTTGAGTGGGACCAACCATGAAAACATCACCCTATCGATGCCGATGGCAACACTCATAATTATTTCAATGGGGCCAGAATTTCACTCTGAATTCCCATACCCCCGAGCTGATTCTTCAACCCATGGTATCATTATAAAGGTTGCCTCAATAAAATTTGCAAGATTAGTGTTCTTATGCTGAAAGCTTAGAGACAGTTAAAATGGTTTCAACTGGATCCATCCTCTTACCTTTATCATCTTCCATATTACCTTATAGCTCAGTAACTTTTTAAATTTATTCTATACAGTAATTAAAATTCTAAGGCAGTGAATGATACTTATCATAAATCATGCAGACTACTTAATTAGTATCTGTTGTAGATAAGTCAAACTGACACAGTCTTTCTGTAATGCAATTTATTAACCCAAGAAAGCAATGTTTGCCTTTTGATTTAATGAGCTGGTAGACAGCATAATACAGTGTAAGATGTCAGTTTACCTCATTTAGCAGAAAATAAAAGAAACCTTATGATAACATTTTGCTTGCGCTGCTTTCCTCCATCCCAAAAGAGCAGGAAAAAACTGAGACTTTAGGTGAAGTTCTAATTAAATATGCTAATATATTAAAAGAGAGAGGAGGTTGAACATCACTGAAAAAATTTAGGAGGAGTAAACAGTTCTTTGGGTTGTTTATTGTTTCAGAATTAATAAAAAGGGGTATTGATTTTTTTTTTTAACACAAAGAAATATACAGAACTTGGATTAACACTTGCTGCAAACACTATGAACTACAGAAGTTAGTGCTGATAGCAGTATCTTTTCAGGATTAGACTCTAACCAAATAACCAAAGTCTGTTTGATGGGTTGCATACAGATTGGTTTTAAAACACAAGAGTTACATTTAAAAATAAATTATTCTTTTTTCTCACTGTGTCTAGACCCGATGATTAATACCCCATTTTACTTTGTAAAAAAATTCTGAGTGATGTGACCTTATTCACAGGAGAAATAATTCTGCTTTCCAGAGATATATCAAGTACTGAAAGCTATGGCTATACAAGGTCAAAAAACAACACAAATAAATAAAAAATAATAATAAAAAAAACCTCTCCAAGGTGATGTAAATGGGCTTTTTGAAGACATGGTCTATAAGAGAGCAATGTCTCTCTAATTCATCTTTGCTTGTTTTTGCTTTAGTCTTCCTGTTGGATTTGTATGGCTAACAGGATCTCCTAGTGGGATCCTACCATTAGCCAAATAATGGATTTTCTCTTTTTTCTTTTTCACATTTATTTTTGTTGTTGTTGTGGTAAAACAAAAATTAAATTGGTTTAGATCAAACCAGAAAATACTTAGTTTTATATGGAAAAAAAACACCTTATATCAGTATCAGTCAGATACTTTAAGCCCAATTGAACTCCACAAACCACCTCTAGCTATTTAAATAGCTAATTTTAGCAGAGTAAGTGGTATTTCAAGCCAGCTACCTGAATTTTAATTATACCCCTTGGACTTCATTAATTCTATTTTGGTCAAAGAAAAAGATAAGTTGATAGCAAACCATCCTTTAGACCAATAGCCTAGGGGGTTGAGAACTTGTTCAGGGATTAGGGACCTTGGTTCTAAGGCCCCTTAGTCCCCTAACCCCTCCAGTTTCTAAGCTTCTCCGCAATAGTTTCAGTCTTCTCTACTCTACAGCTTCCATGTCTCAGAAAAGCAGAGCACCTTTCCATTCTTTGGTTGAAGCAAGCCTAAAGGGGCCAGAAAGACAGCAGATCACAGAGCACCACTTTGAAAGTTGTCTAATACTAGCTCCTACTCATGGCCCGTGTAAAGAAGAATATGAGCTACAGTCTAACACAAGACAAAATATTATTTTCAGGGTATTAAAAGCATTTTTTAAATATTTTTTTTCATTATGTTGGTCAATTTTGGAATTAAAAGTGTTATTTTGAGGCAAAAGTTGAAAAGTTTAATTTTGAAAATGTCAAATTGAAACCTTACCAAAATAAAGCACTTTTTTTTTTTGATCCTTCAAAAATAAGTTAATAATTTTTCAAACTTTTTGTCCTTCCCATCCCCAGTTTTGGTTGAAACTATTTCAGTTTACATGGACTATGTATGTATTTGCCTCAACTTACAGTACCAGGTGATATGATTGTTAAGTATGGTCTAAAGGACAATGAAAATCTTTAACCCCCACCTCCAAATACAATGTACTACCACAAGGCTTAGGTGGTATTTCAGAGCGCTTTATGTAATAACGCCTCATTTTATGGCACTGCAATTTCTATGACATCCAATGAAGAAGAGATTCTACATTTAAGCTCCTGGACCATTCAAAAACATGCAAATTAATGGTTAAAAGTTTAGTTCTAGACTGGAAAGGACAATTGTAATTCTGCCTTTGACTCTCACCCATTTCAACAACAAATTTGAGATGTTTTTTGGTGGTCCCCCCCCCCCCCCTTTTTCTTTCCCCCCCTTACAGCCCTGAAAACAAAGACTGGGCTCCAAGGTCAAGACTGAATTTTTCTATCCCATGCATAATTCACAGTAACATATTCTGCAAACCAAGTTTTGTACTGTTAAAGTGTCTTCACATCATGCCTTCATCCTCACCTGTGCCACCCAATTAGCTTAAGAGAAATATATCTAAATTACAGCATCTATTGTTTATACTTCTTTTGCCTTCTAGTAAAATCTCTAGGACTTGGAGTATCCTATGCAAGTGTATATGTCTATGCACTTATGAGGTATTTATATATTGTTCCTCTCTGGCTTCACTCCCCATAATGGATTTAAAAAATAACCACAAAGTCAAAGGCCTTCAGAAATACAAGATAGTGTGAAGAAATAAAAATATTTAGTATATTACAATTAGTAAAAGGCAAGAGACAAATTCTGGTGATAAAAGTTGCATGGTTGTGTACTTTATACATAATTAAGTGATTGCACAATCTCCTCAAAACTAATGAAATGCAAATTTTCCTTAAAATCCCTCAGCATAAAGCAAGTTTGGATATAAGGGGTTTTTTCCCCCAGAGGTTACAAGAAAAAAAGCAACCAGGTAGACACCTGGCCAGGAGCAAAAATTGTGCCTGGTCAGCCCCTCCAGCAGGGGGCAGGAGATAGCTCCCCACCCCCAGGAGCTGCCTACTATATCCCCCTGCCCTGGCAGCAGGAGCTCCAAGCCCTCTGCTCCCAGATCATGACTGAGAAGCGGGGGGCTAGGAGATCCTTATCTCTTAGCCCCAGCTCTGCCATCGTGATTGTGTTTCCCAGCCTGAGCCCTGTGACTGTGGAGCTCAGGCTAGGAGATAAGGGTCTCCCAGTAGTGGCCCCATGGTTGTGGAGCCAGTGATGGGAGCTCCCTGCTAGAGGGGGCTGGACACCTTGTTCCCTGCCCAGCTCTGCAAGCATGGAGCTGGTGGGGGGAACAGACTGGGGAGCTCATGGAGCTGGGCAGGGAACAAGCTCCTCAGCCCCCACCCTGCTTGCCCAGGTCAGGACTGTGGCAGAAATGCCACTGTTGGTGCCCCTCTCCAGAGATCTGTCTCAGCCAGCCTGAGAGGCTGCTGTTGAATCCCTCAGGGCAGGGATCTCACTCCTTGTCTGCATGACAAAAGCCTGGCGCCTGAATGCTCTGGTCACCTGGGAAGGGGGGGGGGGAAAGCCCGGCCCTGTGCGGGCCCAGGTAGCCAGGGATGCTTGGCAGATTGGTCGGTTTGTGGCCAGTATTGGCAGCTTCGATTGGACCAGGCTGCTGAGGTCAGAGAGGTTATTTAAGGGCCCGGGCCAGGAAGAAGGCAGCCATTAGCCATGCGGTCATCCAGGTGAATCTGAACCTGGCTCTCTCCTCATCACTGCATGCTCCAAGAGTGCCCTGCTTCCAGAGGAAACTCCAACCACCTCTGGACGATGCGAGTGAGTAAGCTACTAGAGATCTGATTAGATATTTAGCTTCAGTAACTCAGATGCGTGTTTAAACGGCTACCTCAGCCACCCTGGTTTGCTCTATGGGATTCCTCTGATATTCCTGTAAGATTTCTATGATACTGCTCTACCTTTTACCCTGTTTCCACCCTACCCCCTGTAATCAATAAAGTTCTCCTTGTGACCAGTGTGGGAGACTTATTGAGGGGTGGGTCTAAATTATGCCGAGGAGGCCCCTTAGGTCTGTGGACTAATGGAGACTTTCCTAAATAGCCCCTGACTTGGGAAGTGCCCCAAGTGCTTGTATTGGGTCTAGTACCTATTGGACGATCAGGCCTGCGTTTTCCAAGGTGCGCAGAGCCAGAAGTGAGTCCAGAGCCTTGGATGGTGGCAGTGGGAACCCCAGGCTAGCGGGTGTGCTCCAGGGAAGGGGTCGGCCAGACGTGAGGCAACCCAAGGGAGGCACTCAGAGTCTGGAAGGTGGGCGGGCACAGGGAGGTGGGCGGCTCAACACAGGAGTGCCCCCTACTGGCCCGCCACAAGGACAATGTCCCTCTGCCCTGGAAGCGTGCTGCTTGGAGCTTGTTCCCAGGCCCTGCTCTGCAATCATAGAGCTGGGGCTGGGGACAGACTGGGAACTTGTTCCCGTCCCCCCACTCTGTGATCACAATTATGATCACAGAGGGGCTGGCAGCTCCCTGCATTGGGACAGTTCCCCACCCAGCCTGGAGCTGGCTGGGACCTGCCTCTGACCTGGATGGTTCCCAGCCAGCCCCATGATGTGCAGGGAAGCATGTGCAGTCTGGAGCTGGCTGGGGACTCTCCTGTTTTGGGCAGTTCCTGAACAGCTCTGGGATGCCCATGCAGACTTCCCTGTGGAGCCCAGGGCTGACCAGGAACTGTTCTGGTCAGGAACAAGTCCCAGCCCTATGCCCTGATCAGGTGATCGACACATGGGGCTTGGAAAGAGCTGTAGTGGTGGGGTAGGAGGTCCCAGCAGCGAGCTAGCTGCAACACCAGTGGGTTGGGGCAGGGGGATAGGACCTGCCTCTTTCCTGCAGCTCTCTCCAAGTCCCCTGCCCCTGATCAGGGACCCAGGGTCAGGAGTTCTCTGCTGTTGGAGCACAGGGACAGTGTCTATGCCCCAGCAGCACGTAGCCCCCCATGGCCAGAAGACAGCTGTCTCCTAGCCTGCAGTTCCCTACCAGCCCCAGGGTGAGCACCCAGGGGAGCCTGGAGATCCCTCTGGTGGTTTGGTGGCAGGGGCCCATTGCAGGGCTGCAGGAAACTGGGTGAAAATCTGTTCCTTAATCTCCACATGTGTAGATGCCTGCCCCAAAACCCTTGCTCCAGAGTAGTTTACACCACAAGAAATTTGGGCTGAAGTAAATGCATGTGTAGATGTGCCCAATAAGCAGTATGTTACCAGCAGCATGGTCCTGAGTCATGTGCTGTACTCCTCTGTCACAACCAAGGACTTGGGATAGATGTTTCGGTGTTGAAAAAAGCTAATAGTCCTACCCCTTTGAAATGTTAAGTTGAAGAAGTATTATAAACCAAAGAGAAATAAATAAGACTTATCTGAAGAAGAACATGCATATACTTGCTGTCTTGTAAATCACACCACCATTTTTAATTTTCCCTGTTATAATTTTGCCAGCTTTGCCAAAAGCCTTTTTAGATGACAAAAACCAACAGCTTGCTTTGCTCCTGAAACATCAGTAATGCAAGTTAGTGGGGACATGAGGTATATTTCAGGTAATTCGTCTGGGTACGAGTTCAATCAAATTAACAGGATCACAACATAGGTGTATACAGCCCATTATATTTAAGCTTAGATGCTTATGTAAGGAGAGAGACCATAGGTCAAATAGGGGAATGAGATTTAATTCCATACAGGTGGCACACTTCATTTGTAATTTAGATTGTTCTTTTTTTTCTGGTTCTGGCAAATGCAAAATTTGAAGGAAACTTCCTAGCTGCTAAAGCACATACAATTTGTGATCTAGAACTGAATGAAACAGTCTAGAAAGACAATGCATTCAGTTCCCTCTTGTAAGGAGTTCATTCTTTCCCCTTCCCCCCTCCTCCTTTATTCTAAACTGAAAGTCATTTAGATTGAAAACATATTTGCTTTGCTTTTTTTATGGACAAAAAGCATAACATGTGCAAAGCATTGGTCCATGAAGTCTAGAAGTGTTCTATGATCTACTGCTCCAGAGAAGGACAAAAAAAAAAAAAAAATACATTGAACAAACTGAATGGTAATAAGATAAGTCCCTCCATTTTTCTTGCCATAGTTAGCTCACATCCTAATGGAAATATAAATGTTTGACAGCAGGAATCACATAACTGGCCTGATGAGGTCCCACTTTTGACCAGGGCTCCTAGTAAATAATTCTTACATTTGATTTCCACATCTTGGTTTTATACTTTAAAAAAAAATATATAAAACCAGAGAAAAAAAGTAGCAAGGTGTGTAGGGGGGGCAGAGGGAGGTTAAGGAACAATATTTCCAACATTAGTTAACTTTGTGCAGCTAGTTTCTCCAGGCTATCACTACAGGATATGGGTAAGAGTGCTTGATAAAAGGTCCTTATATCCAAATGTAACCCTTCTGCTGGGTACCAGTCAGCAGCAAGAAGGGCCCAGTTCACATTTTGGGATACCTAATGACTTGTACCAGTGGCTCAAGCCCCCACCCAGAAATTTAGGAACACTAAACTTGCTGCGGCATCCTGTATAAATAAAATATCCTCCTTGCAAGTAGTGTAAGCACCAAAACACAAATTTATTACAGAGAATAAAGACAAAAAAGAAGGAAACACTAAGTGTAATTTTAAAATACTATTAACTGCAAAGCAAAGTCTATAGGTGGCATCCCCTTAGGGAGGCTTCAGCCATGCCCAGACACTCTGGGACTTGGGGCTCCCCAAAGGGTAGTTCCAGAGGCCTGCACCCCTATACCTTTCATTCAGCAGTGGGCTAGAGAGGGATGCCCACACCAGAAAGTGCCATGAGCTGTTCCTTAGGTTCACTGTGCCATGAGGAGCTGCTTGAGAGCATGGGTTCTTCTGTGTTGCAAGGGGCTCTGTTGCTCCTGGAGAAGTGATAGATCATTGACTGCCACTTCTGCATGGTAGTTTTTAGGGGTTAACTGTGGCTTTTGTCAGCATACCACACCTCAAAATTCCTAGGCCCAATCCCACCTCTTCTGGACAGAAAACTGCAAAAGAACTCAGAGGAAAGGTCCAGCCTATCTTGGTAGCACCCAACCACATTGCTTGGTTGGGACATAAACTATAAAGGGACAAAAAGAGGCCCAAACCTATTTTTCTGGGTCTGGACTGGGCCACAAAAGCCAGCCAGGCCTATAATGCATGGGGGCCTGTGTGACAGCTGATATTATGTTTGTGTGATAAAGGTGCTTGCTGAAGGCCCTATGAAGATTAGACAAAGTGTTTTTCCTTATTTCTTTAGATATAAAGCTATATGTTGTTGCTAAAAGCCTAATTAAAGTTTAAGATGTAGTGAGGCCTTGTATAAAGTAAGGCCTAGTAAATTTAGCAAAGCCTTGAAGTAGTAAGGCCCTGTGGCGTAGTTAAAATTACCTAATCAAAGGAATGCAAGGCTTGTACTGCCAATTGGTCAGTCTAAGGACAGTTGAAGTAAAAGGAATCCGAGTGGTTGTATGTTATCAGAACCATTCAGAAGCTATAAATGAGCTGGAATATCTTGAAACCATTCAGAAGGAAGATACAGCTCTGTGAAAAGGATTAGTTAGCTGTTGCCTGGATCAGTGGGCCCGTGGACCTCGAGGAGCCCAAGGACTGCATTCCAGGGTCCTTCTCGGTACTCCTTTGTTCAGTGCTGTTCAGAGACCCCTGACTTCGCTGAACTTTGTGGAAACAGAAGTAATATCCCACTCAAAGCCTATGTGGCCAAAACTGCCAGCAAAACTGCCAGGACTCAGTTCCTGATTAGTTTGCTCCAAGGATTAATACTTCCGTTGTATTATCCCACTCAAAAAAAAAAGGGGTGGGGGGGGGAAGGGAGGAAATAGGGGTCTCAAACTCAGAGACAGACTTTCTCTTCCTTTACTTTAGGACTTCCCTTCACGTAGCTTTTGCTTGCCTCTCCAGTGAAGAGGGAAAAATACCCCCTCCATGAGGAGCAGTATCTGGTCTCCAATTCAGCTATGTAGCACTTAGCAACCCCAGGAGAAAGAAGAAAAACCTTACTTGAGTTGTTCTTATATACCTGGTGAGACATCACCCAAACCTTGTCCAATTAGGGAGTGCCATGCTCCAGCCTCTCCATCTTCCTGGATAACCTTCTGCTTCCTCTGGCCAATTAGATCAGAGGATTTTACATATTTTGTCCACATACAGGCCCCAGCTTTCCATGTGCAGAGCACATGGCCAGAGCAACAGGAGCCATCTTGCCCACATTAAACACATACATACATACATACAAGAATCCACAGTTCACAACAACAAAAATCACACATTCTGCCATACACAACCCAAGTGTGCATGGGTGTTACCTCAAAATAGATTTTTTGTAAGTTTGAGAGACAGAGTATGGGTTTCATTGTAATGTTCCTATTTTAAATTTCTTCATGTTGCTATAATAATGCATGCCTCCATTTCCCCCTAACTCATACAAAGAGGGAAAGAATGGATTAAAGAGATAGTGAAGCCAGAGCTCTTGGTCTGCTTGACAGCAGACACCTCCATCTACAGGGACTTGAAAAGAATTGTTGACAAGGTGGGAAAGGGAGGCCATGCCCAGGAGGCTTCTAGGGAAACGGGGGGAGATAAGCATGACAAAGGACAGAAGAGCCGAGGAAAAGGGGTGTCAACCTGAGAGTACGTCAGTCTGAAGAGGGACACCAGCTGAGCAGCTCTGAGGCAGACTGGAGAGGGACTAGCTAAGCTGCTTTTGGGGTGTGGGATGGTACCACCCTGGGTAATGGGCAGCCAGGCTGGGGCCACTTGGGAAACAATGTGCTGAGCTGGCTAAGGAAGAGTAAACAGGATCCAGATACAGGCTGGGTCAGGAAGCCAGGAGATCATTCTGAGAAGTGGTTCTGGGAAATGCTGTCAGAAAGCTATGGGATCAGGCAGAGGGCAAGCCAGGTTGAATAACCAAGAGATCAAGCAGAGAACAGATGCAGAACACAAGCCAGTAGGAACAGCAAGGTAGTTTGAGATCAGGTTGAACCCTGCTGCCCAGATATTTCCTAATCTGGGTTTATATAGGGGAACTGCAGCATCAGCTAACCTGAGCTAGCCACTGTGGTGCAATGAGTGAGGGAAGAGCCAGGCCTTGCTGAAGGCTTCAGGACAGCCTTGACCAGCCCAGGTAACCAGCTCTAGATGGGATGGGACAATGGCTGTTCTAGTTAGAATGAGGCCCTAGATTTTAGACTGTGGCCTGATGGGTAGATTGAGATAGAGGGGTGGCTCAATTCTTTGAAGAGGGCAGAGAAATAGCTAGCTTTTGCCTTAGTAAATACCTGTAATGAAGATGAGCTGTCTCTTTTGCTGCTTGGAACTCCAGGTTGCACGTGTTCTCCCTAACCAGAGATGGAGTCCCTCTCTTAGGAGCAGAGCTAAAAGCTATTACCTTGGATCAGGGCCACAGACAATCATGGAGGGTTGGGGACTGAAAAGTCAGGTGTCAGAGAGTGGGAAGGAGTCAGGGCTCCCTCCAAGCTTTAGAAACAATATCTGCACTGGGTTCAGGGGGCACTCCCAGAGACCAGACAAGGTAGCGGTGGTTCCAAGCCAGCCTCTCCCTGGGGAGGACTCTGTGCCCATTTACTAGACTGAATATTCCAAGGTGATGAACTTGCATAGTTTATCCAAGCCTGCCTTTCAAAGGCATCCTCTTATTCATTTGGATAAAACCTTGCAAATTAACACAACATTTACAATTATACTTATAGCAACACAAAATGAGAGATTTGTTACAGGAGATTTTTTAATTTAATTTATTTTTTTACAGGTATGAGAGATTTATTTATGTATTTATTTACAGGCTGTAAACACTCTCAGGGGCCAAATCGTGCAAAAAACTGTCACTTCTATTTGCACCCTAAAAAAAAAACTACTCACCTGGGTATCTGACAGGAGACCAGATGCAGCATTGATACTCCAGCTCACTACTACCATCTGCTAGATTGTGAGCAGTGCTTTTCTTAATTCTTCCTTCCCATACTTTATCATGTTTGACGCTTCCTCCTCCTCATAGAAAGTTAGGATCAGAAGGGACCTCAGGAGGTCATCTAGTCCAACCCTCTGCTCAAAGCAGGACCATCCCCAATTAGGTCATCCCAGCCAAAGCCTTATCTAGCCAGGTTTTGAAAACATCCAGGGATGGAGCTTCTTCCGCCTCTCTGGGTAACCTGTTCCAGTATTTTACTACACTTCTAGTGACAAAATTCTTCTTAATATCTAATATCTTCTTTCTCTATTCTTCATAGCAGTGGCCATTGTGAGAGGAAACACGTATCCATACAACGTTAGAAGTGCCAGGCCTTGGTCCACTCATTGTAGCTGCCATTTGGAAGTTGAGGTGATATACGGAACACTGATTTGCTCCTGTTTGGCAGAGGATGTAGGTACCTCCCTGAGTGTGGGATGAGGAGACAATGAAGCGAAACCACTAAATTAGTATGTTGGCTGTCCTGCACTGGAGGTTCAGCTGACTGCTTACAATTCAATGGGATTTGGTTTCATACAGTTTTTTCCTCATTGGGAATCTGTTGGATCAGTTTTTCTTCCTTCTGAACAGCATCTAGGGAGACTGGTTTGGGGAGTTCAAAGATAAATGATCGCTACTTTGGCAGCTTATTGTGTATTTCTGTGTTAAAGAAAAGGTCTTATTGAAACCCCTACAGTGTTCTTCAGCATTGCTTATAGGAACTCTTATTTTTGTTTGGTGTGACTCGTCACTTTTCTTATCTCACCCTGAAGGCAGGAACCCAACAGCCAAGAAGTGTTTGGTGATTTGCTATATCTTGCACAGCTACATTCAGGTCCATAACTTAGCATAGGCTATTTGTGCCAATTGAGAAAACCCTGCCAAGTAATTTGGAGGTGGTTACCCTAGTGAAGTATAGTTTTATATAAAGTTGTGACAACTTCATTTTATCACATTAGGATTTCCATATCACAGTGGTTCCACACACAAACTGATTTAAAACAGATTTGGGGGAATAAATTAACAATCTAGTTTGTTAAAAGTGTTTTTTATAGGCATTTAGTGGTCACAAGAAAAATAAGATACTTCCAATGACCTGCATGAATCCCCCAAAAGACACAAAATAGTGTTGCCCTCTGCTACAAGTTTGTAATTTAAATAAACTATGCATTGTAGTGTAATTGCATGCTATTTGGCAATTCTGTAGAATTTCATCTGATATGTTCAGAAGAGGAAAAAAGTGATACAAGGAAAAGTGATTCCTGATGTTATCCTTTCCTTTAATGAAAAATAGGTTGTAACTGAAAAAAAAAGATCACATAACTTCAAAATCTTCCAATGCCAATAAGTTATGAAAAGTAATGTAAGTACCAGTGGATCTTTTGTATTCAATTTGAAAGCCAGAATAAAGCCCTATCAGTTTGTGTGATACATTTCTGAGATTAGTTAAGGGATGAGACTTGGATTAGGAGGAGAAAGAGTCAGTGAGATATGAGGAAAAAAAAAGAATACTGAACACGGAAGAACAAGGCACTGAATTCAACATAGCTGCTAGGGAACTCATTAGCACATGAAAGTCAGTTTCCAGAGAACAAGGTAACATTATATGTTTTACTAGAACTAAAAGAATTATAAAGGAAGAGAAATGCCAAATCTTTAGGAAAGATAGTAACATTATCAGAATCAATTAGAATAAGTACAAAAGTGTAAGCAAAAGATTTGAAAATAAATCCCATGAAAAATGCACACAGGAAACAGACACATAAGCAGCAAACTTTAAAAATCAAAACAATGATAATCAGGAAAAAAAAATTATTCTCTTTTAAGGATTATAAAAGACATCTTCAAAAGTTGACTCAGAAACAAGTTCAAAGAAGGCACACACTCACAAAAAATAAAACAATCGGTTTCTTTTAGCTGAAAGAGTTTTGTTTAAATAATGTCTTTAAAGGATATTTACTAAGAAGACAATTGAACACAATGTGACAGTAAAGCTCCTTTCTGTTCTTTTTCATATTTAAACAATTGTTTAAGTAGTTTAAACTTAGTGGCAAGGTAGAATCTCTCAAATACACTTTATTCTTTAATCCTTGATGTAGGCCTGATGTAACATTTCTTGAAGACTAAAGAAACAAAAAAACTCTTGCGTTCTGCAGCAGCCATTTTGCATACATCCTTCAAAACCAGAAGGATATCCTGAAGGCCACTGTTGAAAATTTGGCACCAAGTTGATTCAGAACGTTTTGGAGACTCAGAAAAGTTTGTAAATGATGAGACGTGTATGCATGTGGGTTTATTAATTTTTTTATAAACCTTAATACTTGAAGCCAAAGTACAAAAATATTAAAGAAGGATTGAGAAAGTCTGTACTTGTGCTATTTGCAACTTAACCAAATCCATAATATACAGGAAGTCTTATAGGAGATTTCCTTATCTCACAGAGATTTCCAGCCTCAGTTCCAGCCCACAGGGGTTTTTCACCTTATCCAAAGTGAAATTTTGATATTTGCCTATCATAAATGCAATTATTTTTGGCCCTGGGAATTCCTAACTTATTTGTTCTTAGCCCCATGGGGTTGTACATGACCCAAAAAGAAAGGGAAAAAGGCAGGTTCATAGTCTTACTTACCCCATGCACAAGCTAATGAATCAAATAAGACTTGTGGGGAAAGCAGACTGCACCATCCTGCAGAATTCCTTTGCACACAGTTCCCACCTCAATTTCCCCTTGGGACCAACAGTTCTGACTTCTCTCTCATTCAGAGCAGGAATTAAATCCCATATTGTCCTCTTAGGGGGGTACTTTTATACAGCCAAATGAAGGTAGGCCAGATAGGCAGGACCATGCTATCTTTGATCTAACCAGCACAGGTAGCAGCAGCAGCAGCAGCCCAGAAGTCTGAACAGTTTCATCACCAGTACATCCCCAGGCTTGCCAGCTTGCACCTGGGTTGCTAGCCCATGCACCAACTAGCACGAATTATATTATCCATAGTAGCTAGATAAAAAGCAGGAGTATCTTTAGCCAAGACACACTCGCACCTTATGAAGAATATGCTACACTATCTAAAAAGCCCAGTGAGTTTTTCACAAAAGATCTGCCATGGTAAGTAGTTTAATTTACCAAAGTTCTTACTGTAACAGCTCTAGCTTTGCAGTTGTCATTCAGCTATACTCAATGGTGAATAAGGTTCTCAGAGTGCTTGCAAAGAATGATATCAGAAATGCCAACTTTAAAAGCTTAGGTGTGTGACTTGAGCTCAATAAGAATTTCTTATTACCAAAAAGTGTATGACACTTGTCCACTTCTGCCACTCTCTCCAGAAAACAGAGCAAGCCAAAAATACAAACAATTTTAGAATTGAACTTTGTGAGAGTTAATGTGCACTTTAACCTTTTATTTATTTATTTATTGGTTCAAACCAGATTAATATTTCATGGCTTCCTTTTTATTAGGAAACTTTTGGAGAACACAAGTATCTACTTTAGTCCTGTTTATTGTTCAACATGAGCATATTTACTGAAAATAAAGGGAAATATATATATGGCCTTCCTACAAATATAAAGAGGAAGAGAACAATATTTTCTTCTGTCATTCCCACACGATAACAATACCATTTTTCTCCTTTAAATCATTTCTGTACATTTTCTATCTCAAAAGACTTCACAGAGTGAAGATAACATGAGAGAGAGTAATAGAGAGGTATAAATAAAAGAGAACTGTCATTTTCAGCTGAGATTTGAATTCAGCTAATTTTCAAAATGGACTGGATACAAAATGAAAAAGGAAAGGAACAGAAGTGAGTCATTTGTTTCACTTGAATAAATGAAAACTTAACAACAATTCAGCTGTGGGTACTTTCAGTGCTAAGAATGAACAAACAGAAGATGGAGGAGAGCTTCCCCAGTGTTTTCACTGTTGCATTTTGCAATTGATTATATAGGATAACTCCTCTAAATCTAACATTTTCACTGTGCTCCAGAGGAAAGTGAAATTCCTCCTCCTGTGTAGGTACATCTATGGCATTATCACCACAATGCCCAGATACCTCCCAGAGTTTTCAAAAAGAAACAATAACAATCCCTCTTTCTTTCTTCCCAGCCTTTGTAAAAATGGATTCATGAGTTTATTTGGTGTGTGGGAGTAGGATATGGAAAGTGAACTCAAAGAGATTAATTTACATGGAATTCTAAAAACACTGAAACTAGTCATTCTTCTTTTTATTTCATCCTCCCTCTCTTTCTGCCCCTCCCCGCCTCTTTTTAGTCACTCTGAGAGTGTAAGCAACTTTAAATCGCTACATGTTCATTTGAACAGGGCACTCAAAGATAACTAGATGTGATGCCAGCCTCATCACTTCTTAATGTGCCATTGGATCCAGAGACAGACACACTTTAGCGACCCCAGTGCAATGGGCCACTAGGTTAGGGTGAACCTTTAACTCAAGGGTGTCAAACATATTACCTGTAGCATGGATCCAAGCTACTGGCAGGCTACTGGAAGCTGGGGCTTTGGCATAGAGGGACATAGTTTACTGCTTAATTCAGGGCCTCTAAGCCCAACTGGACAGGGGCATCAGTGGCAGGGGAATGAATGAGGGCTGTGTGACAGCCTTCGTTTACCCTGCCTGGCCTGTGTCACTTGGTCCCGCCACTGCTAGACCCCAATTGCCACCACTCACCGTAGTCACTGGCCCAAGGGGACTCAGCCTGAGAGGATTACCATGGCCCTGATCTGACCATGGGGCCCAGGGCTTAGGATGAGTCTGACAACCCATCTTTAACTCAGGATATAGTACACCTTATAATTTGCATTAGCTAACTCTAGGAAATGTTAGGTGGTATTGAAGTTAGCATGTGCCATGAGCAGTTGCAGGTTAAGGCTTAATACCCTCTCTAGCATGCATAGCTCTAACCTAACACTACAGCAATGGTGACCAGGGGTGGGGCTTGGCACTGCCAAGTCTCCTCTGTGCCTGCCAGCTCTTCGACTCTTTAGCAGCAGTAGAGGCTCTTCTGCTCAAGGACTATACCTACTCCACCCTCTGCCCACCTGGATTTGCCCTGTGACACCTGACTGGACCAGGCCCACACCATCTCTGATCTCCCCATTGTGTACCACATATCTGGATCAAAACCACACTGCCCCTGCCCACCTGGCTATGACCACCCCCTACATACCTGGAGACAGCCTGCACCATTCCTGGCATGCTCCAGCTCTTCTAGGGCAGAAGAGTTTGGGAAGTGAGGTCATCCATGTTGGGGGAGGGGGGCTGGGTGTGGTGCATTCTGGGATACAAAAGGACTGCAAATTGCTGCTATTGGCTTCCTAGAGCAGCCTGACATTACCTCAGCACAGGCTCCATAATATCAGCTGGAAATGCTCAGAGAGCACTTTGCACATAATTTCCCGTGTTCATGTGGATGCTTGCCCTTAGCATGCTCTAAGGGGAATATGTTACACCACCTTTATACTCTTCATCACAGGGTTAGATCCAGGTCCATGAGAAGTTCAGTAACTGCCCTGATGATAATCTTTGAAAGGGAGGGATGTAACAGGGAAAGAAATAGGAAATCTGTCTCCATTCCCCTCTTTCAAACATTGCTCCCTCACACTATTCGCCTTCCACTCCTGCTGGGCTGAGATAATGAGTTCCCGCTCCTATTTCTGTGTATTAAACTAGCTTTCCCCATACTGTTTGATAATTTCAGTGGAATATAACTATTGTAGGTCATAGCTGGTTTGTGATTTGCTTCTGTTACATGTAAACAGCAAAGTAACCTAGAGCTAAATGTTGTCCATATACTGCTAACGTTTCAGACCAAATTCCCTTCCAACATGCTCTTTTAGTTGTTTATTTATTTGCATACAATGATTATTTTGAAAACATCAGGATAACAAAACTTGGTCTATTTGGCCTTTTCACAGTAAAAGTGATTTAACTTTCTAGTATTACTAAAGGAAAAGAAGGAATTTTAGTGACTTGCTGATCTTACGTGATCTTGATTAACAGAAGCATTTTGAAACAGGTATGATAATAACTTTAAATTATTTCATTTACATCCACACTGCTATGCATATACTATTTTTCCAATTCCTTGTACATCTCCAACAAAATCTCTCCTCATTAAAATTAGTCAGTTCTCCAGTTCACTTAGATAATTCGTGTCTGTTGCTACTCTGTGAACAAAAATACCCACACCACTGCTTGTTTTGACTTTCTCTTGATTATAATTTTTTGGACGTGCAGAACAAGGACAAGAATGCATGGAATATTATGGTGATAGTAGTGAATTACTGAATTGAAAACCTAGGTCAGTTGAGAGAAGTTAAATGAATTGCTGCCCCTTCCTATACTAACTCTGCTTAATAAGAAACAAATAAGCTACAGAGAACAGGTTATCCGCATTCTCCATGTAACCACACTTAAGTTATTTGAGACTGTCATCAAATTCCCCCTGTCTTCTCTTCTCCAGACTAAATAATTCTAGTTCTTTCAGCCTTTCCTCATGTTTTCCAGGCCTCTGATCTTTTTGGTCCCTCTCCACTGGACTCTTTCCAATAAGTGAATGAGAAGCCTACTTTAGAATCAAAGCAGGAAAAAGACTTATATGAAAGGCATATAAAAATACCTTCCAGACACAAAGCTTCAATTTAGGCTAGAGACAGGCATTCAGGTCTTCATTTCTGGAAAATGTGCATCAGGAAGACAAAAAGGTGGTGAGAAGCACAACTGTACAGGCATTCCAGTCCCGTGGCTGGACAGCAACAAATGCACCTCAGCGGGTAAGCTGTCCAGCCAAGGGGTGATAGGGGGCTGCTTCTTTGCTACCTTCCCTGCCCCCAGGGGGTCCTGATCATTGACAGCTGGGAGAAGGGGGCAGGCTGTCAATAGTCATCTGGCAGCTGTTGAAGAGAAGCTAAAAAAGCAGAAAGAGCTGCCAAAGGCAGTCTTCCTCCCTGCAGGGGTGGCAGGACAAGGAAAACTTTGTCTCAATCCCTTTCCCCCACCCTAAGCACTCTCCCTAGAGCTATGCAAGGGGCAGGGCGACAGAGGCAGCAGGACTTGACTTGTCCTGAGAACACCTGGGACAGGTCAAGCCACAGGGAAGTCACTTCAAGAGCCCCCACCTCACCCCCACCATTTGCAGAGCTCTGGGATGAGCCAGTTCTGTTCAAGGGTTGCGGGGTGGGGTGGAAGAGTTGCTACAGCTCCACCATCCTAGATGAGGTGAGGCACTGGGGATCTTTCCTGCCAGTAAGCTGATCAGCAGAAACTGGCAGGGGGAAGCCATTCTCCCCTGGGATACCCATGCCAGGTTGAGCTGTAAGTCAATGCTTTCTACCCCTTGTAGAGATGGAGATCTGTGCAACACCCTGGGGACAGTTCAAGTGCCCAGCAGTCAAATTCCCATAGGGCTCCCTGACAGCTTGCTTCAGGGCAGGCCGTTAGGGAGCCAAAACTCTTATTCCTTCCCCTTAGAGGTCCCTAGGACTCTGAGAGAAGTGTACAGCTGTTCAAGATGGTGCAAGAAAAGTTCTCAGCAGAGAAAACTTCATGTGAAGAGTGAAAGAGCCAGTTTGCTTTCACAAAAAGCCACTTGAACTTGCTTTTTGTACTGGGAGAAAGACCTTTGACTTAACATCTGCCTAAAGCCTTATTCTCAATGACACATTCATATATTAGCAGTGACTTAAATACATTAGCCCTTGCTGTAGGTACTAATTTCAAAAGACTGTATGGAAAAAAAAATGTCTGTTTAAAGGTAGCATATATCACTTTGTGTGTGTGTGCGCGTACAAATGCATTAAAATAATAACTGCAGCCATATTTCAGCAAGTGCAACAAAGTATGTTACATGGTATGTTAGCCACAATTAACATTACACTTGGAATCATAGCTGTTTTATCAGTAAAATGTATTCTCTTGTTAAACTGGGAAATAAAATAGCAGATACAACAGAGGCAGGAAAAAACACAAGAGTGACAAATATGATAATATATAGCAAAGGGTTAGGAATAGGCAGTGAATAAGTAAATATACAAATATAGTAAGAGTTTGCTCTAAGGCTTTGGATGTGATGATGACCTCTTCATCCTAAAATTATCTGGAAGAGTACAGCTATCTCATGTAAATCTAGTATGCATGATAGGGGCAAAACTTTAAAGCAAAACAATATGTTACAGAAAGCAATGAAAGCCCATGAATCTATGCCTAAAGAATCAAAACCTTGAGTACAGGGGAATGAGTAGACACTATGGCCACATCCCCAGATGCAGGTACATACAATTTGTGGCACCACAAACTGCAGATTTGCAGCACATGGGCAAAATTTGCTATTGGGATGTCCTGGTAGCAAAAAGAAAAGAAGTGGTGTGGCACAATAGTATGGGCCAGAACAAACAGAGGCTTGGTCCTTCAGGGAGACACTCTGGCTTCCAGCCAGAGCATCTTCACTCCTCCATTTGGCCCCAGCTGCTCCAGCATGCCAGGATTCTGGAAGAGCTGGACAAGGACAGTTTGCCTAAAGCAGGACACAATAGGCACGTCAACGCAAGACACAACCACCCAGTAGCAACAAGCTACTGAGCCATAGTTCATTGCTACTGAGCAGTAATGTTGCCGGGCACTAACTATGCAGCAGTGATACTGCACAGTAGTAATGAGCTACTGCGCAGTAGCATCAAGCAAATACTGTGCAGCAACAGTACTTGCATTTAGGGCTCTGGCTATGCTGTACAAGTACTAAATGCAAGTACTAAATGAGTGAGTGGAGTGGAGTTACACCATCTCTTGTTTTTTTCTGAAGCAGTTGTTACTGAGCAGTCTGTTGCACTTGTAAATGCGGCCAGTATCCTGCACGACGCAATCGTGCAGGGTGTACGTTGTGGCACAAAGTATCAGCACAAATTTGTGTCACTACTATTTGTGCCATTACAGGCACATGCCCCTGCACATCTGGACATGGCCTATGTATGCCTGTCTCCCTTTCTTTGCAAAGTGACAATACCGGCTGAGTTGATAATCGCTGCATAAGAAAACCTTCCATTTCTGAATTGCTTACAATACTATTTTTTGCAAAGTGTGATGTGTTATGTGAATGAAAAGAAATCTTTAATTAGAATGGGCCTAAAAATAAACTAAACATTTTTAAGTAACGAGTTTCCCAATTTAATAGATGGCTCCTATATTAAAAGTTACAAGATTTAGCATAAATCTTAAATCCTGCTGCTCCTCCTCCGGCCCAGCCTAAGGTCACAGGGAAAACCTGCATTTCTCTCTATACATAAATGAGATAGATATACAAGCTAAAAGAAGCCATGAACTGAAAAATACAGGTCAACTAATTCTTTATTCTTATTTGTGTTTGTTTTCCGGCAGTGCATAGGACTTGTGGACTAGCTCTCTTCTGTAAAGTGTTGTATCAACATAGAACAAAAAAAAAATCCATAACCCAAAGAGTTTATAATTGAAGACTCTCCTACTTAAAAGAGTATGTTATCAGAGGGAGAAAAAAAGGAGAGATAGGTATGGCAAAGTTAGAGGTAACTCCTTTAGTCAATGCACCTAAAAGACACAGTGGGTGCATCTACAAGAGATGCTTTACTGAAAAGTTGATTAATTAGCTCTGCAGTAAAACATCGCTATCTACACATGCATCTGTATTAGGCTGGAGTAAACTAATTAACACCACAGTGGGCATGTCTACTGAGAGAGTGCATCGCAATAGCAACAAGCTACGGTGATGAAGCTCATTGCTATGGTGATGTAACATTGGCAGGCACAAACCATGATGCCGCTGTTACTGTGCATAGTGTATGGGCTGGGAGCGGTCCAAGGCTTTCGGGGGCGCGCGCCAGGCTGTGGCCGGGAGCCTGCAATGGTAGGGCGGGTACTTGTGCACGACGGACTAGAATTAGGCATGGACTCATAGCGGTTAATTAAAGATTGTTTTACTTACACCGTAGGTGGTCGCGGTGCAGGCAGGAAAAACTTTCTTGAGTTGCAGTTACAGACAAACACAAGTGGAATTTGCTAGGCTCCACTGAAGACACACAAGCGGAGTTTGCTAGGCTCCGCAAAACAAACATGACAGAGCTCTGGATACCCTTGACGAGTGTGCAAAAACTGTAGATACGTCTTAAGAAGAATTTAACGAACGAGACGGGAAGAGGTTGGTGGTTGATCAGGCCGCCGAACTCCTCTGAGACACACACAAAGTTTCTATTACTCTGCTGCATGCTCAGTGTCCCCACGAGATGGTTGAGGAGTCCTCTACAACTTGGGCGGAAAATGCTCAAACTTCTTATATGACTAGCAAGCCAATCGCTAGCCACCACGCGGGAATAATTTAGAAACAGCCAATAGTGGGAAACAAATTTACATACGGGTGGTGGGAACTCCTTTGCACCGGGGTTTTCTCTCTGCAGCTAAGAATTGCACCGTGCAAAGAAAGCTCCACGTGGCGGGAAATAATTCTGCAGTGCCGAAGCGCACACACAATCATTGGGTCATGACATCCCCCCCTTGCTGAAGGCACAGCTGAATTATACTACATGCTCATCACTCGGGTCGCCAGTAGCTCTTACAACGGGTTGTTGAACTAAACGGGTAAACACAAAATCAGACAACATAATAAGTTCGTCCTCCAGGGATTGAATCAAATATTAGCCGGCACAAATACATACACACATAATTATATTCATAATAAAGAATTGAACTATTAGGGCTTCAGTGGGCGTCATGGCGAAGTTGCGCATCAAGCCCTCACTTCTTCAATGATGTTATCCTTCTTGCGGCTTCTCTCCGCCATGCACTCTGAATTCCGGATCTGTGAAAAGAATTCTCTTAAAACAGTTATTTCACTAATATTACAAAATTCACATGGAACCGCATGACAAGGCGGTCAATTAAACTCACTATCACTTTCAAAACATATAATACAGGTGTTTGAACACAACTCTACTCTGGACAACCCTCTCTTGTACACTCAACAGGATGAAAGCATTGAGGATTCGTCATCCAGTTCTTCTAAATAATGAAAACCTAACTCATACACCAGTTGCCACTGGCCTGCGTTCCCTAAAATCCGAAGTTGCCGCTTATTGAGTCCAGAACGCTGTAGGAGAAATCCAAACATGAATCGCTCCTCTGGTGTTCTCTGTGGCAACGGTGGGAGATCGGATTCGCGATGTCTTGCGCCTTGAGCCTCGATCGGGTATCGACGTTCCCGATCGCTGGATATTCTTGGCTCCATCAGGATACGCAGTCGTGACAACTGATGAAGAAGATTACTCAAACTCCATAGACATGAGTCCTAGCCATGAGACTAAAGCCTCGTCGGATTCCATCCCAGATTCTCAGTAAAGCTTTTGTAGCTCCGCCCAAACATGAGTGCGACAGGTGGCAGCGCAAACTGCACCCTGTGCATCAGTCACTGGGTTGATCGTGGCTACAGGACGAGCTATTACTTCGGGAGTCAGTGCTGTTATTGTTTCAGGCAGGAGGGGCGGATGCACTCCTCCGCTCGATTCTCCCTTCCGTCAGCAAGAAGGCGTGGTCACCGGAAGCGACGCTGCGTCGGTGGGCGGGGTTGCCTCCCGAACTCTCGCGAGTTCCTCTGAAGCTCCACCCTTCTCTTCCGGTTCTTCCACGTGGTCTCCCTCTTGCTTGGTGCCATCTTGGTGTGGCGTCTCAAGATTTTCTTTCGCAGCCACCTCTTTGACCGCTTGAACGGCCATACGCAGCTGGGCTCTCAAACTTGCATTTTGCTGCATTAAATCAGTCACAGTACAAAATGTTGCATGAAACATTCTCCCCTTGTCACATTTCGGGGCCACCATCTCATCTGCAGGGCGTTCCTCTGTCTCCAGATCGTCGCGGAGCTAGGATGGGAGCTCGCGACCCCTCAATCTAGACGCCACCATAAAGGGGGTGAACCGGTCCATCGGCACTGGTTCTTCACTCTCCCGAGCACATCTTAGGCAACGGGCACACTCCTGGGTGAGGGTTGGGTTTACTGCGCCTGCTGGGTTGACTCTGGTGAGGGACACAGTCTCGAGGGGCCTAAACAGGACCCACTCATCATTCATTATACACCCGAATGCCGCGGGGTGAAGATACACTTCCCTCTCTCTTGGGGCTCCATCTTCGGAAGCTCCCTCTTCTCCCTTCAGTGAAAGATGTCCGCTGATAAACCTTTCACCCGTTCCGCCCACCTGGTGGTAAGCGATATGCACCTCCAGTTCCATGATGTTTTCTACTTGGCATTTTCCACTGCGCCAAGGGCAGTTCTTAACTAATTCTAGTTCCATCGTGCCTTCCCCGGATCCCATCCTCGTCACCATGTGCAAGCCGGGAGCGGTCCGAGGCTTTCGGGGGCGCGCGGCGGGCTGTGGCAGGGAGCCCGTAACGGTAGGGCGGGTACTTTTGCACGACGGACTAGAATTAGGCACGGACTCGTAGCGGTTAATTAAAGATTGTTTTACTTACACCGTAGGTGGTCGTGGTGCAGGCAGGAAAAACTTTCTTGAGTTGCAGTTACAGACAAACACAAGTGGAGTTTGCTAGGCTCCGCAGAACAAACACGACAGAGCTCTGGATACCCTTGACGAGCGCGCAAAAATCGTAGATACATCTTAAGAAGAATTTAACGAACGAGACGGGAAGAGGTTGGTGGTTGATCAGGCCGCCAGACTCCTCTGAGACACACACAAAGTTTCTATTACTCTGCCGCGTGCTCAGAGTCCCCACGAGATGGTTGTGGAGTCCTCTACAACTTGGGCGGAAACTGCTCAAACTTCTTATACGACTAGCAAGCCAATCGCTAGCCGCCACGTGGGAATAATTTAGAAACAGCCAATAGTGGGAAACAAATTTACATACGGGTGGCAGGAACTCCTTTGCACCAGGGTTTTCTCTCTGCAGCTGAGAATTGCACCATGCAAAGAAAGCTCCATGTGGTGGGAAATAATTCTGCAGTGCCGAAGCGCACACACAATCATTGGGTCATGACACATAGTACATAGTAGCTTGTTGCTACTGCACAGTAGAGTCGGAAACTACCTGTGCGCCGCTGGGACTGTGCAGTACTGGTGGGAGCTGCACAGTCATTTAGTGCTTTAGCAAGTGCTAAATGACTGCAGTACCAACTGCACAGTGGGACACATGTGTAGACACTCCCAGTAGGTGTCAATTATATGGGATTTATGTTCTTGTGAAAATTACAGTTTTTAGACTGGAGTTTTTACTTCCTTAATCATCTTTGAATGCTGCTTGCTACAGGCACATTTTCTTGTCACCTTGGGTTATGGTCTTCACTGATAGGACTACTTTGTTTTCAGGCATAGTAAAGAATTGTCACAGCAGGTCATACCACTGACTGTTATCTGATCTACTGTAAACATTAGAGATAAAAAAAAAAATCCAGATTGCCTGAAAGTCTTTATCAACCTACAAGTTCTGAAAGAATAATGTGTATTCTTTTTAAAACATCCTAGAAACATTACATTGACTTAGAAAGATTTGTTTTTATTATTTGTGAAGCCTTACTTGATGTGTAATAAGTCTGTTTGAAAACCATATGAAGTAAGCGCCACCATTATTTATTTATTTTATTTGAGGCTAAATTGGAAAGACAAGAAGGCAAAAATAGAGAAGTAAATTGATGGGATTTGTTAAGTGATTCTGTGGACAGAGCTTACAACATTATTTTCTACTATTCAGTTGAATACAATTTAAAAAATAACAAACTGCCTTACTTATCTGACAGATAACTGCTAAATATACAAATGAGTCTCAGTAGGAAAGAGCTGTTCACAGTTTATATTGCGAAGTTCCACTGCTATGGAAACAACATATTCTACTAACTTTCCTTGCTAGAAATAGCAGCAGATGACCTTTTAATTTGGCTAGACCATTCTTAATCATGCAGACACACACACCCCTCTCACCTGAACACTAATGGTCTAGAGAGAGGTAGTGAACTGTGACTCTCAAAAGGTTATGCACCTCTGATTCAGTTAGTTTATAAGCTGCACCTCTACCCTGCTTTCTGACCTAATGACACAGTGCACTTTGCAGTCCCCTTCCATTAGCCAATAACAGATGAGCTGTATTTCCATCCCCACCAGTAATGTATGTCAGTCGATACCAGACATAAAATTCAAAGCTAGGGCAAAAGGAAAGAGTTGCTAACAATTCAACCTGAGCACCCACCAAATAATTTTTCCTGTTAAAGAAATAAAAAAAACCTAAAGAAAAAGTGCCTAAGGGTGCTTGTTTTCTATACACTGTGGGGGACATAATTTTTGAAAACATATTTTCAAACATCTTTTTCTTGTTTCACTCCTTTAGCTTCTCTTCCATTTGGTCTATTCTTTCTTATCCCTTCCCATGGGCAGATCTAGGATTTTGAAAAGAGGGGTGCAGGTGGTGTGGGTTATCATAAGGGAGGGTAGATATGCACCTTTATAGACTAATTAAATAAGATATATCTAAATAGAGTGCAAGCTTTCTCAAACCCTAGTTCACTTCATCAGAGGCTGTAGAAGGATGTGCAGAAAGCTGAGTATAAGGAGAGAGAAATAACATCATTGCTTGTAACACAATGCATATTCTTCCCTAGTTAAAGAGACTCTAGACTCTTAATTTTAGGCAGCTCCTGAAGTTCTTAATCCCTGGATTTGCCTAAAGCACTCATTATATGATTTAAAGTTATAGCACTCCAGGACAGGATTCTCTTTGATCTGCATAACCTTGATCTTGTTTCATTAAAGTGTGGTCACTTCCTGTAGCTGTGGCACTCAAGTTGAAGTCCTCCAGTATCCTATGATTCAATGATCTCTCTCCCATGTGGTGTTTCTGCACACAATGGAGGATAGTAACAGCCAATGGAGATTGGGGATTGGTTAAGGCCAGTGGGAATTGGTGGGGGTATCTGGCATGGAAAGCAAGAGATGGTGCATCAAGATTCTGATTCAGGGCAGGGAAAGTGTGGCCTAACACAAGAGAAAGAAAAAAGCTGTATGAGGGGGCACCAAGGATGCAGAGGGCACTTTGCAAGGGGTGCTGGGGGGGCATGGATGGCTCTACCACTTCCTGACCCAGAAGCACTGTACTGCCCTGCTGGTTTCCTCCTGCAGCATCATCCCATGTCTGGTAGGATCACTTAGCAGCTATGGCAGCAGGGTGGAGGAGGAGGAGAAAGCATTGCCTCATCACAGTGTTCTGCCAACATGCTGCTTACACCCATGCTGGTCTCTGGAGAAGGCAGGTGACTTTGAAAGCTACATGTTGTCACCCCACCTTCCAACCCACCTCTCACATCCCTGTCTATAGATCAGGAATAGAAGCCTGTCTTCACTCACCAGTCCTGCTCACCAAGCTTCTAGTGGCAAATCACAGCTGTGCAGGTGGAAGACAGTTAGAGAAGGTTTTTAGCCATAAGGTGTAACTGCTCCAAACTCCAGGCTAGCACTGAGCTGATCAACGTTTGTGCAGCTCACAGTCTAAGATGCAACAAGGCCCTAACAGACAGCAAAATTACAGAAGAAAGGATAGTTTCAATAGTGGAACAACAAGATCATTAAGTAGGATACAGGGTTGTTAACACCTGCAGAGTACAGCAAGATAAGTAGAAATCAGGGATAAGTGAACCATGAAGTCAATTGGTGCTCTGAGCACTGCCTGAATAGAAATGCTATTGCCCCTCCCACACAGCTGGTTTTGAAGTTTGGGTGGAGCAGGAATCAGAGGTGTGCAAAGGTGCTATTTCACTTCTCCCCCCTTACCCCACCCCATCCAGCCCTATCCCCTTCCATCCCCTCTTGCTCCCCCCTCCCTTTTTTTTAATTCCAAAAAATAATTATTCACAACCAGTCCTTAGCAGGCCCACTGGCAATTTTGCCTGAGTAGGAACAGCAGGATTAGCTACAATACACAATGAGTTTCAAAAAAGACAGAGAGAAAGAGTTTGAGGGAGGAAAAGAGTAAATAAAAAGATTAGTCAAATAAACAAGCACAACAGAATGATATACTTTTTGTCCAGCCACAATTTTCATGAGTGATTCTGATTGCAAAGTCTGTCCTTGAAATCCAACAACATTTTAAAGAAAAAAAAAAAAAGGTGGATTTAAATATATTGCTGAAGAAATGTCATTGTATAGCCTTTAATAGGACATACATGAATAATTCTCTAAAAAATGGAAATTTGCCCTTTTGTGATCAGGGAAGTTTCTAAAGAAAGACACCCGTTAGTGAAGGGCACCTTTGGTTACCTTGTTTAACAAACACAGGCAAGTTAAATAAACTGTAATGCTGTGCTGAAACAAGTGCATTTGAAACTTCTGCTTTTGCCTTCCAAAGCACATGAATCCACCCACCAAGAAATCCTTTGAAATCACAATGCAGCTGTAACACTACTGAGATAATAGTCCTGTCAATATTCCTGCCATGCTTCATCTATGAATATCTAAGCTTTAGATAGTTTGTCTGAAACAAGTGCATTGACCATAAAGGAAGACAGGCATTGTACTGTTTACATACTGATGAACAACATTATTTACAACTCTTATTTAAAGCGTAAGGCTTTTGAAACACATTGGTGTGCACATCTTAATGGAAGGAGGCAAATGGGTACAATGCTCAGGAGAAACTGGATTTCTTATTCTGTAAGTCCGTTTTTATTCTGATTTTCATTTCCCAGTGAGGAAAAGAAGAATTCAGGCAGATTTGGACATACTTACTTGGGCTACCTTTGGGTCTGTGAAAGATGACAGAACTAAAAGTCACTTCAAAATGCTTTATTAAGTAATTTTTTTTAATGCAAATACAAAGTTTGCAAAGTGCTTTATAGATTAGATTTAATGAGATTAATTCATCTGTGACTCAGGTAAGATAAGTGGCTATTTACTTCACACTAATATGCTCCACTTTCATCATTTTTAAATTGAAATCATAGATAATGCAGTTGAATAAAACCTCCTGAATCACATAAAATTTCTTCATTTTTTTTAAACAATTGGAAAGATAGTCTTTCAACAGGAAAGAATGAACCTCTAAATTCAGGTTTTGGAATCTAAAAAGAGGATTTGAAAAGGCTTGATGCAAATCCAAATTCTTCCTCAAGTCTTACGAACAAAGCCCCACAAACTGATAACATAATGGACCAGATTTTACACAGTTTATATTTGTAACTATCACCCAGAGGAGAACATTGAAGTATTTTCATGCAGTTATATATGAAAGCTTACATTTATACAACACTAACCACTGTCAGGCAAGTTTTCATACCTTTTGTTATCATTGTACACTTTAATTAGTTTAATCAAATGAAAAGTTGTATCAATCAAAAATTAAAATATTATACTGGCCCTTGTTTTTTTTTTTAAATCCAACAAACTAGCACCATGAACTAAGTGTCTTCAAAAGTTTCATTAAAAGGTTTCTTTTTTTAAACTAGTTCTAGTAAACAGTAACTAGAATGTTACGGGTTCATAGGAAAGTAGGGCTCAAAGGCACCTCAGAAGGTCATTTAGTTCAGCTTCCTGCTCTACCATCCCAGCCATTTGGCCTCATGAATTGTATCACACCTGTAAACTGCCCTGTTCTTCAAGCCAAAATAACAGTGAAGATCCATTTTAGCCCTACTCAGTAGTACAGCTGTGCAAAGCTTTGGTCACTGATTTGAATCAGGAGACCCATTAATATCTCTCAAAATTGAATTGGAAGCCTCCGATTCAATTCAGAGAGCTTCGGTGATTCAGACATAGACACAGATTTAAATGTTTTTTCTACATACCTCAAGGTACCAGGTGGCTCATGAATGCTGAGATGGTGGGGCAGATGGAATGCTCTATGCGAGTGCAGAGGGTCCCAGTGCACTTGGCAGTGGACCTGGAAGTGGACCAGAAGCACTTCCAGTCCACTTCCAGGTCTGCTGCCAACCACGTGCCTCCCCACCCATGCTCCTGTGGGACTCTCCATCTGCCCCATCATGTCAGCGATCATAAGCCATGCCTGGTACCTTGAGGTATGTAAAAAAAACATTTAAAGCTGTGCCTATGTCTGAATCACTGATTCTTTGAATCAAAATCAAATCTTCAGATTCAGATTCAACTGAATCGAATTGGGGCAGTGATCTGAATCAACAAATTGAATCACTGTCCCCTGAATCAGGCCAAATCCAAATCTAAGACAGCCCACTTTGCACAGCCCTACTTAGTAGTCTCTCAAACTTATAAACCAAGTGTTCCCAAAGTTTTTATGCCATGGCCTGGCAAACCACAGCCCTGAAGTGGCCGTGGCCTGGAAAACCACAACCCAGCAGTCACAACCAACTGTGGCCGGAATTTCTGGCTGGAGACAGGTAAGGATACTTACTGGGGCTCTTGCATTGCCACGGGCCCTGCAGAAGGAGTCACGCCTGTCTACCTGCTCTGTGGGGTTGGGGTTTGCCAGTTCACAGCCACTTCTGGTCTGGCAGCTGACCGTGCTGTGGACTAGCAGCCGATGTGCTGCGGCCCGGCACCAGGCCATGGCCAAGGGATTGAGAACCCTTGCTATAGACTACTGCTTCTGGGAGGCAATATCTGATTGAGTAACAAAGTTGTCACTGGCTTATCAAGGTTTCTTGGTGCACATATCCTAACAAGAATTGTGCTACCTACCTGGTTAGATTGTGATAGTCAGACTCTCCACAGCTAGAAAGGGTGAAGTGTTGAAAAATAAGGCATATCCAAGTCAAGAATCTACGGCATTTCATATAATTTGGTCTTCAAACAATGGTATATTAAAAAATAAGTTCCTACAAATTCAGCAAAAGGCAAAAAGATTAGTTTTCACAATAAAAATGGAAATGCTTCCATAATATTAAAGTTGGACAAGTTAATGACGCAGAAGAACACAGATGAGAAAAGGCAAGGATAGATGGGTCATGGGAGTGACTTTATGAAATGATGAATACAAAGGTCTGACTCTTTCAGAAACTAACAAGCACAGAAGATAGTTGTACAATGTCCATAAAAAAACCTTGCATATTGAATTATTAGTAAAATTATTTCAGAGGGTTGTTTTCCTGTTGTGTAGTTCTTCTTTTTTTTAGAAGAAATTAGAACAGATGATTTTCTTTGAGCGGGTGCTTTGTTCATTCTTGACAAAGAGGCAATGCGTATTTTTCTTTCCCCTTTTAAAAAGTAAGATTATGACAGATGAAATATCAGAAATAATTAGATAAAACAATGCATTCCAGTAGATCTGTTTGAACTTTAATTAAACCAAGAATTATTGTAATGGTGACAGATATAAATTATCACAGTGTAATTTGAGTCTTCCTATTATAGCTCAGTATTTAGTTCCCTAATATTTTTTCTAGTCATGTTTTAAGTGTTCAGAAGCAGAGAAGCACCTAATCCAGAAACTCTGGACCCACCCATACAGTTCCAAATTCGGGGAAACGTTGGATTCAAATATGACATCAGAATTTCTGACATCTCTGAATGGAAACTGAATGGTTCGCAAGCTCATATAAAAAAACTTTTAATGAACACCAGATAATTTTGCACTTAGATTCATAGATTCATAGATGTTAGGGCTGGAAGGGACCTCAATAGATCATCGAGTCTGACCCCCTGCATAGGCAGGAAAGAGTGCTGGGTCTAGATGACCCCAGCTAGATGGTTATCTAACCTCCTCTTGAAGACCCCCAGGGTAGGGGAGAGCACCACCTCCCTTGGGAGCCTGTTCCAGACCTTGGCCACTCGAACTGTGAAGAAGTTCTTCCTAATGTCCAATCTAAATCTGCTCTCTGCTAGCTTGTGGCCATTAATTCTTGTAGCCCCCGGGGGCTCCTTGGTGAATAAATACTCACCAATTCCCTTCTGTGCCCCTGTGATGAACTTATAGGCAGCCACAAGGTCGCCTCTCAACCTTCTCTTGCGGAGACTGAAAAGGTCCATTTTCTCTAGTTTCTCCTCGTAGGGCTTGGTCTGCAGGCCCTTAACCATACGAGTGGCCCTTCTCTGGACCCTCTCCAGGTTATCCACAATCCCTCTTGAATTGCGACGCCCAGAATTGCACGCAGTACTCCAACTGCGGTCTGACCAGCGCCCGATAGAGGGGAAGTATCACCTCCTTGGACCTATTCGTCATGCATCTGCTGATGCACGTTAAAGTGCCATTGACTTTTCTGATGGCTTCGTCACAAAGCCGACTCATGTTCATCTTGGAGTCCACTAGGACTCCAAGATCCCTTTCCACTTCCATGCCCCCCAGCAGGTCATTCCCTAGGCTGTAGGTGTGCTGGACATTTTTCCTCCCTAGGTGCAGCACTTTGCATTTCTCCTTGTTGAACTGCATTCTGTTGTTTTCTGCCCACTTGTCCAACCTGTCCAGGTCTGCTTGCAGCTGTTCCCTGCCCTCCGGCGTGGCCACTTCTCCCCATAGCTTTGTGTCATCTGCAAACTTGGACAGAGTACATTTCACTCCCTCGTCCAAGTCGCTGATGAAGACATTAAAGAGTATCGGTCCAAGGACTGAGCCCTGCGGGACCCCACTGCCCACACCCTTCCAGGTCGAAGCCAACCCATCCACCACGACTCTCTGGGTGCGACCCTCCAGCCAATTCGCCACCCACCGGACTGTGTAGTCATCCAAGTCACAGCCTCTTAACTTGTTCACCAGTATGAACTTAGGTTCTATCAGTTCAGGTCATTATATTTCTTCAGATACTGTTTATTAATGTATTTTCACAACACCATTATGAGTTAAGGAATTATCATTACTCCCATTTTACAGAGGGAGAACTGTAAGAGCATAACTGTTACGTAGTAATGCATCCCACTAGAGAAGCTGCTACACAAGTCCTAGCCATTTGTCCTCACTTACAACCTCTAAATCCAGAACTAAACTGATAAGTCTGTTTTAGGGTCATTTTCCTCAAGCACAGCAGAGACCAAAGTCTCAAGAGTGATTCTAAGGGATAATGTGGCTGCTTGGATGCATTTCCAGGTTTGAGGTATGCAAATGGAACTTACTAGGGCTGTGTGAAGCTTTGGGTGGTGATTTTATTCACAGGAGATTCAGCTTGATTTGGTGGCCAAATCTGAATTGAATCAGGGGACCAATTTCAAGCGCCAAATCTTCGGAAAAGATTCGGAGAGCTTTGACGATTTGGACAGTCCCATCTGCTCCAGCAGGAAGCTGTAGCTGACTCCAAGCTAGTAAATACTAGGGGTGGGGGAGGGGACCATGGGAGGACCCCTGCCAGCCCCCGTGACCCTCCCCCCTGTTCTCTCTCATGGCTGCCCCCACCCACCCCAGCTCAGTACTTTTAAAAAAGCCACAGTGCTCAACGGGTGCTGCCAGGCAATCCCCGCTGCCCCACATTGCCCCCTGACCCTCCACTCATTCCCCCAGCCCCACCATGGGTGCCCCACCCAGGTCAGCTCTGGCCTTTTAAGAAAAAAAAAAAACCCAAGAAAAGCTCCTTGACTCACCGTTCCTGGTGAAGCCTCAGGGGACTCATGCAGAGCCTTTAATGGCATGGGGCAGTGGGGATCACCCCCTGCCAGCAATCAGTGAGTCCAGGGGCATTTTCAGGGGGGGGGGGGGTTTCTTAAAGGTCCAGAGCTGACTGCGGCTTTATTAATTTTTTTTTTTTTTTAAGTGCTGGGAGCTGGGGCAGCCATTGCTGGGCTGGAAGAGGGGAGGGGGCTGGGCCTGGCCTGGCCGATTTGGAAATTCGGCAGCAGCTGAATGACCAAGTCTGATTCAGCTGGATCAAAATCGGAACAGTGATTTGAATCACCAAATTGAATCATTGTTCCCCGAATTTTCTGAGTCTGAATCTGAAGCAAATACTAGCCGCTTCACACAGGCCTAGAACTTACTAACTGCAGTAAGTTAGTTCGGTCACCATTACAGTTTTTTTTTGGTTTTAATCAAAGTTCCAACAGATTTCTAGGCACACGTTGTATCTGATTATTTTTTACACTTCATCTGTGAATCTTAACATTTAAAAGGGGAAAGGCAAGTTCAGGAGCATCCTTTCTGGGACACACTGATGCCACAAAGTGGCTGCACTGTAAATGAACTACTTGGTGCCATATAGGAAATTAGTTCAGAGCTTGTGATTGATTCAAGTCCTTTATTCAACAAAATATTTTTTTCTATCTAATTCCATGTATTAAATTGGCTGCAAACATTTCAAAGCCTTATGGTGACAGGAAGTCCATCTATACTGGCAATCAACACTGGGTGGCTTTCTATGAGTCAAATCTGTTATGGTTACACGATCAGATTTTGGGTTATTGAAATGATTTCCTTCAACATTTTAATGAACATAAAGTAATTTGCATTGATTTATGTAGCATAGTTATTTCTTCTTTCTTGAAGAACTACTCTAAAGATGCGAGGTACACTGAAGAATAGTTATGCTTACGTAATAGGAGTCTTGATGAAGTGTCCTATGAAACACCTTAATAAGCTCTGAAAAGAAGATTTCATTATCAAAAAAAAAAATACAAACTGATGTATCTACATGAGATGTTTACTGTGCAGTTGACTAATTAGCTGTGCAGTAAATGTTTTGGCAGTTACATGTGTGCCCCTATTAGGCTGGAATAGATAAATTTTAAAAATCTCAGCAGTGCACATGTAGATTCTGGAGGGGCTGGCTGGAGCACAAGGGTGCTTCAGTGTTGAGGCTACCTACTGGCTATCCCCATACTGAAGCTTTCTTGTGCTCCAGCCAGGCCCTCCACAGCATGTTGAGCTGGGAGCTGCTCAGACTTGGCTCCACATGCTGCACCTGAGTAAACTGCAGAGCTTATTCCTCTGGAGTGAATTGCTCCTGGACACATATTGAAATGGTGAGCTTGGGAGCAATAAACCACAGAGCAGTAAACTCTGCAGATTAGCATGCACCGTAATTGCACATGTAGATGCACCAACTAACAGTGTAATTAACCATAAGGCTGAATTAGCATTAGTGGGATTATGGTATAGGTGACATCCAAAGGTATTTCCAAGCTTGAAAGAGGTGAAACCAGGTTCTGCTATACATACCACTAGCATAATTTTAAGGTAAAAAATAGGAAGTACAACAGGACACCAGCCTGGCTAGAGAGCAATCTTTTCAATGAGTTGAAACACAAAAAGGAATATTAAAAAAAAAAATGGAAACTTGGCAATGATACTAAGGAAAAGCAGAAGAGTATTGTATAGGCATGCCTGGAGAAATTTAGGAAGACCAAAGCATGATCTGACATGCATCTTGCAAGGGACACAAAAGGCAATAAAAAGGAATTCTACAATTATGTGAAAAGTAAGACAACGACTAGAGAAGCCACAGGTCCCTTACAGAATATGGAAAGCAATCTAGTTACAGGGTAATTCAGATAAGGATAAAATATGTAATACCTTTTTTTACTTTAGTTTTCACAAATAGGGGAAGCTACCAGATGATTAGTACAGTTGGTAGCAAAATAGGAAAAGAGACAAGCAGCCTCGAGTAGAAGAAGAACAGATTAGGGATTACTTAGAAAAGCTGGATGCTTTCAAGTTGGGTGGGATGCACTCTAGGATACTAAGGGAATTGTCTGAGGTAATTAAGGAACCATTAGCTATCCTCTTTAAGAATTCTTTGAGGTCAGGTGAGGTTCTAGATGACTGGATAAGGGTAAATATAATGCCAATCTTTAAGAAAGAGAACAGGAAGGATCTAGGAAACTCCAGATCAGTCACTCTTACATCTATACCTGGGAAGATTATGGAGAAGGTCCTCAAGGAATCCACTCTAAAGCACCTAGAGAACAAGGTGACCAGGAATAGCTGTCATGAATTCACCAAGAGCAAATTAAGCCATCAACCTGATTTCCTTCTATGATGGTGTGACAGGCCCCAGAGATGCGGGGAAAGAGCAGTGCATGTAATATACCATGACTTCAGTGAGGCTTTTGACATTCTCTCTCACCACATTCTCATTAATAAACTGAAGAAATATAGGCTAGATGAAAGTACAGTAAGGTGGCTACGTAACTGGTTGGATTATCATAGTATTTAATGAGTACTCGTCAGTGGCTCAGTTTCTAGTTGTAAGAAGGTATGAAGCAGGATTTCCCAGGGGTCTGTCCTGTGTCCAGTATTGCTTAATATCTTCATTAATGGGATTGTGTCCATGTTTAGCAAATTTGTGGGTGACATCCATTTGGGTGGAGTTGTAGACAGTCTGGAGGGCAAGGCTAGAATCCAGAATGACCTGAATGGAGTAGAGAAATGGCATGCAATCAATCAGATGCAATTCAGCAAAGACAAGTAAAAGTTCTGCATTTGGGATGGAACAATTGCATACACAAAAACAGACTGAGGAATGAGCAAATTTACTTGGGAGTAATTACTGAACAGTACGGCATGTGTAGATGACCGATGAGGAGCACACATGCAGAAGATTGCTCCCTGCTGCCAGGGCAGGGGGATATTGTCCTCACCTGGGCTCTGGTAGTGGAGCCCACCCCAGAAGCAGGCATCTCCTGTGGGCAGGTAGAAATTTCTCAGCCCCTGCCAGGAGATAACTGTCTCCTGGCCCCATGCTCCCTGCCAGCCCCTGGACAAGCACTCAGCCAGTCCAGGGGCTGGCAGGGAGCATGGGGTCACTGTCTCCTGGTGGGGGCTGATAAATTGCTCCCTGCCCCCAGGAACTGCTGCAGGACCAGTGGTGGTGGGAGCAGACTGCTGCCATGATCAGCATATCTGCTCCTGCTTCCCTGCACATGTAGACGCCTGCTGGGGGTGGGTTTACTGTAGAATAAGTTACAGTAAACCTACCCCAAAGCATTTGTACATGTAGATGCGCCCACTGTGTTGTATTAACAGGATTTTACTTGCAAACTAGAGGAAGTGATTTATTCACTCTCTTTAGCACTGGTGAGGCCTTCTCTGGAATATTGTGTTCAGTTTTTGTCCCCACACTTCAAAAAGGATGTGGACAGTTTGGAAAGAGTCCAGGCTGGAGCAACAACATAATTAGGGTCAAGGAGGGCATGATTTATGAGGAAAGACTGAAAAAACTAGGGTTATTTGTTCTGGAAAAGAGAGGACAGACGGGTAATTTAATCATAGTCTTCAGATACCTGAATGGCATTTAGAGAGGATAAAGATGGACTTTTCTCTATGGCTGAAGGGGACAGGACTAGGAGCAATGGCCTCAAGCTGTGCCAGAGGGAATTGAGGTTGGAGATTAGGAGAAGCCACACCCTGACATTCTACAGTGACAACATTCTCATCTTTTTTATTGGCACGACACAAGGGGCACTGCATGAGATATTATATTGCTGTAGTCATGAGCTATGATGACGTAGCATTAGCAGGCACTAACTGTGATGCCAAGCTACTGCGCAGTTGCACTACTGTACAGTAGCTTGTTGCTACTACACAGTAGGGTCAGAAATAACCCATGTGCTGCTGGGACTGTACAGTATCGGAGAGTACTGAATAGTCATTTAGTACTTGCTTTAGCAAGTGGGTCATGCTAAATCAAGTACTAAAAGACTGCATTTGTAGACGCACCCACAAAGTAATAATAAACTCTCTTAGGGGACCAAGCAGTATGTGACCCAAGAAGAGATAAATCCATGATGTAAGAAAATGGTTTGTTGAAAAGACATGCACATATTAATGTAGCTCAGATATGTGCTTTACATGATATGCTCCAATTCTCCACTGGTACTTTACCACTGGACCAAAAGGTTTAGTGATTCCTGATGAAAAAAAATATGTATTTTATCCTCAGTTCTTCTCTCCTTTGAAGATCATTCCTGCTATGATTAGGTTTTGGTCAGTTCTTTGTTTTGTTTCTTTGGGGGGTGGGGTGGGGGGGTTGTTATGTTTTTTGTTTGTTTGTTTTTTTAAATAATGCAGTGAAATCTGGAAATAGTTAATTTCATGACAAAAGTGGTGTTCAATAATAATGCGTGTAAATCCCTTGAAGATTAAGACTGTCTTATTTTGTATTCAGGCTTGTGATTTCAGTGGATCAAGTCTAACACTTCTCAGTAATAGAGATGAAACTTTGAACTTTCTGCAGAGGTATTGTTATTCCAGGAATACAGAGCTTCATAATCATTACTGCAATTATAAAACAGAGCCGTGCTTGTGCATTTAGCTGCTATCAGGTAAAGCAACATGTGGATAAGAAGGGTAGTAATCAGTCAGGGATTACAGAGCATAGAATGACACACTGACTCCTACTTCACTACAGTTCAATTCCTGGCATTGTCAATTGAATTGTGGTCCTCAACCATATTAATTAACAATGTGTTTCCATATCTTGACAAGCCAGACAAGATATTACCCTAAAGAGCAGTAGCTAAAACCTTGGCCAGAAATGGTGCTTGGAAAGCTTTGCGTTTCAAAGCAGTTTTTCCCCTTACCTGATCCTACTTCAGAATTTGGGAAGCACAAACAAAATAATAAAAAAGGGGAATAGAAAAAGTAAAAAGAGGATTTTAATACAACAACATTTGATAGATTTCTGGATATATGAAAATATTTTTTTTCTTTCAATTTAAACATACCATTTCCTTTATCTAAGTAACCTTGGAAAGATCTATGTTTGCTCTTCATTTTATTTTAAAGCCTCATTCTCTAGGATATGAAAGGGAAAAAAAAGTCCTAATGAGGAGACAACCTTTCATGGTATATGGCAAATCTAGTGGTTTTATAGAGTCTTAGATTAAAGACAGTTTTGAGACATTTGCCTTATACCTAAAGGAGAAGTGTTTATGCTATATGTTTAATTGAATACCATAACTAGTTAGAGAATCTACGGACTGGAAGGGACCTGGAAGATCATCAAGTCCGGTCCTCTGCCAAAGGCAGGAGGTTAATGAGCTCAAACTAGCTCAACGAGGTGCTTATCCAGCCTCCTCCTGAACACATCCAAGGATGATGACTGCACCACCTCTGCCAGCAATGTGTTACAGGTTCTAGTTAACCTTACGGGGGAAAAAGTTCTTTCTTATGTCCTGTCTAAATATTCCCTCTGTTAGTTTGTGTCCATTGGTCCTCATCCTCTCAAGTGGTGCCTTCCTGAAGAATTGTTCCCTCAGATCTCGGTGCTCCCCCGGCCATACTTGTAGGTGGCTATCAAGTCACCTCTCAGTCCCTTTTTTACTCAGACTGAACAAGCCTAGTTCCTGGAGTCTCTCCTCATATGGCCTATCCTCCAGATCCCTGATCATGCAGGTGGCCCTTCTCTGCTCTCTCTCGAGCTTATCCACATCCTTCCTGAAGCACAGTGCCCAAAACTGGGCCCAGTACTCCAGCTGTGGCCTCACCAACGCTGAGAAGAGAGGGACAAGCACCTCTCTGGATCTGTTGGCAGCACGTTGGCTGGTGCATGCCAGAGTTCCATTTGCCCTACTGGTGGCTTCATCGCACTGCTGGCTCATATTCATCTTCTGGTCGATTGTGACCCCCAGGTCTCGTTCAGATGCTGTGACAGCCAGTGGGCTGCTGCCTTTCTTATAGTTATGGTAAAGGTTCTTCCTACTCAGATGAAGAACCCGGCATTTTTCCCTGTTGAACCTCATCTGATTCTGATCAGCCCATAGAACCAGTCTGTCTAGATCATCCTGGATCCTTGCCCTATCTTCTGATGTGTCCACATTTCCACGCAGCTTGGTATCACTGACAGACTTAATCATAGAGCTTGTGACAAGGGGCACATTCAGGGCCAGGTCTCAACTTCAGTCTGCCTACCTTCCTATATGGGGCAGTTGGCCCAGTCTCACCTGCTATGACTTTGATAGTATAATAACTGGAGGTAAATGTGGGAGGCTGCCCATTATATGCCCTTATGCCAGGGGGTGCTATCCATAGCCCGTACCTTCCCTACACCATGGTCTATGCCTCAAAGATGGCACCCAGATGTTTATTACATCCTGGCTTGGACCTGGGCTGGATTCAGTCCTCTGTTAGGACCCAAGCATACTGCCCTAACACACATACTGCCCCCCTCTCACTGGGGCCTCTCGCACTTTGCCCCTTCTCACAAGGCCTCTTGCACTCATGCCCACTGCTGGGCCACTCTCAACCTGCCCTGCTCCACTTTGGAGTGGCTCCCGTGGGCCCTCAGGCTTAACTACTCCCACTCCATGGCCAATCAGTGTGCAGCCTTTTGGGCCTCTCCCGCAACCCTCATCTGCACCAGTTCAGGCAATTCTCCCAACAGGGGGCAACTCCACCCCTGACCCTTCACTGGGCATCTTCACACAAAATATACACTCAAACTCTTGTGGGGGGTGGCCCATGTGCTGCCCTTCAGGCAATCTATTCCACGTTACTGAGCATGTCCCCGGTGCTGCCCTTCAGACCATCCCTTTAGCCCTACTCAGCACCAGAACCGCACAGGCTTACAGGACGCCGCTGTGCACCCTACTCTGTGTGGGCCACATGACTGCCCCCTCTCTGGGGCCACCAGGGTCTTACACCCCTGTGGGGCTCAGGTGGCCATAGCCGTGCCTGGCCCTCTAACCCAGTGTTGTGGGGGCTGGGGTTATTGAGGTGCCCCTACCTGCCTTTCACTGGGGAAGTGAATGGTCCTGGTATTTCACGGGGGCTGTCCTGCCATGGCCAGTCCCACCAGGACTCCCTTTTCCAGCAGGGTTCAGTTTCAGGTCATGTCCAGGACCAGGAGCCTCCAAACCATCCCCTAGCTCCTGCCCTTACTTCTAAGGATGTTCCATGCAGCAGCTCATCTGGGTGATACTGCTCCCTCATCTGCAAGAAGCACACTACTGTCTCTACCAGGCTTGCCTTTGTTTGAAAATGGCTGCCTTAATCAGGCACCTGCCAGCTGACTGTTCCAGCTCTTAAAGTGGCAGGCACCAAAGGTGCACTGCCACAGAGCATTCCACCTGTTCATCCAAGTCATTAATAAATATGTTAAACAGCACAGGTCCAAGCACTGATCCCTGTGGTACACCACTAGAGACAGCCTTCCAGGAAGAGGCCATCCTATCTATCACAACTCTCTGGGACCAGCTACTGAACCAGTTATCCACCCACCTTACCATAGGCTGTTCTAGTCCAGTATCCTCCAGTTTAATTGAGAGAATTTCATGGGAGACAGAGTCAAAGGCCTTACTGAAGCCAAGATAAATGAAGTCTACCTCATGCCCCCTATCCAGCTGGTTATTTACCTGGTTATTAAAGGACACCAAGTTTGCTAGGCATGATCTAACCTCCATGAAGCCATGCTGGTTATTTCTTAATACCCTAGAAGTTACAAACTTGTGATTGATGAACTCCTTAACAATTTTTTCAAAAGTTTTTCCTAGGACTGAAGTCAGACTGACCAGTCTATACTTTTCAGGATCATCCCTCCTCCCTTTCTTAAAGATGGGTACTAAGTTGGCCTTCTTCCAGTTATCTGGAGCACTCCAAAGTTCCATAGTTTTTCAGATAACTTCGCAAGAGGCCCTGCTATGAGTTCAGCCAGTTCTCTTAGGACTCTTGGATGTAGGTTCTCTGTCCCAGCAGACTTGAAAAGGTCCAATTGTTCTAAGAGGACCCTCACCTGGTTGGGGCTAATTTCATGTTGTCTGTTGACTTTTCCATATTCCCTGGGCCTCTGGATGGGTGCACAGCTCCTGTTAGCTTTCTGGAATACCAATGTGAAGTAACCATTTAGGAGCTCTGCCTTTTTGTGGGCATCTACATTATACATTTCCATTCACATGCTTTAATTAGTGGTTTGAGTTGCATTCCTCTTTTATAGATAACAAATAGCATTGTATTCCCTTCATTCTTTTCTGTTTGTTTGTTTGTTTCTGATAGATATTCTGGGGACAGTAGGTGAGGGAATATAATAATATCTTGCTGTTGAAGACCTAATTTTACAAATAGCAGGTGCATGAATATCTTATCTTCACAAATTCAGTCGTACGCATCCATTGGTCATATAGATGTGCAAAACTGCACAGACAAATCAGGCATGAAGTGGTGCTCAAACTTTGTAAGCTTATTTTGATTATTAACTTTGGCAATCAGATCCTAAATGTTGGCTTCTGTGCATTTAAACATATAATTCTTCCTGGAATAAAGTCATCAAATTATATTTAACTGTTACATTACATTTACACACAGACACGATTAAGTACAATTTGATCTCTATAGGGTATGTACAAACTTTACATTTCAACCAATGGACTCACAGTCCCACCAGTTAAAATGCTATGTGAATAGGAGTTCATACCCCTTCAAGCATTTTTAAAACATGTCCTATGTAGTGGAAATCTCCACTGCATCAAACATGGTTGAAGTGGCAATCATAGGGGCGCAAACATTTGAGTGAGCACTTGCATACAGTCCCAACCAATGAGAGATGCAGGGATGGCCTCCAGCATCTTAGCATGCTCTGCTCCATGGAGAGACTGTGACTTACCCTGCACTCCACTGCTGCAGCCCAAATGATAGGCAGCCCTCCCCTTAACAGGTCAACTCCACTCCACAGCCCAGAGGCTGTGGATCTGTTAAACTCCCACCCAGTGCTGGTGGGGAAAAGCCACCTACCAGAAACAGACCCTGGATCAACCCCATCCCCTAACCTCCTTAACTACCCCCCCCCCCAGACCCTGGCCTTACCTTCCCTGAGCTCCCTTAACCCATGCCCTCACCCTAGACCTTAGTCCCACCATCTCCAAGCAACCTTAATCCTTGCCCCTCCATAATCCTCAGAGGTCCCTTATCAGCTCTCTCTGCATGGTCATGACCCCCTCCTCCCATGGATCCTACCTGGACACTGGCCTGTGCCACTGTGGGGGGAAGGAGTGGTCCTAGTGAGGCAGATCCTCATAGTTTGGAAGCAGGAGGGGGAGAGGCCAGGCATATTGACTCCACCCAGTCCTGCCCCAAAATTACAGGAAATTCACCTCCACCCCACCATTCCCAGGAGGGCTTGGTGGCTGGCAGATTGGGAGTTGGAAGGGGTAGGTTTGAACTGGCACATTCCACCTCCATTCCCAGCCCGAAAATATGTGGATCCCACCCTCATGAGGATTGAAGCTGACCACAGATACTGGCTACCCCTGCAGGGACCAGAAATCCTGGATTATCTATCCTACATATGGACACTGCCTGCCCCTACCCCCAGGAGGACCATAGATTCTGGACCAACCCCCACCTCTCCACAAGGACACTGACTCACACACCTCCACCCCCTGTTCCTGGATCCCTAGATACCCCTATAGATGCTACCTGAAGAGCTGGAGAGTGAAGAGTGTAGATCTGTGCTGGATCCAACAGCTGGTGCAAGAGATGTAAGGAGTGGTTGGCTACAGAGGAAACTGGCATCCTTGAGAAGACAGCAGACTAGCTCTCCGTTTGCTGTCTGACAGCAAAGGGATGCAGTAGGTGTTGTGGGGAGGAGGGTGGAGTCCCTTGGACACCAGCCAACTGAGCCTGATCTGTCCCCTGGGCTTTTGTCACCTATATCCAGGTAGACAGAAGAGCCCCTGATTGGATGCTTTTGACATTGCAAAGTATGCAGACAGTCCTTTGCACTTACGTGCAGAGTAAGCCAGTTGACCTTAAGTGACTGAACTTCAGTTGGTTGATTTGAACTTTTGTACACAATTGTACAATTCTGACTGGAATGTATATAGACATATGCATATTTACATATGTACATACATATACATACACACAACTTTATTATGTGCTAGATATATTTTTTTGTATAATGGCATTTTTATTTTTAATTTTAATATTAGGTTACTGACCTTTTCCCCCCAGATTTTACAGATAGTAGGATATGCCTAATAAAAGAATTGCAAAATTATCAATTGCAAAATTAAAACAAAAAATACGATTTTAAATTTTATTTTGAGCTAAAGTATAGGACCACTGTTTTCACCATTTGCTGTTTTGTGCATGAATGTACACCCAATTCCCAGTAGGAGTGGAGCAATATTAATTAAAAATGAATTAATTTATAATCAAGAATGAGCCCAGAGAAATGGATGTCAAATCTGTGCTAGGCACATTTTTGCTTAAAAATAGTCAATCTGTTAAAAATACAAATAAAATAGTTTGCATATATGGGAAAGAAATCATAAAAATGGAAGAATGAGATACCTGAAACTAAGTAAAAGTCCCATAGCATAGCACCTGATTAAATCTGATGTTATTTATAAGTGCTTATAAAAGTCTGAAATGCTTAGCCTCTAGAAGGTGCCACCTTGTCCTGCCTTCTGCCTAGCTTAGTATGGAGATAGAGAAGCTTTTTCTGATAAATTTAAACCAACTGAGGATTTAGTGTCTTCTTTAATATTACTTATCATACTAAATAAAATTATAGTTTATATAAGGCATTATCACTCGTTTATATAGCTAAAGAATAAAAATCTCCTATTGCTCAAGAATGATGTTGTAGCTGAAGTATAGGGCTGATTCTACAATCAGCTTCATTGTACTGTTATAGGCAGATCCAGGATTTTGAGAGTTGGGGTGCAGGAACAGCAACTGGAGCTGCAAAGTTAGCTGCACCCCTAGCTCACTCCTAGCTTCCCCCTCCCCCTTACCAGGATAAGCAGATCACGCTGTTGGAACAGCAGCTGGGAACTATTTTTTAAATCCCTGAATCAGGTAATAATACACTCACCAGTCCAACTCTCAGCATCCCTCCCTTCCCGTACATGCTCAGCAACACTTCCTCTCCCCACTCTTATTGCCTGCTCTGCTCTCTCCCCTTCTACTTCTGGGTGCAGGAAGAGAAGTCCCACCAACTGCCACCACTGTCCCAGATACTCCTGCTCTGCTCCAGCTGCATGGGGAGCCAGACTTACCTAGGAACAGTAGCAGTGGTGGGCAGGTTCACCCAGGGGGATTACGCAGGGAGGCGGATACCCATCTGTTGCTGTTACTGGTGTTCCCTGCTCCCACGGCGTAATCTGGATTCTACAGAGGATCTAGGCATCCATGGCTTTGGTGAACTAGAAACATCAAAAAGTATGGAAAGGGGGGTCGGGCTGCTATCATGCCCCCACATCTCCTCTGGATACACCCCTGTGTATTCTTTGTGCCCAGAACACACTTCAGAAAGATATGAGCCAACAGTGTGCCTTTGTTGCCATGAAGGCTAACAGCATACTGAGCTGCATTAGTAAGAGTGTTGCCAGCAGGTCAGGGGAAGTAATTATTCCCTTCTATTCAGCACTGGTGAAGCCACATCTGGAATACTACGTCCAGTTTTGGCCCCCACTACAGAAAGGATGTGGACAAATTGGAGAGCGTCCAGCAGAGGGCAACAAAAATGTTAAGAGCTCTGGGGGACATGATTTATGAGGAATGACTGACGGAGCTGGGATTATTTAGTCTACAAAACAAGAGACTGAGAGGGGATTTAATAGCAGCCTTCAACTACCTGAACAGGGGTCCCAAAGAGGATGGATCTAGACTATTCTCAGTGGTGGCAGATGACAGAACGAGGAGCAATGTTCTTAAGTTGCAGCAAAGGAACTTCAGGTTAGATATTAGGAAGAACTTTCTCACTAAGAGGGCATGTCTACACATCGCCCTACAGTAATGTAGTGATGCACTACATCACCATACGGCACACTACAGCAATGTAGTGATCACATGGGTCTATACATGATTGCCAGCTACATTGCTGTAGTGGTGTGTTCCCTGATTATAGTGCTATGCTATGGCTACTTAGTGGCAAAATCTAACCATGAGCCACATGCACAGCGCAGTAACCGCCCATACTGTACTGTGCTTTAGGACTCCCAAAAGGAAGTACTAAAGCACAGTGCCATAAAAAGGTCACCATACGCCAATGTGTAGATCTGCCCAGAGGATAGTAAAACACTGGAACAGGTTACCCAGAGATGCTTTTGAATCTCCATACTTCGAGGTTTAAGACCTGGCTAGAAAAAGCTTTGGCTGGGATGATCCAGTTGGGGATGGATCCTACTTTGAGCAGAGGGTTGGACTAGATAACCTCCTGAGGTCCCTTCCAACCCTAATTCTCTATGCTTCTATGATTTTTTTTTAATTAGCATGCCCCTCTTGTTAAATGCATGACTATGCCTGTTCAATGCAACAGGGATCACTTACATAAAATCAAGAACATACCTGAGTATTCAATTTGATTGCATACTTATGCTTAATTTTCTTATGTTCAAAATGGGTATAATACTTATAGTAGGAGCAAAATTTACAATCGATTTCTTTTCCCCCCAACAATAGTTAGATTCAGTGTTACTGAAGTATGTTGAATTCATTCCAATTTCACCAAATTGTTTTGTTGACATTCCTACAAAAGAATGACAACTCAAAACATTTATTAAAAAAAAAAAGATTTGATTCAAAATGTCATTGTATTTTCATATTTACTTTGATTTTATTTTACAAAATATATTAGAAAACTTCACACTCTTTCAATTCCAAAACATTTCATTTCAGCTCAAAAAAATAGATAAAATCATCATTAAAATTTTCAATTTTCATTTTTTTTAGTCATTGGAAGAAAAAATAATAATGTTTGTAAAATGTGAAAGTATTTCAATGGTAAATGTACTAGAAATGCCTAAAATACATATCAACATCATACAGAAAAGAAGATTTTAAGGAGAGTTGATTTTAGCCTAGTGTTTATGCAGGGTGACACAGTCCTTTTAAGTATTTCAGCTGTTGATCTTTTGTTGTTATACAGCATAGCACTGACAGCTTTTCCCTAAATAAAAAGATTTTCTTTCCTCTTAGGATAGAAAACAAAAGTGATGATCTCAGAAAGATGATTTTTCAAATAACCTGATTTAGGCCAATATTCTTCATGCCTGTAAACCATGTTGATGAAAGCCAAATCAAATTTCATTAGATTTCAACATTCACCACAAAATAGGCTATACGCTACAAAACCTATTCAAGCTGACACATTGGCAGACATACGCTCTCTGATTAATTAAGCCTATTACCAAAGGAAATTGCTCAATTGTTCATTCAATTGAGTGTGAAAGAAATTTCAAATAGTTCTTATAGGAAAAATAAAAGGTTTTAATTTGTGCTGTAAATACAAGTGATTTGAATGTGTTCATTGTAATCTGGGAATTAGTTCATATAGAAATCTGTCAAAATTAAAGCACTGGTTCATAAAAGTGCTATACTGATAATAAAACTGCAAATCATTGTTTTTAGAAGCCAGTGAGAATTGTTTATATTTCAGGTGATTATACTCCGGGTGAGTGTCAGTATGCTAGTCACATTGGCAATCGAGCAGAAATTAAGGTATGAATCAGGTTCTCTAAAAATAAAGGATATTTTCTTCCCATCTTAAAGCAGATATACTGGAACAACCTGAAGTGTTCAGAACAGACTAGATTCTTAAGTGTAGGTAAAGAGAGTCTGATAGCTCATCCTTTACCCAAACCTCTATGGACAATGTACTGTCTATTACATTTTAGCTAGCAGAGTAAGAAACCAAGATATGTCACACATCCTATTCTGCTACTTCAATGCATTGGGACACCTTTTCAAAGATGGTCTCTGACATTATAAGCCTCAGTTTCTGAACAGAGGAATGGAAAAAAATGTTGGTTTCCGTAGACAATGCAGCAGACAACACTTGCTAAATGGCTGCCCCCTATCCACACACAAAAACAGATTCACGAAGCTTATTTAAAAACTTTTTTAAAGTTCTGTGCCCACTTAGAAACACATTTTTCACTGGCCACATGGAACTTCACTGAAACAGTAGTTTCCCGTGTTTTGAAAACAGCTCATTTTCATATGAAGTAAAGAATTTTGGCTGATAGCAGAATTATACCTAGGAAATTCAGATGACCAGGTTTTATTCTATCCATATATTAGCTATTTTATTATATGACTCTGAGGAACTAACACACATACATATTAATCAAATGAATCAGTACAGAACTGTCACAGGTTCCTAATTTTCTCTACATTTTATGTACTATATGCTAACTATTTTTTTTTTTTAAAGAAGTGAAAATCACCCTGAAATTCTTATTTGTGGTGGGAATGAAGGGTTTAGAGCTATGATTTATTCATTTTAATGGAGCTAAAGGATAGAGATTTTTCCCAATATTCAATGACAGGATAAAAGTGCCATATTTTGGATCAAAGACTAAATTCAACAGGACTTGCTTTGCTGAACACTGGAAAACTCTTCTGAATGCACAAGCTGACTCTCTTCAGATTCAGTATCATACTTTCTCTGTCACATGAAACCATGGGCCAAATTTATTCTTTTACCCCAAGGGACATTACAGGCAGAAAAAAGGCATTTTATAAGTATGCTGAAGTAGAAGGAAGACAAAGGAGAGTATAGACCCCTTTCACATGGGTAGGAGAATCCAGTAATGTATAATATAAAGAAGATTGAAGCGTTTAGTACCTTTTTAAGTTCAATCTTCATGAAAAAGGTTATCTATCAATTGATAAGCACTCTTTTCAGGAAGGATAAAGGAGTAGATAATCAGCCTAGAGTAAGGTAAGAGCAGGTTAAAGCCCACTTTAGCTTTTAGAAAAGCTGGACATCCTCAAATCAGAAGGGCTAGATGAGATTCCTCCTAGAATACTCAATAAATTATCTGATATCACTGGCTATTAGATTTGAGAATCCATGGTGTGCAGGTGAGATCCCAGATGATTGGGAAAGGGCAAATTGAAAAACAGAATTATAAACAAGTCAGCCTAACCTTGAGCCTACCTGAAGATATCATGGAGCACATTGTAACAGGCATATATCTCAAGGCTGGTCATCACCACAGTCCGCTCACCTATCTCAGCAGTCTGCCTGCCTATCCTTCCTGCCATGCTTTTGTTGGAATGAATCAGTTATTTCTACATGAGAGGCTGCCCATTTAATATAATGATGTCTAGGGTTTATCCATGACTTCAACCTCCCACTATCATGTCCCAAGCCTCACAGGTATTATTACTTGCTATCACATCAGCATCCCTCTGACACTGAGCTCTATGCCTCTGTATATATGCGTTGCTGGCACTAGACTCTCTGCACCCTTGTCTCCAAGCCCCTCTGGCTCTAGGGCTCTCTGTGCCCTTGTCTCTGAGCTATGCCCTTAGGACATCTCTGTTTGTGTGCCTATCACTGCTCCGCCCAAATCCTGGGGCCTTTTTTCCAGGCACTAATGAGGCCTCCAAACCTCCCCTTTTAGCCTCATCCCAGTCCTCTGGTGTAAACAGAAACACAAACAAAAGCCTCTAGGCTATAACTTAAGTATTACCAACAACAGCGCTATATCTCCTTTAGGGATCAAACTGACACCCTCAATACAGCATACACTCTAGCTTAGTACTTGTGAGTAACAAAGCAGGCAGCACAAGCTCTCAGACAGCTTCCACAAGCAAGAGCTCCATCTCCAATGGCTGCCAGAGAGAGAGTGCCCTGCCAGCTCCAGCTCTTAGCTTGTATAGCCCAACCCTGCCTCCTTCCTGTCATGTGGCTCCTGCAGATGTTACCCAATTTCCTCGACATGCTGTTACCCTGGCAACGCACAGCTGGAGAGCTCTACTGAGTAAGCAGAGCTCCCTGGCCAGACTGCTTCAGCCTTAACAGAGCAGGCACCTTTTAGTGCCCTGCTACACACATCACCTAGAAACCTAAGAACTTTGAGCATAAGGAAATAAGGAACAAACAACGTGGGGCATGAGCAAGTCAGGTTAACCAGCCTGATTTCTTTGTATGACAAGGTAACAGACGGGGGGGGGGGGGGTGGGGATCAGGATATACCTTGATGCTAGCAAGACACTTGACATTTTTTCTCATGACAATCTCATAAGTAAGCTAAAAAAAAGTATACCCTGACAGTACAGAAGAAACTATGGTAAAGTGAGGGCATAGACAGAAGAAACTATGGTAAAGTGAGGGCATAGCTGGTTGGATAATCATGCTCAAAGAGTAGTTATTAGTGGCCTGATTTGAAACAGGGAGAGTATTAACTGCAGTTCTCAAAAGTGTGGTCTGGGGCTGGCAGTGTTCAATATTTTCATTAATGGCTTGGAGAATGGAAGTCAGCATACATTTAGTAAATATGCAGTCAATACCACACCGTGTGCAGTAGAAGGCATTTTTGGAGGATAGGCTTAGGATTCAAAATAATCAGATGAAATTCAGTAAGAACAAATGTAAAGTCCTGCACTTAGGTTGGAGCAATCAAATGAACAAATACAGATTGAGGAATGTCTGATTTGGTTATACTATAGAAAAGCACCTTGATGTTTTAGTAGACCTTAAAATGAACGTGAGCCAACAGTACATTAACAGGAGTGTCACGTACGATTCAAAGGAAGGGATTCCTCTACTCTAGCCAGAAGTGGTGAGACCTCACATAGAGTACTGTATTCAGTTTTAAGCACCACACTTCAAGACAGACATGGACTAAATGAAGGGAGTCCAGAGGAGAGCAACAAAATCATTATAGGGCTAGAAAACATGATATATAGAGAAAGAATAGAAGAATGGGGATTATTTAATCTGGAAAAGAAAAGAATGAGGGGGGATTTGATAACAGACTTCACATACAAAAAGTTGTGTTACAAAGAGGATGATGTTCAAGTATTCTCTGTGTTCTTGGGGGACAGGACAAAAAGAAAAAGATCTTAAATTGTAACAAGAGGGATTTAGGTTGGATATTAGGAAGAATTGTCTAAACATGAAGATGGTTTAGTAGTGGAATAAGCTCTTTAGGGAAATTGTAGAAAATTCCATGATAGAGATGTCGGGTTATACAGACACTGTGACAAGGGCACCTTCCAGGCCCGGTACTGTGAGGTTTGACCTAGAAACTACTATGCAAAGCCTAAGCAAAAGTGAATGTTATGTGACGAATGCCCATCTGCAATGATAAGGAAGAGACAGTCTTAGATAAAGGGGGCTTGAAAACAAAAACAGAATCAGAGTACTAGGCCAAAGAGCTCATTAAAATACTAAAAATCACACCCCTAGGTGGGTAAAAGATATGCTAATGAAACATGTATGTACGTTAATGGGATACATAGCTAAAACACAGGTATAGAGACATGCTCAGTAAAGAACTCCTTGCGTCACTCCTTTATAGCCAATTAGCAAACAAGGATGCTTATGAAGGTTTAAAAACTCCTGTATAAAAGGGCTTAGTTTTTTAAATCTAGTGTGCTTGTTCTGTGAAATTATTCCGCTTGCACCTTTTATTGCTAGCAATAAATCTTTTTCATACTTTCACCCCTGGTATCTTTATTGGCCTTTGCATACCGGGCACAAACCCAGACTTGAGCTGGGGCCTAACAGTTTTTGGCGACCCAGATGGGACTGCCGTAGATAAGCTTTGCCCGGACTAACTGACGACCAGCTGATTTGCTCTTCCTTATCAAATGTCAGGCGCGCCCCGGGATTTCTTTTCCCAGTGAGACTTTTGCTTCAGGAGGAGCTGGATCGCTGAGGTGGCAGTAGCCTAACGGTGCAACGCCACAGAGTGAAAGTATAAGTAACAGGCACCTGGGTGAGAGGGTAGAAAGGGCATAAGGCCTACCGTCAGTACGTCTGCCTGGGATTATTTCTGTAAGTATTCTGTCTGGCCCGAGTCCAAGACCAGTGATTTTTTTCCCCTGTGAGGACAAGGACTAAGAACAGATCCCTGGATCCCAGGTAAGTCGGACAGTCAGAACCGGGAAGGCAGCCCTGAGATGGCTACTATTAACAGTAAGGTTAGGAAATGTACCCCCCTCTCTTGTGTATTGAGACATTGGGCAGAGTTTGGTGGGGATCCTATGACTAAGAAGAAAGCTGAATTCTTCTGTGAAACTGCGTGGCCACGCTATCAGCTAGATGATCAAGAATATTGGCCTCGGGAGGGAAGTGTTAATTATAATACCATCTTGCAATTGATTTTGTTCTGCCGGCAGAATGGTAAATGGGAGGAATTGTTGTATGCGCAAGCGTTTATGTCTCTTTGTAGAGATAAAAAAGTTTTGGAGGAATGTGGATTGGGGGAGGGAGTTGGGATCTGTGAGATGGCTGTGGCTCAACCAACTGCAAATCCTGTCCTGGACTGTCCGGAGCCGGAGGCTCCCCCACCTCTGCTGCCTTTACCTTATTCTCTTCCTCTTCCCCCTCCTCCTCCTGATTCATCTGATTCCTCGTTGGCATCTGCTCTTCCTGCTTCTTCCCCCCCCCCGAGGCAGAAGTTGGGAATACTCCCCGACCCAGGGATCTGGAACAGCGCCAACCATGGCTGTCAGGTGCTTGGCAATCTCCAGAATCCCCGACTTCTCCTGATATAACCCCAGGACGTGGGTGGAGAGTACAGTTAGGAGCAGACTCCGGGGTTAAGGGAAAACATCACAGGGAATCTGATCCTGGCCGTGGGAAGGGAAATGTGGTATTTCCCCTAAGAGAACAAGTGGTACCCGGGCCTCTCGAAGATGACGGTGAGCCAACCTACCATCGAACCTTTGTGCACGTTCCTTTCAATACCTCAGATTTGTATAATTGGAAGAACAATAACCCCAGCTTGAGAGAAAATCCTGAAAAGGTACAAAACCTGTTTAAAACCATTTTCAAAACACATAACCCAACCTGGGCAGATGTTCAGTCTCTTTTAGATATCCTGTTGACACCAGAGGAAAGGAGAATGGTAGCGAACAAAGCTCGTGAGTACGTGGAAAAGGAAATTATTGCTGGGAACCTGCAAGGAAATAGAGACGATCATGTCCCCATCCAGCAGCCAGATTGGAAACCAGACCAAGATATGACCTCCATCCGTGCCTATCGAGAATATATCCTCCGAGGATTGAGAGATGCTGTGAAAAAACCTCAAAATCTCAGTAAGGTGTATGAGGTTCAACAGGAGACTAATGAGACCCCGAGTGCTTTTTTGGAAAGAATTTACACTACTTTCAGGCAATACACTCATGAGGACCCGGAGGATGCATCAAACGCTCGCATGGTAAATATGATCTTTATAGGTCAGAGTGCACCAGACATTAGAAAGAAATTGCAGAAGGCAGACGGAGCAACAGGTATGCCTATTTCCCAACTAGTAGACATTGCTTACCAAGTATTTACTAACCGAGAAAATGTTCAGGAAAAGCAACAGGACAAGAAAGAGGAGAGAAAGATGAAAATGCAGGCAGCCCTAGTGGCAGATGCAGTCACGGGAAAACCTAGAGATGAGGGATCCTGGAGACAGCCGCAGAGACGGGGTCCATTAGAGAAAGATCAATGTGCCGTTTGCAAACGAAAAGGACATTGGAAGCGGGAATGCCCTTATCGAAAAGTTGGGGAAGGTGAAAAGAAAAAAGAGGAGAGCAGTGGATTGTTCGCTTTTGGAAGGGATTCAGATTGAAGGGGACCGGAGGCCCGGGAGGGAAAGATAACCCAGATCCCAGTGTCCCCTGACGAGCCTCTGGTTAAAATGCAACTAGGGGACAGAGATGAATTGGTAGATTTTCTCGTCAATACAGGTGCTGCCCATTCTGTCTTAACTCAAAAACTGAAACCTTTAAGTAAAAAGAATGTGCCGGTGGTAGGGGTTACAGGGAAGGCAGTAACACGACCCTTCCTACAGCCAATGACCTGTAACCTTGGGCAGGCCGAAGTTACCCATCAATTCTTGTACATGCCAGACTGCCCCGTTCCCCTTTTAGGGAGAGACCTCCTCTGTAAACTGCAAGCTACGTTGTCGTTCCAGGATGCGCAAATGTTTTTAACAGTGCCTCCTGAAAAGGGGTGGCATTTGCAGGCTTGCCTTCTCGGCCTTCTCCGAGAGGAAAGTACACCAGATATTCCTCAAACCCTGCTCAATGCTGTTGTTCCATGGGTATGGGCAGGTCACCGACCTGGGAAGGCTAAAAATGCTGACCCTGTGAAGATTCAACTTTTGCCAGGGGCCCAGCCTCCATGTGTGAAACAATATCCAATGTGGATGGAAGCCAGGAAAGGACTGAAGCCGTTAGTTGAATGGTTCCTGGAGTATGGCCTTCTCCGTGAATGTACATCAGCTTTTAACACACCCATCTTGCCTGTGAAGAAGCCTAAGAGTAATGAATATCGTTTCGTCCAAGACTTGAAAGCTGTAAATAAAGTGGTTGTGAGTATATACCCGGTAGTGCCTAATCCATACACCTTGCTATCTGCTTTGAACCCAGATCATAACTGGTTTACGGTTATTGATTTAAAAGATGCTTTCTTCTGTATACCGGTAGAGAGGGGATCTCAGGAAATATTTGCATTTGAATGGGAAGACCCAGATACTAGCATTAAGACTCAGTTGTGCTGGACTGTTTTACCCCAAGGATTTAAAAACAGCCCAACCCTATTCGGCACTGCATTAAGCAAGGATTTACGCAGACTAAAATTGCCACTGTCCTGTGCTCTTTTGCAATATGTGGATGACTTGCTTTTAACAGCCACCACTGAAGCAAGCTGCCTGGAAGGAACAATTTGCCTCCTTAATTTTCTGGGTCAAGAAGGATACCGTGTATCCAGAAGAAAAATGCAGCCCATGTCCCAGAAAGTAACATACTTGGGATTTGAATTACAGCCTGGTCAGAGAGCCCTGTTGCCTGAAAGAAAAGAAGCTATATGCCGGCTGGCACCCCCAATAACAAAGAAACAACTACGAGGATTCTTAGGTACAGTAGGTTTTTGCAGGATTTGGAGTCCAAATTTTGGGGTTATTGCAAAACCTCTGTATGAAGCTACACAAGGTAATAAAAGGTGCTCGAATGGACTGAAGAGTGTGAGCAAGCATTCTGCCAGTTGAAGCAGGCTCTCATTGAAGCACCCGCCTTAGGACTACCGGACATGAGTAAGCCTTTTTCCCTTTCTGTGCATGACCGAGGTGGGGTAGCCGTGGGAGTCTTAACACAGAAATTGGGTAGCTGGCAACGACCAGTGGCATATTTTAAAAAAAAATTAGACTTTGTGTCATGTGGATGGCCTGCTTGTCTCCAGGCTGTTGCTGCTACCTGTCTGCTAATACAAGAAGCTGAAAAGTTAACCCTAGGCCATGAAATGACTGTATATGTGCCTCACGCAGTACTTACAGTCCTGGAACAGAAAGGCGGGAACTGGTTAACTCCGGGACGAATGGCTCGATATCAGGCCATCCTCCTAGATAAGCCTGAAATAAAATTGGCCATTTTTCACACTGTAAATCCAGCAACACTGTTGCCATCTATGGGTGACACACCAGATCTTGTGCATGATTGTTTGCAAACATTGGAAACTGTTTATTCTTCAAGACCAAATTTGAGAGACAGACCCCTTGAAAAAGCTGACCTGGAGTTCTACACTGATGGCAGCTCGAGTATAGAGAATGGAATTCGAAAATCCGGATACGCTATCGTGACTACACAGAATGTGATAGAAGCAGGACCTTTAAACCCATCTGTTTCAGCTCAAAAGGCTGAACTCATTGCTGTGACTCGGGCTTTGCAATTTGCAGCCAACAAAACTGTCAATATTTATACTGACTCTAAATATGTTTTTCTTATTTTACATGCCCACGGAGCACTATGGAAAGAGCGGGGTCTACTTGATTCTAAAGGAACAGGTATTAAGCATAGCAAGCAGATAAAAGCTCTCCTCAAGGCAGTCTGGGAACCAAAGGAGGTGGCGGTAATGCATTGTAAAGCACATCCAAAAGAAAATAATCCCTCCACAAAAGGTAATCGATTTACTGACGCTACAGCAAAGAGAGCAGCTAAAAGACCTCAGACAGACTTGCTGCCCGAAGTAAGTAATCTGTTACCTCTCCTCCCAGACTTATACCAGCCTGTGACACCACAGTATGGGGAAAGAGACAAACAATTGATAAGAGAGTTTCAAGCAAAGAAGGGGGAGCACGGGTGACTAGTAGCAAAGGACGGCGGCATTATCATCCCAGCTGCCTGGGTTCATGTGGTAGTAAAAAGAGCTCATCATGGCACCCACTACAGACCCAGGGCCCTGGTAAGGTGGATCAGTCACTATGTAACTGGAGTGGGATTAAGAGAGGCTGCCAAGAAGGTATCAGAGACATGTGAGGTCTGCCAGAGAAATAACCCAAAAGGAGGGAGAAAAGAAACTTCAGGACATCAGAGAATAGGCAATGGGCCAGGAGAAGAATGGCAGGTGGATTTTACTGAATTACCCCGGCAACAGGGGATGAGATATCTCCATTTCTTTGTGGACACTTTCTCTAATTGGGTTGAGTGCTTCCCATGTCGGACTGCCCAAGCCCGAGAGGTGGTCAAGCCACTCCTTCGAGAAATCATACCTCGCTTCGGACTTCTAAAAGGAATAGGGTCAGACAATGGCCCACATTTCATTGCACAAATTACTCAGAAGGTTTCTGAGTTCCTGGGAATCAGCTGGCATTTACACACCCCTTGGAGACCCCAGTCCAGTGGAAAGGTGGAACGTATGAATCAGACCTTAAAAAGACACTTTGCAAAGATTTGCCAAGAAGCTCGACTCAAATGGCCAGAGGCCCTACCCTTGGCCCTGTTACGAGTAAGGGTCGCACCACATTCTAAATTGGGATTAAGCCCATTTGAGATAATGTATAGTAAGCCTTACCCTCTGAGTCTGCCCATGGGTACTGAACAACAGTTACATGTTTTAGGGGAAGGAATGATTAGAGAATATGTATGGTCTTTGGTTTCTGTTTTGTCTTCCATCCATCAGCAGGTACAGGACGTGCTGCAGACACAGGACCAGTCTCCTGCCCCGGAAAATCGATTATTACCTGGGAGTTACGCCCTTGTAAAAGATTGGAATGAGGAACCACTTCGAGCCAGATGGAAGGGCCCATATAGGGTACTTTTAATGACCCCGACGGCAGCAAAGCTCGAAGGAATCAAGACTTGGATACATTCCGGTTGCCTAAAGCCGGTGGCTGGACCGGAACAAGAAGAAACTCCTGCAAACTCCGGGACCGGAGGCAGAGAACAGTGGAAGGTGGAGCCAATAAGAGACTTAAAATTCCTATTCAAAAGAAAGGAACTTTAAATAATTTGTCAATCTTTGATCAAGTTTTACAAACCTTATTATGAAATTGTACAAGGTTTTAGTGTGGGGCACCCTGATCTGTCCACTCCTACTCATAGGAGGGGAAAATCTTTTACCACAAGAATTTGACCCTCAGGAAAATGTCTGGATTTATCTGGCCCGGGAAATATTAAATAGAACGGACTTCTGCTTAGCGGGAGGGATCAATGCTCACCTGGTTTTAACCTCATGCTTAATTGCAGTACCTACCCCTTTGAAAATTTTACAAAAGTATACTATGCTGAAAGATGTAGAGAAAAAATACATATCAGGATATATATATAAGTGGGGGACTATTGTAAAAGAGAAAAGCAGAGACATGTTTTCTGTACGGGTTCAGGCAACAGCTAATGCTTCTGAATGTTTCCTAATAGTTAATTGTACCAATAATTGCTTTGAATTGAACCAAGGTAGAAAAATCTTCTGTAATAAGACCAGTCAAATATCCTATGTATACACACATACCATCCTTCCTCGAGGATGGTTTCTGGCCTGCGGGAGAATGATATATTCATATATCTTTCAGCGAATGCTACTGGGGGACCATGCACCATTGCCCGGGTAACTGCAGCTCTTCCAAGGAAATCTGATATAATGCACACTGAACAAACCCCTCTTGGTGGGAGGTTTAAACGAGCATACACTACTCTCACTGCTAAATGTGACGAGAATGATTCCCCTGGACTATTATCTAAGGCAGAATACATAGCATTAGCTGCATCTATGGTGGGGGTTCCAGGTCTTGCTGTAAGTAATAGCAGAAATCTTAATGCAGTGGCCTGTGTTTTAGCAAAAGGACTAAATGCTACATCTCGAGCACTCTCAGCACTGAATGCTGAACAAAAACAATTAAGGGATGCTGTCTTAGAGAATAGAGCCGCTATTGATTATCTCTTGTTACGACACAATCTGGGGTGTGAAACCTTAAAAGGAATGTGTTGCTTCAACCTCACTGATAATTCTGTGCTAATTGAAGACAAAATTGGTGCCTTACAACAATTGACACAGACGTTGAAAGAATCATCTGGCTTAGACTTTTCCTGGTTAACTTCCTGGCTTCCCAATTTTGGATGGTTGAAACAGTTATTTTGTATGGCTGTTCTATTTTGTTTTATAGGGATTATGGTTTGTTTCTGTATCCAATGTTTACCTGTTATTTTATCTATCTTCAGGCCTAAGGTAAATCAAATGATTTTGCAAACAAAGAAAGCTGAGGATACTAAATTTGTGTTAAGTCAAATTGAATGGAGCAATTATAATAAAAATAATTAAAAATGCTCCAGAGGGGGAAATGTGAGGTTTGACCTAGAAACTACTATGCAAAGCCTAAGCAAAAGTGAATGTTATGTGACGAATGCCCATCTGCAATGATAAGGAAGAGACAGTCTTAGATAAAGGGGGCTTGAAAACAAAAGCAGAATCAGAGTACTAGGCCAAAGAGCTCATTAAAATACTAAAAATCACACCCCTGGGTGGGCAAAAGATATGCTAATGAAACATGTATGTATGTTAATGAGATACATAGCTAAAACACAGGTATAGAGAAATGCTCAGTAAAGAACTCCTTGCGTCACTCCTTTATAGCCAATTAGCAAACAAGGATGCTTATGAAAGTTTAAAAACTCCTGTATAAAAGGGCTTAGTTTTTGAAATCTAGTGTGCTTGTTCTGTGAAATTATTCCGCTTGCACCTTTTATTGCTAGCAATAAATCTTTTTTATATTTTCACCCCTGGTATCTTTATTGGCCTTTGCATACTGGGCACGAACCCAGACTTGAGCTGGGGCCTAACAGTACCAGTATGGCCCTGCCCTTGTCTCTGGGCAAACTACCCACCTTGCTCTTCTGCCACTCCTTGTTGGTAAGGATTAGGATGTTAAAAAGGTAGGAAGCTGCCCTTTGTGTACACAAATGTCCATGGGCGATATCTACATGCTCCTACCATCCCTATATATGTCCCATGCCTCACAGATGTCACACTCTGTGATGATACTCCAGATCAAGGCTGGGCCAAAATGGGCACACAGTTGTATCTTTAGCATACTGCCCCCTTCGGGGACACACACACACCACCCCCCTCTCACCAGGGCCTCACCCGGTCTCTTGCACACTGCCTATCCAGGCCACATTCACTCCACCCTACTCAAAAAGATCCTTGGGTTTTGCTCTCTACCCCTCAGTTAGCCCTGGCACAATCTTTTGGGCCTCTCCCATGACCCTCACCTAAACGGGACTGAGTGGTTGCTCAACTTTGGGTCTACTTTGTCTCTGGCTCCTCCCTGGATCGCTATGCCCCTCTCTTGGGCCACAACTCCGCCCCTTACACTGGAGCCTGGGGTCTTCCACCCTAACAGGTTCAGGTGCTTCTCTTCCTTAAGAGTGCTTGATCTTCACTACATCCTTTCCTCAGGACCCAGGGTCTTACACCCCAGGGTCAGGCACTCCTCTTTGAGTGTGTCTGGCCCACCTCAGGGGTCCAACACCCCATGGGACTCAGGTGCTTCTCCTAAGCTTACCTGCCTCCCCACCCAACTCTCCTAGTAATCCACCCAAAGGTGGGGACAGGGGTTTAGGTGCCCTGACCTACCTTACACCGGGTAGGTTCTCTGTCTTGGCATTTGCATGGCCCTGCCTGACCACAGGCAGGTCCACCAGGCCTCCCTATCCTGGCAGGGCCCAGGACTAGGGGCCTCCAAACCATCCCCATAGCTCCTGCCCTTATCTCCAAGTTGTTCCAGGAGCCAGAGCTCAGCAGAGAGGTGTTTCTTCCCTGCTGGCTGATCTCAAAACTACCCTCTCACAGATGGGCCCTAAAATGGCCACCCTCATCAGCCACCTGGCAGTTCCCTGAACCAGGCCTTAAAAAGACAGACACTCACAAGGGTGATCTATCACATACTCACATGCATGGTCCAACAGGGATGTTCTTGCTTTGGATCAGGAGGGTGAGAGGTGTTGGCTCTGGATTTAGGACCCAGATGCCTTGTTCTGGGGGCTCACCCTCAGACTGACCACGGCCTTTCCATTCAATAATATGCAAAGGTATTGATACACAGTGATAACATCTGACCCCTCCAGAAAGGGTCCCTCTGTATCAAGAAATTCCCTGATTGGTCAGGTTACTGCCTTCAAGTTTTATTCCCAGGGCTCCAGTCAGCAATTGCTGGTACTGGACCTGGTTCCAGTTCCTGAGTCAGAGCCCTGATCCCCACATTGGATGCCAATTGTTGGCTCTGGATTTAGAACTCAGATGACTTGTTCTGGGGGGTGGGGGTGAGGTGGGGAGCAGGACCCACCCTCAAACCAACCATGACCTTTCCATTCAGTAACGGGAAAAGCTATTGGTACATAGTGATTACAGACAAGAAACAATGCAAAAAAAATCAAGCAATTATATATACTACCATCAGGCTGTCATCAGAGTCAGGATACATCTGGCCAGGATGCAGGCTTCACTCTGAGGCTCTCTCTTATGTGTCAGATGTCAGCATGTTAGCAGCCTGCAGGTGGAATGGTGAGGCCTACAGAACCACCCCCTTCAGTGGGGTGAATGAGATGGGCTGGTGTTGTTCCCTCTGTCCATGGTGGCCTTGGAGACCCTTCCCAGGGGACGGAGTTGGGGATCTCTCTCAGGGACCCTCTCGGGGAGAAGGATGGGGAAGAGCAGAACTCTGGCAGGGCAGGGAGGAGGGATGTGGTAGAGGATGGGGGGGAGGGACCCTTTGTTACTCTCAAGTTCCTGCTTTTGTATTCTCCTCCTGATGACTTTTCATTTGTGGCTATAGCTGGTTAGTCTCTCTCTGTGGTCCTCACACATCCACATAGCTCATCACATGCACACATACTAATTTGATCTTTCTGGGCCTTCTCCTAACTTGGTTTGTTTCCCAAAAAACCAGGACTCAGGCACCCCTGCTCTCAAGCCTTGTTCACTGATGCCACCTTATCTCATGTTATGGTACATTCCCCCAGTTTCCCAGGCTGTGTGTATATCCATTAGCCTTGTTGTATTAGACAGCCTGTCTGCTTCAAAGGCCATGTAAAACTCTGTAGGTGAGACCCACACTCTTGAAAAAAATCAATTAACCCCTGTTGTCCATCCTGAACCATTCTACTGCATATATATATTATACCTATAAGCCAATTCCCACAAAAACCAAACCTTTAAATGCCATTTTCTAAGCCAAAGGTGGGGAGGAAGAGGTGGGTGGACTGGATGGCTTCCTGAAATCTCCATCAGTTCTATGATTCTATGGATACTGTAACAGGTCGCCCTCCTCAGTGGCATCTTTTTGCTTGTTATCCGTGATCTAGGAGGGGCACCCTTGAAGTCCCTTAATGTTTCTCGTGTCCCACTTTTACTTTCCTGCCACATCTTGAAGGAAATTTTATACAGATGTTCTTGTAAGTGGGAGACTGCCTATTGTATTTTTTATGTTGAGGTTCTCAGCCACCATGTGCCTTGACCCCTGTCTTTCTCTAGCTAGGCCTCCCAATCTAAACCCACCAGCTAAGGGACTCCAAGGATCTAGCTCCTTGACCTTGGGGTCATGGCCCTCCTTTTTGCTTCCAATATGGAGCCCAGACTCTCTGACCTAGAGGCCCATCTAGTGGCCCTACAGCCAGGGGGCCGCAAGTTCAAAGCTGGGCAGCAGTCTCAAACCTGCACTGTCCCAGACCAAAAGCACGCACCCAGTGCACCAGGCCACCCTGGCCTTTTATGACTGTGCCTAAGGCACTGATGAGGCCTCCTCCACCCCTACAGCCTTGTCCACAAACCACCAGTTCTTCAATTAGCCAATATATATATATACACACACACACACACACACATACATACATACACACACACACATGCATATACATACATACACACAGTCAATTAGTGGGTTCCAACTACAACAAAAAAAAAAGAAATTGAAGAAGGCAGCATTGCCAGCTTACATTCTCTTCATGGCTTGGTGTTCTGTTTTCCCGTTGCCTGTCATGCTCCTCCCGGTGGCACTTCCGCCACTCCTCTGAGGATCAGCAGCAGTTCCCTTCTCGCAGCAGTAGAACCAACAGCCACAGCCACAGCTCTCTGGGGAGCTCCGATGCACAACTTCCCCCTTTGGCCACTGCCCCTTTACTACCACCCAGCCCAGGGTTTTTGTAGTTCTGGCCTGCCCCTTCCGGTCACCTGATTAGTTGACCAGGCGCAGCTTTTAAACCCTTCCCTGCCAGCAGGCTGTGCCCAGAAAGTTCTGGCCTTAAAGGGACCAACCCGCCTTCTGGTAACAGATATAGGGTTCCCTGTTACACAGCCAACAGGCTGTGCCTGGAAAGTTCTGGCCTTAAAGGGACTGACCCGCCTTCTGGTAACAGGGATAGGGTTCCCTGTTACAGGCACATATACATGAGATGTTACATCATATAGGTACTGTGCACTAGGTTATTTCTACTGCACAGTAGGGTTGGAAACCACCCATGCTGCACCAAGACTGAACCTTACCAGCAGTTATTGCACAGTCATTTAGTACTTGCTAATGTGTGTAAACTAGTGCTAGTTTATAAGACTCTGAGTGCTAGTTTGATTCCTCCAAACATATATACTATAGAAGTAGAAAAGTTATTGAAGGAACTAATCAATGGTTTCATTATTGTGTGAAGTCTTCAAATTGAGGCAGGATGCCTTTTTGGAAGATACACTTTAATCAACCACAATTTCTTGGACTGAACGGGACTCAAGACACTCCAATGCAGCTTGGGTATATATGTCAAATCCAACTAGATGATCTAAAAGTCCTTTCTCAAATTTGATGAAAAATGAAAAAAAAACAAGATCTGTCTTTAGAATACAATCAGAATGTATTGAAGTAGTCCTCAGTTTCTTACATGCAACCTTATTCTATAAGGTAATGACTGCCTTTAATGCCCGAGGAAAATTAGTGGGAACAGATGGCACAAAATACCAAAAGGTTACTTGAGATCCTTTCATTCTTTGCATTTCAGCAAGTTTTTTGTTCTTGTGGTTGAAAACTGAATCTTCTGTCTGGTCAACTGCATGTGAAAATATTTTGCTTCTCATGAATTAATTACACAATTCTCAATTCCTATTATGAACTAATAATGGCTCTTATAAATCAGATTTTTTAAACTGCATTAAAGCAATAGGTGGCTTCTATTTCTTTTGGTTGTTTCTTGGGTCCTTTGTGAAGAAAATAGAAGGGAAACATAAGTGCAAGTAAATTAACTGCAGGTTTCACATCACATATTCCTTTCTTTGCTTTGCTCATTTATTCTGTAAGAGAAAGAAATTGAAGTTTGTTCCTTCCTTGCTTGTTAGCAAGGATATTTTGGTCTCAGTGATATTGTTTGCTGCTGACTTGTCAACAACAAGATAAGGAAGATCTTTTTTAGTCTTAGGATATATTGTTCACTCACTGTTTACCACAGAAAAGAAAGGCATGATGCAGTCCTATGTTACAGTCTAACTAGCAACAATTTGTTCTTTAAAAACTTTGAGTTTGCTTATTTAGAAGCTTTGTTCTACAAAGCTTATTTAGGAGCTTTGTTCTACAAATTAATCTTGAGACTTTTTTTTATTATTGGGGAATTTGCCTTTAAAGCACTGAATCTAGGCTTTTATTTTATTTTCATCCCAAATAAATCAATTTATTACACTCAGATAGCAAATATAGATGTGATAAATTTAACATAAGTATAGCAGTATCATACAAAAAAACTGTCCCATGCATTGACTTAGTGTTACAAGTATTCTTTTCATTAAAAATCTTATTTAATTTTACTCCAGTATTTTGATGTGCTGGAAGATCAAATGCTCCTCATTCATTTAGGCACTAATGACATGGCCAGGAGTAATCTGGACTGGGTCATGAGTGACTATGGGGCTCTGGGGGCTGGGATCAAGGGATTGGGGGCACAGATAGTATTTTCCTCTGTGATCCAGGTTGCGGGCCATGGACCTAGGAGGAAAGGATGCATCAAAGAAGTGAACTGACAACTCTGGCAGGGGTGCTACTGAGAGAGCTTCAGTTTCTTTGACCACAGTGCACACTTCAGGGAGAGAGGACTCCTGGGAAGGGATGGCATCCAACTCATGTGGAGGGGTAAGTACCTGTTCTCAGCCAGGATGGCTGAACTTATAGATAAGGCTTTAAAATAAGATCACTGAGGGACAGGGAAACACTAGGGACTGGCATACAAGTAAACTCTGAAGTTGGGGGCACTTGGAGAGCCACTCTTGCAAGAGTTGAGGGAATGATTCTCCCTCAGTGTGACAGGAAATTCAGGATCTCAAATGGAGGACTCAGGTGCCTGTACATTAATGCCAGGACTATGGTGAACAAGCAGAAAGAGCTAGCCCTCCTACTCTCTAGTAGCCATTATAATATAGTAGGGATTACAGAGACCTGATGGGACTCCTAACATGATTGGAATGTAGCCATAGAGGGCTACACCCTGCACAGAAGGGGCTGAGTATGGAAGAAAGATGGAGGTGTTGCTCTCTATGTGAAGGAGAAGTACACCTCCTTGGAAGCTGACATCAGCTCCAAAGAATAGTGGCTCAAAACCCTCTGACTCAAACTACAGGGGTGGGGGGGGGGTGCAGAAGGAGCACCTAACTGTAGGTGCATAGTACAGACCATGAAACCAGGAGGAGGAGCTCATCCTTGAGCTCTCTCAAGAACTGGCAGAGGCCGTGCACGCATGGGACATGGTCATCATGGGTGACTTCAGTTACCCAGACATTTCTTGGGAGAAACACTTGGCTAAGTCGAATCGGTCATGTTGCTTCCTGACCTGTATCGGAGACCTCTACCTGACTCAGGAAGTGCACAGGCCAATCAGAAGTAACGCTCTCCTAAACTTGGTCTGGGCCAAAGGAGACAATCTGGTGTGCAATTTGAATACATAAGGTAGCCTGGGCAACAACAACCATAAAACCATCATGTTCATTGTATCATGTCCTTTGTAAGACAGGAAAATCAGATAGCAGGGTTGAAATTTTGGACTTCAAAAAAGCAAAGCAAAAAAGCAAAGTTCAACAGGCTCAGGGTTATAGCAGGGGACGTGCTGTGGGATATGGGACTGAAGGTGAAAGGAGTGCATGAAGAGTGGTCATTCTTCAAGGGCATGATCCTTGAAGCACAAAAGAAATCCATTCCCATGCAAAGGAAAGATAGCAGAAGAGCTAGTAAGCCCTCTTAGCTTAATAGGGATATCATGGTCCTCTGGGAAAATAAGAAAGAGGCATACAAATAACGGAACCTTGGGACAATTCCCAAGGAGAACTATACAACAATGGTCTGCACTTGTAGGGAGCCGGTTAGAAAGGCTAAGGTGGTGACTGAATTCAAACTAGCAACAAAAATTAAGGACAATAAGAAGTCCTTCTTTAGGTATGTAGGAAACAGGAGGAAAACAACTGGAAGTGTGGGGCCATTGCTTAACACCTCAGGACAGCTGCTTACTGCCACTCAGGAGAAAACTGAACTCTTGAATAACTACTTTGCTGCAGTATTTCACCAGACTAGGGGGAAAATCATACTAGATAAGGTTCAGAATGGGCATGGTGGAAATATTTGCCTTCCTACATTTGATGTTGAGTTGGTGCATGATCAGTTAGAAAAGTTAGATATTTATAAGTCAGCAGGGACATATGAACTTCATCCGAGAGTGCTGAAGAAGCTGGCCAAAGTCATCACAGGACCTCTGGCGAAATTCTTCCAAAATACGTGGCACTTGGGGGAGGTCCCTGAAGACTGGAAAAGGGCAGACCTAGACAGGCTGGCAAGCTGGGCAGATTGGACCCAGATTAAGTTCAACATTGAGAAGTGTAAAGTGCTTGATCTGGGGACAAACAATCCCCAACATACTTACAGGCTCAGTGGTGCCAAACTGACTAGCACCACAACTGAAAAGGACCTAGGGGTAATACTAGACCATAGTATGAACATGAGCCATCAGTGCAATGCTGCAGCCAGCAGGGCAAGCAATACTCTGGCATGCATCAACTGATGCATCTCAAGCAAAACCAAGGAAGTGATTCTTCCACTTTACTCAGCATTGGTGAGACCACAGCTGGAGTACTGCATTGTTCTGGGTGCCAAAATTCAACAAGGATGTGGAATAGCTTGAGAGAGTCCAGAGAAGAGCCACTCATATAATCAGAGACCTGCAAGGCAAGCCATACAAGGAAAGGCTAAGGGACTTGGGTCTTTTCAACCTTGTGTCTGCCTGGCCTCGAACATCTGGTCACATGCAGCCTTGGCCCAAATGGCTGGTGGTGTTTGCCCTACTGTTTCCTACAGACAGTTGAGTAGATGTTTGTTCCCGGAGTGATCTCCCCCAATCTCTCCTGCCATGACTTTGAATATTCTATCAGTGGGAGGGTTGACCACTCGGGGTCCCTCAGCGGCGAGGAGTCCGTCCGGCAGTCTTCTGCAGGCCTCCACCTTCCCTACACCTTGACCTCACACCAAGCCTCAGTGGATCACTGCAGTCTTCCTGGCCATGCTCCTGACACCGTTATGCCCCTGGTTAAGTTTGCCTGGGTCGCCCTCTCCCATCTGGAGTATTAGCTCCTGGAGGGTGACACACTTGAATAATCCTGGGTTGTGTGTGATGTCTAACTTGGATCATGAGGCTCCCCTTCCCCAGGACTTGAAGTCTGACCTGGGTCTCGAGCAAAGATGGAGCTCAAAAGAGCTCTGCTGCTGCTATCTTGCCAATAGTTAAATCCCATAAGAAAGATTATGCTGGTAGTCTGTCACCTGGTCCTGCCCTTCAACCCCTCTAAAAGAGGGAAACACAAAGAACATACAAAAGAAAAACACTATTCTGTTTCGAGGGACTTGTGCAGTCCCTTCCCAGGTCCTTCTGCCAAGGTACTGGTCACCTGCCTCTCTGAGACTTTGCCAGGGGCTAAATCCTATGTGTGGCCGAGGTAGCCTGTGGTCTCTTGCTGGGGTCATCTCCCCCGTTACCCATCCTTCTGTGGAATATGACCCCGTTCCTCATCTCTTCCGTCAATAGCGTCCCTCTTTGGATGCCTCGCAGCACTTCTGTGGATGTCTGACCACTTCTTACATGGAGGCTTAGCACCCTGCCTCTTGTGGCCTCGCTTCACAGCCCCTCGGGCAGTCTCTGCCTGGCACCTCCCAGAGGGAGCGCCTCTTCCACCTCCCTGGTGCCCTTTACGGTCCCATCTGTTATGGTGCAGAGAGTCACGTCCAGCTCTCTGGCCCCTCTTGCTGCTGCCGGTGTCAGGGTCTTCTTCTGGCTCCTCATTCCCTCCACTGCCGGTGCTGTCGTCAGGGTCCTCTTCAGGCTTCTCGTTCCTTCTGCCGATGGTGCCATCATTCCCTCTGCCACTGTTACCAGCATCAGGAGCAGCTTCTGGCTCCTTGCTCCCTTTGCCGCCAGTGCCAGAATCAGGAGCCGCTTCTGGCTCCTTGCTTCCCCTGGAGAACCATCCTCCACCAGGACAGGGAGCTTCTGCAGGCTCTCTTTCCCTCTCTCTCCCCCAGAGGGGCTTTTGGGAGGCACCCAATGTTGGTGCCTTCACCGGCTCCAGTCTCCCTTTCCTTCCACCTTCGCTGGTGGTCCGCTTTATTCCCACCGGCCGGTGATTGCCGATGACGTCACCGGTCGGCTTCAGCTGTATGAAGGCACAGCTTATGATCCACGCATGTCTCTTCCCTTGTTCCAGCTGCTCCACAGGTCCTGCTGCAGGTCAGTGTTTTCCTTGTTTATTCTTTGTTTTTGTTTTCTTTTCCTAGGGGGCCCCCCATCCCAGGGGGTCCCCATTTGTAATTTGGGGTCCTCTCTCCCATTCTCCCCTGGGACAAACCTAAAAAAAGAGAAGGCTGAGAAGGGACTTGGTAGCAGCTTACCAACTGCTGTATCAGGAGAATACATCAAGGACTCAGTGGACAACTGTTCACCAGGGCACCCTTGGGGAAAACGAGGAGTAATGACCACAAACTCCTGGAAGACTGTTTCAGGCTTAACACTAGGAAACACTCCTTCACAGTTAGGGTGTCCAGACTGTGGAATAGACTCCCTCCAGAGGTGGTGCAAATCACCTACCCTGGAAATCTTCGAGAAGAGACTGGATGGTCACCTCACCGGGGTCGCCTGACCCCAGTTGTGTTTCCTGACTAGTGCAGAGGTGCTGGACCCAATGATCTTGTGAGGTTCCTTCAAGCCCCTTACCATCTATGAATCTATGAATTTATAACAGCAGTTGTCAACCAGAGTTACATGAACCCCTGGGGGTACTTGGGAAGGCCCTAGGGGGCATGCACATGTGGGTAGGAATGGAGTGGGCTGGGCCAGCACAGGTGCTGCCCAACTGGCTGGATGCAGCAGTAACAGCTGACACCCATGACCCTGCACTGCCGCTGCTCTGCATCCAGCTGTGTGCCACCCTCCCCCCCCACCCTTCCCCCCACTCTGGGTCTGCTGCCGGGGGTACACTTATTTACAGAGTGGTGAACTGGCATAATGTTGTAATGAACTGAAGTTTTGCCTTGGAACTAAACCAGTTCTCTCTCCTGGGCCATGAAGTGCCCTGATATATTACTTTCTAATCAAATTCTATTGAAGCAAAATAAATTAAATTAAATGTGTTAAATATTTTTAAGAAAATGTTTTGTATACATATCGGGGACAGATTGCAATTGTCTCTTTTAAACAGAGTAACTGGTAACCGTATAATTAACAAGAACATCTATGTGAGTTCCCAACAATGGAGCTGATTTTCTCTTCTATTAAACTACAACTAGCCAACCAGGCTTTTTTATGAAACAGGAACTATTTAGGGGTTTTCGTGAAGTTCAGTGTTTCACCTTTTCCATATTGTCTCTTTCACTGGCTGGAAATCATGAGGTACAGATGGTGCAGGTATTTGGCAAAAACTCGAGAAGATAATTTTCAATGTAATAAAACAACCAGTAAAAGTTTATTTTCTTGAATTCAGTAGCAGTTATAACAATTCCTCATTTTCATTTGTTAAAATACCTCTCACAATGTGTTGATAAATGTGTTAGAAATATAGGAAAGATAAATACAGTCCTTTCCTTTTCCTTTCCTTTTGTGTCCTTGTGACATGGTATTTAACAGAATTTGCATACAGTATCATTTGTTCATATAAATTAATTCACATAAATGTAAATATGAACAGTTCAGCTCAGAAAGTGGTACTCACTAGAGAATCACCTCAGTTAGGAAGCTGCTAGTTACAGACTGAAACCTGCTACTGCTGAGAGGTTCAGGTGCAAGGTGAATTATGCAGGGGAACAGAATAAAAAGTACAAGCTAAGCAAAACGTGCTGTTTAGGAAAAAGAAATGATGGGTAGGAGGGTGGAGGGATTGAATGCAATGAAATCCCATGGGGATTTTATATTATTGTGCGATTTCTCTGTGCAACTGTTGCTATCCCATCAATTCTCTCTCACCCAAGGGCATCATTTTCTCATTTGACAGTCAGATAAAGCCAGGCAGTGCTATCAGTTGGCCCACAGAAATGATCCCAAGAGATTAAATATAGCATATTCTGAAAAGGAAATATTTTTGTGTGCCCACATTTTGAATCAACAATGGCTTCACTTATATAATTCCACCAGTATAAATGTTAAAAAGTGAATGAAATCATGAAGGTATCATGAAAGCAGCCTTTCTGATTGCTGTTATTGTCTATTCACTTACACTTAGGTGCCTGGCTAAGTAAGTACTCCAGATCCTACTAGTAGCCTTGACATGTATGTTCAAACCAGAGTTACATCTAAGCATGTAAGTCCATTTGCTATTTTGTTTGCTCATGAACACACTGAGGACATGTGAACACTGCATACTAAGGTGTTTACTTAAACATGGTAGCCAGAAGTTCATTTAAGCCAATTTATTTTGCTCTTCCATGTTACAGACTGCTTCATTCAGAGCAAGCCTAGTATGTCTACGGTGTGCCAACATATAACAAAGCTTTATAGCATTTCAAGTACCTGACATATCACATATGTTGTATTTCACAACTGAATTTAGGTAGTATCTTTGTTCTTGCCTTTTTCCCCCCAACAAAAGTCCTGTGAACCTTTTCATGACAGATTCACTGGACTAAAAATTGATGACAGCCTGGGCACTAGTGATAATGATCGAATGGCATTGAATGTGGTCTGACAGGATCATCCAAACAACCAGTAAACAGAATTTCTGCTTTCAAAGGGCTAATCTCCCAAGTTCTGAATGACATTGAAAAATGCACATGATGATTGTGAATTCTTTAGGAGAAGCTTATTAAGTGGTCTAAAAGCCATGAAAAAGGACAATTTTGGCTCAATCTAGTAAAGTGGAGGCAGCCGTTAGAAATAAAAGAGCAATGATGAAAAACATGGAATAGATAGCAGACAATAAAAACTTTGAATTTCTGAAATATTGAAAATGCTTAAGGGAAGCTAAAGGAAGCTGGCATAAATATGGCCATTAAGAAGAAAGTTTCTTTTTCATATTAGGAATAAATGAAATCAGAGAAATGATATAGGCCCATTATTAAATGGGTATAATATAAATGTGAATATTGATGCAAACAGTATATATATAATTCTGTATCTTGAAAGACAGAACTATCTGCTGTTTGCAGTCTGATGAAGAACTTTCAACTCTGTTAAAAAACAGAGAGAACATCTACTAGAGATAACCAGTCTCCAAACAGGTAGCTGAGAAACATCTGTGGCTCAGCGATGTTCATCCTGAAATACCAGGGAAATTCCTGACTAGTGGAAAAGTACTAATGTTGTCTCAATGTTTATATAAATGGGACAGACCAGGCTGATTAACTTGGTACCAATACTGAAATAGCTGATAGTGGATTGAATTAATAAAGGATTAAAGGAGAAGAATAATTAATGCCAGTCAGCATAGTTATATGAAGATTCGGTCTTCATAAAAAAAACAAACAAACTATGATTTGCTAATTTATAAGTGTCGTTGATAAAACCAGCCGAATAGATGTGATCTATTTTGGTAAAGCATTTGACTTAACATCATATGACAGACAGTCTGAATCAAATTAGCACTGTGCAGTGACAATATTTTGAAGGCAAAAGATCCCTTCTGGTTTTAAACTTTTGTAAGTACCTTATGTTAAAGACCAGATCCTCAGATGGTATAAATTAACACTGCTTCATTGCTATAATTTGAGCTGCATTATATCATATAATTTAAAAAGCTAGCACTACATCTTAACTTCATGGCAAGTATTGATTACCCACTGATGTCCAAAATTAGTCCTATTTCTACTCTTCCTTATTCCAGACATGTCTTAAAGTGGAAGTAGTTAAATCCCATAAGAAAGATTATTCTGATAATATTTCTTGTCCAATGAGAAATAAAAAATAGAGGAAAGCTATTACATACTAATATAAGGTTTCCAGCCCACTTTGTTTTATTCAAAAGGGTTGGGTAGTCTGAACTATGTATGGTTGTGTAAACAATTGGGCTTAATCAACCAAACTTTTACAAAGGTCCCCTCTTCTCCCCCTCCCCACCCCCTGATCATCTTAATTCAGGGGTACTCAAACACCAACCTATAGGCCAGATCTTGCCCACAGTGCACCGCTCTCCTGCTGTCAAATCTCCAGACTCATGGTGAACTCAGAGCCATGCATGCTAGATCTGGCATCTGACATGTGGGAAGGAGGAGCCAGGTCCCAGGGCCCAATCCTGGCATGTGGGGGTGGTAGGGGGTGGTACTGGCTTCCCATGACCCAATCCTGATGCATGGGTGGGGCAGTTTCAGCCCCCCAGGGCCCAATCTTGGCATGCAGGAAGCAGGAGGGGACAGTGCTAGGCCCCCCAAGGTCCAGTTCTGGTGTGTGGAGGGCAGAAGCTGGCCTGCAAACAGTCTAACACCACTCATCTGCCCACAGGGCCAAAAGGGTTGAGCACCATTGTCTTAATGTATTCACTTGTTTGATAGCTTTTTAAAGATGGTATTCAAACATGTTTGAACATAGACATATCAGAAATACTTTCTCAGGAGATCTTATGCACAGTGGTAAAGTTTTTTAAAGATAATGCAAGCAGCTTCGGGTGTGTTTGGTTTGAAAGAGCTTACATTTGGGCATCTTAAAACTTATAGTCTATATGCCTCAGCACATGAGAGTGTTCCAGTTTGGTCAGGTTTAGGCTCTCAGTTGCTCTAAACAGAGACTGAGAAATGGTAGTTGCCTCCAAACAGCAATTCATAAAGCCTGCAAGTGCCTACCTGATGCTGCACATTATGCATTTTTATTCACTTAAGATTCACTGCAGCCTGCTTCTGAGAGAGACATCTAGCTGACAGATGATAGTAATTCATCTTTTTTTTTTTTGTTTTTTGTGGGGGTTTTTAACCAACCAGCTAGTGGTTAAAGCACTTAAACAGGAGATGGGAGATCTGGGTTATATGCATTAGTAATACTGAGGAAATTCAAATAGGTTGGGTACAAGTTTTCCTTTCCTGCTGTTGTACCTGAGCCACTCAGTAGCCAAAAAAACAATAGCTATGGGGCAAGAAGGTCAGAAAGCTAGAGTTACAGCTTTCCCTTGAGAGACAGAAAATAAGTTGTGCACCCTGCCACCAGGATCGTTTTATTTCCATTGCAGGGGAAATGTTTGTATATTCAATGTCCTCTTTGGCTAGCTACTAAGAAAATAAAGTCTTTTATGGAACTGATTCTATAACAGAAAATATATTGTATGCATTTCATGGAAGTTTAAAAAGCATGTAAAATAAAACATTGTTTTTAGATACTGCCTTCTTTTACTGTCTCTTGCCTTAAACTGCCAGACATTATAGCTTTAGACTGTCTCATGCGTAATCAAACCAGTTAGAGCACAGAGGAGGGTGGCCATTAAACAGGTTTTCATTCTTCTTCACTAATGATACTTCAGTGCTCTGAATAGCATTTGCTAATTGCACAGTGTCAGTCCTTCAAAAATCATACATTGGTGAGTTCTCATCCCATTTCATTCCTTTTGTTTTCTAGACAGCACGTAGAGAGCTGAAATGATCAAGGCAGCTGACAATATATTGGGAAATATGTTGTTATTAGCATTCTTTAAACACTATGGTAAAAAAAAAATCACTTGCTCTGCACAGGATAAAACATAGCAAAGATATAGCAACATGGATTTGAGTTCTGTGGGTGTGCCTACACATGCTACTAATGTGCCCAAATAAACTGGATCTTACTGGTCTAGATTTTTTTGCTCCTGGGTGTGCCGTTTGAACATGTGCCCACCCAGGAGCAAAAAGCTCTGGAGCAAATTGCTTCAGAGTTTATTCATGCACAGCACATGGAGCCCAGTCAGAGCAGCCTGGGTTGGCAGGGGACCTGGGGTGTCAGTCTATCAGCCTAGGGCTACTCTGATCAGGCTCCATGTGCTGAGGAGTGGCTGGCTGAGGCATGAGGTTGCTTCAGTGTGGGGGCTGCCTACTGGCTAGCTTGACACTGAAGCATCCTGTGCCCCAGCCAGCTGGTGCAGCATTTACATGTGTGCTGCTGCATATGAAAAAACTCTGCAGCAGGGTAGCGCTTGTATTTACAAGTGCTACCCTGCTGCTGAGTTTGTTTGTTTTGTGTGCCCTTATGGCACATGTGTAGATGCTGACATGCTTACTGTGCAGTTAATTATTCAACAGCACAGTAAATGTCTCATGTAGATGCATCCTGTGAGAACCTGATGTAGTGACAGACTTAGCATAATACAAAGGACTGAGTAAAGAATTCCCAGCCCCTGGCCCCAGCTTGCAGCTACAGCTCACCCCACCCACAGATCTGGGGGGACACTCTGCCCATGCCCTCCTGGGGTGTGCATACTGGTGGGAACTGTCCCACACCCTGCCCCAGCTGGTTTTGTAGAAGAATTTTGCTTCATGTAGTTAGGTTTGTAAGCAAAGAGGATGGATGGTCTTGTGGTATCCTAAAACTCTGGATCTAATTCCTTATGCTGCTACAATTTCCTGTGTAATTCTGGGCATGCCATGTAATGCTTTCCTGCTAACTGGGTGCATCTACATGAGATGTTTACTGCAAAGTAGACTAATTAGCTGTGCAGTAAACATTGCACATCTACACATGTGCCCCTATTAGGCTGTAGTAAATTAATTAACTGTGCAGCAGGAGAGTACTTGTAAATACAGGTACTCTCCTGCTGTGTAGTTTTTTACTCCTCAGCAGCACCATTTAGACACTGCCCCAGCTGTCTGGGGCATGAGAGTGCCTCAGTGCAGGAGTTACTTGCTGGCTAGCCCCACACTGGAACACACTCATGCCCCAGTCAGTGACTCCACCGCATGTTGAGCCAGGGGGGAGCAAGTCTGAGCTAGCAGGCTGACCCCCAGAACCTGATGCCAGCCGGGACTGCTCCAACCTAGCTCACCGTGCTGCAGCCCTGGGCACACGTTCAAATGGCATACCTGGGAGCAATTAATTCCAGTGCAATATGCACTAGACTTTATTGCTTTGCATTAATTGCATGTATAGAAATGTCTACTGAATCTCTGTAGCACTCACCTGACAAGACAGCAAAGCTCTCTCAAGAAATATAGACTGACTTTGTACATGCCTTGAACTCCAGGACTGGCCAGTTTTACTTCTGGAGAAAAATACTGAGCATGTGTTACCAGTGGGAGAACATTTTCCCAGATTATCTGAATGTATGAACACAGCCTATAATGTTATTTTGAGTAATTTAATATAAAGCCACAATGTTACCATATCAGAAGCAGAGTTTCCTATATTTTATTTTGTTCTCCCCAGTCATTTGTTAACTGTGATGGAAGCTTTTGGATACATAAGTGTTGTAGAACTGTGTCCTTCAGTAGCTAAAGAAACACTTTTAATCAATCAAATAGCATTTGACATAAAAATATCCCATTGATTATTTACCGAATGTGAGCTAGTTGCATTGTACTGTAGTTAAATGTAGTTGCACGTGGCTGCTAAAACTCATATATTTTAAATTCCTTGTATATAGTAGTAATGCCTTTGATATTTAAATAGGGTAATTAAAATGCTTTATTTGAAGTGGGAGTAACAATAAGCATTAATATTCAAAAGTTTATAAGAATAAAACCAACGTGTTATTCAGGGCTATATAAAAGTTTCACTATCATTTAAATAAAATGATCAGAGCTTTATAAGGAAATCCATTTTCTAATGAGGTAGAAAAAGTGTCCTTTAAATAAATACAAAACCTAGAACAGTGGTGTAAAGAACAAAACAACTATGTGTATGCTCATTTATTAATACGACGTACTTCAGTTTACTTGTGAGATAGGTAAATAGCAGTAACTGTTTCACATGTCTGCTCTCTTCTGCTGGAAGTGGAAGCTAACCATAATAACTTAGCCCCTGGTTCATTCAGGGGTGGACTACTGTGTTTTAGCTTTATTTACTATGTGATGGAAACACACAGACAAAGCAGCTACACTAGAGTAGTAAGTCTCCCCTACTCCCTTAAAGTGCTGTAATTGTTTAACTGTCCATAGTATGACTTCATAGACTTAAATAAAAGGGGAGTGGGAGGAATACAGCAACTAGGAATCAAATAAAATACAGAACAATGACAGAGGTAAGGGAACGTCAAGAGTCTTTGAGGAAGTAGTAAGGAAGATATTATGAAGAAACAAACATTGGCCTGATGTCTACTAGCTGGCAACAGTTCCTAAACCCTGGCTGAACCTGGGATCAAAGATTATATTTACACCTTAAAGATGATAACCTAAGTTGGAAGGAGGGAGAGGAAATTGAGTGGGTTGTCAGTGTGCTGACACAGAGAGAGGCACTGGGAGAGATAGTTATAGAGCATGCTGCAGAAATCAATCTTTCTCTTCCTTCCAGAAATGGGGTTAACTAGGCTAGAGGGAACTGTCAAAAGCTAGCAAGGAAAGATTAGAGTGTAGGTAAAGAGAAAAACGCGTAGGCATTTATTGTTTTTTACCCTTCACTATTGAATGCTACAACTTTGGGTGAATATGTAACGTGTTGCTCTAAAGAAACTTGTTGAGTCACTTGTACCAACCAACCTCCACAACTAACTTCACATCACCAGCTTTCACCCTAAGAATATCACAAGATCCATTGTCTAAAGCCACGCTCTGTTACAACCATATCTGCTCCGATCCCACAGACCAGGATGCACACTTTAAGGATCTGGAGCAGGGATTCCTCCAGTTACAACATAATTCCCAAACAGTAGCCACTAAAATGAACAGAGTCAGACACAGACCTCACCCTGACCTACTGCAATACCAACTCTGGGAAAAGGACAAGAAAGTTTTTTCTGGTTGTAACCTACAGCCCCCAGCTTGAACACCTGACACACATCATTAATGACCTCCATCCCCTCCAGGAAAAGGATAACTGTCTCAAAGCAGTCGTGGGGGACAAACCTTTCTTGGCTTACTAGAAGACCCTCAACCTGAAATGGCATCTCTCAAGCAACAGGTTACCTAACTTCCAATCTCCCCAAGGCACCAGGCCTTGCAATGGACCCTGATGCCTGCTATGCCCAAACATCAGTACAGACTATGTCATCACTGGACCAAATAACATGAATGATAACATCTGAGGTTCATTGATTTGCATTCCTACCAATGTTATATATGTCATCACCTGCTCACAATGCCCCTCTGCTATCTACACTAGACAGAGCGGCGATTCCTATGTGACAGAATAAATGAACACTGATCTGACCTCAGCTGCAGAAAGACATGCAGGCCTATGGTAGCACACTTTAACCTTCCTTTGCTGACCTGAGGGAGGCTGTTCTCAAGCAACAAACCATTCTATAATGATTTGAACGGGACATTTCAGGACCAGAAATCATCTACAAACTGGATTGTGTCAAGTATGGTTTAAACAGTAGCTATAGGTTCTTATCCCTTTATCTGGATCACCTTTTGTGACACCTTTGTTCCTTTGAGTATATTGCTTGTATGCTTGTATCTCTCAGCACTAACTACTCTCCCCTCTGCCCTCTCTCTCTTTCTCTCTCTCTGCCCCTCCCTTGTGTTTCTGTATTCAATTTTTTCTCTCCTTATACACAGCATCTAATGAAGTGAGCTTTAGTCCACATCAGCCCTCATGCTAGATATATATCCATGTACTTTGGCTAGTCTATAAGGTGCAAATATATCCTGCCTTTCACTTTAATCAGCCAGTGTTAGAGGTTCTCAGAATGAAAGGCTTTACAGGTTAACTTCGATGAGCTCAGGAGGTTAGTAAGTGAGGCACTGAAGGACAAGTGCCTTGGTGCCAGGAAGGGTGGTTGTTCCTCAAAGGAATGATCCTTCAGGCACAGAAGGGGACAATCCCATTGTACATAAAGGGTGGCAAAGGGGCCAAGAAACCCTCTTGGCTGAAGAGGGAAATCCAAGAAAGCCTAAGGATGAAAAAAGAGGCATACAGACTGGAAGCAGGGGGTAGCCACCGAGGAGGATTATACCTCCTTGGCTCGCACTTGCAGGGAGTCAGTTAGGAAGGTCAAGGTAGAAATGGAACTCAGGCTGGCAAGAAAAATTAAAGACAGCAAAAATTCCTTTTTCAGGTACTTAGGGAACAAAAAGAAAGTGCATGGTAACACAGGATCCCTACAGGACAGGCTAGGGCAATTAGTGATGGATAGGAAGGACAAAGCTGAGCTCTTCAAGAATGCTGATGCAAAAAGCTCATTGAACAGGGATAATGAAATATCTCCAAATTGGACTATAAGCAAGCACAGGAGGGATACCAGCCCACTAAAGGTTAGCAGGTGGGTGGTGAATTGGCTAATGGGATGCACCCAGAGTGGTGGTGGATGGGTTGATATTGACCTGGAAAGATGTGGGCAGTGGGGTCCCCCAAGGCTCGGTCCTTGGACCAGTGCTGGTCAATAGCTTCATCAGTGACATGGATGAGGGCATGGAGAACACACTGTCCAAAGTCACAGATGACACCAAATTATGGGTCAAAGTAAACACACTGGAGGGCAGGGAGAGGATTCAGGTGCATCTGGACAGGCTGGAGAAGTGGGCAGAACAAAATAGGATAAAGCTTAACAAAGATAAGTGCAAAGTGCTAGGTAAGTGCTAGGCCGATGGAACCACCAATATGTTTACAGATTGGGAGATGACCTTCTAAGCAGCACAGCTGCAGAAAGGGATCTGAGAGTCATAGTTGACTCAAAGATGAACATGAGTTAACAATGTGACAAAGTAATCAATATGGCTAACCGCGCTCTATCATGCATCACGGACAGGTCTAAGGAGGTGATACTTCCCCTCTATGCGGTGTTGGTAAGGCTGCAGCTGGAATACTGCATCCAGTGCTGTGTGCCACACTTAAAGAGGGATGTGGATAACCTTGAGAGTGTTCAGAGGGGAACCACTCATATGGTTAATGGCCTGCAGGTAAGGTCTTACGAGGAGAGATTGAGTAACCTGGATCTCTTCAGTCTCCATAAGAGAAGTCCGAGAGGCGATCTAGTGGCCATCTATAAATTTGTTAGGGGTGGGGGGTGGGAGGGGGCAGCAAGAGATAGGAGATACTTTGTTTACCTGACACTAGGGCTATGCGAGGCTTTGGATCGTGCTTCAGATCTGAGGACACTTTGGACGCCAAAGCGTCCAAAGTAGCATGCCCAGAGTGAAGCGCGGGCTCATTTAAGCTGTCCAAAGCAGTTTGGAGCTTCTGAAGTGCTTCAGAAATGCTTCGAATGCTGAAAGTGAAAGTTAGAAGAAGGAGGGGGAACGGGGGAGGGAGGGAGAGCAGGGTTGGGGGGGAAGACTGATATGTGTAGGTGGCCAGTGAGAAGGATTTCTCTCTGGCTACCTTTCCAATGACAGCGTCTGTGGGGAGGGACCTAGAAACAGCATAAAAGCCTCTGTTTGCAGGTGTGCTGTGCCTTTTGCTAGCTTGGTCCCTCTCAGAAACTGAGTGAGAAAGGTATCTTAGCAGACTCAAGCATCTTAGCTTGGTTACTTGACTCAGTAGTTGAACTTGCCTGCTCCTTTTTGTTGTTAGAAAGGATTGGGTAGGATTTAGCTTATCTTAGCTTAGCTATTCAATTACTATTACTTTTACTATTCAATTCATTTCTTTCAACTTATATTTGCTCTTTTTTTTTTTTCAAACTTTGAAAAAAGAAACCTGAGTTTTCCCTACCAGCATGATCCATCACTGTGCAGGGAGGCACACAGATTGCACACACACACACACACACAGACAATATAAATAATAAAAATCAGATATTCATATGAGAAGAAGACAGACAGCACACAATTTTTACATAACTCTTAACACTGAAGCAAACAATCAAAGAAGAGTCCAGTGCATACATGTAACAGAGGGAATAAAACACACAACACAAAAGGAGTGACACACATACAGAGACCTTTTGCAGCACAGGAAAGATTAATATGAAGCGTGCTGGAAAGGCAGGTGCCAGGTCTTCTGGCAGGGGAGGGAGAGGAGGTTGGGGGAGAGCTACAGCTACAAGCCTCCCCCCACCCCCAAACACAGATGCATTCTATTCCCAAGCAGCCATGACATCAGTGTTGCCAGTGGATGCGAGGAGGTGGGAGTAGTGTCTGCACCTGACATCCCTGCACCTGTACCACCTCCACTCAGTCCAGAAGTAGGCACCAGCAGTGGAATCACTGTCTCCTCCATCCCAATGAAATCTCTCAGTGTGAGTCTCCAACTGCCAGAGGAGGAGCTGGAGCTGGAACCAGGGATGTTGAGCGCACTGGCTCAAGCAATTCTGGGGACTGAGGGGGAATCGGAGTTTGTGTTCCACACCCCTCAAATTTCCCCTAGACCCAGGTCTCTTCCAAAAAAAAGCACCTCAGAGGATGCTGAGGTTGCGAAGGCAAGTGGCTCAGCTGAGGCAGCTCCTCCTGCTGTTGAGCCTCAGCCTGCTGAGGAATGGGATAAGGCAGGATCCTCAGCCTCAACCCAGAAGTTGGGGAGTAGTGTAGTGTGGGAACATTTTGAGCTGGCAGATGATCCCCAGTTTGCCATCTGCCAGCACTGTTGAAGGCACATGAGCCGTGGCAAGGATGTGAGACACTTTTCCACCACGGCAATGCTGCTGCATCTGAGGAGGCAGCACCCCCTTGCCCTTCTTCCTGCTCAGCCTGGAACCAGTGCGAGTGTGCTGAAAGGGAAGTCCCCTGCTCACTCCAAAGCCCCCTTCCCCCCAAAGCAGAGGCAGGCCATCCTGGACCAGCATGTGAAAGGTGGACAGAAAAAGGGGCGTGTTCCCAAGGTGAGCAAGATCACCCAGAGCATTGGGGAGATGCTTGCTCTGGATAGCCAGCCCTTTTCCCTAGTTGAGTGGCCAGGGTTCAGGTGGTTCATAGCACTTCTGGCCCCATTTTACAAAGTGCCCACATGCACCACCTTTAGCAGGACGGTGGTGCCCTCCCTGTATGAGGCATGCAGGGAGTACTTGAGGGAGGAGCTGCGCAAGGCAGGGACACAGGTAGCCTTGCACTTCACCTCTGACATCTGGAGCAGCCGGGATGGTGATCACGCCTACCTCCCCCTCACAGGGCACTGGTGTGATCAGTCAGGCTGTTGGTGAACTGTACTGCAAGCTGAAGTGCTGGATGAGTCCCACACAGCAAGGGAGATCACAGGGGCCACGAACTGCATGGTGCAGGGTTGGTTCATTGGGCAGGCCGAGCTTACTCGTGGGTTCATGGTCACTGACAATATGGTGAAGGCTGTCCATGATGCCAACTTTTTGGCATCCTCTGTGTGCGCACCTAATAGTGAGGGATGCCTTGGAGGGGGAAAGGGCTGCTGGTGACGGTGCCACCACCTCTACTGCTACCAGCCAGCTAATTTTTGAAATGTAGGAAGGTGGTGGGCTACCTCCACTACAGCATCAAGGGGGGCAAGATGCTGTGGAAGAAACAGGCAGAGCTGAGCATCCCACAGCACAAAATCATATAGAATGTGGAGACTCAATGGAACTCCACATACCTGAAGCTTGAAACATTGGTGGAGCAATAGAAGGCTATCCATGAGATGGCCTTGCTTGGGGAGATTGGGATCAGTGGCCCCCTGAACAGAGCTAAGTGGGGTAACATCTCCCAGATCTTGCTGGTCTTCAAGCCCTTCCTTGAGGCCACCGAGACCCTTAGTGCTGGTGATGCCCTCCCCAGCCAGGTGATCCCCCTAGTGAGGGAACTGGAGAACCAAATGGAGAAGTTCCAGGGGATCAATGTTCCTGGCTGGGGCAGGCTGCTGTCACCAGACATGCAGGCACTGGTGAAGTAGCTGAAGGAGGGCATCAGGAGATGGCTGGATCCCTTGCGGTCCAGTACGGTCCACATGATGGCGGGCATGTGTGACCTGAGGGTGAAGGGGAGCATGTTCACTGGCAGCACCAAAACCCTCAATCTCTGGATGCAGGTGCTGGTCAACAAAGTCAGGGAGGCCAAAGTGCAAAGGCAAGGGGATGTGGAAGAAGGGAGATCCACTTTTCCATGCCAGCACTCCCAGCACCAGCACCGGTACCAGCACCATCCAGTCTCCTCCACGCCAGCCATTGCCAATGTGGGCCATGGGCATGGCTTCAATGCTGGGGTCCAAACGCACCAGACCCCAGCCTCGGGCAGGTAGCGCCAAGGCTTCAGTGGCTACCTATCTCACTGAGGATGTGGAGTCACTGGATTCTGACCCCTTGGCCTACTGGGCAAAACACAGCCAGATGTGGCAGGGTCTGGCCGCAGTTGCCCGGCAATACCTGTCCTGTCTGCCAACCAGTGTTCCAAGAGAGAGGGCGTTCAGCATTGCCGGGGATGTTGTGACATCCCACCGCACCTGCTCAGATCCTGCTTTAGTGGAGCAGCTGGTGTTCCTAAAGGTGAACCTCCCACTGCTGGGGTTCCCAAGCTCCACCTGCAGATGGACTAAGTGCCACCCTCCTCACTGCATCTGCACCAATTTCCTTTTCTCAGTTTTTTAAAAGCTGAGTAATGCCCTGCTCTCAGCTGGAGAGGGCACTAACTGCATCACCAGCCAGCAGGGGAAGAACATGTCCCTGCTGAGCTCATTCCCCTGCCAGGACAAACTTGGAGGTATGGGACTGGGGCTATGCGGAAGGAGGAGGCCCCAGGTCCTGGGCATGACCACTAAAACTGCACCCTGCCAGGGTAGGGAGGCCTGGTGGGACTGCTGGCAATGCGGCAGCCCCATAAATGTCAGAACCAATGAACCCCGGGTAAAAGGCAGGTAGGAGGCACCATAACCTCCAGCTAACACATGCACGCACAAAGTCCCGGCTGGGGAATGCCCAGAACTGTCACATCTTTAAGAAGCCTGACACTTGCTGATTGCAGTGCAGTTGTGAGGCTCCTGGTGAGCTCAGCTTAGCTGCCTGGGATGCCAGCTTTAGGGTTAAAAACCCCTTTGTCAGGCTGAGAAAGTACCTGCAGTTGGTCCTGGATGGAAGGAATAGTAAAGAAGCCAGAGGCTGGCCTCACCCACAATGCAGGCAAGAAACCCAGTCAGTGAAAATGGAAATGGAGGCATCAGGGGGTGAGGAACAGGCTGGAGTGGGGGGTAGGAGGGAAAAGGGGATGTAGCAGCACAGGTAAAAGTGCAGAGGCGCCTGGGGTGTCAGATGTCTGGCAGGTCGCCGTGTGCCAGAACTCCACTGTCTATATTGAGTCCATGAGTTTCTGTACCTACTACCTAGGAGGCTGATGAAGTGCAATCCATAGGCCCAGCTCTGAAAAGTGGTTTGCATTGTAATTTGTTCCTTCTCAGGTTCAGGCCTGAGAGACTGAGGCAGAGTGTTTTTTGGTGAGGAATGTGCCCCCACAGGTAGTTGGGTTTTGTTGCTTTTGATAGATTCTGGTGTGCAGTTTGTGGGGGTACTGGAGATAGTTAACATGTTTTGTGTTTTGAGCTGTAGAAAGTTGGCTTCAGTTCTGGTGATGAGGATAGGTGCTTGTTTGAATGTTCAAACCACTTTTCAGAGCTGGGCCTATGAACTGCACTTCAGCAGCCTCCTAGGTAGTAGGTACAGAAACTCATGGACTCAACATACACAGTGGAATTCTGGCACACTGCGACCTGACAGACATCTGACTTCTCAGGCACCTCTGTACTTTTACCTGCATTGCTACATCCCCCTATCCCTCACCCCAGCCTGTCCTTCCCCACCTGACACCTCCATTTCCATTTTCACTGACTGGCTTTCTTGCCTGCATTGCAGGCCAGGCCAGCCTCTGACTTCTTTACTATTCCTTCCATCCAGGACCAACTGCAGGTACTTCCTCAGCCTGACAAAGGGGTTTTCAACCCTAAAGCTTCCAAAGACACATTTTTTTAAGTACTCCTTTTTTTTTTTTTTTATACTACACACATAGACATAAAAAACACAAGATAAGCCATCACACACCATGAGTAACATCATATGTCCAACACAACATCTTTACTTCTTGCTGTTAATTCCTTTATAAAAAGAAAGGCTCTGTGACAGTTCCATTTGGGTACCTTTGATGCTGCTGCTGATGCTACTGGTGTTGAACCAGCTAAGTTATTTTCCCTGTTGTCATGTAAAGCGGAGGATGGGGCATGAGGCTGTAGGGGAGGAGACCTCAGTGGGGCACATTACCATGTTGTGCAGAGGCCCCAGCACCCAGAAGGGTGCACCTTAACACACACACACAGTGTCACCCACCTACATCACAAGTTTTGCCTGTTAGCAGCTGGAGGTGCAGAGTCCCAGAAGACAGACTCCCCCAGTGAGACACACACATAGCTGGCAGGCTTCATGGCCTGGCAGGGCCCAGCATGCAGGCTTACACTAGATTCCATCCCTCTGGTGCCCAAGACAGATGCAGTCGCCCAAACTCCCGCGCACATCACAAGTTTTGCTTGTCAGCAGCTTGAAGTGCAGGGCCCCAGAAGACAGACTCCCCCAGCGAGACACATACACAGCTGGAAGGCTTTGTGGACTCAGCAGGGGCCACCACCCCTGCAGTTTTCACCCTCCTGTGGTGTAACACATAGACGTGACATGGGTTGTGCTTTCAAGAATTTGGGGTGCAGATCCCCCCAAACCCCTGCACCTATCTTCTTAAAACTTGGCAGGCTGCATGCTCTCAGCAGAGACGCACACACAGCACCCCTGCAAGTTTCACCCAAATCAGAGACAAAACAACAAAATTATAGATATTTCATTGATCCCCCATTATACTATGGCTGGATCTCCGAGGCGGCTATGAAGCTTCAGAGCTGCTTTGGCTGGATCAAAGTGGCAAACCAATCCAGAGCTCTGGATCGGATTGCTAACATCCGAAGCAGCCGGATTCGAAGTCCAAATACCTGCCTACTCGCACAGGCCTACCAGGCACCCCTTGGAGTAACAAGGAACAATGGCCACAAACTGACAGAGAGCAGATTTAGATTAGACATCAGGAAGAACTTCTTCATGGTAAGGGTTACCAGAATCTGGAATAGGCTTCCAAGTGAGGTGGTGCTCTCCCCTACCTTGGAGGTCTTTAAGAGAAGACTGGACAAACACCTGGCTGGAGTCATTTGACCCCAGCACACTTTTCTGCTCAGGGCAGGGGGTCAGACTTGATGATCTACTGACATCCCTTCCAACCCCAAAATCTATGAAATCTAGGTTCCAAACACAGTTGGGCCTGTCATCGTAGCATGGTTGGAAACTAGGGGGATTGCTATCTAGATATTTAGTTTAGGGAGCTAAGACCATAGGTCTCTGTGTCTAAATGAGATGCAAGAAGCCAGCATGAATAGGTTATGAGTTTGTGCCAAAGCTGATACCACCATATCTTCATGACTATGGTTACTTGTGATGGCTAGATTAAAGGTAGGATGGATATACATACCCAAACTACAACTGCATCTTTATTTTTCTTTGTGTAGAGGACCCTAAACATTTGAGAACTGTGAAATTCCATTTTAAGAGAGGTAAGTACATGAAACCTAACACCTGTACTCAAAAAGACTAGAAAGGAGCAGAGGTGAAAGAGAAAGCAGTCCCATAACCATGACAATATACTATTTTGTTTTTCCAGCTGAGAAAATGTGTTTTTTGCTACCACTTCTCCTCAAGTAGAAAAGAAATCAAAGAATTGTATGTAATATTCTGTTTTCATTGTCTTATTGATGGAATCTCTGGGTAAGGTAAAGCTAGGGGTGATATGGAAGCAGATTGTGTTGAGCATGTCACAAATAGAAAACTGATAAATTGGAGCTTATGGGAATGTAAACCATTACTTAGTTTAAAGTGGGAATGCTGCAAACACTGTTATAGACTTGGACCTTTTAGACTCTTTGAATAATGCTTGGACAACTGAAAAAAAATTAAAAATGAAAAAAATGCCACCTAGGAAAATATAAGGCAAGTGATATGAAGACAAACACATTTTGCTTAGAATCATGTTTTTATTTTCAGGCTCTGACCCAGACAAAGAATGAATAAAAACATTATTATTTCCTATCTAGTTTTTGGATACACTTTTCCATACATTCCTCAAAAGATTTTTTTTATTTTTTGTTCTAATATTTTCCCCAACAAATAGTAAACTAAGATCCACTGTTACTTAATTCCAGTTTCAGTCATTAAAAATTATGCAGAAACTCCCCTCCTCCCTCCCCCGCAGGGTCTTGAAGGAAGAAATATTTCCACTGTGTGCTACAATAAAGCTGTCATTTTACTGTTGTGCAGAGAACAGCAGTTTACCAATCCATTGTTTCATAGTTTCATAGTAGCTAGGGCCAGGAGGGCACTGAACAGATCATCTAGCCTGACCCCCTGCCACAGGCAAGAATGAATGCTGGGTTCACAAGACCCCAGACAGGTGATCATCCAACCTCCTCTTGAATTTGCCCAAGGTAGGGTGAGAACCACTTCCCTGGGAAGTTGGTTCCAGATTTTGGCCACCCTAACTGTAAAATATTGCCTTCTGATCTCTAACCTAAACCTATTCTCCATCAACTTATGACCATTGTTCCTTGTCACCCCAGGTGGTGCTGGGGAGAAAAGGGCTCTGCCTATTTGCTGTTGATCTCCCCTGATGAGCTTGTAGGCAGCCACCAGGTCCCCCCTCAGTCTCCTCTTGCTGAGGCTGAACAGATTCAGATCCTTCAGTCTCTCCTCATAGGGCCTGTCCTGCTGCCCTCTCACCAAGCGGGTGGCCCTCCTTTGAACCCTCCCCAGGCTGGCCACATCACTTTTGAAGTGTGGTGTCCAGTACTGGACGCAGTACTCCAACTGCAGCCTGACCAAAGTCACGTAGAGGGGGAGTATCACTTCTCTGGACTGGCTTGAGATGCACCTTTGGATGCATGACAAGGTATGGCTGGCTTTGCTGACTGCAGTCTGGCATTGGTGGCTCATGTTCATCTTGGAGTTAACAATGAGTCTAAGATCCCTTTCCACCTCTGTGCTTTCAAGAAGGGAACTCCCCAGCCTGTATGTATGCTGTGGATTCCTTCTCCCAAGGTGCAGCACCCTGCATTTGTCTATGTTGAACCCCATCCTATTCTCTTCTGCCCACTTTTGTAGTCTGTCTAAATTTAGTTGCAGCCTCTCTCTCCCTTCAAGTGTGTCCACCTCGCCCCACATCTTAGTGTCATCAGCAAACTTGGACAGCGTGCTTTCCACCCCCTCGTCCAAGTCGCTGATGATGATGTTAAACTGTGCGGGCCCAAGGACCGAGCCCTGGGGTACCCCACTGCTCACATCTCACCAGGTTAAGTACAACCCATCCACCACTACTCTCTGGGTGTGCCCCATCAGCCAATTTTTTACCCATCCAACTGTATAGGCATCAATGCCACAGTTGCTTAATTTATTGATGAGGATGGGATGGAGACAGTGTCAAAGGCCTTCTTAAAGTCTAGAAAGACTACGTCCACAGCAACACCATCATCCAAGAATTGAGTTACTTGGTAATAAAAGGCAATCAGGTTGGTCTGGCAGGACCTGCCTTTGATGAACCCATGCTGATTGCCCCTGAGCATGATCTCGCCTGCTGGCCCCCCACAGATGTGCTCCTTGATGATTCTCTCCAAGATCTTCCCGAGCACCGAGGTGAGGCTTACAGGCCTATAATTGCTTGGGTCCTCCTTCCTCCCCTTCTTGATAATTGGGGCCACATTAACCCGTTTCCAATCCCCTGGCACCTGGCCAGATGACCACGAATGCTCGTACAGCCGGGCCAAGGACTCCGCGGTGAACCCTGCCAGCTCCCTCAACACCCTTGGGTGGAAGGCATCTGGACCTGCAGATTTAAAAACATCTAGCCCTTCCAGAAAATCCCTAACTACATCTGCACTGACTGAAGGCTTGATAGACCTATCCCCAAGATTGTCCCTACCTCTGGTAGGTGGGATACCCGGGTCCCTGTTCAAGAAAACAGAGGCAAAGAAACTGTTAAAAATATCAGCTTCCTTGTCTGGCGTGGCCACAAGATTACCGCTTGTATCTTGCAGGGGCCCTACATTGCCTGCTGCCCCCTTCTTGCTCCCAATGTACTTGAAAAAGGACTTTTTGTTGTCCTTAATCCTGGATGCTAGCCTGAGTTCCATCTCTACCTTGGCCTTCCTAATAGATCTCCTACACTCCCAGGCCGAGGAGAAGTACTCCTCCTTGGTGATAGCTCCTCCCTTCCACTGGTTGTACATCCCCCTTTTAATCCTCATGCATTCCTGAATGCCCTTGCTGAGCCAAGGGGGTTTCTGAGCACTCTTACCTGCCTTGCTTCTCTCAGGGACTGTTATCCTTTGGGCCTGGAGGATTGCCCCCTTAAGGTACGACCATCCCTCATGGACTCCCATTTCCTCTACCTTCTGGGCCCTTAGTGCCTCCCCCACTAGTCTCCTGAGCTCATTGAAGTTGGCCCTTCTGAAGTCAAGGGCTTTTGCCTTGGTGTGATCCCTAGACGCCCTGCATTGGATAATGAAATCCAGCAAGTGATGATCACTATTGCCCAGGTGGTCAAGGACCTGCAGTCCTCTCACCAGGTCATCCCCAGTGGCCAGGATCAGGTCCAGCAAGGCATTACCCCTAGTGGGGCTGTGCACCTCCTGGATAAGGTGAAGGTCCTGTAATACAGCCAGGAACTGATGTGAGCTGTCAGACCTGGCTGTCTGCTCCTCCCAGCAAATGTCTGGGTAGTTTAGATCACCCATGACAATAACATTCCTTGACCTAACTGCCTGCATAAGCTGACTGGAGAAGTCCCGGTCCAGCTCTTCCCCCTGGTTGGTTTGGTCTGTAGTAGACACCCACCGTAAGGTCCCTTTCACCATGCCCCCCTTGTAGTTTGACCCATAGTGTCTCTGCCCAACCCTCCTCTAACCTGAAGCTAATCCTTGATGATGTGAGGTGCTCTTTGACATAGAGCGCAACCCCCCCCCCCCCCCACCTTTCCTCTCTGTCCTGTCTCTTCTGTATAGGGTGTATCCCTGAATGCCCACCACCCAGTCGTAGGTAGGGTCCCACCAGGTTTCTGTGAGCCCTACTAAGTCTGGGTTCTTATTCACAATCAGGAGGCACAGTTCCTCCTGCTTACCTCCCATACTACGAGCATTAGTGTAGAGGCACCTGAGGCCTCCTGAGGGTGCATGTGCCTCCCTCCCACTCCCAGGACAGTTGTGGCCCCCTGTTCCCCAGACGTTGATGCTTACGTGGGCTTCCCTTCCTCTTGTCACCCTGTGTCCTGGTAAAGCATCCTCTCCACTCGAAGTGGCCCCTTCCCCCGGTGAAGCTAGTTTAAAGCCTGCCATATGAGATCAGCCAATCTAGAGGAAAAGATACTTCTGCCTTTAGGGGAGAAGTGAAGCCCATCCCACCCCAGCATGCCCTCCTTACAAAAGCATGGGTCATTGTCAAAAATCCAAAGCCTGCCTTGTGGCACCAGCTCTGAAGCTGCCAGTTAGCCACATCAATGCAGGCCTCATGATGCCTACCACGTCCACTTACTGGGAGAATGGAGGAATTGGATTGTTTGTTACTTCCTTGTAGCCTCCATAGGTCCTTCCTACTCCTTGGACAGTGAAACCATGTAGCCAATAAAAGATGCCATTAGAATTCAACAGAGATTAAACTAAAGCCTGCAAAAAAGGTTATGTTTTCCCCAAATGTACTTCAAGTATAATGAAAAAATAATAATTTCAGTCAAAGTCCTCCCTGGTAAAGTTGTGATTATTTTTGTTGATAAAAAATTGAATACCAAAAACTGTAATATAATTATTCCAAAACCCCGTTGTCTTGCTTCATGGGAGATGCCATGCTGCCTCCTTCTGTTTCTCATTTCCCTTTACTGATTCAGGTTCCCTGTCTGAATACTTCTCCCACACTGCATACTTCTCCCACACCTTCTTTAGAGTTGAAAAAAAAATTACTATGGAAAATGCACTCTAGCCTGAATAACCAGCAAATGTTTTCCAGTATATTCTAGTTATATTATTTTATTTTCACAGTGGTCTCTAGATAGCTAAAAACATCATATGGTAGTTCTTTAGCTGGTGGAATGATATTGGTTTACACCTGCTAAGGGCCTTGCACCATATTGTCAGAAGTTGCTGCCTGAATATATAGCACACAATATTTGGTTAACTCAGTACATTGCATGTAAGCTGAGTCTAAATCCTCCCAAATTCTCTTTGGTTAAAAACAAAACACTGAATGCTAATATAATGTTTTGACTGTTCAAAATTCTTGGGAAAACAGGTCAAAAGGGGAAAGAACAGAACATTAAAAAAATATTTTCCTTGGCTTCCATGGACATTTTACAAAAACCTGAAGCTGTGCATCATTTTAAAATTTCATATTTTAGTTTGATAAAAATGCAACAATTTGGATTTTTTGATACTTCTAAAGTACACAAATTACACATTTGTACAGGTTTTTGTATTAACCCTCAAGAAAGCAGAAGGAAATCATAATGACCAGGTATAGCCATTACACTTATATCAATCTAAGTGAATGGAAATTGATATAAGCCTGTAACCATACAGGAGTTTGGTGCACATAGGGCAATCTAAAAATGATGGAACCCAGTCTAAGACCTGAATTGATGCACACTCAAATATAATTGATTTAGGTTAGACAACGTAAATCAAACTTGTGTACCAGATCCACTATCGAGTCAAGTTAGGTCGCTCTCTGCTGGCATTCCAGCCTCCTTTGCATCCCTCCCACTACCTCTCCCTCACAAGGGAGCATGCTAGCACTCATCCCACGCTTGTCTGGTCTGCTGCAGCCAAGTGCCCAGCAGGCCCTGCCTCTGAACACTCACAGATTTGAGCCGGCAGACTGTCTTTCTCCAGCCCTGCCCTCTGCCTTCAGCCATCTTCTGAGCGATCCTCAATGCACAAACTAAGTCTATTCCATCTCGGAGGAAAGGCAGCAAGAGGGGACAGCAGCCCCCCTGGCTCTCCAGGGACCTAGCAGACCTCCTGAGGCTAAAAAGAAAGGCCTACAAAGGATGGAGGATGGGAGTCACCTCCAAGGAGGATTATTCTGCACTGGTCCGGTCCTGTAGAGAGCAGACCAGGAAAGCCAAGGCTGCAACTGAACTCCAGCTAGCTTTGAGCATCAAGGACAATAAAAAGTCCTTTTTCAGATATGTGGGGAGCCGGAGGAAAAGCAGGGGCAACATTGGACCCCTGCTGAACCAGATGGGGCAACTGACAACTGACGCCCAGGAAAAAGCCAACCAATTAAATAGGTACTTTGCGTCGGTCTTTCATCAGCCCCATGGGACGCCCGTGCCCGCTACAGGGCCGGGAAGTCCGGGTGAGGGTGATCCCCTGCCCTCCATTAATGCTGACTTTGTGAAGGAACATCTTGAGAAGCTGGATACCTTCAAGTCAGCCGGCCCTGACAATCTTCACCCCAGGGTACTCAAGGAGCTGGCGAGCATCATAGCCCAGCCTCTAGCGCGGATCTTTGAAAACTCTTGGCGCTCTGGTGTAGTGCCCGAAGACTGGAAGAAGGACAACGTGGTGCCTATCTTCAAGAAAGGGAGGAAAGTGGATCCGGCTAACTATAGGCCCATCAGCCTGACTTCTATCCCGGGGAAGATCTTAGAAAAGTTTATTAAGGAGGCCATCCTTAATGGACTGGCCGACGCCAACATCTTAAGGGATAGCCAGCACGGGTTTGTTGCGGGTAGGTCTTGCTTGACCAATCTCATTTCCTTCTACGACCAGGTGACCTATCACCTGGACAAGGGAGATGAGATTGATGTCATATATCTTGACTTCAAAAAAGCCTTCGATCTGGTGTCCCATGATCGTCTCTTGGAGAAACTGGCCAATTGTCGCCTTGGGTCCCCCACGATCCACTGGCTGGAAAATTGGCTCCAGGGTCGGACCCAGAGGGTATTAATTGATGGAAGTTACTCATCGTGGTGTCCTGTGACCAGTGGGGTCCCCCAGGGCTCTGTCCTTGGACCCATACTGTTCAACATCTTCATTAATGATGTGGACACTGGAGTCAGAAGCGGACTGGCCAAGTTCGCCGATGACACCAAACTTTGGGGCAAAGCATCCACACCAGAAGACAGGCGGATGATCCAGGCTGACCTGGACAGGCTCAGCAAGTGGGCGGATGAGAATCTGATGGTGTTCAACGCCGATAAATGCAAGGTTCTCCACCTTGGGAAAAAAAACCCGCAGCATCCTTATAGGCTCGGCAGTGCTATGTTGGTTAGCACTATGGAAGAAAGAGACTTGGGGGTCATCATTGACCACAAGATGAACATGAGCCTGCAATGCGATGCTGTGGCTAGTAAAGCAACCAAAACGCTGGCTTGCATCCATAGATGCTTCTCAAGCAAATCCCGGGACGTCATTCTCCCCCTGTACTCGGCCTTAGTGAGGCCGCAGCTGGAGTACTGCATCCAGTTTTGGGCTCCACAATTCAAAAAGGATCTGGAGAAGCTTGAGAGAGTCCAGAGAAGAGCCACGCGCATGATCAGAGGTCAGGAAAGCAGACCCTACGATGACAGGCTGAGAGCCCTGGGGCTCTTTAGCCTGGAAAAGCGCAGGCTCAGGGGTGATCTGATGGCCACCTACAAGTTTATCAGGGGTGACCACCAGTATCTGGAGGAACGTTTGTTCACCAGAGCGCCCCAAGGGATGACAACTAGGTCGAATGGTCATAAACTACTACAAGACCGTTTCAGGCTGGACATAAGGAAGAATTTCTTTACTGTCTGAGCCCCCAAGGTCTGGAACAGCCTGCCACCGGAGGTTGTTCAAGCGCCTTCATTGAACACCTTCAAGATGAAACTGGATGCTTATCTTGCTGGGATCCTATGACCCCAGCTGACGTCCTGCCCTTTGGGCGGGGGGCTGGACTCGATGATCTTCCGAGGTCCCTTCCAGCCCTAATGTCTATGAAATCTATGAAATCTTTCAACCCCAGGCAGGCAGCAGGAGGCAAAGGGAGGCATCTGTGTTTCATGCACAAGCCTTGTGACCTGGATCCCTGGGCCATGCCCCCACACCCCATCATGAAGCACCCCACAATGTATATACAGACCCAACATTGAGCCCAAGAGAATCCCTATGCTCAGGCATAGCCCCACAGAGCCCAGCCCTGGCTGCCATACACCTAGCTAGGGACCCCGATGGCCCTATGCTTGGGCACAGCCCTACAAACCCAGTCCTGGCTCATGCACACCATACCTCAGTGGCCAGACCAGACATCCTACAACCCAGCCCCCAGCATGGACCCTCCTACCCCCAGGAGCAGGATCTGTTGCAGACAGCTTGCCTCTGGTGAGTCATGGTGGCAGGGGGCAGACCATTGGAACTGGGTGTGCACAGAGGCTACCTTGTGGCCTTTGCAGCTTAGCCACTTCCAGGAGGCACCCAGGCCATGGGCACCTGGGAGGCTGCAAGTGTTTTTTTGGCCCATAGCTACAGAGTCCACAGTACTAGGGCAGGGAGGGCAGCTGAATGATAGTTGCCAATGCATCACAGGATGACTGAAGCCTATCAGCCTAAACAGTGTATATTGGCTGGCTGGCATTTCTCTGCCTGATTTAAAAAAAGCAGTGGCCAGCAGGATAAAATGATTGAGACAAACTTAAAATGTGAGACACCCACTGTATGACCATCCCACAGCACACAAACATCTGAAGTCATGCAGGAGGTTCTTCACCAGTATCCAACCTCTCAATGCTGCACCCAAGGAGACAAGACTACAGATGTGGAATGGGAGGCTGAAGAAAATACTTGACAGTGGAAAAATGGACATTCCAGCAGCCAAGTCCTTACCCCAGGGGCTGATGAACCATGCCAAAGGTGGCAACATATCAGTCACCTACATAGTGGAGTTGAATGCTCCAAGGAACTATTGAAGAAGTGAGACTCACCTGTGACTATGGCACAGAACCTCCGACTATGCAACACCTGCTGCAGTGTTTGCTGCTTGAAGGCACACGTACAATGAAAGACCTTGCAAAGTACAATAAACACACCCAATCAAACAAGCAAAATAGTAAAATGTGATGTAGAGACATGAGAATAAGAAGGGCATGAGGAGGAGCGCTGAGCATCCAAGATGCAGCAAGCAAGGCTGGGGATGTACTTGCTCATGCCTATCAGCCAATCAAGGGTGGTCTGGGAGCTCAGTTGTGCTTGCCAGTCCCCAGCAGCTTATGGAGCCCATGGAGCCTTCTAGGAAGCAAGCAGAAGAGTTCCCAACCTGCTGGTCTCAACCAGTGCAGGCAACCTCAGTTCAGCCCCCCCCACCAAAGGGTAAATGTGTGTTCTGTTTGCTACTAATCCAACCTAGGCCACTTACAGCAAACTGCATAACTTAGATCGATTCTCCCTCAGGCTTTTTGAATGTCTGTACCTAGCCAATATGTTTTATAATTAGCTGTGGTTTTGTAAACTCATATAATCAAAGGGGAGAATGTTTCTCTTAGGTTGAACATACAATTAAAAAATATATATAATTTGTGGAAATAAAGCAGTTGCTGTGGCAACAATTTGTCACTTTCCCCTAAAAACTACAACAGCAAAAATCATAGACACAAACACAAAAAAAATCAGTTTTAGCATTTGGGAATGTGGTATCCTAATATGGAAGTCAGAGCATGGCATTTGAGAAAATACAGAGCTATCAAGAAGCATTAAACAATAGTCAAGTATAATGCTGAAAAGGAATAAGGGCAAGATGGTTACTTGGGCTAAGATGAAAGTTCAGATAATAACTTCATTCCTACCAAAATTCATAAGTTTGTAACATTTGCTGGCTATCTTGAGAGAACAGAACTCCATGTGAAATTTTTCGTATATTATACCATATAGTATTATTAATTACTAACCCCACACTCCCTTCACTCCCCACTCCCCCCCACCCCAGCTTGTTGTCACTTAGGCTTCCAACTTAAAAAAAAAAAAAAATCTACATGTTTTTACTCAAGCCCTGAAAGCTGACTTCTAAAACCCCAGTCCTACTCTCAATCCTAAGTAGTTCCATAAATGTAAGAAAATAACTATTACGTAGGCAGGTAAAGATTGTAGAAAAGATACCTAAATAAATCTCTTGTTTAATCTATACATAAATGTAATTCAGTATTTAACTTGAGTGTAAAATCAACAAAACATGAAAAAAGCGATTATATTCTAGGAATATAATCAAAGTAGGAGGAACCTACCTCATCAGTTTTCTTATTCTGATGAAGTTTTATATTTGTGATATCTGTAGTATGGTTCCCAGAGCATAAAAGATCTTGCCATTTACAACTGACTATTGTACATGGAATGCCCTGGTATCCTGTTATTAGATGTATCTGTCCTTTTTGGCCTACACATGGTCCTTACAGTAATGTCTTAAGACTCAAAAGCTAACTCCCTAGGGAAGTGGTCTTTGTTTGACTATGGAATGAGAAGATTATAAAGAAAAACAAATAAAAACATTTTAGATATACTGGGGTAAAATCAAGAAGGCAGCTCAGTCCTTTAAGGATGTACTGTTCTCAAAATCTTCTAAAATGCCTTCATGCTGATACTCATTAGCAGATTTGTACTTCTACTCTAAGACAACTCACACCTAAGCTCACCCACACATTATCTTTGAACCAAAATTCATACTGGGCATGTCTACATGTGTATTTACACATGCCTAAACTTAATGCACCTTTGTTTAAGGTGCATTAAGATGGTTTAGGCATGCATCTACACATAGACACACTAATCCATATTAAGGTGCATTAACTTTTAGGCACAATTAGCTAAATCACTTTAGCCCACATGCAGACATGCTAACATGCATTAACACAGTGTGCATTCATTGATGCACTCTGCGTTAATGTGAACTAAGCATCCACATGTAGGCTAATGCAACTTAGCTAATCACACCTAAATTTGATACTTTCTTTATGCAGGTATCAAATTTAGGCAGGATTAGACTAAAATTGCCATTTTTAAGGTGCATTAAGGACACATGTCCACAAGTGCATGCCCTTAATGTGCCTTAAAGATGGCAATTTTAAGCTAATCCCACTTAAAGGGAGTATGCATAGACATGCCCACTGGATATCATCTTCATCACAATAAAGAATTTAGCCAATGTGATGTTTGGCATGTTGAGAGAGACACTGATAATCATAATTGCCATAATAATCATAATTAGTATAATGTATTTCATAGTCTTATAGTGCTTAGGGTTGGAAGAGACCTAAACAGATCATCAGGTCCAACCCCCTGGCCCGGGCAGGAATGAGTGCCGCAGTCATATCACCCCAACCAAATATCTGTCCAGCCTCCTCTTGAAGATCCCCAAGGTAGGAGAGAGTACCACCTCACTTGGGAGCCCATTCCAGAGCCTGGCAGCCCTAACTGTAAAGTAATGTCTTCTGATGTCCAGCCTGAACCTTTTCTCTCACAATTTGTGGCCGTTATTCCTAGTAACCCCGGGTGGTACCTGGGGGAACAGAGCCTCCCCCAATTCCTGCTGGTCCTCCCAGGTGAGTTCGTAAATGGCCACCAGAACCCTTCTCAGCCTTCTCTTGTATTTGTATTGCTATAGCTAAGGGTCTACTCAAACCAAGGAGCAGTTGGCTGATTTCGTGGGCAGATCATGGGGCCATCCACCATTTTCAAAGACTTATCATGGCAGCCCCCTGCATGCCTCTGATTGGCTGAGGGGCCTCCAGTGGCCCCATCCCCCCACCACTGGTGGAGAGGGCTACCCATTGTCCTTTCAGCCAATCAGCAGCAAGGGGTGGGGTTGGCAGCCATCTTTTCTGTTCCCTTTCATTCCAGCAGCACCCTTCTTCCTTCCCTACCCTGGCAGGCTGTCCAGCTGTAGCAGGTGTGAGGACTCCTGGCTCCTGCTAAGGTGCCAGCAAGTTATTTTTAGTAATGTTTTTTCCCCACAGTTTTCATGGACATCACCCAATTTTGCAATTTCCACAAAATTGCAATTTAGGTAAGTCCCTAGTTATAGTACCATTCAGAGAGTCACAAAGTTGTTTGCAAGTTGCAGTATGTCTCCAATGGTACTCTACAGCAAGTGAGCTAATGTGCTTCATCATATCTCTTGAAATTCTGAGCCCTGGAGGATAAATGAGGGCAATTTATAAGAAAACATCCCCTTTCTTTTTCACCTTTTTCTGTGCTCCTCACTTATGAAGCTTAAGCTCTGAAAAGCATCCACAGAAAAGATAATGAGACTGTGGGAATGAAGTGCTTGTTATAGAGCCAACATTCTCAACCTCTATGCCTCCCCTGACTGGTTCACTGCTTTTACTACAGCCTGGACAGGGGAGCTTTAGCTTCCTATTACAGTTTAGATCCACATACTACATATACAACACTATGATTTGTTTTGTTTTGTTTTTTAAAAACACATTACATTTTCAGAGTCAAGCTCACAAAAATCAGCAAATTCCAGAGTTAGTTACCTGTGCAATCTTATTTTCATAGTGCTGTCCTTATAAATATATATTATAATACAATTTTAACAACATGATTATAAACTGTTTTCCACAGGATTCCTACCTCATTCTTTGCAGAGTAGGTGGTGATCTCTTAATGAGAAACTACTGAATATTTTGAATTCTCCTAATTGTTTATTGTAACACCCCATGCCTTATTTACTTCACACTATTCAAACCTTGCTATGGAAACATAATTATTAATTTTTCCATGGCCTTTCTATGGCCCTCCTCACTGTAAGTGCTTCATAAACTTATTTATGTTTACAATTTCCTCTGAGGTGAGGGAGGAATAATTATCCCCATTTTATGCATGAGGTATGGAGAAATTAAACTCAAAATATGTAACCATTCTGGGAACTGATTTAAAACACTTTGAACCATATTTTTAATAGTATGTAGCATTTTAATACTGATATTTTTAATGCACAATTTCCACTGATTTCAATTGTACATAATTGTAGCAGCACGTTCTCAACAATTACTTAAAACAAAAACAGGAGCTCAAGTCAGGCACCCAGAAAAAATTGAAAAACACAAGATAAATTAAGTGATTTACTTGGTGTCACGTAGTTCAGGGCTGTTTGTTGTAGCTGTCTTGGTCTAAGGACATAGACATACAAGCTTCTTTGGGTAGATGTGATATATTTTATTAGACCAACTAAATAGTTGGAAAAATTGTTCTTTGCAAGCTTTCAGGCACAAACACCCTTCTTCAGGCGTAAGGAGAGTCTGCTGGAGTTTGTCTCTTCTCCTGGGTAGAATAGAAGCCAATATGCAAAATGCAGGTCTGTGGTTAAGAGATGGCAGTCAGGTTATAATGTGCCATAAATCCAATATCTATGTTTAGTCCACAATTTTTTATATCCAGCAGATTAATGAAGTGAAGTTCATAGGCTTGTCTATGGAAGGTGTTTTATACATTCCCTTTGAGGATTAGAACAGAGAGATTGAAAACAAAGTGGCTTTCTTGTGAGAAATGTGCCTCCCACAGGTAAATGGATATTCTTGTCTTTGGTAGATTTTTGCAGTGCATTCATTCTGGTACACAGTTGTTGTTTGGTTTCTCTTACCTATTTTCCATCAGGACATTTGGTGCACTGGATGAGATATATTACATTTCTGGAGCTGCAGGTGTAAGATCCAGGAATGGTGATGGTTCTTTTGTGGCGTATAGTTATTGTAGGACTGGTGAAGATGTGTTGGCAGGTTTACATTTTTTGTCCCAGCATGGTCTGGATCCATTCAGTGTGCTTTGGGCCATAGAAGGTTTGTTTCTGGTGATGAGATTGGTGAGATTTGGTGCTTGTTTAAAGGGTGGTTTGAGAACTGGGTCTTCCTCTAGTATGGGTTGCAATTTTTTTGAGGATTTTCTATATAGGTTGCAGGGAAGGATGGTACATTTTAACCAATGGTGTGCGATTTGTGGGGATTTTCTTTTTGTACTGCAGCAATGCTTCACGTGGTATCCAGGTGGTTCATTCAAAAGTATGATCTATCACTCTGGAGGAGTGTAAATTAACACATGCTACAACAACTTAAAAGACTTAAATCCAAATATCTTCCAAAACATTATACAACATATACAAAAGACTACCAAAGATTTTTTTTACAACAGCCATCCAACATGAAAAGGAGAAATGGAACCAATTACTACAGGAACAACTTTCCCAGCCACTAAACAACCATCAGTTATATAACACCAAGAAAAAATTTTCCAACACCTCCATCTCAAGGAATATTTCCACAACCAAAATGATTCTACTTTCAACAACACTTCATCCTGTGACAACTTCACGGAAAAGATTAACACCAAAAATTAAAACAAAAAAATCAGATTGGACACCTCATGGTGGACAAAATTCAAGATTCAACCACTATATTGACTGATTCAGGGAAAGAATGAACAATGAAATAATTAACAACAAACACCACCATAACAACTTCTCTCTCTCAGAGAGAAGGGGCATAGAATCTCTAAGATCCAACCGTCAAATAGTAATAAAACCAGCAGATAAAGGAGGAGCTTTAGCTATTCTTAACTGTGAAGACTACATAAAAGAAGCCAACAGATAACACTCTGACACCACCTACTATAAAAAACTGGAGGAAGATCCAGCTCCCCTGTTCACCTTAAAACTCAAAACTACCATCACGTCACTTCCATCTGAATTGCAAGAAAAACTACAGAACTTGATCCCCTTACTACCCCATCCATGGACTTTTTACATGTTCCTTACAATCCACAAAAAGGAAACCCAGGAGACCTATACTATCCAACCAAGGAAACATAGCTGAGGAAATATCAAGTTTCATTGAATCTATCCTAAAACCTCTTGTTACCCAAAGGCCAAGTTTTTTCCAAGATGCTACAGACTTCTAAAAAAATTGAAAAACATAGTCCACCTTCCCAGCAATATCCTCCTAGCCACCATGGATGTTACCAGCTTATATACCAACATCAACCACAAGGATGGCATCCAAGCCTACCTTACACATCTACAAGAGAAAGATTACAACTCAGAATACATACCTGAGGATATTATTGAACATATACTTCATCCTCACACACAACAATTTCAGTTCCCATAACCAACACTTCCTCCAGACCATGGGCACAGCTATGGGCACCAAAATGGCTCCACAGTATGCCAAACTTTTAATGGCCCACCTGGAAGAAGAATTCCTCAAGAACTGACCCATGAAACCCATGCTATACCTAAGATATATAGATGACATCTTCATCATTTGGGCCTAATATGTGTAGATGCACCAAATATCACTTCCATAGGACCCAGATCTTTACCCTAGTCTCTTTGTTCAGCCAGTCTCACTTCCTCTCAAGCCCACATCCTTTCTGGCTTCTTCTCATATTTTTCTTCCTTCCATTCCTCTTCCTCCTGCTCCCCCTGAAACCAGTCTTCCTGACTAGTTCTCAGCCATAGTCTCCTTTTCCCACAATCAGCCTCCAGTTCCCAGATTTCCCACCCCAAGGCTCCTCATCCACACTGCACTTGGCACAGATGGATTTCTTTGCTCCACTGATTGGATATTACAGAAAGCACAGAAGAAATGAGCTCCATGCTTCAGTCCCAGTGTCCAATACCTATAGTAGCTAAAGACAGCAATTGCAAGGAAAGCCCCATTCAGCTTGTGTTTGTGCACACCAAATGCTAAGCTCTGGCAAGTACCCAAGTGTGAACTGTGTTTTTTCAAAGGCTTATAATTTAGTCAAATTTAGGGAGGATTTTCAAGAGGCTGATAAAAACCATATCCTGGGTATCAAGTCAATGTGGAGCATGAGACAGAACTAGTCTCAAGAATTGTTTAGCATGATTATATTTCTCCCTAGCCTTGTTCCCAGATACAACTGAAGTACTTTGCCTGAAGTTTTCAAAAGACCAGCTGGAGGCAGACAAATATCCTTGAAAATTTCAGCTTGAATTGACCAAGTAAAGCAAAGCTCTGTAATATTAGGATTGCTCTGCAATTAACAAGTGGTTTTATCATCCTTGCCCATTGGTATATACAATGCTTTACTTGTAGTTTTAAGAAAAAAAACAAACTTACCAGGTGTACCTACATACAAGTCTCATCCTAAGCTATGTACGACTTCTTTGTAATACACATGCAAAGTCCACTATGCTTTTCTTGGTAAAGATTTGAAGGGAAAAAACCAAAACAGAATTTAAGGGATTTTTAGGTGCTGAAACATAATGAAAATCTGTGTGTTCTTCAAGTGCAAGAGTGATGGGAACTGAAGAATATTTCAGCAGGGAGAAGGATGTGTTAAAAATGATATTTTGTTAATCACATTGTGAGTACTTTATATCATGAATCCATGGGTCTAAGGTATGAGTTACTTAAAGGGAACGTATGCACGAACCATAAAATACGATGTTATTCTGCATAGCATCTTTAAGACAAGTGTGTATGCCCCAATAATAAATCCTGTGTGCACTTACAATGCATGTTGAAGTTATTGAGTCTTTTAATGAGTATATTAAACACATAGCAAATGAAAGATTGTGTCTTAGCATAGAAAAAAAATCCTGAGGAACAATGTGATATGGTAGTTTTAGAATATTTTGGAGAATATATTTATTCACTGCCACAAAATTAAGAAGCAGATGCAGACTTCATATTCTCAATTTTCTTAGGTGGAAAAGGCTCTACATGCCATTCCTTTTAACTGTGATTTTCTTTCAGCTTTAGATACTGAGTCTGCAATCTGTTACTTTTGTGAACTGTCTTGGGCATCTGATTCAAATCTTATTGAAGTAAATGGGGGGAAAACTCTTTATTTCAGTGGCTCATGGATCAGGGTTTATGGGACTACTTCTGTAAATAAATCCCACACAAAAGCTCTTCCAAATGGGTTTAAACCCAGACTACACCAGTTAGAGAAATTGTTAGCCTATAACTAGCAGGTACATTTATACCTTGCCCTTGTTTATACTGCTTGAACTCTGGTGTACACACAGACACAGTGTTTACATTATACTATGTAAAGCAACATCAGCACGGAATAAAAATATGTGATAAGGTGTGTCTTATTTTATTTAAATGTTTACAATGAAACATCATTTTCAGAATACAGAACAACAACTAACCTTTGGATTAATGTACTGGGTAACTTCCATAGATGACAGATAGGAATGTCACCATTGATGGCATTATTGCCCTTTCCTCAGAGCCTCTGTAGGACTGAAGGATGGCTCTGCTAATAAAGGAAAGAAAGTCCTGATGTATACTCTAAAACCAGAATGAAGTAGGAAATCTGCTCTAAGAGCACTTACACACATGCAAGGAGGCTGCTCCGATGCGCTGTAAATCCAGCATGTCGGAACAGACTCAATCAAGTCTGTTGGAACATGGAAATTAATTCACTCACTCCAGCAGCCTCCAGCATCATGTGTATCAGTATCCCTGCACTGAAAAATGGCAGTAGGGTGCTTTGAATTAAAGCTCATTGAACAAGCTTTAGTTCAAGCACTCCACTGCCATTTTTTCAGTGCAGGGATACAGATGCATGTAATGCTTGTGTGGCTCGCTCATTAAAGCACCGCCCCCCTGCCTCCCAAAGCACATCTATAAATGCCTCAAGTTACTACAGATAGCTTATCCCAGAGAGATACTCTCTCCACCTAAGCATTCCTACTATTGACAGTCTGGAAAATACACATCTACAGGCAGTCAATATTGAAAAATATTTAAAATGGGTTGTTATTAATCTTGAAAATAATGATTCCTACAAAGAACACAAGGGGCATAGCAGTTTTAACTGTATGTTTGTTAACTGAAGAACTAAACAAACATACACTATTTAAATTAAATTAATAAGTTTGTATGCAAAGTCCTGATGAAATTTGTCTATTACGTTTAATCTGTCATTGTTAGCCAAAAAGAAGACTTCTTGAAATGCATTATATAAAACTTGTTTTTAGTCTTTGTTTCTAGCAAAATAAAATAGTAATTTTGCTCTAAGGAAATAAAAATCAGTTAGGTGCATTAACCATGATGTACACTGTGAATCAAGAGACAAGCTTGAAATAATGAGTTTTTGCACAATGTTATCTGATTTTTTTTCACGTTCACAGTTTCTGTTCTTAGCCATTTTTAATAAAACTGTTACAAATATGCACTGAAAGGGTAAAAGTTATTTACTTACCACATCCAAAGTTAATCTGACAAAATATCTAAATCCAATTTAAGAATGATTTGATTTTGTAGAAATCTTGGTTAAAAACACCAGATAAATCAATAAGTGCTATTTATACTGGTAATGAAAAAATATGTTATATGAAAAAATATTTTGCCTTAAACTTTTATTTTTTCTGGTTATCAGTTCTGTTAATGTGTACTTGGAGTAGGTTAGAAACAAGTTTTAAGTACTACCTACACAAACTTTTATTGTTCTAAGTAGTCATAGCAATAAGAAAAACTACTTAAACGTTCATTGCTAAAGGGTATGTTTCCATTTATCTGATGTGGGCAATGCCAATACTGAGAGAAGTCTGAAACACAGGAAAATGTTACAACTCAGATATACATTTTTTTTAAATGCAGCTCTCTGGCTTTTGAAATATCTATATCTCTACCCTGGGGGAAAACATGAAGAAAATCTATTTATGCAACTCAGGTTTAAACAACAGACAATCTCAGACTATTTTTGAAAATATGAATTTATGTTTTAAAATAAGTAGTTGCACCTTTTATTTCAAACCTACTAATTTGATTCTGCAGGCAACAAAATACTTCCCTACTGTACCTATTCTGTTAAGTGGTTAGCCATGGAAGTCTCAAGTCAGGTGGAAGGCAGGGTAGACTAACTAAATAAGATACATTTAGAACATAAGCTTTTGTAAACTCAAGTTCACTATCAGATACTGTCAAAGGATGAGCATAGAGCAGTATATACCTTTAAGTACATTCATAACATCTTCATGATATGGATACACGGGAAGGAATCTCTAGGGGAATTGAATCAGGACTTCAATAACTTCCACTCCTCAGACTAACTCTAGAATGCTCAACCCAGCAGATTCATTTCTTAGAAATTTCAGTGAAGGTTTGCAATGGCCACATCACTACCTCACTGTATCGGAGATCAACCAACTGCCACAGCTACCTTCGTGCCATCAGCTTTCACCCTAAGTACACCACTAGACCCATCATCTACAGAACCAAGCTCTACATTATAAACCTATCTGCTCTGATCCTACTGACCAGGATGAACACCTAGGGTTCTGGAACAAGGAGTCCTACAATTACAATACAATTCCAGAATTGTAGCTACTTAAATCAGCAAAGCAAGACTCAGATCTTGTGCTAACAATACTAATCCTGGAACAGGGACAACAGAACCCCTCTGGTTGTCACCTACAGCCTCCAGCTTGAACACTTTAGAGTAGGGGTGCTCAGCCTCTGGCCTACAAAGCCATGGCATCCAGCCCGCAGAGTCATAAAAATTGTCAGCCGAGGACTGGTGGAAGTTCCATCCAGCCCCACCTGGGCCATTGCAGTGCAGTAGCATCAGGGACGGGCCTGTCCCATGTGTGTTCAAATCGGGCTGGGCTGCTCCTCATGCCTTCCTACCCCAAAAGACTGGATCAGGGCCAGGACCCTCTGCCTAACTTTGACCCCAAGACCATCCCAATGGCAGCCACTTCACACCCCACTCCAGCATGTTCCATTTAGGAGTACTCCTCCCATATCTGCTCTCTACCTCCCTGAACATTCAGATTGGGGCTGAACTGCTCCCTGCACCTCCCCCCCTCAATGCTGACAGATCAGGGTTGGGCTGTGCAGCCCCCCAGAGCTGGATTAAGCCTCTGCTGAGCTGCCCAAGATTGGGCCCATCAGCCAGATCCAGCCTGCAGATACACTTGGCTCCACCCATCTGACCCACAGACTGAAAAGTTTGGGTTCTGCCACTTTAGATACATCATTAATGGCCTTCAACCCTTCTTGGAAAAGAATTAGTGTCTCAGGGACATCATGGGGGACAACTGTCTGGCTTAATGATAACTCCCCCAATCGCAAATGATATTTTGCAAGCAAAAGTCTTCCTAACTCCCATCCTCACAGAGACACCAAGTCTTTCAATGCCTGCTGTGCTCCCAAATGCCTGCTATGTCCCTCATATCAACACAAACTACATCATCACTGGACCAAATAACAAGGAATATAACATGTAACATATATCAATATCTTATATGTCCTCACCAACTTGCAGTACCCTTCTGCTGTCAACATAAGACAGAGGGGGTGATGTCTATATGAAAGACTGAACAAATACAGATCTGACTTTTCTTCTGCAGAAAAAAAAGCATGCGCCACCATGCTTTAACCTCCTTGGACACTTCATTGCTGACCTCAGGATTGCTGCTTACATGTGGCAAAATTTTAAAAACCAGTTTTGACAGGAAAGCTGCAGAAAGATACATAGGCCTGTGGCAGCACAGTATTATAACCTCGCTGGCCATTCCTTTCCTGACCTGAGGTTGGTTGTACTAGAAGAGTAAACCTTTGAAAAAATATTTGAATTGGGATTTGTTTTTCCACAATTTCACAGACTGGAATCCACTAAGTATAGTTTAAACAGGTACTATGGATTCTTATATGTGAGGTTGTAAAACTAAATTTTCAAAGGTATAGCTAGCCACTGCCTTCAAGATTTGGTCAGAAGTAACAACAAAAACTTCAATTACAGGGTTATTTTATTGGTTATCCTGACTCTTTCCTGCCACATCTTTATATAAAAGGATTTTTATCAGGAGGGTTGAATTTAAAACACCATTAGATAACTGGGCCCACGTTGGCTTCTCTTGTGGATATGAACTATGATCAAAGGGATCATATGCGACCTAATGATCGAACAGAAGCTGGGAGACAGTGACCATAAGCTGATCACATTCACTATCCACCGGAAAGCTGCCAAGTCAGCCAGCAATGCAGAAGTCCTTGACTTCAGGAAAGCTGCCTTTGACAAGCTCAAAAGGCTTGCTGGCAAGGCCCTAAGGGACCACGACCTGAAGGGGAGGGGGAGTTCAGGATGAATGGTTGCTCCTCAAGAGAGAGATCCTGAAAGCACAAGCAATGTCTATCCCATCTCGGAGGAAAAACAGCAGAAGGGCACCGCAGCCCCCTTGGCTCTTTAGGGAACTTGTGGACCTCCTACATCTAAAAAGATAGACCTATAAAGGATGGAAGACTGAATCTACCCCAAAGGAGGAGTATTCTGCACTGGTCTGGACTTGTAGGGAGTGAACGAGGAAAGCCAAGGCTGTGACTGAACTCCAACTGGCAACATGTAACAAAGAAAAAAAAAGTCCTTTTTTAGATATGTGGGGAGCCAGAGGAAAAGCAAGGGCAACATTGGACCCCTGCTAAAACATATAGGACAGCTGACGCCCAGGAAAAAGCCAACCTGCTTAATGGGTATTTTGCGTCGGTTTTTCACCAGCCCCAAGGGACAGTCCTGCTCAATACTGTATGGGGGCCAGGGTGAGGGGGAATTGTTACCCTTCATCAATGTTGACCGTGTGAAGGAACACCTTGAGAGGCTGGACACCTTCAAGTCAGCTGGCCCAGACAGCTTACACCCCAGGGTACTTAAGGAGCTGACAGGCATCATAGCTCAGTCACTGTCATGGATCTTCGAGAACTCGTGGTGCTCAGGTGAAGTGCCCAAAGATTGGAAGAAGGCCAATGTGGTGTCTATCTTCAAGAAAGGGAAGAAAGTAGATCTGAGGAACTACAGGCCTATCAGCCTGACCTTTATCCTAGAGAAGATCTTGGAAAAAATTATCAAAGAGGCTATTCTTGACAAACTGGCTGATGGAAACATCCTGAGGGATAGCCAGCATGTGTTTGTTGTGGGTAGGTCTTGCCTGACCAACCTCATCTCCTTCTGTGACCAGGTGACATATCACCTAGACAAGGGAGAAGAGATTAGCATCATATATCTTTATTTTAAAAAAGCCTTTGATCTGGTGTCCCATGATCATCTCATTGAAAAATTGGCCAACTGCAGCCTTGGCTATATCACAGCTCAATGGCTGGGGAATTAGCTCTGAGGTCGGACCCAGAGAGTGGTAGTTGATGGAAGTAAATTATCATGGTACGCTGTGACCAGTGAGGTGCCCCAAGGCTCTGGCCTTGGGCCTATACTCTTTAACATCTTTATTAATGATGTGGACATTGGTATCAGAAGTGGACTAGCCAAGTTTGCTGATGACACCAAACTTTGGGGTAAAGCATCCACACCTGAGAACAGAATAGTGATGCAGGGTGACCTGGACAGGCTCAGAAAATGGGCGGATGAAAACCTGATGCCAAAAAATGCAAGGTACTCCACCTTGAGAAAAAAAAAACCCGCAGCACACTTATAGGCTTGGCAGTGCTATGCTTGCTAGCACCATGGCCGAAAGTGACTTGTGGGGTCATGATTGACCACAAGATGAATATGAGCCACCAATGCGATGTCACAGCTCATAAAGCAGGCAAAACTCTGGCTTGTATCCATGGATACTTCTCAGGCAAATCCCAAGATGTCATCCTCTCGCTGTACTTGGTGAGGCTGCAGCTGGAGTATTGCATCCAATTCTGGGCTCCACAATTTAAAAAGGATGTGGAAAAGCTTGAGATAGTCCAGAGGAGAGCCATGCGCATGATCAGAGGGCAGGAGAACTGGCCCTATTATGAGAGGCTGAGAGCCATGGGACTCTTCAGCCTGGAAAAGCGCAGGCTCAGGGGAGACCTGGTGGCTGCCTATAAGTATATAAGGGGTGTACATCAGCATCTGGGGGAACACCTGTTCACCAGAGTGCCCCAAGAGATGACAAGGTCAAATGGTCACAAACTCCTCCAAGACCGTTTCAGGCTGGACATAAGGAAGAACTTCTTTACTGTCTGAGCCACCAAGGCCTGGAACAGACTGCCACCAGAGGTCGTGCAAGCACCCACTCAGGACTCCTTTAAGAGATTTTTTGGACATCTATCTTGCTGGGATCCTTTGACCCCAGCTGACTTTCTGCCCCTGGGGCAGGGGGCTTGACTCGATGATCTTCCAATGTCCCTTCCAGTCCTAATGCCTATGAAATCTATGAACTCTTATAACACTACTCCATGATGCTGAAAATTCTGCAATTCTTATTATTAAAACGCACAGTGCTTGCTTTTTTATTAATTCTCTTTTGTTTATTAATTTATTTTTTTCTTTTGTTTTCTAGGTATCTTGGATCTCTCTTCTCCAATTACTAACTGACAGCTTTGTCAGCCTCAGGTAGGAACCATGTCCAGTCTTTATCAAAAATAGTAAAATTAAAGCAGGATAACCAACAAAATGAGAAGAAACCCTTCTGAGATGTGGGTGCTCAGTCCACCTTTCTCTCAGGGACATACAAATCAAACAATGGACATCCTTCCACCTTTTCACCCAACTATCTGTGTCAGAGCTTCAATTTCTAGAGCCTGTAATGCTCTGTATTCACCAGCTTCGTTTGCCCATTTAACCATAAAAACTAAAAGGAAAAGTTTTTACTTGTTTCTAAAGGGTTCAGTCAACTCCTCCTGACTAGCTCTCACCCTCTGTGCTGTTATTCTGGCTCCAACACCATGTTCCCAGCGATGTTTCTTCAGCCAGAGTTTCTCTACCTAGAACAACTCCTCTGAGTTTTTCAGCCAGCTGACTGCAGGCTGTCCACCACTGCAGCCATTCCACCCACCTTCCCGGGCTCCTCCCTGAGCCATGTCACTTTCTTTTCCCTCATCTGGGTCCCTCACCATCTTTCCATCTTTATGGGGCTGCTCTAACTTTACGGAGCAGTAACTCTGGAAATCCAGCTCACGGGGAGCTCTCTTTTACTTCGCCGGCTCCTGCCTGTTCCTGGGCAATATCAGCACCATATTCTTCTCCTCCTTACATTATCCCATTACCTAGACTAACTTTTGTGACCCCTTTGTTCCTAGGATTCCTTGCTGGTTTATGCCTCCTAGTCCCCTTCCTCTTCTACCTTTTGTGTTCAAATCATTTACTCCACTTTATACATTGCTTTGTGTGGGCATGTCTATACATTCATTAATGCACTGTAAGTATGGTGCCTTAAGTTTAGTACCTGTAATAAAGATACTAACTTAATGCACCATAATTGGTGCTACTGCACAGTAGCATTGCTGCATGCTTTTTTGTGACACTAATGAACAGTAGACTAATTTTACTGTGCATTAGTGCATGATCATGGTTTTTGCTTGCTGTGCAAATGTGCAGTAGAATTAGTCTACTGCACATTTAGCATCTCATGTAGACACATCCTTTTTGTCCTTTCACGGCATCTGATGAAGTTCAAGTTCATGAAAGCTCAAGTTCTATAAATATCGTATTTAGTTATCCTGTAAGGTACATATCTACCCTGCCTCTGTGTGTATGTGCCCAAAGCAATTCAAAGTCAGGAGATCCAAAGTAGGAACTGAGTGCACGCAAAAAAGAGAGAGAGAGACAGAGACAGAGCACACGAGGTGGAACATCAGAATACTAATATAAAAAATCTACTGGAACTGGCCAGAAAAATTGCAACAAGCCTTTCTTGTTGTTGGAATTTGCTGATTTGTTGAAATGGAATTTGTTTTTTTACAATTATTGACCAAAACCTAATGAATAGGTGAGTTTTAAAAGCTACCTGGTTGCCCCTAAGCTTGCCAGGTGCCTGATGGAGAATCTGGGGAGTTGGGGCTTATTTTCATATAATTGTAGATTATTACACCAGAAGGAGTGTGCATTTTAGCTATGCTTTTCCATACATCTAAAGATCATACTAGCCCTATTAGCTAGAATATTCCAATTGGAACTCATGTTCATCTGGATCTTCACCAAGATCCCCAAGTCTCTCCCAAAATAGTCTCTCATCTACTAAGTGTAGCCTACATTCCTTGGCCCTGGAAAAATTACTTAATATTTACAAGTTTCCATGTGTTTAGTTTGTTAAGCGGTTCAGATGACCCTGCATCAGCAACCTATCCGCTTCATTATTTACCATTCTGCCAATCTTTGTGGAATTTGCAAATTTTAATAGTCATGGCTTTTTTTCTTTCAGTGTGTCCAAGTCATATTCCTATGTGATCTTACTAAGACACCCATATAGTGATGAGTCCTCATTTACTCCTGAGACCTATCAAACAGTTTTTAAACCACATAATATGTGCCAGTACAACATTCTAGTTTCTTGATCAAAATGTCCTGTAGTACCAAGTCAATTGTCTTACAGGAGTGCAAATATGGTACATCAATATTCAAGCAACCAACTTTGCAGTACCATTAATAAAAACATAACAAGTTAGCTTGATAAGGATTGTTTTCAATAAATCCCCTCCTTTAACAGTTTATTAATTAAGCTTGGCATCTGTAGTGCCATTAATTTTCCCATTATTAATATCAATCTGCCAGGTCTATGATTACCTGGTTTGTCCTGTTAACTGTTTTTAAGTACTGGTAAAACATTAGCTTTGTTACAGTCCTCTCAAACTCTCCCAATGTTAAGAGTCTTTTTGAAAAATCAGCATTAACAGCCCAGAGACCTTCTCTGCCAATTGTTTCAAAATCTTTGAAATACAGGTTATCTGGACCTGATATTAAAATTATTTAGATTTAACAGCTGCATTTAAATAATCCTTTTTTTTTTCCTTTCCTACTTTTTTGCCAGTTGAAAGTATATCTCTGTCATATGATGCAACTACATTATCTCACTTTCCCTGCAAAATAGCAAAAAACATTTCTGTGTTTTCCATAATTTTCTCACTTGTATTAGGTATTGGATTGATATTACTAATAGAATTCATACATTTGAAAACCTCTTTTTTATTTCCCCTAACTCTGCTAACCACAGATTTCTTCTTGTGTCCTTCTGTTTCCCTTATGATTTTTTTCTTCTTTTTTAATCTTCTGATTTATATTTTTACTATCTCCCCCCACCTTCCCCCCATGTTCATTACACACACACAAATTTCACTTGTCTGCAGAAAGGCTAATGACTGCCAAGTTCGAGGTAAGGGTTTGATTCCCTAGACAGGGGAAACCCTAGAATCTTTGTGTCCCACTCTTTGGGGAAGTGCATTAAGCACAGGGCTATTATGATAAGGGTGGAGATACTAGTCAGCCCGTACTATTTACACTCAAAGGAGGACCAGATGCTTAGATACTGAGCAGATGAAGACAGCTAACAAGCAGCCCTGAGCTAGACACCTAGGGCACAACCAGACGAGCATGCACGTGCTTCTTGAGGCATCTCAAAGGAGTTTGAGACACTGCAAGATGCACGTGGGAACAAAAAAAAAAACATTCCCTGCACTGCATATTTGCAGTGCAGGCTCAAAATGTGATACCTGGAGATCCAGGTATCAAAATAAAATCTAGGGGAAAGAAGCAGGGCAGCAGGGCACAGTCCCCAACTGTGCCCTGAGGCAATCAGAGGCTCAGATTCTTCACAAAGATGCTGTGGAAATCAGCCACAGTGTTCCTATGGCTGCCCCTTGCCCTGGTGCTGCAGCATGTATGGGACAAGGAGTGCTGCAGGCTGCAGTGACCCAGACCTGGGCTCCATCCCCAGGTAAGTAGGGACTGGGGGTAGGAGGAACTGGAGCTGGGTCTGTGTGTGTGCAGGGGACCAGAGAAGGAGGGGGTTGGGGGGTGCTCAGGAGGGGTGGGTCCCCCACCTGCCTGCCACAAGCCTCCCTCTGCACAGTCTTTTCTGCTGGGGCTACAGCCCCCCCACACATCCCTCCCCTCACAGGGCCCACAGTTCACCTTCCCCACAGCAGTGTCCATGGGGTGCTCAGGGCCTGCTGTGGTCAGAGCCCCCAGTGGCGTGGCGTGTCTTCAGTGGCTCAGTGCTGCCACTGCCTGTGCTGCTTGTCTCAGGGCTGGTGTAGCTTGGCTTGGGGCTGTGCTGCTTCAGGCAGCACTGGGGCTGCTCACGGCCCCCCTTCTTGTCCCCCCAACCCTCTACTTCCCTGGAACTGAACCCGGATCCAGGTCCCTGCAGTCTACACTGCTGTTTGCCCTGCATGGGCAGGCAGTGTGCTTCATCATCAGGGCAAGGAACAGTCATAGAGATGCTCTGGCTGACTTGAGCCTCCAGTTGCCTTAGGGCATGGTCCTGGACTGTGTCGTGCCCTCCTTTTTTTCCCCCGTGGTTTATTTTGGTACTTGGATTTCCAGGTATGAAATTTTGAGCCTGCTCTGGGAATGTTTTTTTGTTCCTGGTGTACATGTTGCCGCATCTCAAACTGCTTTGAGACATGGCAGGAGGCACATGTGGGCTCGTCTGGATGCACCCCTCTGTTCAAGGAGAGGCAGAAGTTCAGATACACCTCTCTGCTCACTGATTCCAAAGTCTCCATTTTCAGGATCACAGAAATGCTTCTCTACCTAAATTCTACAAATGCATTTCCTACACAATATATACCACATTAGTAATTACTCCTAAAAAATGTGCTTTTTTGCCTGATCTTTAGAGTTGTATATTTACTTGGTGTATATTTAGAAAACAAAGTAATGATGAAGGGAATATACAGTCTATTTTTCATATAATAGGCTTCTAATCTTTTTTCCCCCGTGCTAAGAACTATGGTTCAATACAACTACATTTTGAAAAAGGTATTTTGCTATTTCTCTTTATGCATGCACTAAACTGTTAAGAAAGAGGACAGCATGTGACACTGTAGAAGGTAACAATAAAAGCTTAAACATGATTGTGGTCTCTAGGCATTGCCACAACTCAAATAGCAATAATAATGATATGCTGCAGTATGTCATTGGTTCTCCACCAGAATTCTGCCATTGTTTCAGAGACTGAAAACAGATAATACGTTATTGCTCCATAATAATAGCAGTTTCCCTGTTTTTTCTTTTGTCATCTTGGGTCCTACAGACATTAAGGGTAAGATTTTCAGAGCCGCTTAGCATTCTGTTAAATCTTAAATTTGTTCCCACTGATTGAAAATCCCCACTGCCTTCTGAAATGACTTCAGAGGAAACAGAATTAAGTCAATGAGAGTATTTCTGAAAATGTCATACCAAAATGTTTAATCAAAGCAATACAAATATTACATCCAGGGACATGAAATCAAGATGTAACTAGAAATTAACAACATTGAATTAATTCGTATGGGGGGGGCGGGGGAGAGAAAATAAAAATATCACCATTATACATAAGATATAATGTACAATAAATGAATCAAGTTTATAGCCTATAAATAAGGAAGAAATTATTTGACAATAATAATCAATTATTAATTAACAACAGGAATGATTCAGAATTATATTTCCAACATTTATCAGTCTGTGTCAAGTTGGCTTCATATATTTTTTAAAAGAGTAGAGTAGCTTCCATTAATTATCTTTCCTTGGAAAGAACTTACTCTGGCAGTGGGGAATAGAGTGTTTTATATGCCTACAAATCTCTAACCATTCTGGTTCATTAAATTTACAATTCAGATGTTTCCAAGTCATTCTCTAAGTAAGAAGTATAGCTAGAACTAGTCTCTACCAGAGGACTAACCTTTGACATGAACTTTTAGACTTCAAAGAAGAGAGGTGTACAGGATTAAGCAATAAAAGTAATATATCTTTGATATACCAATAACACATAGTATCAGTGTATGAGATCAAAGAAAGAGAATATGTAGGTTTTAATTTCCTTTGAGATCAGTACTTCCCTTGGTTATATTAATCTTTATTAATGGATCCAATATTAGCTATGAACCAAGATGCTTTCCAGACAAATGCCTTTAAAGCATATAGAAGGATTAGTCCATATCCCTAACTGGGAGAAATGTGGTGTGCCCTCCCCCGTCGAAAAAAAAAATTCAGAAGCCATTATTACCCGTTCTAGCAAAATGTAATTTAAAATGATTGTAGATGGATGTTGGAACTCTGCAAATATAATGGACAAGATCTATTTGGTCCTAGAATTATAATACCGAGACCACCAAATTATATTAGTGATAAACATTTACCAGTTTTCAGTAATACATTATAGTTTGGTTTCATTCCCCTAAAGTGTCAAGACTTCCTGAAGTCTGCTTCAGCATTTACGGCTAGGTACAGAGGTTACACCTATTGTGCTTTAAGCTTGTGGAAAGCACTCTAAAGCTGTAACTGAACAGATGTTCACAGCTCTGAGAGAGCTTTAAAATGGCAGATTGCATTCTTAAGTTAATCTTTGGTGGATGAGGCATTAGACTAAAGTTCTCTTTGTTCGAGCACTTTATCAAACATCTGTGCCAGATCCCATTGAGGGTTAACTTAAGAGCATGATTGCTGCTATCCCAGGCAGTGTTGAGCAGAGCTGTGCTTTAGACTTGGGCAGAGCTTGTTAGCTCTGCCAGAGCATCAGGCTGGCCCTGCCCCCCTGGCTGTCACATACCCAAGTTAATGACAGCCTCTGATCCCAGCCCCACCTCCTCTTTCTGAACAGTTCTAAGCTGCAGCCAGCCAGGGGAGGGGTATCTTTCCCTGCAGCCACCCCAGCTCCACAGCACAGGGGCCATGGGGGAAGGGGACTGCAGTATCTCTCCCTATAGCAGCTCCATCCCCACAGCACGCTCCTGCCTGGCTGGGTGGGCTGCATGGGAAGAGATCCTGGGTTTCTCCCATTCTAGCCACTGCTGACAGTCACCAGCTGGTGGGGTGGGAGACAGGGCTTAGGAGAGGGGCCATTCCAGGAGCCTCCTGGGAGGTATTCAGGAGTGTCCCAGTGGCCAGTGCAGGCAGACTCTGATCCTCCAATCTCTGGGTTTGGGGTGCCAGCCCCTACAGGGCACAGCCCCCGGCACTGGCAGCAGCAGACAGGCAGTCCGTTGAGGCACTCATGGCCTGCTGCAGACACAGCCCCATGGTGACAAAGTGATGCCTGAGACCCGGGGGCTTCACATGGCAAATGGAGTCAAGCCAGTCTGCTGTCATGTGTCTTCGGAGAGACCTGGCACAGCTCCTGCCACCATCCACGGCTCCTGGTACTGAACGCAGAAGCCACACACCTTCAGGCCAGGCTGGGCTTCCACATGCCAGCCCAATGACATGCGCCTTTTGTGTGCAGTGCTGGGAGCACCAGGTTGTGGCAGGAGTTGTCCTGGTCCTGTCTGAAGGCGTGTGCCAGTGGGATGAGCCGACTCCATTCACCATATGCAGTCCTCAGGTCTCAGGTGGTGCTGTGCCACTGGGGCTGTGCCTCCAGCGAGCCATGAGCACCCTCACAGTTTGGCTGGCTGCTGCTGCCCCCCCGTCAAACCTTCCCCACAAACCCCATACACCCACCCACAAACCCACAAGCCCTACACAATTTTAAAACAGGGAACACTAGGATTCCTAGTGAAGCAAGTGGCAAGAGGGACCTAGGGCTGGCACTAGGGATCCAGCTGGAGGGCAGACGAGGTGGCTGACCTCCTGGCCATTTGCTGCAGTGCCTGTACCCAAGCCCAGGTGGCCATGCAGTCCATATCCAGGTCTGGCAGCATGCAGACATGGGGCCGCAGGTCCAAGGGGCCGGATGCTGTTGCAAGTGGCAGCATATCACAGTCAAGCAGCAGGCCCTGCTGCCAGACTGCTGCAGTGGGTCAAGGGTGCAGGGGCCATTCTAGCTCAGGGTTGTTGCTGGCACAGGGTGCTAGTGTCCCCATATACCAACTGACAAGGCCTCAGAAGCTCCTGAGGGCAAGTAGCCCTCAGCTGCTCACCAGGGCAGCTTTTCATACTGCTGGGACTAACACAGGTACTAGCCCCAATTTACAGCTCCCTCTGGCTGCAGATCTGGGAGGAGCTGGGTCGGGTCAGTTTGTCCCAAGTGGCACAACTTGCCCCACACCAAAGTGCGTGTTCAGGCACATGTTCTGAGGCACAAATCTCCAGCACAAATTTGTGCCACTGCAAGCACACGTGCCTGCATGTGTGGACACAGGCAGAGGGAAGAGAATTGGTGCCTCTGAACACTATTGAAAATATATATATGAGAAAATAATGACCAGTATGTCTTCAAATTTCAGTTTCTAAACAGCTAAAGAGCTCATAGTAATTCAGAATGGAAAGATACTGATGTTATACAGTGCTGATTTCTTGGGAAATGCAGCTCCTCTGATTGCTTCCCATTACATCAGTAGGGTTTGAAAGCACTTGTCACCTCCCAGGAGGTTGTCTGTGTTTTGCAGATTTAGGCTCTTAGCTTGCCTATTCCATTACAGCACTAGCTCTGATAACCTCTCCTGCTGTTTTCCAGTGACTTGACAAATCACTGAAATGACTTGTCCCTTTCATTTTGGTTGCCTCTCAAGGCAACACACTTTCCAAACACATCACCAGCTTATTTAGAAGTTCTGTCTGATGGTCTGTCTGTTGGAAAATTCAGGGAAACTCCAAAAATCAAGCTTTAACATCAAGCATTTGAACACAGAGATAAACTGAATTCTAAAAGGATAAAATGTAAAAAAAAAAAAAAAAAGAAGGATTTCTAATTAATATATTCCTCAAATATAGCCTCCCCCTCATCTTGTGAGATAAAAATGCATTGAGATTAGCTTCAATTTGTTTTATTTGAAAGCAAATTGCTCAGTTTATCATATTGCCATGACAATATATATCACACATATCTATGTCACAAGTCATACTGATACTATCAATAATCATTTCTAGTCCATTCAAGAGATAAAATACTTTCTCTCATTGCCAAGACATAAAAATCACCAGCATAAATTAAATGAATGAAATTCTGTTTTTTCAGAAACATGGACTTTGGAGACCATAATCCTTTTCTGCAATTGCACTTACGAGCAAAGTGGAGCTAAAAGTAGTTTATCCTAAAAGGGCAGAGTTGGGGAAGTGACTGCCTGCAGGACATGTTCATGGTTCAGTCTTGGGAGATGTTATGTGGAAACATTGTTAAATAAAAAAGTCTGTATACTCTTGAAGCACTATATTGTTTTTGTCTTGCTAAATGAGCAATGCTTTTCTGAACAATGCTTCTTTGTTATGTGCTTAAATTATTATGGGTTTCTTTAGAGGACATATTTGTCTGCAACCAGCAAACTTCTAAAGTGGAAATGCTAAGAAAAAACTGTACCCGAGCCCAGGTGGCCATGCAGTCCACATCCAGGTCTGGCATCATGCTGTAGATGTTTAAAAAACTCACTGGGGACATATCTACACATGCACTTTACTGTGGAGTTGACTAATTAGCTCCACACTAAAGCGTCACTGTCTACACATGTGGCAGATTAGGCCACAGTAAACTAATCAACTCTGCTGTAGGATAGTGTTGCCCAAGACAAGTACTATCCCATGTCGGAGTTAATTAGTGTGTCACAACACACATGTAGATGGTTACCAGGGCAGGGTGGGACATGACAATGCTACACTGCAGTGGCGGACTCGTGACAGTACCCACACTGTACCACCCTCATGCCCAAGCCAGCCCCTCTGTAGCACACTGAGCCAGGGTGGAGCAGCCCTGAGCTGGCAGGCTGATGCCTGGGGCCCCCTGCCAGCTGAGGCTGCTCTGTCCTGCTCAACATGCTGCAGTCCCAGGTGCATGTTCAAACACAGCACCCAGAAGCAATAAATTCTGGTGAGAATTCAGGTTTTTTCAGGTGCACTAATTTCAAGTGCAGATACACCCTGGGTTTCTGGAAATCTTTTATAAGTAAATTTTTCCATAAAAAAATCTTAGAGGGTAGGATATAAAACAAACTACTAAATACTATATTCAATTAAACATTCAAAGAAGCAGAGCAATTGTGTTTCAGAGGCATAAATAAACATAAAGGAAATTGTTTAATTGATGGTTATCACTGAAGTGCTCTATATATTCTACATATACAGTAACACAACCTTTTTGGTTTTTGTTTTTGTTTTTAATAAATGTACTTCTTTAGCCATATATCAGCTTCTACTGAGGGATATAAAATGGAGAGCCAGAGCTTGTTTTGCCACAGCAAAGGTTCCTGGAGGAGGCATAGGAAGCCAAGGACACAAAGCCCTCATTCTCCTCACCAGTTTTATTTTCTCACCCAATCACTGGCAGCACAAATCCTGAAAAAGCCTCTGAAGATCCTGGAGCAGGGAAGAGACTATCCCACAAAGATGGCAGAAAAAAAGAAATCCATGTCTGTAGAGCCCTCCCACCATTGCTTGGATCTAAAGGAGCTGACACAGGTGTTTTTAGCCTTTAAAAAGGATAGTTTACACTGATATAAATCAAAGCAACTTCACTGATTTCAACTAAGTTACATGAGCTCTCTATGCACTAAATTCTACTCTCATTTGCATGGCTTTAAATCTAGAGCCATTTCATCAGTCAGTGTAAATACTTCAGATTTGCATTAGTGGGAGAACACCTAGCTATGCTGTAGCTATTATACCATCCAGCAAGGGACAGGAATACTTATACCTGCATGTTACGGCAGGCATCCATAATCAGCATGCACTTTAAAATGCTTTTCTTTAAAGTGTGGTCAAGTTTGATTTATAGAACTGTTAATATTGGAGGTCTATGAGGTTCTTTGTAAGACAGAGACATCGAGCTGTGCAGTAGTTAGTACAACTTCCTGGGCAAGTTACTTCTTAGAAAGTAGAAATTGCCAGGATGTCTTGTCAGCTCTTTGACCTTTGATCATTTTTGGACCAATGTACTTAAAGTTACAGCTCTAGTCTATACACTGCCATATTGCTAGTTCCTCCTCCACTGGTAAGTTGACACATAAAGCAAAAATTTTGGCAGTAAAGGAATGCTAGTGAGAGAAGGGACAGGAATACTTACATCTGCATGTCATGGTCTAGAAATAAATGAGCAAAAACAAAAGTGTTAGAGATGGATGGGAAACTTTCTTTTTCTCTATACATAAAATCTGACAAAAGAAAAAAATTAAATGCAACTCCCTTTTGGGTAAAAAAAGGCAGTTCAGGGTTTTGATGTACAGTTGAAATTCTATGTTGAAAGCAGGACCCCAAATTACATTGGCTTATACTGGGATACATGTTATACAGACATATTTGGGGCAGAGAATCAAAGATATTTGCTGCTATATTTGGGCATAAATTTAAAAACCTTTCATAAAATGATATGGGAGTTTGGTGCCAGAAGTGGAATTCTATTACTCTTTATGCACTTAAATGATGCTTACCTTGCTGTGCAAGTGGTCTTATTGTGCATAATTTGCAATTCCATTACCTTGCAGTGTGTACACATAGGCTATGCACTGACTGGGCATGTGTGTGTACCTGGGAATTAGTCCTGAAAAAAAAAAAAACGGAAGAGGAAGCAAGAGATCTAGGTTCTTACCTTGGCCAGCTGCAAGGGGATTTGAAGCTGAGACCCTCTAATTTCCCAACTGAATGCTCTAACCACCATGCCACAGGTTAGGTAGTATAGTACCACCCCTTCAATGCTCCTTTAAAAGTGGGCAGGGGGAAGAAACATTTGGCACATCCAGGGACAGTTTGTGTGTGAGATCAGTGGGGCTGGCAGGTCGGTAGATAGCGGGGACAGGTTGCTCAGCCAGGGGGGAGAGGGATAAAAACAGTCAGAGTTGGGGACCGGGATAAACATAGCCCCAGGGCTGGGGTGACAGGCTGGGATTTCCCAGCTCTAGAGTATACTGCAACTACGTACAGGCCATCACAAGATGGAGTTAAGCCATTTCCAGACTGGGTTACCCTGATCTCGATCTATGCTAGTGCACCCACTCAAGTGAACTAATTTAGATTAGGAGTGCCATTTGTTACCTCATTTAACCTCTCAGCCCTTTCACAATTGGGCATTTAGATCAACCTAATCCTGGTTGGATCAATTTAAATGTAATGGCTGTACCTACCTTTAGGCAATAGCCTACAAAGTTGAAACAGTGCATTTTGAGCTCATGCTTATTATGAAAATTCATAGCTTTTATGAAATCAAGTGAACCTATTTACCAAACTATTACAAATACCCATGTATTTAAACATGCCACATGTATACATATGCTATATTCTCCTACAGTGTGGCCAATTTCATGTGTACAGCTCAGAAGCACTAAGCCCCTTACCTTAAAATAGCCTTAGAGCTTTTTAAACCTGTGGGAAGAGATTATGAGTTTTATACTTTGACAGATTTTAGACACTTAATTGGCCTCTTCACGTGTTCCTTCAAGACTTTAGCTTTCCTCTGATATCTTATGGGAGCCCTATAGCTGGCTAATTCCTGCTTTGCTTTCCATTCTTTGCCAGGGAAAAAACAACCACAGGCTTCACTCAATAAGCACAACTTTACATCATAAATATAATGAATCCAGTAAACTAATAGTCCTTCCTCTAGCAACACATTCAAATCCTTCATGACATAAGCAAACTTAACATTTCAGTTGCTGTGGCAGCAGTATGTTTGTTAAGCTTGTCCAGTGCCAGAGATTACATTATTTTTTATTTTAAAGCTTTCCCTGATGTGACACCTACACTAGCTCATTTTGTCTGCATCTTAACTTGGATTTATAGGAGATTTGGAGACTCTCAAAAACCTGGCAAATAGACATTAACTTTTGCTTAATTTACAAGTGTCCTTCTCAAGGCAGGGACAACATGTTATGCTTGTGTTAACCCTGCAGTCCCAGAAACTGGCACAAGAAGCAAAGGGAAGTTCCCACTTCTATATAGAAAATGATGGGGGTTAGGGTCACAAGCCAATGTGCCAAAGGGAAGGGACAGGTAAATGGTAAAGAAACATCAATGCTGTTGTACCATATACTCAGCAGCCTAAATTTTCCTCCACACCTCCAGAGATGTCCCCAAACAAGCTGCCAGAGCACTCAAACAAGAGCCTGAATCTAGTTCCTTCAGTCCACAGTGCTGGCTGACTGAGCCAGCAAGATCTCCAACTCCACTGCGCGCTCCTCCGCACAGGCCTGACCAGGTTTCATGCGTACACTGCTCTCTGCCCCCCCTCCCCCTTGCAGCCTCAAGCTTCCTTTTCCTTTTTCCTTACCCTCCCCCATGTGGGTTTCTGGGAGCTGTAGTCCAAAATAACAGTCAGCACAGCTCTGCAGACTGTCCCCTGGTTCCTACTGCTGTTACACACATTATATTCACATTACATGCTCTTTAATGGGGCATCTTGCACACTTCAAATTTCCCTCCAACTTGAGTCTCACCAAATGTAACCCCCCCCAAATTAACAGTCTGAAAAAAAACTTCAGGTGCATCAAGATTTCAAGTCAAGCCCATCAGCTACCTCAAATTTTATTTGGTGGATTTGGCTTCAAGTAACTTCCCATTTCTTACTTGAATCATCTTTCTTGACAAATGTTGAAAACATATGGATTTTTTAATGACTCTTTTCAAAGTATGATTTCAGAAGTAATAAAAAGGTAACTTTATTACCTATATTGTTCTTTATCCATTACACCTGCTTCCTTTAATTGTTTAATATCATGGGACTTTGTGCGAGAGATTTATGAGGAGTGGAAGATAACACTCAAGCATTTACCTTACTTACAAAAATAATGTGTGTGGGGGGGGGGGCAGTAGAGAGATTTAAACTGAAACAATTATCTGCAGAGATGCCGCTAAAGAGCATTTATGCAAATATAGTACAAAGCTATTATATTGACAGTACATGCTGAATAAATACTTCTCTGAACAGTTATACAGCTCTCCAGCAGACACTTTTATTTTGTTTACCAATTTGCAGACAGTTGGAGAAACAGCTGCCTAATCTACAATCAAAGACAAAAAAGGAATAGAACATACTGCCCAATAATGTATGAAAAGATGGCAAGACGCTGAAAAAACACATGGCAGTTAGTGTAGCTACGCACCTTAAGTTCCTCATTTTACTCAGATGGGACTCAAACCTGCATTCTTTCTGTATCGAGGTTCCTAATGAAGGCTCAACTATGCAACTCTTTTCTATGGTAACATGTAGCATACAAGACAGATCCTCAGCTGGGGCAAACTGCATAATTTGCATCATTCAAACTATGCCATTTTACACTAATTGAAGGTGTGACTATATATCCAAGCTGGAGTACTACAGTACCAGGTAGCAGCATAAAATACTATTGAAAATATTGAAAAAGGAATAGAATAATGAAGGGTGGGCAACTGAGGCAAAACCTGGGTGGAGGGGAAGTGGCACCACTAACATCCAAGTTAACTTTCCCCTAACCCAGCAGCTACCACTGAATTCAGAGTCTTGCATTGTCACTTGCCATATAAATCTGTGTCAGTTGAGAGGCCAAGGGAGGGTTAAATTGGCTCTTGGCAATGATAACTCCTAGCAAGCACTGCAGTGTCCTGCTCTATGTGGGTGGAGGCTCAAGACCCCTGCCTCTATTTTGGCTCTCCAATATGAAAACCCTAACAGGCGTGCATATCTTCAAAAGGCTGCTTAAGAACCAGTGGCAACATTTATTTTTATTTCCTCCAAAATGGCCATTTATATTACCTGTGTTTCTTGTGTGCCTTGTGGTACATATATTTTCCCTGTTTCTATGAAAATGAATTAATTGGTAAGAAATTTGACATATAGGCAAACCCCGAACTAGTCAACTTTTTTGTTATAATGAAGGCACTTGAGTTCAGTACAGATCAGGAAGCATGTAAAATGGGTGTATCTACACATGCACTTTAATGCACAGTAGCCTATTTTACTGCATAGTAAAGCATCACATAAAAAGTGCAAATATGCTAATGCACAGTAAAATAGGCTGCTGTGCATTGTGTCACTAAAAAAGCATGCACAAAAAAGGGCAGCCTAACATGCATTTCTTTAATACCTCACATTGGAGGTATTCAATTTAATGCGCATTAGGAAAAGCACATTAATGTACGTATAGACACTCCCAGTCTTAGAAATACTTGAATTAAATATTACAAAAGTGCCTCTTCACACTGATGAAAGATAAGATAATGAAAATGAAATACTCCAATTTGCATGGGAGAGCTATTTTAATCAATAGTAGCAAATTACTATTCCTTAAGAGAGAACCAATGACTTGTGCAATGCATACCAATAATGACTGAGACTGTTTACATCTTTGCTGAAATTTTCAGAACAAAAATTCATCAGTAATTAATAATTCCTTTAATTGAACTAATCAAGCTCTACTTTCCAATATGCAGAAATTTAATCAGGAATCATATAACCACTTAAAACCTCAGCAAATCATACAAGAATGCAAAATCTCCCCCAATAACGTGGGCAGGAGAGGTAGTGAATGATCACCAGGTTTCAAGTGAAAGATCAATATATTTTTTATCAAGAACAAAGAAAAACTTTTATGATGCAATTAAATAAAACAGCTCCCTTTTTCTAGATTGTTTAAAGCTTGGTAGTTTTTTCTGTCTTTGACAGAAATTAGGAATATTCAAAGGGAAGTATCCAGTGGAAGAGAAGTTTGCCTGATAACTATGTATCATCCATTAAGTCTAATTAAATGTAATAATTTAAATGCTCACTTCATTATAGGAGAGAGACTATAATGAGTAACTGAAAGAATGTTTGCATAATTAATAAAGATTTTGGGGTCATGCACACAGTTTTAAAGCATAAACAATTCAGTCATTTTCCCAATTATTGGCAATTGTAGTTAGAACATATTGATGTGAAAATGCTTTTTATCCCAGGATATAAAGTACTGAAAAACACTTAATAATCCCAGTAAAGAACCAACACATGTATATGAACTTGAGCCATATTTGCAGTCATTAAACACCACTGGTCCTTAATTTTCTTCACCTTTTTTATTCTGATTTCTGTAAACACACTGCTTAGGAAAAAAAAAAAATCATACAAACAAAAACCTAGTACAATGCACATATACACGTGTAACCCGGGCAGTACTCCAAGAGGTACCCCCTCTCCAATTGAAGGGATCAAAGCAGGTGCACAAGTGCTGTGGGAGGTATAAGGACTCTCCTCCCCCTATAGAGCAGAGACAGACCACCAATGGGGACTTAACCATATACCTTTTAAAGAAAGAACAATACTGGGAACATAACCAGTGTAAACCAGGGAGTATAGGGGACACTACAATGCCCCAAGGGGACAGGATTCAACAAAGGTTAGACACTTACAATCATAGACATATTCATCCAGTTGACAAAAGACATGGTTAAGCAAAATGTAAAACATAAATAGCAGAACAAACAATACTGGTTGGTGAAATATAAAAAGGCATGAAATAAATAATGTCAAATGACAAGGAATATAGGGCCTAGGTACCTGGAGGGGGAGAAAGAGGGAAAACACACTGGCCACTTTCCACTGCAAGAAGATTTTCTTCCTGTTAGCTCACTCACCCCAAGTCACCCCACCTGGGATCTCCCACATGGTAGGCAGAAACAATGCTACACAGCCACCAGTGCTGGTACTGCTTTAAGCTACTAGGGGTCTTGACCTTCCCTGAGTCCCAGCCTCACATCAAGCTGCCTGGCCTCTTATTGGAAGAGCTGGAAGCAGAGCTGGGAACCTCTCAGGTCACTGCTCAGATCCTTGGTGGAGTGGGGGAGCCTCTCCTACTGGCCACAGCCTCTCATAGGTGATCCTGGAAACCAGCGGGGAGCCCCTTCCACCAATCGCATGCCGCGCTGCTGAGGGTCCAACTGCTGCCTGCAGGTCCCACTCCTTCAGGCTCTTCTGGGACAACTGCTCCCACCCTGCTGGCCCAGCTCTTGCCAGCTCTTTGAATCTCCTTCCTTGTGATTCCTCTCTGGTCTTTCCTGAGTCAGCTGCGCCGCCCCTTTTATCCCCCTCCAGGTGACCCAAGGGGCCAATCAGGGGACATGGAGGGTGAGTCTCTGGGCCCTGATTGGTGAGGAAAGGGAATCCCAAGTCCTCCAATCATCTTTTGCCCTTTCAAAACCCCTGGGCTAAGTCACTGCCAGCTAGCCTGTCACACACGCACATAAGAAATAAAGTGTTAATTCACTATTTAAAATTTCCTTCAGACCTACCTACCTGCTGGCTGACTACCACATGTTTTTTAGGCAGGAAAATCTAAGGATGAGCTCATAATTAAATCAGTAAATATACAATTAAGGTTCAAAGTTTCACTTGTATCAAACAAGAGACAGTGATAAATACAGTTTAGCAAGACACTTAGTTGCATGTCCAAGTTCAGGCAACTTATTGATCTCAGCAAGATATCTCACATAAAACTTAAATGTGTGCTTAAGTGCTGTTCTGATAAGGACCAAAAATATGATCTTTACTACTATGAATTATGTGTTGGCTAACAGTATAAAAGAAAATATATTGAAAACTAGAGTTTAAATTAACTTTAAGAACAATGCATGTAGATCTCAGAATTGCCTTGATTAAAATTGACAGAACTGACTTGATCATTTCAATGAGATCTTCAGGCTAGGCAAATTTAAAAATAATCAATTTTTTTATAAATTATGATTTAGGATAAGGGTTATAAATTATGATTTAGGATAAGGAAGCAAAAAGAATTGCTGCAAATAAAGTAAGAAAAGATCTTAGTTTACATTAGTAATGCTCAAAGTATGGCCTGCAGGATGGATTTGACTGGTGAAGCCAAGTCATTTTGCCCCTGGATCTCCCTGTCTGAAAATTTGGTGATGGAGTAGTGCTGGCAATGTTAATGGTGACGGCTCCCACAGGCCCAAGAGCAGGCTAGCTCATGGGACGCTGCATCAAGCCCATGGTCGTGCACACTTATCTGGTCCACCTAGCCAAGAAGATCAAGTACCACTGGTGTACACCAACATGGGTCTGGTTCTTTTAGTTACAGTACTAAAATCTCTAGGGTTGACATTTGGTTTACAACTGCAAGAAAAGGATAATTATTACTGGATCCATGTCAGAATGGCCGGAGGTTTCAGGTGGAGTCCCAAAGGGGTCTGTCTTGATCACAGGGCTGTTTAACATGTTTATTAATTATTTGGAGGCTGGCATAGAAAGCTTCTTAAGCAAGTTTGCAGGCGACGTGAAACTGGGAAGGACTGTGAACATGATGGAGGACAGGAGCATGGTTCAGAAGGATTTTGACAGGTTGGAAAGCTGGTCTGTAGTTAACAGAATGAAGTTCAATGGTGAAAAATATAAGGTACTACACCTCAGGAGGAATGATTAAAAATACAAATACAAAATGGATGGCACCTGGCTGGATGGTAGCATTATTGAGAAGGATCTGTAAGACTTAACATGAGGCTGCAAAGTGATGCAACTGAACAAAAGGAAAATGTGGTTTTGGGATGCATCAATAGAAGCATTAGGTACAAGATACAAGAAGTGATAGAGCCTCTCTACCTGGCACTGGTTAGGCCTCATCTAGAGTATTGTGTGCAGTTTTGGGCTTCACATTTAAAAAAAAGACATGGACAATTTGAAGAGGGTCTGGAAGCGGGTGACAAAAATGATTAAAGTGTTTGGGAGGCAAGTCATACAAGGAGAGTTTGAAGGAGGTAAGCATGTTCAGCTAGTGGAAAAGCTGTGTTTATGGCATTTAAGAAGGAATATAATAGCAGTTTTCAAATACTTAAAGGGCAGCCATAAAGAATAGGGAAAGCACTTTTTCTGTTTTGCTGCAGAGAGGAGGACATGGACCATTGGTCTGAAGTTGCAGCAAAGTAGGTTTAGACTAAATATCAGGAAAAAATTATTTGCTGTTAGAACAGTGAGGCAGCAGAATAGACTGCTTAGGGAAGTTATTGGAGTTACTGTACAGGTATTTCCCATGTTTCTGGGCTTTGCTGATAGCTGAATGGAGCCATGGTAGATCTTCCTTAGAGGCACCAGGTGTTGGCCAAAGCTGTGGCCTTTGACTGAAATATGCCAACGCTCCTGCTGGGACATGGAGGTTCCTGGCTATGGGATCTCACCCCTCTACTTTCTGGGCCCCCATGTGGCTGTCCCTGTTATGCTGTCCCTGGACACCTGTTAGTAGCACCCAGTGCAGGGGCATGGCCAGAGACTGGGAGTAGCATGGCAGAGGCACTTCACCACAGCACCTGCAAGGACAGGAAACACTGATGCGGGTGAGCAGCAACAGGGAGCAGGTGCTGGCCCTGGTGCCAAAGACAGTCAGTCAGCAGCCTTGGGGGAATATCAAGGCTGCACAAGGGGTGCAGCAAACTTCAGTCCTTTGCAACACTCATTTGTGGCCAAGCAGCAGCTCTTGAAAGGGGACAGGCCAGGCAGAGGCAGCCTGTGTTAGGTCAGAGGAGCACACGATGCCTGCAGTGGTCCTATGGATTGCACAGGAGCCACCAGGCTTCTGTGCAGTGTGTTGCAAGGCACAAAATGCCTACAGACACATATAACTTGCATCTAGGAGCTGCCACTGAGCAACCCAGCCCTGGCCCAGGAGAGGGTCCCAGCCAGGAGGCCTGGAGCTAGGCTCAGGCCAGGCCCCTAGTGGCAGGACATACCCAGCACAACAGTTAGTGCCGGGTTACATTTACATGTGCATTACTGCACATTAACTAATTACAACTAAATTTGATACCTGCATTTGCAGGTATCAAATTTAGCCATGAATAGCCATTTTTTACTGTGTAGTAAGGGTGTGCATGTGTAAGTGGGTGCCCTTACTGCATAATAAATTGGCCTAAGTGTATTAATGTGTCTTGTGTAGATGCACCCTATATTGCCAAATGACACTTAATTTGTAGATCTGAAAGACATATCTGCAGGCCTATATCCAGTTTAGCACCTAGAAAGCCTGGGCACAAACAGAAGTTACATTTATTGAGTGATCGGCCCCCTGAAAGTGCTCTACAGCCATGCTTTGACAGAAGTGCATGGCTGTAGATTGTTTTAATAGCCCCCAATCACGTGACAAAATAACCCTCATTATATGAGTGTTCAGAGGAAGACGCTTCATAGCAGACTATAGATTGCTGGAGAATACCCATGAGGAGGAGAAAAGGAGAACTCTTCACCATTGAGGAGAACTCCCATGATCCAGACTGCAAAGGCACAAGAAAACTGGGGTGAACACAGCTGTGCTGAGCTTCTCACCCTATCTCTTTGCAGCCCTCCTTGCTGCTTTCTCATGCCTGCTCTTATCCCTCCTGCAGAAGGGCTGGATATCTACAGTGAGAATAAGCACAGGCAGCTTGAGCACCCAAGCAGGGGTGGAGCTTTTTGGCTGCAGCAAGGGCTTGGGTTGAAAGATCTAGCATGCAGCAGCAAAAAAATAACAACCCGTGGTCTAAGTGGAAACAAGTCAGAATTTACAGAATAGAGCCCCAGGACTAAACTCTCATGGACCCCTTCAGATATGTTTCAAATATACCTACCAGTATATTTCATTTATCTCCTCTCAATCAGATAGTGATTTCTCTTATGCCAGCTACTACTAGACATAACCTGCCCCACTGTTATAAGACTCTTGAGTTTGCAGATATTTCCTTCTTCCAAATGCAAAAGAAAAAAACTGATGAGTTCAAGATGAAATGACCAGAGCGAATAGAAGCCTTATAAGGGAGAAAGGAAGGAACAGCAAAATATAAATGAAAATAAAATGATTTCATATATATTAAAAACAGAAAAATAGATGATTTAGCAAATAATATTTAAGTGATAAAATGCAGGAGAAAAATGACTTAATTGTATCCAATCATCAGCTTTCTTTAAATCTGTTAATGCCATCAGCACTAATTACATTAATTTAAATTTTGTTTTCTATTATGTTGAAATTAATAGCGCTAATCTGCATAAACTCTGGTGTAATTACGGACAGCATTTTGCCAAAGTCACTTGGTAATGTCAGAGACCATTGTGTAATATTAGTTTGTTACACAATGTAGAGATCACAGCCAAACTAGTAATTTTTTACTAACCTTAGGGTTACTACAAAACTCTAACAACCTTAGGTTCAGTATTAACTAGCTCTTCTAAAGTACTTATAGCTGAAGCCAGATACCCAGAGTTCCATCTCCACCTTACATTCTTCACAATATCAAAATGTCAGCATCTCACCAGACTCCCTGAGTCACTCACTCTGTTCATTTCCTTCATAATGCCTACATGACATGCTGACTGCACGGTAGCTCATGACTACTGCACAGTAGTGTCATGTGGCAGAAAATGTGATGTGGTGCTATTGCACAGTAGTCTCGGGCTACTGCGCAATCAGCATCCGGAAAAAGCCGGTTGGTGATACTATTGTGCAGTAACTCTGGTTACTATGCAGTCATTTAGCACTTGTTTATACAAGTACTAAATGATTGCACAGTAACAACTGCACAGTCAGTGTCTCATGTAGATGCAGCCACTAGGGCCATCCCTGGGAGAGGGGTGCAAATCAGGGCAACCACCCAGGGCCCTATGCTTTGAGGAGCCCTGAGAAGCCAGGCAGAGCAGCTGCGGTGCTCCATGCTGCTCCCAGTTTAACATCTGGCCACTCGGCACCCGCCCCTCACCGCTGAATCTGCCGCTGGCTTCCTCAAATCTGGGGGCGGGGCCCCGCACAAGCTGATTTGCCCTGGGCCCAGCACCCTGCTCGGGTCATCTCTGGCAGCCACTGAGGCAGAAAGGGGAAGGATAAGCCACCATAGGCCTACTTCTTCCCGTTAGGTACAGATACTGGGCCATACAAGGGTCTCCTTTGCAATCTCAGGAAATAAGCTTGTGCACTGTAGGCTCATGCCCACATACAGATTCAAAAAATATGGATTGGAAGAGTCATACATGACATGTCTTTTTATATGGATCTGGAGTTAGAAATGGACTGGGCCTTTTGTAGTGATCATGGTATATTTGCTTCAATTCAGTGATTAAGTTGCTCTCCAGCTCTTTAGAACTGGTAGTTTATCAACAACTACTGGGTCTATCTTTCCTCATTCTCCTACCGAGCCTTCCTTCTGACCTTTTGTGATCCATCTGTTTTCTCAGCTTCCAGATCTATCCCCCACAACATCCCCCATCCCTTTTAATCCTGTCTTTGAGATTGATTTTCTTAATAAAGGAAAACACCTGAGCAAAACAAAAATATATATTTTACTCATTCATGTATTGTGAGCTCCATAATTTAAATATACTAAATTCTTAGCAGTTTTATGCCATTTATTTTTTCCTGAATGAATCATGCATGTTTTTACTTAACATCATTGATTTCTAAGTGCTGCTGTTTACTTCTACTGCTCACGTGTCATTGATTTCCATCACAAATTCAATAATCATCACCCCTCCATCTCTTGACTACTCCAGCACCAACATTTCCTTTTTAGACACTATGATCTATATCCAGAATTGTAAAATACAAACCACCATATACAAGAAACCCATGGACCAACATACATATCTGCACAGACCAGCTGTCACCCTAAACACACCAAGAAAGCTGTAATGTACAGCCGAGCCCCCTGATACCACCAAATTTGCATGGAGGAGAACACCCATGATTGTCACCTTGCAAATCTCAAAAGGGCTATCATTCAACAAGGACACTCCTGCAGAGAAATAGATCACACTTTTGAAAGAGCCACCCAGATACCACATGAAGAATTGCTACAGTAAAAAAAGAAAATCCCCACAAATCACACACCATTCGTTATGACATACCATCCTGCCCTGGAACCTATACGGACAATGCTCAAACAATTGTAACCCATACTAGAAGAAGAGACAATTCTTAAAAAGAGCTTCCCAGAATGACCCATCCCAGCCTTTAAAGAAGCACTGAATCTCACCAATCTCATCACCAGGAACAAACTTCCTATGTCCCAAAGCACAAAAAAGCATAAAACCTGCCAAAATATCTCCACCACTCTCACAGTAACTACACCCTACAACAAAACCATTACCATTCCTGGATCTCACACCTGGACCTCCAGAAATGTAATATCTCACAAGACAACCACTTTTTCTCCAATCTATCAGTTCCAATCCTCAAAGAAAATTTACAAAACACCTTTTGTAGATAAACCTATGAACTTTATTTCATAAATCTACTGGATAAATCATGGACTAAATATAGACACTGGATTTATGGCATATTATAACCTTCCTGCCATCTGATAACCCCAAGTAACCTGTCTACATTTAACCAGCTATATTCTATCACCAGTTCTACATTCCCCTTTACCCTGCCCCTCACCTACCTTTCTCACACCTATCGTCTCCCATGGCCTCTGATCCTCACTGCCATGCATTTGCATTTTCAAAGGCCTGCATTTTGTATATTGGCTTCTATTCCATCCAGGAGAACACGAAACACCAGCAGATGCTCCTTATGCCTGAAGAAGGGTGTCTGTGCCTGAAAGCTTGCTAGGAGCAATTTTTCAAACTATTTAGTTGGTCTAATAAAATATATCACATTTACCTAAAGAACCTCGTCTGCCTATGTCCTTAGACCAACACGACTACAACCAACACTTCCAAAACATGTATATTATAGCACATTTACTTTGCTGCAAGCTCCCCAAACTCAAAGAGTACAAGTCATACAAAATTATCTATGCTCTATTATGATCATGCAAGTGGTGGTGGCATTGTGTGTACAATATTGTATGAATCTTCCTTACCTTGGGTATTTTTTTATTTTTAAACTTAATTTAGAAGGACTACAAAGGTGAAGGCTTTTTTTAAATGACTAAGATGAAAAGAAATGCTGCATTTTGCACACAGTCATCACTACTGAATATATAGTTAATAGCTCCAAAATAAATAATTGTCTGCTAGAATTTCATGTTTTCTCTGTTTCTCAGAGCACGAAATAAAATAATAAAAAAATGTGATTGGGTGTTGTGGGATGCTAATCCTATTCATTAATGAGAAGACCTGTTGATAACATATACAGGATTTTTGGTGTGTAAGGTAAATAATTTCCCTCTTCAATATATATATGTGATCTTCACTATACACAGACTATAGATATCTGCTCAGGTCTACTATTTTGGTGCGGAGTGGAGGAGTTAAAAATCTGAAGTAAACAGAAGGATATAAGACATTATTTCTATCTATCCTTCATAACATATATTTGTTTTGACCATAAACATCTCTAGAATGATAAGCAAAGAAAACAGCTAACTCTTTCAACCATTACTCCTGCATGTCATATAGTTGAAAGTCATTTTTGCTTTCTCTCTTGCTATATCTGAGCCATATCCTGACAGGTCTATAATTCAGCAAACTGGACAGGGATAGAGAGAAATAACCTTTGAGGCTATTGGGAAGAATTCTGAGTTAAGATTCCAAGATCTCTCCCTAGGGCATGGCTATGCATGCTGCATCATTCTCAGTTGGTCGGGAAAGGTGGATGACTATTTTACACATGGAAGAGGCTCTGATAATATCTGTGAACTGGCTTCTCATATAATAATCTATAGTTAAATAAACTCCTTTTACTTTAATAAGGAAGACTCTCCAAATCTGTTCACTGTTTTCCCTGTTTCTGCAGACATACACTTTGTTATCACAAGATGCATTATAGCACATGAATGGCACATAAGAACATGCTTTGGCTTAATATTTTCTGTCTGAGTATTTTTCTCCTGATGCAAATGAGAGTAATAGTTGGATATGTCAGCTCTCAGAGAGCTTTTATATGGGTGGATGTGCTGGTTCCAAGACTGGATTGTGATACTAGTGGGGATATGCCTTTAACTTGGGCCACCATACCCCATGTGAAACATCTGCCTAGTTCATAACATGCAACTTTCACAATTACACCTGACAATACCTGTTCACCTACATGGTGTTGCACATGGATTTGAACATCACTGTAGTCCAATCCAGTCCAATTCTTCTTTCATACAAATACCCCACTCCTCAGTGGGAATACAAAAGTTCAAACTGTACCTTAATAACTCGGTTAAAGTAGTGAGGATGTGTAGAGCCAGTAAAGACCTGACATTTGCTGTATGGCTATTTTAAAAATTGCATGGTATTGCTAGATGAAGACCTTAGATTATTTTTTTTTGTGTGTTCTTTTCACCAAAAGCAATTTTACAGGAAAGATCAGAAAGGATTCACTGTTGCATGTTCAATGAAAAAGAAGTGCCAGCATTCAGTGACCCCTGAGCCACTACCACCTGTAGTCAATGTGCTTGTACAGAAGACCTTTTTCTTCATTTAAAGCATCATTTTTCACCTAGGTTCTAACAACTCTCACCTAAGGCAATTTCTTATTCAAAGCCTATGCATTTTAAATTTTAAAAAGCAATACACTTTGCTCACACTGGCTAGGTACAGGCATTCAAAAATCCTAAAGTAGAATTGATCAAACCTACACAGGTTTCTGTAAGTGGCATAGGTTAGCTCAGAAGTGATCAAAACACTATTCACCCTTTGGTGGCAGGGGAGCACACAGGCTGTCTGCACTGAGGTCAGCAGGTTGGGGGCAATCCTGCTCACTTCCCACCAAGCCCTGTGGGCTCCCCAGACTGCCAAACACAGCCAAGCAGCTGGGCCACCCATGACTGACTGCCAGGTCCATGTGGCAGAAGCCTCCTTTCCCCCACCTGCCCTGTGTGGCTGTGGCTAACAGTTTGCTGCAGGCGAGAGGCGTGCTTGGGGACAGAGGCTTTACTGAGCTGAGCCAGGGCTGGGTCCATGTGGCAGTGTAATAGTAAGGGCTTTGCTTAATGCTTGTAGCAAGAGTTTTGTATGCTGACTCCATAGTAGGCTGGTATTATAGCACGTAGCTTTTTTGCTTTGTGAGAGTGATCGAATCATGAACCTAGATAGTAGAATGTTGTAATACAGCGGAATGTGGTAAGCACCAGGTGTGCTGTGCTGGATCACGACTCATCCCCAAATTCTTAACTTGAGATAACCAAATCCCTAGTTCAAGATAATGTTATTTACTCCAGACTACATAAACTGTACATTCTTAATATACGGGAATTCCTCACACTCTGGCGAGCATCCTGACTTGCGCGGAGCCCAGCTCAGGCTATTGCATCCCCGGGATTGAGACACTCCAGGGCTAGGGGAACTATGTGGGGTAGCGGCTGTTGCCTACAGTGGATGTGAAGTGATCATCCTTTCTGCTCTGTCTTATTGCCTGTCTTTGAGAGTATCCTTAAATAAAGCTTTGCAAGAGTGAGAACAATCATGAGTACGTCCTTTGTTCAAGCGCAGGGAATCTTCTGAACCCAGTAGTTCATTCTAAGACAGGCAGAAATGTCCATTTCCAACCCCTCCCCCCTCACCTGGATACAGCTGACAGCTTGCCATAGGCAAGAGGTAGAGTATTCAGAATATATATACATGTATATAAATATATATACATGTATATATATGTGTATATATGTATGTGTATATATGTATGTGTACATATATATGCACACATGTAATGTGTGTATATAAATATGTGTGTACATGTATGTATACACACAGACACGTTACATGTGTATATATATATATATATACACACATACATACATACATACATGCATACATACATATATATATATTCTGAATACTAACTAAATGATATAGTTTTGAAAAATGCCAGTGGTTAGGTACAGACGTTACACATATTTTAGTGTCAGTGATTGGAAAGCAAACCAACCCATAAACCATACAGAATTTCAGGGCACAAAGACTGGTTTAAAAATGGCTGAACCTGGTCTAAGATAGTTCTCAACCAATGTGCACTCAAACTTATTCAAATTTGGTTAGTCCAAATCATGTTAGGTTACTGTTCACTAGCGTCCCAGGCTCCTTTGTGCCCCCCTCCCTCACAGGGAGGTATACTGCTACTTGGCATGCACTCCTCTGCTCTGGCCAAGCACCCAGTGGGTCCTGTCACTGAGCTGCTCCAGAACCCAGCCAGCAAAGTTTTTGTCCCCAGCCCTACCTCTTGCCTATGGCAAGCTGTCAGCTGTATCCACGTGAGGGGGGACAGGTTGGAAATGGACATTTCTGACACATGGACCCAGCCCTAGCTCAGCTCAGTAAAGCCTCTGTCCCCAAGCACACCTCTTGCCTGCAACAAGTTGTTAGCCACAGCCACACAGGGCAGGTGGGGGAATGGAGGTTTCTGCCACATGGACCTGGCATTCATTCATTCATTCATTCATTCATTCATTCATATTATATATATATATACACACACATACACACACACACACACACATATACACACTTGTGTGTGTGTGTGTGTGACCCTTCTCCCAGGCACCAGCCAGCAGCACAAGGGCTGGGTTCAATTTTTGAGGTACTAAATTTATTTACTTTGGCTTGAGCTCCCACCCAGAAATCTGAGAACACTAAATTAATGACTGAGGTGTCCCTCCTCACAAGCAGTAACCAAAATGGATCTAATACAGAAAACAGAACAAAACACCAACTGCAACGTGAAACACTACTAACTACATGACATAGTCTATAGGTTGTGCTGCACCAGGGGAAGCTGCTTCGATGGTGCAAGGGGCCCCGCGATGCTCTTGCAGGGATAGTGGCATGGTAATCTTTGTTCCCACAGAGAGTTTGTACCTGTGTGTGGGGAGTGACTGTGGCTCCAGACAACTTACATGCACCCCACACTTCTGCGGTGGATTATATGGCCTGCTGAAATGAAAACTTCAGGAAAAACTCCAAAGGAACCAGGCTGATTAATGACTAGAGCTGACCCAACCACACAGACAACTAAAACAAAGGACTATCAAAAGAAACAACAGGGAAGACCAAGCCTACCCTCTAGGCTCGGGATGCAGGTGATTTGGATCTCAGCTCCACTGGAAGCAGAAAATTGTAAACCTCAACCCTTGCCCAAAACTGGCAGGATTAGGAACTCCCAGGTTCCAATCCTGTTAAAGCTGCCAGACATGACCAGCAAACCCAAGGAACCAATAGTCTTTCCCCAGTATTAATCCCTTAAAACCTCAAAAGAGAGGGAATTAAAGGGGAAGAAAAGGAGGAGAGGAGTTCCCACACTGGGACAATTCTCCCTCTCTCTCCCATCTACTTAAGCTTCCCTTTTCATTATCTGCAACTCCTTCTTCCTTGGAGGAGACTTCACTTTTCAGCAGTTGCTAGCAGCTTCTCACCCACAAAAGGTCTAGTTCCCCTTATATCCCTTGTACAATATCAACCTGGCCTTGTCCAGTCAGGGAGAGCCACATGCCAGTTCCTCTCCCACCCAAACAGTCTGAGGAATCCTCGCTTACCCTAGCTAATGAGGCCAGAGGGTTTTACATATTTTCCCCAGGTACAGACCCCAGCTTGCCATGTGCTGAGCACATGGCCAAAACACAGGGGCCATTCTGAAAAGAATGCAATAATTTTTTTTCAGGCCACACACACACACACCATTTAATATTTTCATTGTGAAATAATGTATTGGATTATAGTTTGTGAATATTTTAAACATGAAATGCATAATATTTTATCTATTTATTCTCCTAATTCAAAACTCTATGAAATCCTGAACTCACTGAAAACAATATAGATGGCTGTTACAGATTTCAAAACTGCAGGAAAGCAAAAAAAACCCCAAGTGTTGATTTTAAAATGGCACTTTTCTAGGCAAAAATCTTGTACAGGTGTCAGGACTTCGTGAGTGAGGCAGAAATTCTGTGGAAAAAAGTGGTCTGTGATGATGTAATTAAACATTGTCTCATAATGCAGGCATAAAGGTAGCCAAATTAAAGTTGCATGAGAAACCTGACTTCTGTCATTTCAGAACTTTTGAGTGCTTGACCTTGTAACTTTTTCAAGATTTTTTTCTTGATGTACTAAGGTATAATGAAGGTTGACCTAGAATTACAATGCATTAATTTCACTGTTGAATCATCTGAGCAATTTGTTCTGATTTCATAACCTTACCATTTTGATAAACATTCATTTGCATGAGACTTTTGTTAATCATCAAATCCCATCTTGCATTTGCATAGATCATACATAATTCCTTTTTATCCCAAAGGATCACATAGCACTTTATGAAGTTAAAACTGATGAATTCTCTCACACATATACGCCCTCAAAACAGGTATTCATCTTGCCACAATTTTTCAGTCTACTTCTCCTCTTTCATCAGTATTAGGATTTGGATAAAAGCAGTCTTAGAATCATAGAAAATTAAGGTTGGAAGCATAAGCAACTGGTAGAGGGGCATGGGGGGGGCACATGTCTCCCCCTAACAGGGCTGTCCCCACTGCCGATGCCACCGACAGCTTCTGCAGGTTCTTGCCAACCCTGTCCCTGCCAACACTGCAAGTGGCTTCTGCGGGTGCTCACCAGCCCTGTCCCTGCCGCTGATGGTGGCTTTTGCGGGTGCCCCCCAGACTCAGGATGCACCAGTCACCCATGGTTGGAAGGGACTTCAGAAGGTCATCTAGTCCAACCCCCAGCTCAAAGCAGGACCATCCCCAGATAAATCATCCCAGCTAAGGCTTTGTCTAGCCGGGTCTTAAAAATCTCCAAGGATAGAATTCTAGTCTCTCTGGGTAACCTGTTTCAGTGTTTTACCACCTTCACAGTGAGAACGTTTTTTTCCCCAATATCTAACTTAAACTTCCCTGCTGCAACTTGAGATCATTGCTTCTTCTTCTGTCATCTGCCACCACTGAGAACAGCCTAGCTCCATCCTCTTTGGAAACTCCCTTTAGGTACTTGAAGGCTGCTATTAAATCCCCTCTCAGTCTTCTCTCCCCTAGACTAAATAAGCCCAGTTCCCTCAGCCTCTCCTCAGAAGTCGTGTGCTCCAGCCTCCTAATCATGTTCATTGTCCTCCACTGGACTCTCTAATTTGTTCACATTCTTTCTGTAGTGGGGGGCCCAAAACTGTACACAGTACTCCAGATGTGGTCTCACCAGTTCTGAATAGGGGAGGAAAAATCACTTCCCTTGATCTGTTGGCAGCTGTCCTACTAATGCAGCCCAGTATGCCATTAGTCTTCTTTACAACAAGGGCACACGGTTGGCTCTTCAGGTGTGCAGGATTAAACCAGTATCTGAATCTGTGAAGAATCCATATTATGAGCTGAAGCTGCACAATGGGATCAAAAACAGGGAGCTCGAGTTATGTTCCTTATATGTAGTGATATCAAATTCCAGGCCAGGTCATGGGTCAGGAGCTGAAGAGTCCAGAACACATGACAGGGTAAAAAGGAACAAAATCTGGGATCCCAGGTAGGGACAAGGCACAAACAAGGCATAAGAGTCAAAGGCTAGGAACTGCTACAGAATGTGAAGCACTAAGTAACAAAAGACCAGATGAAGGGCCTGGGTTCATACAGAATCATAGAATCTTTGGAGAGAGTCCAGCAGAGGGCAACAAAAATGGTGAGGGGGCTGCGGCATATGACTTACAAGAAAAGACTCAGGGAACTAGGCTTATTTAGTCTAGGGAAGAGGAGATTTAGCGGGGATTCAATAGCCTTCAACTATCTGAAGGGGGCTTCCAAAGAGGATGGAGCTGGACTGTTCTCAGTGGTGTCAAATGACAGAACAAGGAGGAATGATCTCAAGTTGCAGCAAGGGAAGGTTAGATATTAGGAAGAATTTTCTCACTAGGAGGGTAGTAAAACACTGAAACAGGTTACACAGAGTGGTGGTGAAAGCTTCATCCTTGGAGGTCTTTAAGAGCCAGCTAGACAAAGGTTTGGATAGGATGATGTAGTAGGGGCTCCTCCTGCTTTAAGTAGGAGGTTGGACTAGATGATCTCCTGAGGTCCCTTCTAGCCCTAATTTTCTATGATTCTAAAGAGATGTCTGTTTACTTAAGATCCAGTGCCACAGAGGCAGCTGCTTTCACCTCCACTCCCAAGTGTCTCTTCCATATGGGAAAAGTAAGGTTGAGCACAGGGGCAGAATCTGGTTCTAAAAATTTCTAGCCAGAAAACTAAAAGTCTCAAAAATTCCAACATTTATATTGTTCTGTTGTGTGTTACTTACTACTTTTCATGTGGTTTTGTGCTCATACTGGGAATCTAGGTAAAAGGCACATATAGGAAAACAAAATAAAAATAGAAAACCAAAAAACATTGCAGTTCCATGTAATGAATTAATTATTGTCCCCATTTGAATGGGTATTCAAATGGCAGGGAATTATCTTTTTCAAATGTGTGAGCAATTTAAAAGATTTGCATTTCCTATTCCCTCTGTTTTCTAGCCAATGTTTTCTAAAAAGACATAGCTAAGGTCTCCTATACCCTAGCAAATGTTGTCACCAGCCAGTCTGAAATGATATAGATATAAGTGTATGCCTGTAAGTATAACCAGCAAAATATCCAAGTGGATCTAGTGGTATGCTTACACCCATCTTCCAGGAGCATAACTAGGGTGAGGCGAGAGGGACACCAGCCCTGGATGTTGAGTTAGAAGGCATGGCATCAGTAATCCTCACCCTGGTGGTCATGCTGGTCCCAGGGAACACTGAGAGATATAGTCAAGTCTCCCTCCTCCTCCTGTGTGAAGCTCCCAGCAGCCAATCAAGTGTACATTCTCTCATGGGTGGGAAGAATGCTGTCCTGGAGGAAGGCAGGACTGGGGGAGTGGGATCTTTTTCTGCCCTTTGGGTCTAGAGTAAGCAAGCCAGTACTGTGTCCTGGACTTCTTTCCCCAAGACTTACTTCTTATTACATCCTGCCCACCAGTTCTCTGGGGTGGTTAAAGTTTGCTTTTTACTTTTCATAAGTCCAGTGTCTCTATTCTGCTGTTTTCCTTCTGTCCTATCCTCAGGATCTTGAACTCTACCATTTCATGGTCACAGTCACACAAATTACCTTCAACCCTTACATTCCCAACCAATTATTCTCTATTTGTGAGCAGTAGTCAAGAAGAGCCTTCCCCCCACCAAGTTGGCTTCTCTACCATCTATATAAAAAAAATATTGGTAATACACTTCAAGAATTTATTGGGCTGCCTGTACACTACTATGTTACCCTCCTCTCCCCCCACCTCAACAGATCTCACAGCACTTAAAATCTTCCATTAACTCTAGTTCCTATTATTTGAATATCTCCATTAGTTGTTTTTAAAAAGCCTCAGGCACTTCTCTCCTAGTTTGGTGATCTATAACAGACACGTACCATCGCCTTTGCTGTTCTCCCATCTTACTGTAGCCCAGATGCTTGCAACAGGCCTACCTCCCATGTCATATTTTACCTTGAAACAAGTGCACTTCTCTTTTGTATAAAAGAGCAACACCTCCTCCTTGGTACAGTGATATGGTTCTATTTTCTATTTTCAATTTGGTAGGAAATTATTTTCATGTCCTACAAAAATGTCCAAGATTCCAAAATAATTTTTATTTATTCTGTGTCAGGATGAATCAAAGATCTTCCTCTGTGCTTTTTCATGAATGTTTCTATAACAAAACCAGCTTCCAAAATATCTAATAACTCAAGGCACAAACAGAAGAGCAGCTCCCCATTGTAACTCATGGCACTTTACAGGAAGCACCATGAGTTACAACGATCCTGTGGACCCAACAGATGTTCACTGTTTAGTCCCAGGGGTTGGGGAACTGATCTTCTGTTAAAAGCGGCTGTGAGACTGAAGCTGCTCTTCTCTAGCAACACCCGAGCCCTGGCACTGTTTTCAGAATAGGAAGGAGGAAACGGAGTGGAGGGAGCTCACTCTGTGGGTTGACCGGCCAATGCTGGACGGTGGGGTGGGTGGATTGTACCCCCCCCACACACACTTTGGAGGGGCTCCAATACACCCACATACACACACTCCAGTGCCAGGTGAAAAATCCCCATACCAAACTCCCTCAACTTCCATCCCACCTCCCATTCTGAAGACAACAAGATGCATCAGCCCAGCCCTGCTCCCAACATGTACTGACATGAGTTATTGAGGGCACTCTGTTTTGGAGCGCTTTCATCTGAACCCTCATGCAATGAGGGTTCAGATTCTCATGGGATTGGGCCCTTTTAAAGCTCTCTGTAACCATGTACTTGTGTGGTCATAGTCATAGAACACTTTCAGAGGCCATATCAGGCAAAAAAATTATCACTTCTGCCTGCACCTTCAGAGGTTAGGGCAATCATTTGGGATCTGAAAACATGAGGTTCAAGTCTCATTTGAATCTATCTTTTCTATGGTGGGGTCAGAGTCTTTGGGTTAATCTACAAAGGATAATTTGTAGAAGGAATAGGAGTCAGTTCTAAATGAGCTACGTCAGTGGTCAGAAAAGTTCATCATGGTCTTGGATACGTGGAACAAATGATTTGTCTTGTAGCAAAACCCCCAGTTTTTCTTTTTTAATTTATTTTAAAATGCATTCCTTCCCCTTCCCCAACCATTTCTGACTTTTTCTCTCCCTCTCTATTCCTTATAGATAAGTATAAGTAAGCTAAGATATATGATAAGCTTTAACATTTTATTTTAGGTAGTAAGTTGTATTTTTCTCTCCCCTCTTTGCAGATAACTTCCCTGCTATTTTGATATCGATACCCACTGTTTTATAAGTGATAATTATTTTGTTTGTACTGCTTTTATATTGTGTGATTACTGTTTTAGGCCTGTATATGTAAGTTAGCATAAGTCATGTCAAGTTTCCATTTTCTATGTCAAGCCTCCATCTTGTGTCCTCTGCCTGGGCATCCCCTGTGTTGCAACTGTATGATTTATGTACCCCTCCCATGTAAATTGGTTCCCGGATGAATGAGAGTGATTTGGATTTGTTTGAAATACAATGGTAGCAGGCCTCTACTGAATGGCCTGTAACAACCAGGCCATCACTTTGCATTGATTCATCCAGGAACCATGGACCTCATCTAGGAACAGAGATAAGAACCCAGCATTTGAAAGACAAAAGACCCTGCAGAACCAGCAACTCTACCATTGTACCCCACCATTACAGGCACCCGAAACTGCACATCCCTGCATGGAGCGCACACGCTCAGTACTCCAGGGACTGACCCTTTCCTGGGCATGCGTCCTGTCACTAGGGTCACACAAGGCCTCTCCATGTGGACCAGCATCATGCCACACCACCTATCCACCCAGAGGCCCTGCCAGCTACCCCCCTCTGGACAACACCTACTGGACAAGGACCCTTTCCAGCCTGGATAGGTAGCTATCACCCCCACCCCCTCTTCAACCAAGGACTTGGACTCTGCTTCTCTTCCCTACCTGGACTCCAGCCCTTCCGCTGAGTCTCTTTCTCCTGCTGCCATTGTGAGTGAGTGTGTGTGTGTGTGTGTGTGTGTGTGTGTGTGTATGTGTGTGCGCGCGCGTGATTGTGTGCATGATATATGAATCAGTGATCTGTGTCTAACTTTTAGGGTGTATAGTGTATGTGCTTGAATTGGTGATAGGTATGCATGTGCCTAGGCTGGTTTGGAAGTGTATGTGCCTGAGCTGGTAGTGTGTGGTGTGTGTATGTATGCACCTAATTGATTGTGTGTTTATATATGTGCAATTGTGTCACACCCTCCTGTCTAACAGCACAATATTGAGATCCTGAGAGTTGGCCTGACTCCATAGAGCAACAGTCTGATGTGCTAATTGATTTGTAAATACCTTGAGAGCAAAGGTAAATTGCATAAGAAAAGGCAGTTTCGAATGGATCAAGCAGATCAGCTGCTACAGCAACAAAATCCTGGGGACACAAACAGAAACATTTTAGGAAGATGCCACTAAAGTAAGTCTAGTAAATTTGTTTTTCAGTTGAAAATGGAGGCAAAGTACAACCACTATAAAACAGTCATAGCTCAGGCAACCTCTGGTTAAAGTTGAACCAAGCCAAATGAAACATTTTGATTTTGTTTGACAAAGAAAACTATGTTATGACTCTCACTCACCTGAACTGGAACTTGATTTCATTTTGAGTTTCTTGATGGAAATTATTCAACCAACTATAATTGACTGAAAGCTGCAAGTTTCTGCTGCTCAGAAATCCAGATAACTGTCTGTGTTATAATTGAGCTGCCTTCTGTGGTATCAAATGGCCCATCTGCTGTTGAATTGCACAAGCATTCAATTTGTGCACATGTTTTATTTTAGATAGTTATATATTCATGCAAGGCATCATGGGACTATGTTATTACTTTACATGACTTCTGATGCAAACTACTATACCATACAAACCAAAGTGGCCTAAAATGACCTTAGGTAAAGTATTAAAAGATCATATTAATATAAATCTAAGTTGATCATTTATTTTTGAACCTAACACAAAACTACTAGATATTTTGTATGCTGGTTCAATCACTACTTATATTTTAAAATAACTATTTAATTATTAGGATTAACTTTATATGAATCACTATTTCATGATATACCATTATCCAAAGTGCTTGGCCAATTAATATATGTTCAGTGTCTGGGCACCCCATCCTTCTGTTAACATATTCCTATTCAGTCCTTTTTCATATATTTCCTGATATGCTATTGGACCAAATTATACACATGCTTGAACAAGACCACCTGGCCAGCTGGCAGATGTCAACTTATTTTTGACAGCAAAATTGCAGCTTTTACTTAATTTCCTGGCTCTTACTACATCACTTGCATTAAGGATTTCTAACTCTTTGTCTTATTGCAGAGACAAAAGATAATAGAGTACATTGGAAACAGTTTTACACTGACCTGTTTCCCTCCAACAGTTTATTTCTAATCTTAGTAATAATTAATAATCTTAGGCAGCAATAAATCTGATACATAAAATTAAAATTAATAATTTATTTATCAAATCTGAGCAAGATATCCTCCTGTTTATCTGCATTTCCTGAATATGACACAGTCTTAGGTAATGAACAACAACTAATTTCCAGCCCGAAACTCATAGTCTTACAAACAAAATCACTGTTGCGTTCAGACTCTAGACATTCCAATCTCCTTTACCAAATACCTTAACAAAATTTTCAAGAAAACACAGGTGATGTTACATATTATAAAAAAGAGAAAAAAAGTAGAACTTTATTTCATTGCCACAAAAACTGTAAAACTTTAGGGCAGAAAAACTATTATGTTTTTGTTCCTGTTAAATCAGCTATTATTAATAATTATTACAATTTGGTATAAAATTAATTATAATTGCTTTTATGGCTCTCATAATTCTGAAGTAACTTCCCATCATTAAAAGGGCAAATACTTCAATCTGTGAATGGATATAACTCTTATTATATTAAGTGCAATGTAATGATAAAAAATCTCTTCTTTTCTTTTGGGGTTATTTTCCTACAGTCTTGATTTTTTTTCTATTTCATTTTTCACACTATTCTTTTCTTAAAGAGGAGCCTCGCCTAGAGGTGATTGGAAAAAATTTCTATGAAAAAAATCAAAATAAAATGTTACATTTTGGGTTATTCATCCCTAGGCAAATCTATCACAAACTAAAATATAGTGAAACTATTTTAGATATTCTAACATGAAAGTGTACTGCCTGTGTTTTTGTGGTACCTCACAGGAGTTGTATTTTGGGTGCCTCAGGCCCTGTATCTTTGCTCTAGACTGGGTTCCTTGGCTCAAACACTTCTTCCTCTCCCATACAAACACAGGACTGGAAGATGGCACCTGAGTCACTGAATCCAGTCTCCTGCATTTATAAGCAATTGTTAATTGAAGGAATCCCAAAAATTGCCATTTCAAAATCTCATTCACAACTGCAAGTGGCAATACTCAAATCAGCAAGAGCATTCTGAAGCAGCCGTAGGTAAAAGCATCAAAGATGAGTGCCCTGAACCAAATCTCTGCCACTGCAACATGAGGGATATAGTTGATTAATGTATGCTTGGACAATCTGAGGAAAAGGATGTGATATACACAAATTCTTCCTTCTTCCTGACTTGCTATAGTGAATCATGAATGATGTAATCTAGCCCACGGGCCCAACATCTTCTAAGTTTATGAAGAGTTGATTTAATGTTAAAGCAAGCCAGAATAAAATATTTTGATTTGGCAATGTAGAGAAGCTTATTTTACATTGAAAATTAAATTGGATTAAATTATATTATATATGTAAGGTTTTCAAATTGGAAATAATTTCTGACTGAGGAGGGAAAAAAAATCTGGTTTGCAGTGCTCAGGGTTTTTTTTTTTAATTAATCTTTCAAATATTCCTAAAGCAGACATTTTTGTAAAAGAAGGATTACTCAGTTCAATGGATTTTTTTTAATCAACAAAAGTGTCCCTTTTCTCTTAGATTGGGCAGCAGATCCCCTAGAAGAATTATTATTTGGTTTACTCTCCTCCTAATTTACTTTGGACAAATGGCTGCCTTCAGAAAAAAAACCCCTATGTTTGTGAGGAGAAGAAGTGTAAAATCAGACATCAGAGGCCTGCTTATGGATAGGTGAAAACAGATGTCCAGGCAGAATCTGAGAAGAACCTGTTTTAGGAAGGAAATGGCAAGGTAGGATATAGTGAACCTTTCTGAACCTGGGAAATCAGGATGTTGAAGGTTCCAGGGGTTTCTTTTTTGCCCAGACTTATTTATCTAAGTTAAATGTAGATTTTATTGATCTTCCTCATTTATAGAGCATATTTGGGGCCTATACATGACATACTTACGCTGGGGTAATTAGCCCTTAAAATAGTGTTAAAAATAATTGGATTTATGAACACTGTGGCCTTATACAATTTACCAGAATGCAGTATAGATTTACTGCAGGAAAAATATTGTGGGTAAAGTTACCCTGACGTAATTTATACTAGTGCAGGTGTCATGGGTATTCTTCAGTTCCAGGGAAGACAGTTTATTCAGTGCAAACAGGTCGCTGCTAGCACCCACAAAATTTAGTGGGCAATCATTGTATTAGCACTTACTGCAGCAGCTACCCAGGGGGAACTGGTCATCTGTCTGTTGTGGATACTGGCGTAACTTACATCACTCTACAAAACCGATATAATGGCATCATAGTACTGTATGTTCAAAATCAGAGTGCCAAGGTTTTAGATTTTTGCTCCATATTTGGTCTGTTATCTATGTGCCATAGTATGCATGGTAATTTTTATATTTCCAAATAATACCTATTATACAAGGTACTCCCTATGAAATCATGCATCTCAATGTATGGAAATGTTACTGAGATATATTTTTCAATTAATACTTTTACCACTATTTTGTTTTTGTCAGACCGCCACAGTTTTCATTATTGCAGCCACTCAGTCACTGCGGACTACAATAATTAAGGCAAACTGCTTCTCCCATAATTAAACTCCTGTAATAGTACAGGATACAGCCTGGTGTGTGATGCTATAATATGATGTGCAAAATCTTCCAAAATGTCTCTGTCTGGGGAACCATTCCAGATAATGGGCCCATGCTTGCTTTTCAGTGTATTTGCTATATCCAGTGCAACCAAGAAATGAGCCACAAGGCTCTAGGGCATACACTGTAATCAGTTTTAGTGTATTAGTTTAGTTTGTTGAAAAAACAGGTCACATTTGTATTAAAGAATTATATTTCATTCTCCTTTTAAATCATAGTAATGTGAAATATATGAGGGTCTGTCATATCACTCAAAGGTTTTATTGACAAATTTGCAATTTTCTGTTAAAATAAGGTAAAGCATGTGAATCCAGGTAAGAATTAATAAATAGTTGCAGCTAAAAAACCCCAAACAAATAAGAAAAAACAATTACAAAACTTGACTTTCCTACCTATTATATGCTTATAGCACTCACATGGGATGTTGAAACCACAGGTTTACTTCTTTCCTCTGCCTCACAAAGTGTGGATTAATATCTGAACTATCAGAGTGTAAATTATATTGTGGTAGGTCTCCCTCAATACCTCCTGTTGGATGTATTATAATTTATATAAAATAATTAAATAGTAAATGGAGCAAGATTTGGAACCTATGTGTTACAGATCTAAATCTCTAAATCAGACACTTATTAAACACACTGATAATTTCTCTGAATTAAGGAATATTCAATTATTTATACAAAAGGGAACAAGACGATAAGAATGACTGAAAGCTCCACACTTCATCCCCAAATAACTTGTGGCTAGACACCTTTCTGAGAAATTAGAAATGCAGGAAGAAAAAAACTGAACTAGGAATATCCAGATTTTGCAGTCTGTAGACTATACTTAAGATTAACCTATGTAGCAATGGTGAAGCAGAAGAAGACCTCAAAGCCTGTGCCTGAGCCACCATAGTATGAATCTTTGCGGATGTGACACCTAGCTTGGTCAGCAAAGTAAACAAAAAAATATCAACATGTTTAACAAAACATAATCAAACAAAGCACAAAGCCTGAAAGAAAACATTATACAAAGAGACCATACATTAGATTATGGCTTTATCTTAAAATATTAGAAGTCATGTGAGACCAAATGTATTAAATGTTATTTTGCTATAATAGATGTATTTTTGTCAAAAGCTTAGACGATTTGTAGAAAAAAACCCAACCTTGTCACTTGTCAGAGACAGCTATAAACTAGAGAAAATCATTAATTGGTCAGTGTTAAGCATCGTTCCAGGGTGCTTAACTTTGCACCCCCGCCAGCCAGGGAGGGGCTGGCTGGGGTGCAGGGTGCCTCAAGATGGGGGCTCTGCAGCATAGAGACAGAGTCTCCCCCCCTCCACGCCCCCCCAGCCACATACTCCTCCTGGGCTGGCTGAGACACAGAATGCCTCAGCACAGGGGCTCTGCAAGGCACAGAGATGGAGGAACACACAGTCCTGGGCTGCCTGTTCCCCTGTCTCCATGTATGTCCTGGCACATGGCACTTTGGTGTGCTTTGTACAACCTTTTTATTTCTCAGGGGTTTTTTTTGGTTTTTGGTTTTTTTGCTACAGGGAAATCCCAGTAGCAAATTTTGTCTCAGCACTACAAATTATCAGCCTGGGGCAGTTTAACGTGCTACACGTGCAATTTGTGGTGCTGCAAAGAGGTCTGTGGCACCACAAACCACACGTGCTTGCACATCTGGATCTGGCCTATGCGTGCAACTACACAGTAGACTAATTTGCTGTGATGTAAAACATCACAGTCTACAAGTGTGACGCTATTAGATTGCAGCAAACTATTTTTTGTCATTGTAAGATAGCACCGTCAGGGACAGTATTATCTTACAGCAGAGAAAATAACGACACCTGAACACATGTGTAAAGACTAATTCAGGCATAAATTGTGCCTAGTCCACCCAGACAGCCAGGGACCAGACTCCTGCTTGCTGCCTGGCTACATGGCTCTGCTATTTGGGAACCATCATGCCTCAGCCAGTCTTTCTGCCTCCTGACACCATGATCTGGAGCCTGGGGCTGACTACCCAAACCTGCTGCCAGTCCAGGGCTGCTCTTCCCTGGCTCTAATTGCTGCAGTCCCAGGTGCATGTGTAAATACTGTGCCTGAGAGCAGTTAACTTCAGCACAAGCTGTGCCAGAGTTTATTCAGTCAATTTAATTGCATGTGTAGATACATCCTATTTGTAGCTAATTAGAAGCTGGGTTCAGTTTTGTTATTTTTCATGTCTATATGCATTATAGTATTTGATATAAATGTACTTTTGTAATTCCATGAAGATAATCAAGTGAGGTATTTAGCACACAGTGGAGGCACTGTCTACCTGTACTGGGCAAATCAACTCCTCCATAGCAAAGGCATCTGATAGAAATGGTGCATCAGACTAGAGGACTGCCAGGTGCCTGAGGGAGACAAATTTCTGGAGGATTCTGGTAACTCATGAGCAATTAGAATAATGTTGTGGAGGAAGGGATGGCTTTGGAGGTTTTTTTACAGTCTAGCTAGGATAGAATCAAAGTCTTTTGGATCCCAGGCTTTGGAGGGTCAATGAGCATATCTACATGTTTATTAATGCACTGTAATTACCATGCATTAAGTTTAATACCTGTAATTACAGGTATTAAGCTTAATGCACTGTAATTGGCACTAGGGCTGTGCAAAGCTTCGGTCCCTGATTCAATTCCGTGGAGATTCAGTCCAAATGGAGTCAGGAGACCCTTTAATCTCTCCAAATCAAGTTGGAACCCTTCAAATCAATTCGGAGAGATTCGGAAAGATTCAACGATTCAGTCATAGGTACAGTTTTAAATGTTTTTTCTACATACCTCAAGGTGCCAGCCAGCTTGTGAACAGGTGGGGGGCGGGGGGAGTTCCCCAGCACACTTGACACTAGACCTGAAAGTGGACCAGAAGCACTTTTGGTCCACTTCTGGATCCACTGGGGAGTGGGGGGTGCGGGTCCCCCTGCATCCCCCCCCCCTCCCCCGGCTCACTGACTGGTGCCTCCAGTCTGTTCCATTTTTGTCTCCTAGCCTCTGGTCAGCTATTCTTTTCTGTTAAATAATACATCCTTTTGATGTTTTGTATCCTTACTGATTGATTGTAGAAATGCCATCTCTGGGTAGTGGTAATACAGGCTAACCCCTTCTATGGAAAGAGGGACATACTCTTTCAGAACCCAAAGGAGAGACTACCTGGAGCTGGAAGAGATTCCCTTGCTGCAGCTGTGGGGTTCAGTGTAAGGGCAGTGAAGCTGAGCCTTGTGGGGCTAAAAAGTCACCCTCGGTCTATTCCTTGGGGCAAGAGGCAATACAGAGGGGAGAAACTTGGGACTCTGGGGGTCTTCTTAAGACACCTATTCTGAATTTCTTTATCTTGGGTCTTGTTCTGCATTATGAAGCTCTGTTAACATCAGGGATATTATTAACCTTTCTTTCCCCATAGATTAGCCTTATAGGTAAACTTTGACACACAACATTATAACAACACAAACACTTTGAAAACAAAAATATTACAATAAAGCCCATAGTCTGTCACAGCAGAGGAACTGCTTTAACATCTGAAATATTAAATAAAGTGCTCTTTCTCTACTTGTTTTTTTTTTATTATAGCTATTCATTTTCTTTGCCTTTCTTACAAATGCCTGAAATATGTCATTCTTGGTCAAACTGAACATTTCACTGATCATGGAAAAAGTATTTTTCAAGTTTTCTTGTCACTGAGAAAAAACAAAGCAAAATTAAATATGTAATCTGATTTCCTCTTACCATTCAACTGCCTCACATTTTCTGTTACTTAACTGATATATAGTGGTCCTCCATGTAGCATCAGACTGCCCAGGTTATCTTTTGGTAGATTCCCTTTTTGGTAAACATTTAGAAACTCAGACTGAATATTTAATTTTATTGATACCAAATTAGTTCTTGCTATTATTTTCACTGTCCCATTGACCACTGTAGTTTGCTCCATTAAACTTTCTATGTGAAATAGATTGTATATCTTAAAACAGACATAGGAAAGAAAATACATCATCTTGTGCAATGGAATTGGCACATAGCAAAGTAAATAAGTACTGTATATGGGCATTTTCTCCCTCTTTCTACCTCAGAAGCAAGATTAAAGTCCTTTAAGTTATTTGATGCAGTTGTCCTTCAGGGCATGGCTATAAAATTTGAGGGAGTTTATTCCTGCCATGTTAGAGATATAGCAGGAATCCTGCTATGTTAGGGATATAAATGTCAATTTACTTCAGTTGAAGCAGACTTTTGGAGATCAATAGCAAGGATTATTGTCAGAAAAAAAAGTAAATCTTGCCAGTTCTCACAAGTAAGTGATCAGTTGTAGAAAATATTAAATGAATTGTATGTGCCATTCTGGTAATGTTCTCAGTGAAATTTTGTAATTTCTTATTGATTGTGTTACATTTGGACCACCTAATATCATATTTATAAAATATTGAGCCTGTCCTTCATCCCCATTCTGTATGATTATATACCTATGGTATATAACCTCAATTTTCTTGGTTTGCACTTGCTTGAATGTTTCATTCAAGTTGCAGCAGAAGCAGACATAATCAGAAAGGATTTAGGAGGCATTTTATTAAGGACTGTGTGTGTATGGAGGAACATGCTGTTGTGAATGGTGAGAGTGACTGTTTATCTCTGAACTGTAAGAGACTGAACAAAACCTGTAAAAGTAGAAAAATGCTACAATTGGTAAACAAATTATATTATAGAAAAAGAAAAAGAGAGGAAAATGAAAACGTGATTGGCCAAGGACTCCATTCAGTTAAATTATAAGCCCTTTTGGGCAGGAAGCAAGTTTTTCATTGTGTTTGGAAAGCATTCTGGTTATTTTGTGAACTATTGTAATTTAAATAATAACAGCAGCCACAGCAGCAATCAACCAATCAGATAAAACCTTTTTTTATCTAAAGAAAGAAATATGGTCACAGGTCATGATGAGCAGCAAATCTCACCAGGATACATGCCAAAGTAGAAGCTAATAACATTAGAATTACAGACTTTTTCATGCAACCACATCTTAAATGGTTACTTCTTTCTGGAAATGAGGAGCGAGTGATAAGTTGTTGTTTTCTTCAGAAAAGTGTAAAGTAAAATCTTGTTAAGAAATACCAATTATAGAATTCTGCCTGTGGGGTTAACTGGTCTATTTCTTGTGTGAACCTAAACGATTTTCCAGGAACATAAATGGTGTTTTTGGCACTCTTACCTCTGCATGGTAGAGAAGTAAGTAGTCATTTGTAGACTGAGTGTGCGCAATAGGTTGTTCGCTGTTCCCTGCACACAAGTCCTGCCACAAAAGAAAAAAGAAGACTTTTCATGCTGCAGGATCCAAGTGGTTAGGGCTCTTGCTCGGAAAAAGCGAGATCTAAGTTATGGGCCCCTCTCACCCAGAAGGGGTAAAACACTGAATTTCTCCAATTTAGCACAATGTTCTCACCACCAAGCTAGAGGTTAGATGTTATGCAGCCTTCATTTGGAAGCTAAGCCACTTCACCTTGCATTTAGAAATCATTACATAAAAAGGATTGAGGGCAATCCAGTGTAGAAGTTTCTGCCTGATTGGGAGCAAGGCTCCAAACTCTCTCCCAATCAGGGCACCAGCTATTTTACTGAACTGCATGTTTATACAGTTATGTCACATATCCCTCTGTTTGCTACCCAAGGGCAGCTGCAAGAAGGGGACTAGAGAAGGGATTGAATAATGCCCACCTCACCTATGTGGTAGTTTGAGCACTCTTTGGGGAAGTCCGAAAGACAGAGAGTGAGCGGGGTTTAAAATTTGGGTCTCCTATTTCATGTACCATTAATGCCCTGCCCACACAGCTATTGAGGTTAAAACTTTAAAGAGATACTAAACAAGGTTTCAGGCACAAAATCCCCTTCCAGGGATCGAGCAAAGGACCAGATACAGCTTAAGCAAAAATCTGCACTGCACCTTGCCCATATCTTAGCAAGTAAAGTACATTTTCCACCTGAAATCTTGCATAACACCTCTCCTAACTCTATAATTTTGCACATTCTCTGGAGTATCATGGCTACAATGCTACCACCTGTCTACATTAGTAAGTGCCTGTGCGAAGTGGCTAGTATTTGCTTTGGATTCTGCCAATTCAGGGGACAGAGATTCAATTTGGTAAATTGAATCACTGTTCTGATTCGATTCGGTCAAATCTGATTTGGAGATTTGGCAGCAGCAAATTTCCTAATCAGCCAGGCCAGGCCCATCCCCCGCCCCTGTCCCAGCCCAGCCCAGCAATGGCTGCCCCACCCTCCCCAGCTCCCCGGGTTTGTGGGAAAAAAAGCCCTGACTCATCATCCCTGCTGCCCCCCACTGCTGCATGCTGCATGGGGGCTCTGCACAAGACCCCTGAACCCCACCCTGCTCCCCCAGACCTCTCACGGGTGCCCCACACAGGCCAGCTCTGGCCCTTTAAGAAAAAAAAATAACCTGAAGAAACCCCAAGACTCACTGCTGCTGCCAGCGGGGGTGATCCCGGCTTTTTTTTTCTTAAAGGGCCAGAGCCCCGGCAGGTGGGGCAGCCATGGGGGAGGTTGGGGGGAGCAGGGGGGGTCAAGGGGGCTCGTACAGAGCCCCCCATGCAGTGTGGGGCAGTGGGGATCACCCCCTACCCGGCAGCACCTGGTGAACTCCGGGGCTTTTTTTTTTAAAGTACGGAGCTGGGGCGGGTGGGGGCAGCCATGGCGGGCTGGGGGAGTGGGCGGGGGTTGAGGGGGGCTGAGGGAGTGTGGGGGGATGGGGGCTGGCAGGTGTCCCCCCATGGTCCCCTCCTCCAGCCCTGCTCCCCCACCCCTAGTTCTTACTAGCTCGGAGGTAGCTGCAGCTCCCTGCTGCAGCCACTGGGTACTCCCCAAATTATCAAAGCTCTCCGAATCTTTGCTGAAGTTTCAGAGAGCTTTGAATCGATTCAGACCTTTAAATTGGTACGCTGATTTGATTCAGATTTGGAAATTTGGCCACCAAATTGGGCCAAATCTCCTCCAAATCAAATCACCACCCAAAGCTTCGCACATCCCTATTAGTAAGCTTTCCTCCAAATTCTTGTTGTGCTTATTTCCACTAAGTGCATTAATTCACTTTTTCCTCAGAAAGTGATTTTGTGCCTTGCGACAATTCTCCTCCTTTTTTTCTTTTGATTTATGTAGAATAGTGGCATATCAGCTACAACTGCAGTTCACAGAGCCATAGGTTGCCTCCTGTGGCTTTTTTCCTGTATTAACCTGCATTTTCTAGAATTAACAATTGATACATTAACTATGAAATCAATTCATAATGCAAATGGATGGAGTTGTTGCTAAATATAAGTGCCTTAAGCAAAGTGCTGCTTCCTGCAAACTACCTGCAGATGACCAATGGGCATACTTTTTCAAAAATTAGACTAGAATATTATAAGTTTCTATTAACACACATGGATTTGTAACTAGGCAAATGGAGATACCTTTAAACTGAACTTGTGTTCTCTTCTAGATAAGCAGGTAACAACAATTTTTGATATATGGTTATTCTACTAGGTATTAGAAATAAGTCTGGGATGAAAACTTCTGATTAAGATTATAAGCCTTCCCAATACTGTGTGTTCTGAAATGCCGGTTTATTTGGCTCATTAGTGAGGCAGATGACAGACATAAAATTTGGGCCTGGAACAAGTTTCTGGACTCCTAAGATTAAGCTGTGCTCAAGTTCATTTCCACTGCTTCAGTTGGTTAAAAAGACCAGTAAATTGGTGCTACCCAAACAAATAAATGAAACAAACAAATAAATAAAAAGAATCATGTTCTAACTTTATAACAGAATGCACTTAAACTGTGAGTTACCTAGTTTTATGGACCAACTCAATTTTTCTATAGACAGTAACATTTTTGGATCATCAGACTTTTTTTGTAGGCAACCATTGCTCCTGTGAATCATGGTAAGAGGTCTAATCAGAAGCTTGATGAATCCATTTGTGGCTAATAAGCCCAATTCAAGAGCAACACCACTTGTTACAAGTTTTGTAGATCCATGTGTTGTCTAAGTTAGAGTCCAAGTTTACAGCATGCTGCTTTCTCCCTTCTTGCTTTGCTTCCATCCTCTGTATCAAACTTTTAGCTTCATTCAAATGCTAGACTATGCTGTATAGAATGATCAAGGATCATTTGCCTTCCATATTATTCTTCTCCAATGGATTTCAAAAAACAGAATCACTACAAGTATATTTGTCCTGAGTCAGTAATTCTGTTCTGTTACACAATTGGGCCAAGAGCAACAACTATATCTGACTAGTGGGCAACTGGCTTATATCAATTTCTTTGCTTTCTTTATGTATAGTGATTCTTCCTACAGCTTTTCTTCAGTCTCCATTATATCTATAAATTTTTTTTCCTTAGCTGTGATTACAGTAACACAATGAATGAATCAGTGAGATCTGCTTTCAAGTGTTACCAACTTGATTATGTCCAATTTTATTTTATATTGCAATAGAGTGTACATCAGTATCTTGGGTCATTTACCCTACTATATAGTCAGACAAAAATAGAGGCCAGGTGCCAATATATTACAGATGTATCTAACCTCAAAAGTCTTGCTCTGGGTAAGCATTAGAAGTTAAAAGGGATCTGCAAATAATAATAATAATTAAAAAGTCATCACTCTTTTCATGATCCTTATGATGGTCTGACAGAGGCGACCTTAGGGGTGGGAGGTGTGAGCAACTGCCCAGGGTGTCATGATCAGGGAAGCACCACACACACACCCACACCCCCTGCCTTGCCGCTTGTGCCAGGCAGGAACTGTTGGGAGACTTCAGTGGCAACTAATCCTGGGAGCTGGGCAGTGGAGCCCATACCCCCCACCATCCAGCCATGCCTACAGCTGATTGGAGTCAGCCAGCCAAGGTAGCAGGATAAAAGCCCCTGGGCATGCTCCAGCAGACTCCAGCGTTTCATGTATCAGTGTCCTCATGCTTAAAAATGGCAATGGAAGTGCTTTAACTAAAGCTTGTTGAACAAGGTTTAGTTAAAGCATCCCTGCTGCCATTTTTAAGCATGGGGATGCTGATGCATGAGACACTCCAGGTGTTTTAATTAGAGCAGATCTTGGAGCCACTCTAATTAAAGTGCCCCCTGCCACTCCTGGAGCACCAGTATAAATGCCCTATGGTTAACCCTGTTCAGGTGCACCAAGTGGGCATTTTTCCAAAATAATGGCTCTACTCAATGGCATGGCAATGGAGAATCAGACCTCAACAGCAAATTAATTTATGCAAGGGCAGAACATCCTTAGAGAGCAGTATCAGGATTAAATAATCCAATTCCTGTTACTTTCCATTGCATTCCTAAGAGAATTTTTTTGAGTGTGGATGGGTTTTAGGAGGAGACCGTACATAAGAAACACCACCGCAGCAATTTGCCAAGAAGCTGTGCTGGGGGAGTGCTACTAAGCAAGCTGCATAAAACTAGCAAGCACCTTGAATTTTCCAGGGCAGAGCTAAATTTGGGATCTGTCACTTAGTATAACAGAAGAATCCCTGACACAAAAATTTTATGCCAAATTTGAAAACGTGTACTCTAATCTGCCCTAGTAAATGTCCCACTGCCTGTATTGAAAGGATGTAGCTATTCTGCTTCTCAACTGGACCACTTGCTGAGTGGGAAGTGGTAGCCAAGCTCATACAATGTTGTGTTTGGTCTATTTAGCTTTGTCTCTTGAAAGAAATATTAAGCCTGCCTGCAGCACTGCACTAAAATTGATATATTGAACAAAACTGGAAGTGGCAGAGATTATTTCTAGTTTCAGATGTCTGTGGAACACTTAGAACCATTTCCAGGTTTTTGTTCTCAGAAGACTGGTTGCAAAGCATGATGGCTTCATGAAAAGATGGACAGAATTAGGTGATGGCATATATTTTTGTTGGCTTGCTTGCAGGCAGGGTAAATGTGTATCTCCAGTTTGCCTACTCTTTTCTCTTGCCTTGCCTAATTTCTTCCTGCATTACTGTTTAGACACAGACTTGTTGAGTATCCTCCAGGGTGGTTGTGGGAGGGAAGGGACTGTTCTGTGATTGGAAAGGAAGGAAACAACATAAATATGGAAGGTCTCTTTTTTGTGAGGGGTTGTGTGATGATGATTCACACTAGCAAGACCATCAAATGACACTGGCCACAGCCTCAGTTAAGAACTTGACCTGCTGAAGAAAGTAAAGATGGAAGATGTCCTACTATCTAGGAGGTTTCTTGGAAAATATATACGTTAAGAGACTGAGATAATCTCCGAGAGCTTTCATATTTCTATAATCACTATTGCATATGGGAAAATCTGTCCAAGAAACCAAAATGACTACAGGGAACAGAAATACAACTTAAAAAAAAAGAAGCTTCAATAAATAACTGGAAATAGGTTTTTTTTAATCAATCATAGACGTTTAAAAAACATTTTTAACAGAATTCCCAATTTCAAACAGGCCTGGAAACACTGAAGGAGTCTCAAGTCCTCTCTTTGCTTCTGGCAGCACAGTGTGGGTATGCATAATGCATGGTCCTCAAACTGCTGTGCCAAGTCCCCTCATTTCTGCCAGGAACCACCTTTTTCCTTCAAATTTTCATGCTAAACTCAAGAGACCGTTCGAACAGAAACATGCAATCCTGCTGAAAATCTATGTGCTGTTGTTTAACCCTATGATGAACAAAAGGCAAAGCTAACTCCCTCAGACAAGCCAATCTTGCAAGTCAGGTTTTATACCATAGCCCTTAGATTAATTACTTTCCTAATCATAATGAATGCCCCTATTTTTATACTCTATTTTCTGTTATTTTTTTCCCCAAACAATGTCTTACTGCACTAAGTTCATTAGTAAACATTTACCTGAAATTGTTAATTTTTTTTGGTGATTTTCATTCAATAACATTTTACCTTATTTTCCTTTTGATAAATTGCATTTACTTGTACTGGTAGTTGATAAATTAACCAAACTTAAATATATTTCTTCATTTGGGGATTTCTTTGACAGATTTCTCTGTTAGAGAATTTTTTTCTTTATCAGTCAATGTATCCTAATTTTCCTGTGCCTTCTCGATAGATTAATTAAACCACGTTCTTTTGTTTCCTGGAAACACATTACATTCAAGACATATGTAACCTCTAGTTCTCCCATCTAAACAGCATTAACAAAAATAAGAAACAAAATATTACAGGAAACTAATGAAATATGTGCTTAATAACCTTGCTATAGTGGTTTTTGGTGCAATCTTATTTCCCTTTGTCCCTTCATTTTCTTCTAAGCTCTTGGTTCAATGGCACAGCAGATATGCTTAAACTGAGACATCGATCTTTAGAATTTTGCTAAACTGGGGTTGTTGACGAAGGTATCTGGGACAGTTATAGTGTCTATATGCCTGTTTATGTATATATGCCTTTGTGTTCTTCATTTTTATTATGCCTCCCATATTCTGATTACAATAACATCTAATTTGTGTATATTATTGACCTACCACTCTAGATTTATCTCATGTAAGTATTAGTGTTCAGCACCACTTAAAATGCTACCTGTCTGAAGGAGGATTCAAAGCCTTTGATGCTGCCTCACTTTGCTGGAGATAATCCTCACAGCATTTTCAGTAAAAGAAAAAATTTAGTTCATTATCAACAAAGAAGAGAAATTTGCACAAGTCAAGTCATGTTGGAGAATCAGTGAATAATGGCGTATTTGACGAGAAATTATCCCCAGGGTTTTTCAAGATCTTTGGTACTGTTGATACACACTTCCCTTTGAAATGAAAATTAGAGCTTCTGGGAGCACCATAGAGTGTAGGTGATAAGTCTGAAAGCCCTCAGTGTTCAGAAACTAGAACTAGCTGGAAAACAAGAATTCTATTTCACAAAAATGTTTGCAGTATTAACATTTGTTTCCATTTCGGGTGCAGAACAAATCAAGGTCTTTTCATTTTTTTTTCCAAACAGAGCAAAAAGAAAATAGTTAGTAGGCTAAGACATTTTACCTTGGGTTTAGGAGGCCAAGATTTTCAAGCCAGGTCCAAAGTAGGGACTTGAACATGATCCTCCAGCTTTCCAGAAGAGTACCCTGAACAACTGATCTCTCTTCTGTCCTGGAACTGAGAAACCTTCTAAACAAGTCTCCAGTCAAAATCTATACATTTCGGGGAGGGTACCTTCCTTATCAGGTCCACCAGAGAGTCTGCCCCAACACTAAATATTATTATTGTTATTCTCATAGAAAATTAGGGTTGGAAAGGACTTCAGGAAGTCATCTAAACCAACCCCCTGCTCAAAGCAGGACCATACTCAGCAATCTTTCCTGCCCAAGTGCACAGGGGCTGGACCCAATCACCTGTAAGGTCCCTTCCAGCCTCTAACATCTATGAAACTAGATTATCCCAGCCAAGGCTTTGTCTAACCTGGTCTTAAAAACCTCCAAAGATGGAGATTCCACAACTTCTCTGGCTAACCTCTTCTAGTGCTTTATTACCCTCCTACTGGGAAAGTTTTTCCTAATATCTAACCTTAACTTCCTTTGCTGCAACTTGAGAGAATTGCTCCTTGTTCTGTCATCTGCAACCAATGGGAACAGTCTAGCTCCATCCTCTTTGGAACCCCCCTTCAGGTAGTTGAAGGCTGCTATTAAATTTCCCTTCAGTCTTCTCTTCTCCAAACTAAATAAGCTCAGTTTCTTCATCTGCCCCAGCCTCCTAACCATTTTCATTACCCTCCGCTGTACTATCTCCAATTTGTCCACATCCTTCCTCCAGTGCAGGGGCCCAAAACTGGACACAATACTCAAGATGTGGCCTGAACAGTGCTGAATAGAGGGGAGAATCACTTCCCTCGATCTGTTGGCAACACCCCTACTAATGCAGCCCAGTATGCCATTAGCCTTCTTCACAACAAGAACATGCTGTTAGCTCATTTGCAGCTTATTGTCCACTGTAATCCTCAGGTCCTTCTCTAGAAAGCTTCCACTTAATCAGTTGGTCCCCATCCTGTACCAGTGCATGGAATCGTTTAGCTCTAAGTGCAGGACTTTGCACTTTTCCTTATTGAATCTCACGTGATTTCTTTTGGTCCAATCCTCCAATTTGTCAAGGTCTCTCTGAATCCTAGCCCTACTCTCTAGCATATCTAATACTCCCCCAGTTTGGTATCATCTGCAAACATGCTAAGGGTGAACTCCATCCCATCTTCCAGGTCATTGATGAAGATATTGAACAAAACTGGCTCCAGGATTGACTCCTGGGTCACTCCACTTGACATAAGCTGCCAACTAATTTTCAAACTATTTACTACTACCCTCTGAGCCTGATGATCCAGGCCATTTTCTATCCACCTTTATAGTCTATTCATCCAACCCATACTCCTTTAGCTTGCCTGTGAGAATATTGTGGGAGACTGTATCAAAAGCTTTGCTAAAGTCAAGGTACATTACACCCACTGGTTTCCCTGCATCCACAGAGCCAGTCATCTCATCATAGCAGGCAGTCAAGTTGGTCAGGCATGATTTTCCCTTGGTGAATCCATGCTGACTGTTCCTTTTCACTTTCTTTTCTTCCAAGTGCTTAGAAATAGATTCCATGAGAACATGCCCCATTATTTTTCCAGGGACTGAGGATAGGCTGACCAGTCTGTAGTTCCCTGGAACCTCCTCCTTCCCTTTGTTAAAGATGGGCTCTATATTTGCTCTTTTACAATAATCTGGGACCTCTCCTGATCACCACAAGTTTTCAAAGATAATGGTCGGTAGCACTGCAGCCATATCAGCCAACTCCCTCAGCAGCCATGGGTGCATCACATCCAGCCCCATGGGCCTGTACACATCCAACTTTTCTAAAGAGTCTCTAACCTGTTATTTTCCCACTGTTGATTGCTTACCTCCCCACTAGACTGTGTGGCCAGGTGCAGTAGTCCAGGGGCTGACCTTGCCTGTGAAGGCTGAGGTAAACAAGCACTGAATACTTCAGCCTTTTCTGCATCATCTGTCAGTAGGCTGCCTCCCCTATTCAGTAAGGAACCCATACTTTCCCTGATCTTCTTCAATGATTATTATTGTTCTCATTACATTTATCATTATTGTTAGTTATTTTGAGTTTGTTTGTTTCCATTTTGTTCAGTTAATTATAATAGTTACATCACTGAGTGAGTGTGACAAGTGCAATATGGGTAAATTTAGTTTTGTGTATGTTTCCTGTTATAATTATGTAATGGAGTGCTTATCTGAGTGACAGGAAAGGTCAGATTTGCAAGGTGTAAAATTTAAAGTCCAAGGTCCATCCAAGCTTAGATATTTTATTAGTCAGGTAAAGGCACAAAGGGGAATAATATAGCTAGCATCTTGTTCATCCTTCTGACTCTCAAGCCAAGAATGTTTTGATGCATCAGCTGCATAAACTGGAGGCAGCGCACAGCAAAAGTCTGAACTTGAATTCATACCTCTAAAGCCTAAGTGGGATACAATTAGCCACTTTGGGTGCTGACAGCTCCCTGGTCTAACTCATGGTGCTTCACAGAAAGTGCCATGAGTTAAACTGACCCTTCCAAACCAACAGACGTTGGCTGTTGGGTCAGGGCAGGAGTAGGGTGGGGGGAGAGTTGAGCTCCAATTAGCAGCTGATCCAGCTGAGAAGGTGCAGACACACAGCTTTTCTCTCCTAGCTCTATACCTTCCCTCCCAGCTCCAGTGCAGTCTGTGCAATGGGAGTGGGGGAAAAGGCAGGGGGGAGCTTGGCCTGGGCTTTACCCAGCCTGTACTGGAGTGGAGGTGGGCAGCTCCAATCCCAACCCCCCTCAAGCACTAGCTAGGTAAAGCTCAGCCTGAGCTCCCTCCCCTCCCTTCTCTTTCTCCTCATCCAGATAGCATACAGGGTAGGGCTGGACTGCATCATCCCCACCACCCAATGAAGCACAAGCTAATGAAGGAGCTCCACTTTATAGTATCTTCATTTGAACCCTCATATAATGAGGGTTAATTTGTTGTGTGTTATCAGGGACTTTTAAGTGCTCTGCAGGTGTGCTATTCTGTTAGGGCATGGCTGTAGAGTGCTTTCAAGGGTCCAGTTATGTGACAAATATAACTTTGGTGTCACTATGCCCTTTAATCCTACGAGTTTCTGACAGGTAATAAATACCCACTATTGCCAGTAATACCCCCGTGGGGTCTTGCAGGAAACCTTGCAGGGTACCTTACATAGTCAGGTCTTTCTTGTTATAAATATTACATTTTTAATAGGACATTTAAAACAACATAGTTGTAGTCAAGACAATTTGTTTTTCTTGTTGAGCAAAATAATGATAATTCATTTATGGACAGTAATAAAACAAAAACTGTTGGTAAGCAATTTGCAGCTGATTAGGAAATAACTTGCAGGTTATCCCAGGTCAGGATATATTTCCTATAAATGTATATTACAACTAAAACATCACAACAATAGGAATTCAATGTTATCACTACTGACTAAAATGAAAGAGTGACTTTTTCCAAAGAGTGTTCTTCCAAAAAGCCAAAGAATGAAAAATACATTTTCCAAGCAAAATACAATACCAGTTTCTTTTTGCATTTATTCATTAATTTAATGAGCATATTAATGCCCAAATTTAGCAATGGGGACATGAAGTCAACAAGCCTATTTAAGCACTTAAGTTAGGCATATGCTCAAGTACTTTACTGAATCAGGGTACTAGTCCCAAGAGTCCATTATCAAACAGTACTTACTGCTTTAACTGTAATTAACTTTTCTGGATTCCTTTCTTGGCAGACTGTAAAACGGTTTTAAAGATGGCATTTTATCACTTTAGAAATATATGGTACTGCAACCCATCTGCTATTATAAATTCAACATGACCTTTTCTAGGGTTGTTTTGGTAGATAAATAGGAAAATCTGACTTTTTGTTAGCAAGCATCAAAATCATTAAGCTTTCCACTGAGTTAATGGAAGTCTTGCCTTGCAAGAGTGTTGATTTCAGCAAATTATCAAACTGAGTTACTGCAAACTCCTATTAAAAATGCAAAATAAAATGTCAATGTGGTAGAAGTTGCACAAAAGGACACAAATCTCTTCACATACAAGGCTCCCAAGGTGGCATTAGCAAATGAAAATGTGAGCAACAACAGCCTGGGAGTTAGTACTTTTTTAGGGAGAGTCAATGTTGGGGGAGGGGGAAGAGTTTATTATCTTTTTTCACAATTCAGATATTAATTAGAAGAAACAACAGTGGTAAAAATACTTTGGAATTCATCGCAGAATGTACTAGTTTAAGTATAGACATGACACAAAAGTTGGACCCTTGATTTTTTTCTTATATGCTTTCCTGCTAGAATCTATAAAGTATGATAAAAATTGCTCCAGTTACTGCTTGTGGCATTTACTCTGCAGTGCATAACAGGCAACAATTCACTCTCTCTTTTTAGCATTTAAATTTAAGGACTGACAAATACTTTCTGCCTTGAATGATTCTGAAAAGTGCCTTTACCATCCTGTCAAACTCAATGCTGTGGGTTTCTTGCATTTCTTTGTGGATGATCACACATGTGGAAAAAGACACTGCCCTTTAAAAAAGACAAACAAAAAACCTTCTGGAAGACTGTCAGTTATAGATTGTCTCATGGTTTAATGCCTAGGTTGTAGCAGAGGTTGTCAATTGTTATGCCTGCACAGCCGAAGTCACATATAGCAGCTGCAGTGGGAGCAGCAGCAGCAACAACAAAATCAGAATGTAAGAGAGCTTTTATTTCATGTAGAATAAAAATGGTATTTCCCTTTCTAATGAATGTGCATTTTTTCTACCTCACATCTGTCAGTTGTCCAGATACAATATTTTCTACAGTGGAAATGAAAGCCTAATAAATGCATAAAGGTATATTCTGTTCTTCCATGAGGTTTAAACAAGGGGTGCAAATGCCCAGAGCCACCACCAGCTTTAGTGGCAGTAGAGCTCAGGAAAAAGTGGGAAAATAAAAAGTCACCACTTGCCTGAACTTTTCATCAAAAATGTTTCAGCCAATAATAGTGGTAGATGTTCCTATAGAAATTACTCTAAGAACCTAAGATTTAACAGGTTTAACCTTGAGTTGACATTGAATTTCCCTATAGACATATAACAAGAATATCCTTTTCTGTAATATTTGATTTGATTTTCTTCAGGGTATGCATACCACTAGGATCACATCTTCCCTTCCCAACAGAACAATTATTAATTCTCTATAAGGAGAATTTTAGGATTTTTTCCTGTTCTTCACAGCACCTTCTTTTCTCCCTCAGGGTTTTCCACACAAAGGACAAGTCTACACACACTATTCATTCAACTGAATAAACTCTGGTGCAGTTCACGCCAGAGTTTATTTCTCTTGCATGCCATGTTTACACATGCACCTGGGACCACAGCATAAAACAAGGTTGGAGCAGCCCCAGTGGGCAGGAGGTTTGGGGGGAGGGTGGGGGCAGTCTGCCAGCCTGGGGCTGCTCCGACCCAGCTCAACATGCTGCAAAGGGGCTAGCCAGCAGGCAGCCCCCACACTGAAGCACTCTTGTGCCCCAGCCAGCCCCATCAGTATCTACATGTGCATTGTGATGGAGTAAATAACGTCACCACAGGATAGTACTTGTGCTGACAACTGCTATCCTATAGCAGCATTGATTAGTTTATGAAGCCTAATAGGGCTGCCCATGTAGATGCTGAGACTTTACTGTGGAGCTAATTAGGCAACTGCAGTAAATGTCTTGTGTAGATACGCCCAAGGAGGGTGACATAGCCTAGCTGTCTTAACTCATTTAAAATCCCTCTCTGATTTCACTGATTATTGAGTAAGAATTAACAGAACACAGCTTTCAAATTCTGTTCCATTATGTACACCTCTCCCAATTTGCAAAGATTTGCAGAGAATTCTAAACTCTTGCAGCTGGTGTTGCCAATAGTGTGATTTCCTCAGTAGCACCTTTAAGCCACAGCCATTTAATCACAGATCTTTCTATGATATACATAAAGTGCACATTTTCCCTAGCTTTTGTAATAAAAGGCAGTTTTATACAGAAAGATGCTTCATGAATTGACAATGGTGCTTTAATTGAGATATATTAGTACCTCAGCTAACCCCTTTCATTCTTTCCACTACTTTAGACCCCTCGTGGCTTTTTTAAAACTTGCAAAATTTTCCTTTTGAAAACTTTTCTTTTGATATTCCCCTTCTAATGCATTTTACATGTATGATATGCATGCCCATTATAAACCTTTATAAAAGAGAGCTTTATTTTTGCCTAATTGCAGTTCCATTTTAGAATTTCAGATCTCCTCTATCATTTGATCTAATTAAATGGTATCAACTAAAGCTGCAATTAGACAGAAAGACCATGACACAATTAAGAAGCCCTTTTACTTTCTCTTTTAGCTGCTCTTTTTTGCTATCTTTTCTTTTGAGAGGATTGCTGCCTTAATGATATCTCAAGAGATATTGCACACATATATTATTAAATGCACTATGCTATACAACCATTTGGATTAAATCAGTGGACTAGAAGCCTCGATACCAGTGATCATCATGATGTGGGTATATTTTATATGGGCAAATAAAAGGACAGTCTTTACCAGCAAAATACTTTATGTAAATATGCACATACACAGGGAGATTCAGTAAGGCTAGTCACAAAGGTGAAAAGGAAAAATGGACCAGGTGGAAAACTTTAGATATAAAAATGTGAATGCAAATGTAATATTCTTTAAGAGAGTCGGTTGGTTGGGCAGAAAGATGTTCCATATTCAAGTTCCTTATTCAAGAAAGATGGTGGCTTTGGCTAAAATCCCATCCTCATACAGTTGGAAAGTGAAGAGAACAACTAGTAAAAGAAAAGCAACACACAACAAATGGAGTGAGACAAAGTGAAAGTATACTGAACTGGAATATATTTCAAGTTGAGAAGTATAAAAAAAATTGTTATGGAAGACAGAGTCAGAGAAGAAACTACAACTGTTAGAGGTAGGGACAAAAAAAGTTCCCCTCCACCCCCTAAGGCAACTTGATGCAAAATTATTCATCTAAAAGCAAGGACTATGGACAAAGCCTGCAAAACAGGAACCATGAAAAGGGTGTATTTATTTATATGCTCTCCCTCCCAAAAAGACTCAGGGCAGTTTACAGAGATAAAAAATGATAGAAGCAGAATAAAATATTACAATAAGAAGGTAAAACAAGACCAACTCCTCCTCCCACCAAATTCAGAAGCAATGAATCTACCTCTCTTCCACTCTCTATGGAGACCATGCTCTGCCACTGCCTAAGGATAGCATCCCCATCCTCCACCCAGACTAACATCGCTTTCCAACCCATTTTCAGTACCTTAATAAAAGAAAACCAGAATTCTGCTCCATCCCATCCCATCCCAACCCACTCTCATCCCCATCCAGTTCCAAGACCATACCACCCTCTCTCACAGGGGGCTTTGGCTATCTTCAGAATCCACTCATCCTCTGTTCCACCCCACCCCCCAATTCAATTATTTAAAAGAATAGAATAGGTAATACAATAAAACATCCCTTCTCCATTATGCCATCTCTGCCAAATGATGGCCTTAAGTATCACCCTTTGTTGCTGCCTGCCTCATGGCACCCTGAAGTCCCTTTTAAGGCCCAGAAAATGAGCAGGCACTTTCTTTTCCAGCCTGGCTGGCCCTTCAGTTTGCTGTCTCAGCAACTCATCCCTTCCTCCACTCAGCCCTTCCCCAAGTTCAGCTCCTAGAGCAAGAAGAGTTGATGGGAGAGATAGGAGACATAACAGACCCCCTGAAAATCCACATTGTTTATCAATGTAATGCTGTGGCAAAAAAAGAAGAAAACACAGATATAAAAATAGAAGAGAAAGAGCATGGAGGCGATTTCACCTCTGGATGCTCTGTTGGCAAGACTAATGAGAATACTCAGTCCAGTTCTGGATTAACATTTTTTAAAGAATATTGAAAACCTGAAGAGGGTACAAATAAAGAACATGCTAAAGAAATGATTGGAACTCTAGAGAAAATGTTTTCTAGTGAAAGACTTAAAGGCTCACTATTTAGCTTACCCAGAAGAAGATAGACAATTAACTTGATTGGTCTATCACATCTAGTGGATGGAGAGGAGGAGGTTTAATAGCTGTTTTACTCTGGAACAATGACATGTACCAAATTCCCCAGTGTATCCCATAAATACGCCTCAAGCACTGGGCCATTAATTCTCCACTCATTCATTATTAATGTAAACATGCCTAAAATTCAGAGCCAGATTTATTGCATTTCCATATCAGTTATTTAGTTTTGAAGATCACACTTTTTATATTTACATCCATTTGTGCAGAAAAGAAGTACTGTTGTAGTCAATTTTGTAGGCATCTGGAAACTTTTCTTCTGCATTTTTGCCACCTTCAAGTGCTACCTCATTGTAGGGGGAAATCAGGTTGGAACCTAGAATTCTAGGCATGCAAAAGCTTCAATAATCACTTGCTTTGAGCTACTTTAAGATGGGTTGATCATCTTTCAGAGTTTTTCAGGGAAAAAAAAAACTTTTCTGGAAAACCTTGTCCCCACCGCCCCACAACACACATCCACTCTGGTTTGCAGGCAGAAGCAGTGAAAAAAAATCACTATCCAGGTACTAAAATTGGGAGAGAGAGGGGAAGACATTATTTCAAGTTATTTAAAAAAATATTCAAATTATTGTACATTTTATGAACATGATATACTAAGTATTTTATATTATTTTCTGTCTCAAAAACAATGAAAGCCAATTGTGAAATTGCATAGTTTCAAATGCCGACAATGCATAAATGGAACCTCTCTTTTTTCTTCATATCATACACAAATTCAACAGTTACCGAGCTCTCTCAGCATATAGAAATTATTAATTTAAGCCATACAGTTGATGAAATTCTCCAATTTCACAGCCCTGCAAACTCTTTTTCATCTTTCCCTGTACCTGCTTTTTCACTCAGATCTGAAGAATAATGCATTGCATTCAAAATCCTGTCTAAGTCTATCCCAACTATGAAGTCAGTGCAATAAAATATATCACTCATAACAGTAGTGTAACAAGTGGGGGACTAGGGCATCAATTTGGGATGCCAACTTAGAGGTGGCACCAGAATTGCCCCGGGGGGACTGTTATGTAGGCACAGCCTTAGGCTGCCCAGTCATAGAAGCTGTACAGTCCTGTGATCCATTGTATATGGGTGGAGGGAGCTGAGCAGTGCCTCTGGGACTTTTACCATAGGAAGCCAGCTCCACTCCCCACAATCTCCCAGATATATTACTGAGTGAGAAGGGGTCACCATAGGTAGCACTCAGGGCACTCATACCTTGAGGATCCTCATGGGCAACTGATATCTCCCGAGTCTGGGGGAGCACCAATGGGGCGCAAACTGGGGGGGGGGTCCCCCCAGCAGCCAGCAGGTGACTGGGGGAGGGTCCCCAAGTGGTCAGCCAGTGACTGGGGGGGAGGTCCTCCAGTGGCTGAGCATGCGGGGCACGTGCCACCAGGGGAGACAATTTCAGGGCAGGGGGCACTAGTGCTCTCTGCACCCTGCTACCAGCCAAAGCACTCGCTGTCAGGTGGGCACCAGTGTTCTCAGGGTGTGCATTTGTCCCCCATGTTCCACTTACATGTCACCTATGGGGTCCCTGCAGCTGCAACATAGGCTCCTGCAACCCAATAATATATCTATAGAGGTTGTGGAGTGGTCAGCACTCTGCCCAGGGTGCTGCAGGAGCTTGTGTCACCTCTTGAATGACCAGAAACCTTGGGTGCAAACAGAACAGCTTCCCATTATGACTCACAGCACTTTGCAGGAAGCACTATGAGTTGCAGCAATCCCCTGGATTCAACAGAAGTTCTCTATTAGGTTTAGGAGCTGGAGATTATAGCTGCTTTCTGTGACCCTGCAGTCCCATCTTCATAGTAACACCACTCCACAGCTTGGACATGCTGTTTTCAGAATGGGAGTGGGGGAGCAAAGGAAGCTCATTCTTGTGGTTTCCCAGCCAGTGCTGGAGGGTGGGGTGGGTGGATTGGAGCCCACCCTTACATCGGGGGAAAGGGGGCTCCAATCCACCTGCCCCATCCTCCTGCACCAACTGAAAAAACTCCAGACCAAACTCCCTACACTCCCTTTCCCCTCTCCCATTCTGAAAACAGTGATAGACTGGGAGTTCCACATACACAAGTTACAGAATGCCTTCTGTTTTGAAAAGCGTTCGTCTGAACCCTCATTCAACGAGGGTTCAGATTTTTGCAGGATTGGGCCATTTTAAAGTGGTCTGCAACTATGCACTTCTGTTTGGGCACAGCTATAGACCACTTTCTGGGGCCAGATCAAGCAAAAATTCTCACTTCTATCTGCATTCCTTGCCATTTGAGTACTTTTAGGGCCTCTTTCAATAGGACCATGAATGGTGTTCAACCGTATGAGAGTTTCATAAATTGATTTAAAAACAGGTAGAAAATAAAATAGTGGAAAATGAACAGGAAAGTTTTATAGGTAATCTAGTTTTAGAGGTGGACATGAAATATAACTTCTTTCCGCCTGTCTTAAAAAAGCTGAGTAGTCCAATGAATTTCAGGGCATTTCCAGGGCACTTATTCCACAGTAGAACAATGAATTGAGTGAAATTGTCAAACTTATCTCAAATCTTTTTAGCCACATAACAGAAGTTGAAATAATAAAAACATAGGAAAACAGTAACAAACAACTAATGAGACTAAGTTACTACTTGTATTCAAACAGTAAAAGTGCAGTAATTTAAGATGATTGTCTATTAGTTCAAGCCATGTGCTGAATTTTATCCCCATCCATTTAATTCATGAACCAATAAACACCACTGACTTTTCCATTTATTCCCCACATTTTAATATGCTCATTAGTACAAGATCTGTAGTGAAACTATTTCTGTAGCACCCCATTTAATTATTGTACACACAAAATATGGTATAATTGAATTGTTATTGTTTGATAAAGTATGTGACATATTTCTGTGCATTCTTTCTAAACCTACATTCCATTCACTTCAAAGGGTCCTTGCTGAGCAAATACGGTAATAAAATATGTTAATAGCACAAGGATATAATTATCCATATTAATGGCATTAATTTGTACTAAACAGCATATTCCATTGTCTGTTATATGATTATGCATTAGTCTTTGTAGAACATCTGTGTGAGGAAATATAGTACCAATGTATATAGAGATCAGGTTGAAGTTTTCAAAGCCAGGCAAGGAATTTAGCACATAACCCCAGATAAGTTCTGACATTGGCTTTGAATCTCAGCCATGCCCCCCTTTCCAAGGAGTTCAGAGTTTAGAACAGGAAGATATCAGTAAGGAACATTATTTTATAACAGGACAAGGGAGACAACAAAGGCTGGGGACTGACGTAACATGTGGCACCTTTATAGTGGTATAAACATCTTTATATCATTACAAAACAGGAGAGGACAGACATGCACAACTGCTAAACTACAACAAAATCAGCTAGAAGTGTACATTATTTTTACCAGTCCTTCTGAGACTATGTAGATACACTTGTCACATTATAGTGTCCCCACAATGCAGTGCTCCTCCCCTCCCATGGGTCCAAGCAGCTGCTCTGGTATTCAGGCAGAACTCTATGGAGAGGTCACAGGTTGCTCCTTCCCCCTGCTTATTGCCCAGCATGAAGGGTGAACAGTCATTATGTGCTCCTCAGCACCATGGTTAAGGCCTGCTGGAACTGTGATTCAAATATCTATTTTGAATCCATGTGGTACAAGGGGGATTATGAATGACAATAGAGAAAGAGAGATGATCTGTAGAGAACAATGACCCTACTGTAATTTTCCTTATTTTAAATCCAGTCAGTCATATACAATACTGGTAGTGGCAGACTGCAAACAGAATTTGGGATGTAACACTTAGAAGGAAGGAGATCTGTGGAATGACTTGATGGAGCAATTTCCCATGTCCAGAAACTGTCACATTTTGGGGGGGGTGTTATGCTCTTTAATTAAATACATGGTTGAAAACTGGAATTCCATCCCAATCCCAAGAATTCATTCACTCATATGTTGAAGGTGTATTAGTAATATTACTGTACTAGTTTTATCATTATTTAGCCATTAGTTACTTATTGTTTTCACTTGCTGAGACAATTTTAGTTTTGGAAGTCTTATGTAGCTCTGTGGTCTTAAGTAACAATTATGTTATCATTTATGTCACCTTTGTTTTCAGGAACAATTCTGCACATTAGTGTTTTTACTCTCTGGGCTTTCAATTTAATACCTGACAATTTGTCAAGAAATTATAACTTATATTTGAACGGAAATGGTTTGGTCACTAAGTAGGCATCTAACTTTCCACATCTAAGGTGCAGGTAATTATAAGGGGCACAGTGTTGGGAGAAGAAAAGGAGATGAGAAAGAAGAACTAGGTCAAGGGCACCAAGGGCAAGTCATGCCTAACCAACCTGATTGCCTTCTGTGACGAGATGACTGGCTCTTTGGATGTGGGGACACCAGTGGATGTGGTGTACTTTGACTTTACCAAAGGCTTTTGATACAGTCTCCCACAACATTCTCACAGGCAAGCTAAGGAAGTATGGGTTGGATGAATGGACTGTAAAATGGATAGAAAACTGTCTGGATCATCAGGCTTAGAGGGTAATACTCAATGTCTCACTGTCTAATTGACACCTGGTATCAAGTGGAGTGCCCTAGGGGTCAGTCCTGGGCTTTGTTCAATATCTTCATCAATGACCTCAAAGATGGCTTAGAGTGCATCCTCAGCAAGTTAGCAGATGACACCAAGCTGGGTGGAGTAGTAGATGCACTGGAGGGTAGGGTTAGGATTTAGAGAGACCTAGACAAATTGAAGGATTAGACCAAAATAAATATCATGAAGTTCAATAAGAAGAAGCACAAAGTACTGCACTTAGGATGGAACAGTCTCATGTACCCATACAGGCTGGGGACTGACTGGCTGGGCAGCAGCTCTGCAGAAAAGGACCTGGGGGTTACCATGGACAATAAGCTGAAAATGAGCTAACAGTGTGCCCTTGTTGCCAAGAAGTCTAATGGTATACTGGGCTGCATTAGTAGGAGTGTTGCTAGCAGATTGAGGGAAATGATTCTTCCCCTCTATTCAGCACTGGTGAGGCCATGTCTGGAGTACTATGTTCAGTTTTGGACTCCTCACTACAGAAGGGATGTGGACAAACTGGAAAGAGTCCAGCAGAGGGCAATGAAAATGGTTAGGAGACTGGGGGAACTGCACTTACTTAGTCTAGAGAAGAAAAGACTGAGAGGGGATTAAATAGTTGCCTTCAACTACCTGAAGGGTGGTTCCAAAGAAGATGGAGCTAGACTGTTCTCTGTGGTGTCAGATGACAGAACAAGGAGCAATGGTCTCAAGCTGCAGCAAAGGAAGTTTAAGTTAAATATCAGGAAAAACTCTCTCACCAGAAGGGTAGTAAAACACTGGGCCAGGTTACCCAGAGAGGTTGTGGAATCTCCATCCTTGGAGGTTTTCAAGACCAGGCTAGACAAAGCTTTGGCTGGGATGATTGAGTTGGGGATAGTCCTGCTTTGAGCAGGGAGTTTGACTAGATGACCTCCTCAGGTCCCTTCCAAACCTAATTTTATATTATTTTCTATGATTCTATAACTAGCAGCTTTCAATTAGGAATACTGAGGACCAGATCCAACTCCATTTAAAAAAAATAGCAATTTGTTGATATTTATGGGACCCTTATTGCTAAAAGTCATAGGCAGAATGTTAAGTGGAGAGGAGAGAAAGGAGGAGGGGAAAAAAATGAAAACCAGATCCAGAACAGATCTTAGGCTAGTTTTATCTGCTGAGAATCCAAAATTGTACTCCTCCCCTCCCTTGTGCCTGGAGGAGTTATCTAACTCTGGATCCACCTCTAAATTCTCTGGGTGTCCCTCTTTCCTGGAATCTATTCCAAAGTGCCTAACTCTCTTAATGTACTGCACATTGAACCTAGGTATTTAACTCTAAGTTTTGGATTCCATTCTGGGGCAACATACTAAAACGTTCCCTTTGTGAATCAAGGGAAGTGATTTCTTTAGCATTATTCTACACTAGTGAGACCTTTCTTGGAGTACTGTGCTCAGTTTTGGGCTCCACACTTCAAAAAAGATATGGAATGGACACATTAGAAACAGTCCAGTGGAGAGTGGCAAAAATGATTAGAGGCCAGGAAAACATGATTTATGAGGAAAGGCTGAACAAACTAGGATTATTTAGTCTGAAGGAGAGAAGGCCGAGGGGAAATTTGACACCTGCGATTATAAAGGCAGTTACAAAGAGGATGGAGACAGCCTTTTGTCCATGGCTGTAGGGGACAGGACTAGGAGCAACAGCCTCAAACTGCAGGAGATGAATTTTAAGTTGGAGATTAAGAAGAATTTTCTATGAGGCTCTCTCTCTACACATTATACTTAAGGCATGATTAACCAGATACATGCCTTAAGTTGTCCCAGCTGCATGTTCAACAAATGAATGGTGTGATCAAACAAGCAATACACTATAAAGTTATTCCACAAAAAATGTGTAATAATTTGTAGCTTGTTGTCAGGTCATTAATTGGATGTGTGACCTGGTCCTCCCCTAGGGCTACCAGTGGAGATGCTACCAGCCACCTGCTGCCAACCACACCAACCACACAGTTGACAAGGCCTGCAGTGATGGCAGTAAAGATGGCTGCAGGTCTTGCACTGGGGAGAATGCTGCCCCTCTGCAAGCCTCCCTGGCTGGAGGGCTCACAGCAAGGCAGCATCTTCAACTGCAGGGCTCACAGAGAGGCCAATGGGAAGAACGGTGCCCTTGCTGCAAGCCTCATGAGTTGTACATGTCACAGCAGTGACAGCATTCCCCCACACTGCCTCTGCTGTGAGCTCTGCAGCCGACTTTGCTGCAAGGCTCACAGCAGGGCAGCAGGGAGAAAGTTACCCCCGTTGTGAGCTTCATGAGGAATGGGATTGTTGGTTGTAACCATGTTGGTCTAAGGATATAGGTAGACAAGGTTCTTTGGGTATCTTTTATTGGACAAACTCAATAGTTGGAAAAATTGTTCTTTGCAAACTTTTAGGCACAAACACCTTTCTTAGAGAGTCTGTTGGTGTCATGAGGTATGCGGCTTGCAGTGTTCCCCTGCCATGCCGCTGCTGTGAGCTCCACAGCTGATCTTATGAATATTTGCATCTCTTATCAATAACACAGGGTTCAACTGGATTTTCACTTTGGAGAAAGTAATGCAGGTAAAAATTGTCCCTGCAAAAAAAAGGAAGGTTGCATTCTTCTCTTCTTCCCTGCAAAGTGCCCCTCAGTGTTTTATGAAGAACAAAACTCTGTTTTCAGAAGTATGTGCTCAACTTAAATGGGCAAAATCTGATACCGTGATTATTGCCTGATCTGATAATGTATATAAAGAGGTATTCCTCAAAATTGGTTATTCAGTATCTAGCCAAATGCATGTCAGGTGTTACTGATAGCTGAAAATATATTAAAGGTGTCCAAAATATAGAAAGAATGGAAATCCTATGAGAAGAAAATAAGTTACATCTTCCTAAAAAAGCTAGGATCGATTCTAGTCATGCTCAGACAAATGTATCCTATTAAACACGACTGGCAATTACAAGGCAGATAATGATCCATGTCGATACACACTTTGATGACATTACAAGTATAATATATCTAATTTTTCCATAAAGATGAGAATTCTTTTTCCTAAACAGCTTCCTCAGTACTTTATGCAAATGGGTCCTTGTTTCAACATCAGACATACCATCAGTTTGCTCCCTTTATTGTCTGCTGTTTTGTCATATGTGCCTGCCTTGTGATTGAATTCTCAATGCAACAAACTATTTTGGTATGACATGTTGTTCTTTTTCATACTGTGTTTGTCTTTTAGGCTCCACATGGCACAGAGCATCTAATACAGTTCAGTGACCATTTAAATAATTAGGTTCCTATCTTGCTACTAACTCCAAATTTGCAGTCCCTGGGTAATACCCAGACAGATCCCAGTCAAAGTAAATAGGAGTGCTTGTGTGGGCATCACCTTTTAAGTTACAATTTGCTAAATAACCCTGTGCGATGCTGAGCTTTTTGCAGCTTCCAATGAAGCCAAAGGCTGTTGAATAAAAAAATAACATATCATTTATGCCTATGGTAAGAAAACCACAGCAGAAGTTTATTCACAGGTCCTTCCAGGCCTCGTTCCATTGCTAGATTAGAGGTTATTACCTAAAAACTGGATGAGCCTATCAGACTATTCCACCTTTTTTCTTTTTCCTAATACTAGTTCAGTTGATATAGCTTCCTTTAACGTAGCTTTCTGATCCAGACAAAATCCTATGAATAATTTAATTCCAACTGGACAATGCCTAAAACGTGTATATGCAGAAGGACTGCTCACCTTGTATATATTCCGGGATTGGGGAATTTGGGTGATGTATGCTGTATTCACTTTGCCTGCATTGCTTTTATTTCCTATCACTGTGTAACAATAAACTCACCTATTATCAACTGGGAGGAGCTGTGGTTGATCTGAGGGTTGTGTTCACCCAGAACAAAGGCATAAGGGCTGGGTCCTAAATCCAGCACCACCAAGTTACCTGGGAGGCTCTTTGCTATCATTACTTGAAATTCCAGTGTATCTGGAAAAACAGGTAGGCATCCTACAAAGCATGTATATTATTTCAAAGGAACCCTGGACATTTCCTTTAAAGCAATAGTTCTCAATTGGGGGTCCACGGCCCTCTGAAGGGCCATGAGCAGGTCTCAGGGGGTCCATTCTGCCCAGCCCCACAGCCTCTGTCTTGTGGGGGGTGCTGTGGGTGGGCAGGCAAGGCTCTGTGCTGCTGCTGCTCTGGTTAGTGGGGCCCTGGGGCTCCCTGCCACCAAGGCTCACTTGCTGCACCTGGGGCTGTGCGGGCAGGGCTGGGGAGCCTCTCTTGCAGGAAGTGGCACAAGTGGTCCATGGAGTTTTTATACCATGCTAGGGACCCCAGGAAAAAAAAAATAGGTTCGGAACCACTGCTTTAAAGTACCACCTTTAGCATGGGCTAGTACAGAAGTAACTAACCTGCAGCACACGTGCCACAAATGTCATTGGCAGCCTCTTTGTGTGGTACATGGCAAAATGGGGCTAAGGAGCAGAAGTCTGAGCAGATCAGGTAGGAAGCAGAAAGCAGAGTAGCAGATTGAGCAGGAGAAGGGGATCAGGGGACTCATGGAGGAGATGGGACTTAATTTGTGACATACCTGACAGAAATGTTGACCCCCACTGGGCTAACCACTGTACATTGTTTTCATCACATAGTAGTATAATTTGCTATTGTCAATTTTACTGAGTCAGCCTGTGGTTAACTCTGAGTCAAAATGTATGTTTTCAAATTTATACTACTGTGGCTCCAACTTAATGGCTTTTAATTACCATTTTTAAATGCTTAATCAACTTACTGGAGTCACACTAAAGCACAATGAGCTGAATTTAGGAATGCCAATTTCAAGAGGAAAAAAAGGTCCTCTACAGTTATCTTCATCACATGGCTGAGTTGCTGTAGTACATTCAATACACCTGATTAATCTTCAAGTTAATTGAGAGTTAAGTTGAACTAATTCCCACTCAGCTGTGCCAGGAAGAAGAGGGGGGAGGAAAAAGAGACTAATGGATACATTTTTAGCTTGACTTAACTAGACTTGCAGGTGCACATTTGGGCCTTAATTTCTGATACAATTTTGCATTCAGTTATTTGTCCCTGCAATTTAAATTCAGTCCTTACTTTCACATTTATTTATTTGTGTATTTCAAAATGAAGTTCAGATTTTTGAACAGCTGCATTAATAGACCTGTTATAACCTCAAGTTATAAGATGTCATTCTTTCTCCTAATACAGTCAATGGTTAAACAACTCTTCAGAAGAGTAGGAATAGAGGTCAGCATTAAGAGTGAAATTTATCCTTTGCAGTTATGGGATTTAAGTGGAATACATGCCTTGCTCGGTTCTTCTGCACAGGGATTACTTTCACCCTTAATGCATCTTTGATTACCTATTAAGTCTCCTCTTCTTATAAGTGTTATTCCACAAGGGGAGGTAGTAATTCCATCAAAATACAAACCAAATATGTATAACTTAATAC